>NW_027257572.1:0-600000 GCF_043159975.1 Macaca nemestrina | reverse complement strand
CTGGTGGGCTGCTTTTATTCCCTTATCTGGCCCCACCCACACCCTGCTAATTGGTTCATTTTACAGAGAGCTGATTGGTCCATGTTACAGAGAGCCGATTGGTCTGTTTTACAGAGAGCTGATTGGTCCGTTTTGACAGAGTGTTGATTGGTGCCTTTACAATCCTTCAGCTAGACACAAAAATTCTCCAAGTCCCCACCCCACCTTTGGTAGACACAAAGCCCTGATTGGTGGGTTTACAAACCTCTAACTAGACACAGAATGCTGATTGGTGCGTTTATAAACCTCTAACTAGACACAGAATGCTGATTGGTGCGTTTACAATCCTTTAGTTAGACAGAAAAATGCCCACCCCACGTTTAGCTAGCCAGGAAAGAGCAATGTCTTAGCTATTGTGCTGATTGGTGCCTTTACAAACCTTTAGCTAGACTGGAAAGTTCTCCAAGTCTCCACCAGACCCAGAAGCCCAGCTGGCTTCATCTCTCAAGGGCACTGGCGGCGGGACTGTGCCGCACCTAGGCCAGTCACCTAGTGCGGCCCGCGAGCCCGCGCCCACCGGGAACCGGCACCAGCTCGGGAGCGCCCCGGGCAGCCCCGGCTCCCACCCGCGCCTCTCCCTCCTTACCTCCCCGCTAGCAGAGGGAGCGGGCCCCGGCCTCGCCAAGCCCAGAGAGGGGCCCCCACAGCGCAGCAGCGGCGAAGGGCTCCTAAAGCGTGGTCAGAACGCACACGGAGACTGAGGAGGCGCCCAGAACGAGCAGGGGCTGCTAGCAGGCTGTCACCTTTCAATGCCATATAAAGATTGCTGGCAATTATCTTACAACTGTATCAGTCAGATAAGAACTCAACCACCCTTTGCAGATTTGCCTCTTGCAGGATCAGAAACCGTAATTTGGTAGCTGAGGGAGGGTGAATGGAATTAGGGAAGAAGTAAAGAACTGTGCCTGCCTCTTACCTTTATTGCATTTGGCCAGACTGCAACAGGCCCTAGCTGATTAACTCTTGACTTTGGGGCTCTTTTTTTTTTGAGAGACGGAGTCTCGCTCTGTCGCCCAGGCTGGAGTGCAGTGGCGCGATCTGGGCTCACTGCAAACTCCGCCTCCCGGGTTCACGCCATTCTCCTGCCTCAGCCTCCCGAGTAGCTGGGACTACAGGCGCCGCCACCACGCCTGGCTAATTTTTTGTATTTTTAGTAGCGACGGGATTTCACCGTGTTAGCCAGGATGCTCTCGATCTCCTGACCTAGTGATCCGCCTGCTTCGGCTTCCCAAAGTGCTGGGATTATAGGCGTGAGCCACCTTGCCTGGCCGACTTTGGGGCATTTTTATCATTACATGGGGAGGGACATTCTGTTTCAGTGCTTTGTCAATTGAAGCAGCATTGGGTTTTTTATATTCCTTGAGAATCATGTTTTTAGCCTGGGCGAAGAACAGGGACATATATAATTGATAGGTGATAGTGGGAGATGATGTTGCCTTCTGATTCCCCTTGCATTCTGTTGAAAGCTTTCCTATATGATTATGTTAAAACTCAGGAATGACCTTGCGAGACCCTCATTCTTTGCTCTTCCTCCTCTAACCACAAGGTTAGAGCCTTGTTTTTGTTTAGCGTCTCTCTGTATTTCTCTCCTCTGTATGCTGTTGCACCTTAGTGCAAGCGAAAGACTGTCCCTCTAGCTTTTTTCTGTTCAGGATGTATGTCCAGCTGCTTTCTCTGTTTCTTCACAGTGTTTGATTTGTACTTTTGTAATAAACTGTTCTATAATTTATCGTGTCTATTTCTGCCTTCCCCCCTACCGAGTTCCAGGAAGTTTCTTTTGAACACCTTTGCATCTCTAAAGCTAAATGGAGTGCTTTATAGGTAGGTACCTAATACATTTTAATAGGCATTCAATCGATGAAATTTCCTCATTCTGTCAGCGTCAGGCAGAGCATCAGAACAGATGGATCAGACTCTCTGAGGAGGGTTAAAAAATGCTGCAGAGAATAGGAGTATTAAGTGCTTTTTTCACCTGTGAAAATATCCTGGGGAGTATTGTAGTAAAAAGACTGATGGGCCAGGCGTGGTGGCTTACACGTGTAACCCCAGCACTCTGGGATGCCGAGGCGGACGATCACTTGAGGTCGGGGGTTCAAGACCAGCCTGGCCAACATGCTGAAGCCCTGTCTCCACTAAAAGGGCTTCTCCTGGGCAGGGGGGCGTGCACCTGTAATCCCAGCTACTTGGGAGGCTGAGAAAGGAGAATCGCTTGAACATGGGAGGAGGAGGTTGCAGCGAGCTGTGTTCGTGCCATTGCACTCTGCACTCCAGCCCGGGGGACAGAGTGAGACTCCATCTCAAAAAGACTGGTGGAATGCCTTCCTGTAGGGCAAAGTCTGATTTCTTTTTAAGAAGAGAAAAAATATAAGGCAAGATTGTGACCCAAGATAACAGCACCTGTCACATAGAAGGATCTGTCAAATGAGTAGACACTTAATTTAAGATCTCTAGCATGTGAAATTCTAAGGTATTCTGGATTGATTTTATAGAGATGCATTTTATCCTTGCTCAACCAGTTTCTGTTATTTAGGTTCGAAATCATATATATTGCATACATTTATTACTAATGAAAGTGACTTGGAATTCAACCTTATGGGACACAGAGTTAAACGAGTCTTTTATATATGTATTTCTTTCTTTTTTCTTTTTTCTTTTTTTTTTATGAGATGGAGTCTTGCTCTGTCACCCAGACAAGTGCAGTGGTGCGATCACGACTCACTGCAACCTCCGCTTCCATGTTCAAGCGATTCTCCTGCCTCAGCCTCCTGAGTAGCTGGGATTACAGGTGTGCACCACCACACCCAGCTAATTTTGTATTTTTAGTAGAGATGGGGTTTCACCATATTGGTCAGGCTGGTCTTGAACTCCTGACCTCATGATCCGCCCACCTCAGCCTCCCAAAGTGCTACGATTACAGGTGTGAGCTACCATGCTTGGGCCTATATGCGTATTTCTTAATGCTGAAAGCCTTCAGACTCAACTGTAAGACTAGAAGAGGATGTTGATGGACTTATGGTAAGTGAAGCAGGAGCAGCAGCAGTTAAACTCATCTTATTTAAAGACTTCTAGTTATTAATCACATCCATGTCAATTTTTTTCACACCAAATTTGCAGTTAAAACCCACAAGTTCCATAGATTATGTGATAGAGACCATGTCATTAAAGTGGATGACTATGTTCTTGCTTTCCTTTAGGAAGAAAGTAGTATTTCTGGGTTTTGTTTACTGAACACCTAAATGGAATTTTTAAGTTGAATTGATACGCCATTAGCAATCAGATGCAGACTTTTTTGGAGTTAAAAATAATGAAATGGAGTATTTCATGTTATAAAGAAATGAAAAAATTAATCTTTAATATTTTTCAGATCTTATGTTCTCTCTATATATGTATATATGTGTGTAATATATACATATATATTCCAATATTATCTCTCCTTAGATATATATTGTCCAGTAAATCTACCAAATGAGCAAATTAAAAGGAGATGGTTTTATCTTTGAGTCGATGGGTGTCTACTGAGTAGGGTCTATATTTAAATAAAAATGGTTATAATGCAAAAAACCATGGACTGTATGGACTCTGAGGGAGATGGATATATAGTGAGAACATCTCTGTAGTTGCCCTTTATTACTGAACAATTACGTATAAGTGAACAATTTTACCTAAATGTGCTTATCTTTTATGCTTCCTGCAGAAATGATTTAGACTCTAATCTCACATTTTGCTACTATTGTCCTGGAGCATGTTGACAACCTGTTGTTCTTAAACCAGAGATGCTTGTTACTTCTGTGTAACTCTCTTAGAAATCACAAACCAGTTGATGAAAGAGGCAGGAGTGGGATAAAATGGTAGAAGAAGAGAGACAAATTAGAGAGGAAATTTGAGAAACTGGCAGTTAAAAGGATTTACAAGAAGGAAAAAAAGGAATCTTTACATTATTTTGAAAAAACCTCACAGTTATCAAAAAACAATCAACCTTAGCCAAAAATATGAAGTGATTGAATGGTTATAATAAATTTGTGAATCAGGTTATACATTCTAAGTTTTTGATGTGTGCATTTAGCACTGTAAACTTTCCTCTTAATACTGCTTTGCCGTGTACCAGAGGTCCTAGTATGTTGCACCTTTGTTTCATTAGTTTCAATAAATTTCTTGATTTGTGCCTTTATTTCATTGTTTACTCAGAAGTCATTCAGGGACAGGTTTAATTTTCATGAAATCGTGTGATTTTGAAAGATCTTCTTGATATTGATTTCTATTTTTATTGTACTGTGATCTGAGAGCGTGGTTGGCATGACTTTGGTTTTTTTTGAATTTGCTAAGAATTGTTTTATGGCCAATTGTGTGGTCATTTTTAGAGTATGTGCCATGTGCAGATGAAAATAATATATTCTGTTGCTTTTGGGTGTTCTGCAGATGTCTGTTAGGTCCATTTGGTCAGGTGTCAAGTCCAGTTCCCAAATATCTTTGTTAGTTTTCTACCTCAGTGATGTGTCTAATACTGTCAGAGTGGTGTTGAAGTCTCCCACTATTATTGTATGGTTATCTAAGTCTCCTCATACGCCTCTAGGAACCTGTTTTATAAATCTGGCTTCCCCTGTGTCAGGTACACACATATTTAGGGTAGGTACGTCTTGTGGAATTGAATTAACAATTTACCATTATGTAGTATACTTCTTTGTCTTTTTTAATTGTTGTTGGGTCTAAGTCTCTTTAGTCTGAAATTAGATTAGCAACTCCTGCTTTTTTGTTTTCCATTGGCTTGGTATATTTTTCTCCATCCCTTTACTTTGAGCCTATGGTCACTGCATGTGAGATGGGTCTCTTGAAGACAGCATACAGTTTGGAGACACAATTAAACCAGTGTTAAGAGGAAAGTTTATAGTACTAAATGCTCCCGTCAAGTGTTAGATCTCAAATTAACCACTTAACATCACACCTTGAAGGAACTAGAAAAACAAAAGAAAACCAACCCCAAATCTAGCAGAAGACAAGAAAAAATGAAAATCAGAGCTGAACTGTATGAAATTGAGATGTGAAAAGATCAATTAAACTATACAAAAAGTCAATGTAATAAAAGGAGTTGCTTATTTGAAACAATGAGTAAGACCACTAGCTAAACTAATTAAGAAAAATGAGAGAATATCCAAATAAACACAGTAAGAAATGACAATGGAGACATTACCACCAACCCTAAAGAAACACAGAAATCCATCAGAGACTATTGTGAATACCTCTTCGCACACAAAGTAGAAAACCTAGAATGAACGGGTAAATTCCTAGAAATGTACAACTCCCCAAGACTGTACCAGGAAGCAACTCAAACCCTAAACATGCTAATAATGAATTCTTAAATGGGATCAATAACAAAAAGCCTACCAAAAGCCCAGGACCAGACTGATTCACAATTGAATTCTACCAAACATATAAGGAAGAGCTGGTACCATTCCTACTGAAACTATTCCAAAAATCGAGGAGAAGGGGCTCCTCCCTAACTCACTCTATGAGGCCAGTGTCATCTTGATGCCCAAACCTGTCAGAGACACAATAAAAAAGTTCAGGCCAATATCCTTGATAAACATAGATGCAAACATCCTCAACAAAATACCAGCAAACTGAATCCAGCAACACATCAGAAAGCTCATTCACCACGGTAAAGTAGGCTTTATCCCTGGACTACATGTTTGGTTCAATATATGCAAATCAATACATGTGATTCATCCACCTAAACAGAACAAAAAATAAAAACCACATGATCATCGCAATACAGGTAGAAAAGGATTTTGATAAAATTCAGTGTCCCTTCATGTTGAAAACTCTCAACAAACTGGCATTAAAGGAACATACCTCAAAATAATAACAGCAATCTATAACAAACCCACAGTCAACATCATGCTGAACAGGCAAAAGCTGGAAGCATTCCCTTTGAGAACTGGAGCAAGACAAGGATGCCCACTCTCACCACTCCTATTCAATATACTACTGGAAGTCCTAGCCAGAGCAATCAGGCAAGAAAAAGGAACAAAACGCATCCAAATAAGAAGAGAGGAAGTCAAATTTATGTCTGTTTGCAGATGATATGATTTTATGCCTAGAAAACTCCATAGTATTTCCCCAAAACCTCCTAGGTATGACAAACAATTTCAGCAGGGTTTTTGGATAGAAAATCAATGCTCATCATCACTGGCCATCAGAGAAATGCAAATCAAAACCACAATGAGATACCGTCTCACACCAGTTAGAAAGGCAATCATTAAAAAATCAGGAAACAACAGGTGCTGAAGAGGATGTGGAGAAATAGGAACACTTTTACGCTGTTGGTGGGACTGTAAACTAGTTCAACCATTGTGGAAAACAGTGTGGCGATTCCTCAAGGATCTAGAACTAGAAATACCATTTGACCCAGCCATCCCATTACTGGGTATATACCCAAAGGATTATAAGTTATGCTGCTATAAAGACACATGCACACGTATGTTTACTGCGGCACTATTCACAATAGCAAAGGCTTGGAATCAACCCAAATGTCCATCAGTGACAGACTGGATTAAGAAAATGTGGCACATACACACCATGGAATACTATGCAGTCATAAAAAAGGATGAGTTCGTGTCCTTTGTAGGGACGTAGATGCAGCTGGAAACCATCATTCTCAGCAAACTATCGCAAGAACAGAAAACCAAATACTGCATGTTCTCACTCACAGGTGGGAATTGAACAATGAGATCACTTGGATGCAGGAAGGGGAACATCATACACCGGGTCCTCTTGTGGGGAGGGGGTGGGGGGAGGGATAGCATTAGGAGATATACCTAATGTAAATGACGAGTTGATGGGTGCAGCACAGCAACATGGCACAAGTATACATATGTAACAAACCTGCACGTTATGCACATGTACCCTAGAACTTAAAAGTATAAGAAAAAAAATCAATGTACAAAAATAATAAGCATTTCTATACACCAACAGTGTTCAAGCTGAGTGCCAAATGTAGAACACAATCACATTCATAATAGCCACACATACACAAAGTAAAATATGTAGGAATACAGCTCACCAGGAAGGTAAAAGATCATTACACACTGAGAATTACAAAACACTGCACATAGAAATCAGAGATGACACAAACAAATGGAAAAACATTCCATGCTCATGGATAGCAAGAATCAGTATCATTAAAACTGGCCATGCTGCCCAAAGCAGTTTACAGATTCAATCCTATGCCTATCAAACTTCCAAAGACATTCTTCACAGAACTAGAAAAAACTAATTTAAAATTCTTGTGGAACCAAAAAAGAGCCCAAATAGCCAAGAGAATCCTAAGCAAAAAGAACAAAGCTGGAAGCATCACAATACTCAACTTCAAACTATACTACAGGGTTACAGTAACCAAAACAGCATGGTACTGGTGTAAGAACAGACACATAGAACAATGGAACAGAATAGAGAGTACAGAAATAAAGCTGTACATCTACAACCATCTTCTCTTCAACAAAGCTGACAAAAACAAATAATGGGGAAAGCACTCCATATTCAATAAATGGTACTGGGATACCCGGCTAGCCATATGCAGAGGGTTGAAATTGGACCTCTTCCTTACACCATATACAAAAATCAATTTAAAATGAATTAAAAACATATATAAAACCTAAAACTGTAAAAATCTTAGAAGAAAATCTAAGAAATACCATTCTAGCAGTACGTCCTGGCAAAGATTTTATGATGAAGATACCAAAGGCAATTGCAACAAAAACAAAAATTTCCAAATAAGACCTCGTTAAACTAAAGAGCTTCTGCACAGCAAAAGAAACTGCCAACAGAGTAAATGATAACCCACAGAATGGGAGAAAATATTTGCAAACTATGCATCTGACAAAGGCCCAACTTTCTTGCCTCCCACAGGCCCCACAACACCTGGGATGTGGAAGCTTTGGAGGAATCAGGGCCTGGGACTCTTTATGAGCAGCAAAATGAAAACAACACTTTAGCTGGTTTCCAGTGCACTCATAATTTCCCTATAGAGCACTTTAGAGACAACTTTAAAGTGATTTAACTCACAAAATTAAGTCTATATAGTATTTTTAAGGTACACACCTTAAAACATGTCATTCACATTATAGAAAAGTGTAAAATGAGAGAAATAGTTCCCATAATGTATGAACTTCCGGGCTAATAATTATTTAGATATAATCCAATATCCATTTTCTATCCATGTACCCCTATGTAAATACATCCTTTACTGAGGAAAATTAGAAGGAAAGTGGGACGATGGTTCGTGTTCTTGAATAGGAAGAATTTTCTCAAGATGCGGTCTCTTTCTGTGTTTATCAATTTTGCCTAAACTAAATAAAAATACCAAAGTTTTCACATTTAAAAATTACACATGCTGTCTTGTACTGCTATGACATTAACATTTTTTTGTAATGCAATGAAAAATGACTTGCCCTCCTACATATCAAGACGTGCTATTAATTTCTAGAAATCATTTACGAACAGCTGAAAGACGTAAATGAATGGAATGGAGTAGAAAATCCGGAAACACCCATATATACGAAAGAATTTAGAACTCGATAATGGCGACATTTCGTAGTAGAAAAAGATGGATTATTCGTAAGTGGAATGTCTGCTGTTTGGAGAAAACTAGCTGGATTTTTATGTCACAAAAATAGGCTCCTGGTGGAATACATATTAAAAATTTTAAACATACAAAATGAGAAAACTATCAGAAGAAAACACAAATGCCTATTTATACAGATACTTTTTTTTTTTTTTTTTGAGACAGAGTCTCGCTCTGTCACCCAGGCTAGAGTGCAGTGGCACGATCTTGGCTCACTGTAATCTCCGCCTCCCGGGTTCAAACAATCCTCTTGCCTCAGCCTCCCAAGTAGCTGGGATTACAGGCATGCGTCACCATGCCCAGCTAATTTTTGTATTTTTAGTAGAAACGGGGTTTCACCATGTTGGTCAGGCTGATTTTGAACTCCTGACTTTAGGTCATGCACCCACCTCAGCCTCCCAAAGTGCTGGGATTACAGGCATGAGCCACTATGCCTGTCATACAGATATATTTTCATGACAAAGACCTTCCTAAAGACCTCACAAGCAAACATTTTGAAGGTTGGTTTAGCAAAATAAAAATTAAAACACCCCATATATAAGGAAAAAAATCGACAAAACATAACATACTTGCAAAGTATTTATAACATCCATGTATATACACATATCAGATAAGCAATGTACTTTCACGTTCAGCAATGAGGCTCTGTCTCAACAAAAAACAAAACAGAAAAAACAAAAATAAGCATAAACACCATGAAAACCAAAAAGACTGAAGAACTATCTCAGATTAAGAGACTAAAGAAACAGGACAACTGAACACAGAACATCATGGATTGTGAATCCCCATCTTTGATTTTTTTTGCTACAAAGGATATTAGGGAGACAGCTGGCACAATCTGAATAAGGTCTGTAGATCAGATATTAGTATTAGACAGACTTGAACTTCCTGATTTGTGAATCATACCATAATAATGTAAGATAATTATTTTTAGGAAGCACACAGTGAAGTATTAAAAGTAAAGAGGCATCAGGTTCACAATTTACAAAATGTTCACAAAAAATCATTATATATATATATATTTGTATTTATCTAGAAAGAGAAAAGGAGGAGAATGAATAAACCAAATGTGGTAAAGTGTTAACATCTGAGGAACTACATCCAATGATTCTTTGTACAATTCTTATGATTTTTCTCTGAATCTGAAATTCCTTTTAAACCACTGACACGCATGGGACCCTGGTCTCGCTGTACCTCACAGCCCAGGAAGCCACATATCATGTGCTTTGGCTCTCACGGGTCACTCAGAGGTAGGGCAAGAATGGAAAAAGCACTGATTTCAGGATAAAAGGAAACTCAGGTCCTATTCTCAGCACAGCCTCTAGATGTGTCAATTTCTGCATGACATTCGGTCTCCCTGGGTCTCTATTTCCATGTATTTCATAGAGTGGTTATGAGGATTCAGTGGAGTAATATACGCCAGGTGCTTAGGCAAGGGCCAAACGTAGCAATTAGTAGCTGATGCCAATTTGCTTCTTTCCTTTTCCTTTATCTTGGGGGATTTTAGTTTGGAAATTTTATAGCATCTTTGATGTTATAAAATGATGAATCTGAACCTCGGTGGATCTGTGAACACCTGGAAATTGCATGCAAAGTTGGGTATGTTTTCAAGAAATTTTATTTCTAGAGAAAATGTCTCTGTTCATTTCCTGGGGTTGCTTTAACGAACTACCACAAACTGAGTGGCTTAAACAACATAAATTTATTGCCACACAGTTCTCAAAGCTAGAAGTCTGAAATCATGGTGTGAACAGGACGGGTTTCTTCTGAGGGCTGTGAGGGAGAACCTGTTTGATGCTTCTCTCCTAGCTTCCAGTAGCTCCAAGCACCCTTTGCTTATAGATGGTGATCTCCTTGTGTCTTCTCCATACATACTCATCTCTGCGTCCAAATTTCCTCCGTATATAAGGGTATCAGTTATAGTGAATTAGGGCCCACTCAAATGACCTTATTTTAATGTAATCGTCTGCAAAGATTCTATTTCCAAGTAAGGTCACTTTCATAGGCACTGGGGTTAGAACTCCAACATCTGTTTTGGGGGGAGATAATTCAACCCGTAACAGAATCTAGCTTTCATTGGATTTGTAAAGGTGTCTGTGGCCCGTCCAAAGACTATGAACTATTGACTGTAAAATCTTCTTAATAGCTCATCCTATACCAACCTAACCCACAAGCTTGTAGACTTGAGATGGGCCAAGTTATGTCTTGAGTGCCAAATCATGGAGAAACACCAAAGCAATTCTGATGGGGTTGTTTAGGCATGTACTAATGGGAAGCCAGTACAGGAAGTCTGTTTCTATGTCAAACTTTATTCCAGTGGGAAACTTTATTCCATTGCTGTTTAGTTAAAATCCTGCTGTGCTAAGAATGTCTCAAGTCTCACTCTAATAAAGTTTACAATCCAGTGGATGAGATATGCTCACCAAAAACACATATGTGCGCATAATTATAAATTGTGAAGAGTACTAGGAGAGAATGAAGCATGATTCTATAAAATTAAAGAATTTGGCTTGGCCAGACATGGTGGTTCATGCCTGTAATCCCAGCACTTTGGGAGGCCAAGGCGGGCGGGTCACCTGAGGTCAGGAGTTAGAAACCAGCCTGACCAACGTGGTGAAACCCCCATCTGTACTAAAAATACAAAAATTAGCCAGTCATGGTGGTGGACCCCTGTAATCCCAGCTACTCAGGAGGCTGAGACAGGAGAATCGCTTGAACCCGGGGGGCGGAGGTTGCAGTGAGTTGAGATCATGTCACTGCACTCCAGCCTGGGCAACAAGGGCAAAACTCTTATCTTAGGAAAAAAAAAAAAAAAAAAAAAAAAAAAAAAAAAAAAAAAACAGGAGCAGACAGAGAAAAATGAGATTGAAGAAAACAGAGCCAGAGTAATAGGAATACAGCCAGAATAAAGTAGTATCTAAAGAATCAAGTCTAAGAATGTCAAGATGTTGGAGGGTTAGCAAGCTAGGAGTATAGATTGACACACAGGTTGAGGATGAGGGAGGTGCCTTTCAATGGTGTCCCATTTCTCCTAAGATAAGTTCCTCAATTTCTCACAATGTCCAAATTGCCCTTCAGCCTCATCTCACCTCATTCCCATCAGCCTCCGGAGTAGCTGGGATTATAGGCGCCCACCACCACGCCCAGCTCATCTCCGCCTGCTCCTGGAACACTGCTTTCCACTGAGTGATCTCACCCTGATCCCTTTCTCTGAGTGATCTTACCTGTGGCACGGTTTCAGCTATCACCCTTTTCTCATCTGCTTACAAAATAAATAATGCACAATTTTGGTCACATGAATATTTATATGGTCTGCTTAAGCCCTGTTTCGTAATTCTATAGGTAACTGCTTTTTAGAGGATGTTTCCACACTGATACCATTTTAGCTATTAAGACAAATTTGCCACAGGGGAGAGGGGAATGAGTCACCTCTGAAGAGGCACGAACGGTGACTGGTGGGGTGCCGTCAGCAAGGCCTTCCCTATTCACCCCTGGAAACAGTTGACCAATAGTCTGCCCTTGTGTGCTCTCCTGATATATGAAGCACATTCTTTGAATTTGCTGAGGTTTCCACTCATCTTCCCTGAGGCACCCTGACCCAGGGCTCCAGTTGCCCTCTGCTTACATCCATGTGGGCATAGAGCATCCCCCCAGCTGCGGCGGTGTGGAAGGAAACCAACAAATTAAGGCCCTTGAAGGTCACTGTGACAATGTCAGAAAATCAGACTGCAGTGAATGGCTTGGTGGGTCTGATTCTCAGCTAGGGATGCTTCTAAGGTGTCTACTGTGGAAGATAAAGAGGAGAACTAGAAAAAGAAAGGGAGAAAGGGAAGAAAAAGATGCCAGCAAGTATTTGCTAAACACTGCGTGATTTACTTTCACAGGTGTAGTTTATTTGATCCTCACAGACAGCCTGGCAAGGTAGATTTTTTTGTTTTGTTTTGTTTTGAGACAGTCTCGCTCTGTCGTCCATGCTGGAGTGCAATGGCGCGATCTCGCTCACTGCAACCTCTGCCTCCCGGATTCAGCCATTCTCCTGTCTCAGCCTCCCGAGTAGCTGGGACTACAGGTGCCTGCCACTGCACCCAGCCAATTTTTGTATTTTGGTAGAGACAGGGTTTCACCCAGTTGCCCAGGCTGGTCTCGAACTCCTGAGCTCAGGCAGTCCACCCACCTCGGCCTCCCATAGTGCTAGGATTACAGGAGTGAGCCACCATGCCCGGCCCAAGGTAAGTATTTTTTACATTTTAATGTAAATGGGCTCAGAACCATGAAACAGGTCTCCTGAACTAAACAAATAAAAACTAGTCATTTGTTGGACAAGTTGGGCATCAGTCATTTTTAGTTTCTTTTGAATTTGATGTTCTTCCAACTGTACCGCAAAGCCTTGGTCATCGATTTGGTGAATTAGCCCGAACCTTTGAGTCATTCTGGGTACTGTCACTCCCATGAGGACTCAGCTGCCATTGAGTCCTCTGTGCTTTTTCTTTGCACCAGCTTGTCCTGAACCTGCACGTTTAAGTTGAACCAACACAGCCAGAAACCCAAACCAAGTGGCTGACAGCAAGTATGTATAAGCGTGGGACCCATCAGCTTAGCCAAGACAATCTCCTCTGTCCCAGCCTCTGAATTCCTCCCATTTTATTACAGTTCTTTTTTCTTTCTAGTCCAGGTTTCTCATCCTGATTTGGCTCCGCTCACACTCCTGGACATATGAACTGATTTTTTACTGGCTTTAACTCAACTAATGAAGGATTTGCCTCCTGGGCCACCCGTTGGTCTTCCTGAACTTACTTCAGGTCCTTGAATGCTTTATGACCCTACCTTAAAGCAAAATCCTCATACTTGTGTACCTGGCTGGCACTCAGATGCTCCAACGCTGAAGTCCTCTAGGGCAGGGGAGAGTTCAGAGAGGACATGGAGAGGAGAATCCAGTTACAGAATGGCCTTTGGGCACTTCCAGCAATGGATCTCCTAAGCAGGTTGTTCTTATCCTCTAGCAGGAGTGTTATATTGAGGAATTTGAAGGAAAGTTTGTCTAGCAAGAACTATCTGCTCTAGTCATCATTAATGGACTATATTGGGCAAGCGGTCATTTGACCAAATTCCGGTATGTAAGGTGAATTCCTTTCTATTCAACTCAATAAGTCATTCTATCCTAGGGGACTCCAAAAGGTTTTGTACAAACCTACATTATCATACACTAATCAGTCCCCAACAGTGAGTTTCTGTGTTGGGTAATTCCAATAAATGTATCTGTACTTCTGGATTTTTTTTTCCGTAGCTCCCAGAATTTTGTCTCCATTACCCATGCATTGTGAATTCCTGGAGAGGTTAACGTTCTCGTCATCACCTCCAGCCGTGACTTCCAAACACTGCTGAATCATTCTCTGCTCCATGCTTGCTGTTACTCCTTATTATTCACACCTTGGCACTGACTGAACATAGATCCAACCCCTTTCCATTATTTTTACAAAGAAACAAATTACTCAGGGTCTTTGCCGCAGTTTTGGGCAGGTAGAAGGAGTTACAGGCAGCACAGAATGCACCATAACATTGGACATATCCATTTCTTAAGGTTCTCATGGAAATTGTCTGCACGTGGCTTGGGTATCTCTTTCAAAAAGTCTCTTCTTTCTTTTATATTTTCTCTGGTTCCCATATTCCTGTGTTTTTCTAATTGAGAGTCGTTGAGCTCTTTCTTTTATGTCCTGTTCTTTTCTAACCGATGCTCTCAGTGACTCAGCTGCTATTCTCAAGTGGTTTGTTAACATATTTTGCTAATTAAGTCAGTTGTTTCCATGAGAGCTGACTTCTAGTATGATTTTTTAATAGAACATAAACATAAAAGTATTTATTGTTACTAGGGTAGTCATTCACCCAAACAGATGTAAACACAGATCTTTCTTTTACCTAACTCTGAAGGTATTTTGCTTTTTTTTTTTTTTTTTTGAGACAGTCTCGCTCTGTCACCCAGGCTGGAGTGCAGTGGCAAGATCTCGGCTCACTGCAACCTCTGCCTCCTGGGTTTGTGTGATTCTCCCGCCTTAGCCTCCTGAGTAGCTGGGATTACAGGTGCGTGCCACCACGCCCAGCTAATTTTTGTATTTTTAGTAGAGATGGGGTTTCACCATGTTGGTCAGGCTGGTCTTGAACTCCTGATATTGTGATCTGCCCGCCTCGGCCTCCCAAAGTGCTGAGATTACAGGCGTGAGCCACTGTGCCCGGCCCTGCCATTTTTTTATTTTTTAGAAATATACTCCAGTCTGGGCATTCACTGTATCCTCGGCAGAAGTATATTTACAGGTCACCCCACACCTCCCTCCAGGGCCCGTGAGAAGGAGCACCTGGCAAACGGACTCTGAGCTGAGCATCTCATATCTGAAGCCTTAGTGATAAATAGGAAAATTCCCCATTTGTCATCAGTGTCATCCTGTACACTAAGAATTAGGCAGAGATGTATATAAATTCATTAGCCTAATAAGTGAAACCAAGTTAACCAGTGATTGAAATAGTCTTTTTTCTCACCCTCCACACTGACGTTCAGGCCACTCTGTGCCTCTGGAAGCTCAGTGGGACACAGAGTTTAGTCAGAGGGCATCATGAACTTGGAGTTTGGAAATAGGAAAAGCAGTGGACATTTTATTTTGGTTATTGTAAGTAATAAAAATAGGCAGAGTTTAATAGGCCTGCCTTTTAGTTCAAAACACCCGTGTGATTTGTAGCTTTAAGCATTTAGATTTTTTCCCCTTGAGTGTTTTGAGAAATCTGACCTTTATGATTGATGAGGGGCTGCTGTGTCTTTCTGAATCATGATTCTTTCCAAGGCTTCCCTTCTCTGTTCTTGAAGCTTTTTATTATTGTTATTATTATTGTCATTATTATATATATTTTGAGACAGAGTTTCACTCTTGTTGCCCAGGCTGGAGTACAATGGCCCAATCTTGGCTCACTGCAACCTCCGCTTTCCGGGTCCAAAAGATTCTCCTGCTTCAGCCTCCCAAATAGCCGGGATTACAGGCACCCACCACCAGGCCCAGCTAATTTTTGTGTTTTTAATAGAGACTGGGTTTCACCATGTTGGCCAGGCTGGCCTCGAACTCCTGACCTCAGGTGATCCACCTGCCTTGGCCTCCCAAAGTGCTGGGATTACAGGTGTGAACCACCATGCCCAGCCTCGAAGCTTCTTTAAGTGCTAGTAAATATAGATTAAATGAATGAATGGTAGGCAAACAAAAAAATTTGAGAAAGAAGACAGAAGGAAAAAGGAAGAAGAGACAGAGAGAGGAAAATGGAGGAGACAGGCAGAGGAGAGACAGAAAGAGAGAGAGCGAGAAAGAGAACTGATTGTTGTAATAATTTTATTAAGAAACATTATCTAGAATCATTAGCATCACCCAACAGAAATGTGTTATTTAAGGGGAACACTCAACCCACCAGCAATGAAGAGCAGCTGGGACACTCAGATTGACACTCCATATCATAAACTAGGTCAATATATTTTATTAAGATTATTTGATTAATAAGAGAAGTAGCTTTCCTGTTTAGATTTTGGGGAGATAGTGCAAAACAAATGCCAACGTTTACTGTCCATTCAAGCCCTGTGCTCCTATGTTTTAATTTTAGTGGGAAAAGGGAAAAATGATTCTTAGTGGTGACATTCCTCATTTCTATGATAACATTCTCTCAAAGTTCTCACAGTATGATCATATGGTTTTAAAGACCCATTGATTAAATACTTTCATCTGAAACTAGAAAATATTTACGGAGAACTAAACCAACTGGTAATTTTATCCTCATCATTTTCATTTCCATCATCCTTTCCCTTCTTCAAAACCTTACCAAATGGCAAACGTACAAAAGAACCATGTCTAACCACAGGTTTTAATTCAAGGAAGATAGAAATTTCCTCTCCCAAATAAACCCCAAAATAATGAAGCCAGTAATTCAATAAAGGAAAGAAAAATAATGTGTTCTTGAAGGAAAGTTGCCTGCTAATGGGTCACCGCGGTTTTCAGTCTAAGCTGCCCCCAAGCCTTGATAGTGGCCAAGAGGACTGATGTCCCAGAGAGCTTCCAGAAGAGGAGTCGCCAGGCACATTCGCTTTCTTCTCTGCTCCATGGTCGTATCTGGTATGGTCACCAGTGAAAATCAGGCCTTCAGCTGGCTTTGAACGGTGTGAGCTTAGCCCTGTTTCAGCTGAGACAGGCACTGAGAGGCGTAACTGTGGCTCTCCATCTAGTCCACATCGATCAGTGAATTGGCTTTGTCTTAGGCACCTTTCAGAACAGATAAGAAGCAGTCTTTAGAATGTCAGCACAACTAAGGGGTGCAGGTGGTCAGACCTCCAGGGGGGCATATGACTAAGCTTTCATTTCTGAACAATTGTGGTAACAATTTCAGAAAGTGCTATTTCTGGAGCTTTTACTTCTGACTCGAATATTTTGCCAAGAATTCACCTGCATCTTCATAGCCAATGGTCCTCGTTTACAAGAATGATGATCACTATTATCACCATTATTCAGAAGAGGCAACTGAGGCTCTGTCAGGCAGGTTAATCACTGTACCCAGGTTGAACAGGGCACATCCATGGCAGAGCTATAGTGTAGAATCGACCTGTCTGCTGAAAGTGCCCGTGTTGTTAACTGCTATGCAAAATAATGTATTTATTAAAGCGAAGCCATTTTTAAATCAGGGAGGAATATATACATTTATGGTCCATAAAACTTAGAAGTGTTTACCTATTGTTTCTTGACTTTTGCTCTAGGGTAGAATCAAGGACACTGGCTCTGAGGACGGCCCTCCAGCTTGTTGTCAATCCTATCTGTAGCCACTCCTCCACCCTCTGCCACAACCGCCCTCAGCTCTTTATATTCCAGCATACTTTGTGCCTTTGTTTAAACTGCACCATCAGGCTGGGCACGGTGGCTCATGCCTGTAATCCCAGCACTTTGGGAGGCCGAGACGGGTGGATCACGAGTTCAGGAGATCGAGACCATCCTGGCTAATCCGGTGAAACCCTGTCTCTACTAAAAATACAAAAAATTATCCGGGCGAGGTGGCGGGCGCCTCTAGTCCCAGCTACACGGGAGGCTGAGGCAGGAGAATGGCGTGAACCCGGGAGGCGGAGCTTGCAGTGAGCTGAGATCGGGCCACTGCACTCCAGCCTGGGTGACAGAGCGAGACTCCGTCTCAAAAAAATAAAAAATAAAAAACTGCACCATCTGCCTTAAATATCCTCCTCCTGTTTCACCAGCCCAAATCCTGCTCATTCCTTACAGTCTGGCTCAGTTGTCACCTCCACTCAGAAACTGGGAACTAGAAGAAAGCTGAAGGATGGTTGTTTGAGTTGTGAACCTAGCATGTGTTTTGGTAAATTTGACACAGGTGTGAGTGAAGTTATACTGCATTAGAGAATCCTTTTGTTTGCTAAGTGAGGGCAGACAGTTCTGATTTGCCGTATCCACTGTGATTCTCCAAGAACAGAAGAGGATTTATCTCTAGAATGGAGAAAGCGGGGCTGCAAAAGCTGCCATTCCAACTGTAAAATCTGTAATTTCATTATATGCTAGATGAAATGTAAGTGGGAGGGGAGCTGCCATGTTCCTACATATAAATGGGAAGAGTACTAAGAATGTTTAATAAATAAGTCTTTGATCCCTCTTGAAATTGTTGATTTTCTGCTCCTCTTTTTGCAGTTTGGGTTTGTTAGAATTAATTGATCAATGGCATGTCAGGTTTCTATGCCTTCTATAAGGAAAAGGAATAAGCTGTACATGCATCTGTCGGTAATGTAGTGTTGGTTATCACATTAGGCAGCTTCAGTGCAGTCACAATCCCTCCAAATCCCAGTGACTTAACCAAAACCACATACTTGTGGCTTGGCTTTGCACATTACCAGTAGCTCCTCATCTAGGCAGCTCTGCCTGATCAGTCTCATTGAAAGTTGAGAGGTGCTCGTTCTGGGGACTAGGCTAAAAGAGCAGCCCTTATTTGAGATACATGGTCAAATGAAAACAGTCACGAAGGCAGGGTCCCTCCCCACCTCTCCACATCCCTGTCTTGTCTGGAACTGCCTTGGGTAATGCTTAGCCAGGACCAGCACATTATACAAGGCAATGTCCACGTGCTGGGATCAGCAAGGAGGAGCTTTCTGTCTCAGGGTTAAGAGTAAAGACTAACCCAGCACCACCTCGAGGGCTTCAAGCTCACTTTCTGTTTGCTCGAAGTCTGCGATGTGCTCATGAAGTCTGCAGTCCTCTCAGGCTTCAGGAACAGCGTCCTTGAAGATGCACTTGTCATTAATGAATGTCAAAATGAAGATGCACTTGTCATTAACAGAAAGTAAGCACAGTGCAGGGCTCAGCCGAAGCAGTTGGTTAGTAATAAAACAAGTTTAAATTCTAATTTAAGAAAGAATACTGATTTGTGAAAACAAGTACTTCTGATTTCTGTAGAACACTGATTCATGTTTTAAATGGACAATTTCAAACGCACACAGAAGAAGAGAGAGTAATGAACCTCCTCCTGTGCCTGGCACCCAGCTTTGACAGTGAGGAGAAGACCTTTTTTTTTTCTTTTTTCAGACAAGAGTCTTGCTCTGTCACCCAGGCTGGAGTGCAGTGGTGTGATCTCAGCTCACTGCAACCTCCACCTCCTGGGTTCAAGCGATTCTCATGCCTCAACCTCCAGTTTAGCTGGGATTACAGGCACATACCACCTCACCCGGCTAGTTTTTGTATATTTTTTAGTAGAGATGGGGTTTCACCATGTTGGCCAGGCTGATCTCAAACTCCTCACCTCAGGTGATCCGCCCACCTTAGCCTCCCAAAGTGCTGGGATTACAGGCAAGCCACCGTATTTGGCTGACAGCGAGCAACTTGAGCTGAGCTTGCTTCATCTCTGCCTACGCACAAACCATTTGAGAGCAAATCCCAGGCAACTTATCACCTTATCCGTATGTGGAATGGTAATCCTTAGTTAGGGGTTTCATTAATTTGAGTTGTAACTGGCTACAACTTCAAATATATTTGGGTTGCAAAATAAACTAAGAAGAAAACAAACAGATATCCTGTGGCTAAACAGCAAAGAGCCCTGAACTTGAGCATGTGCTTCCAGGCCTTCTCATTTGTGGGATTCATTAAGTAAATTTTAACAGAATTTTTTTGAGACAGATTCTCACTCTGTCGCCCAGGCTGGAGTATAGCGGCACAATCTCGGCTCACTGCAACCTCCACCTTCCAGGCTCAAGCGATCCTCCCACTCAGCCTCCCCAGTAGCTCATACTAGATGTGCACGCCACCACACTCGGCTACTTTTTTGTATTTCAGGTAGAGATGGGGTTTCACTACGTTGCCCAGACAGGTCTTGAACTCCTGAGCTCAAGTGATCTGCCCACCTTGGCCTCCCAAAGTGCTGGGATTAGAGATGTGAGCCACTGCCCCTGGCCTTTAATCAAATTTTAAAGTAAGCATTGCTTAAAACATGTCACTCACCAACAGCAGAACATTCAGAATACCCAGGGCAGCAGTTCTCGAAGTGTGGGCTGAGAACCCTGGGATCCTGAGACATTGTCAGAGAATGAATACCCTCTACTTACTGAAAAGGGAATTTTTAAAACTTAGCACCCAGGAACCTCTTTTAATAATTAATTAGTTATCTGTGGGAACCAGGAGTTCTTCATGTACTTCATCCAGAACAGTGTATCAAAACAGATGGAATGCAGAAACAGACATGAGAACCCAAGCGTGTTCTATTAAGCCAGATATTAAAGAAACACTAAAAAATGTAAAAATGTGGCTGGGTGCAGTGGCTCACGCCTGTAATCCCAGCACTTTGGGAGGCTGAGGAGGGCAGCTCACCTGAGGTCGGGAGTTTGAGACTAGCCTGGCCAACATGGGTGAAACCCTGTCTCTACTAAAAATATAAAAATTAGCCGGGCATGGTGGTGCATGTCTGTATTCCCAGCTACTCAAGAGGCTGAGGCACAAGAATCGCTTGAACCTGGGAGGTAAAGGCTGCAGTGAGCCGAGATTGCACGACTGCACTCCAGCCTAAGTGACAGAGCGAGACTCCATCTTAAAATAAATAAATAAATAATGTAAAAATGCCATTCTTCTCACTAGATTTTTAAAGAAATAGTTACTTTTCTTTACAAATGTTATGTTAACACGTAATGGGTTTTTATTGTATTGAAAGAATTCTCAGTTTTGATTTCTGCCATGGTGCATATTGAGAGCTGTAATCTACATAAGTAGATGCTCTTTGGGATTGCCAGTGATTTGTAAGAGTGTAAAGGAGTGCTTAGACCAAGACGCTTCAGTAGCACTGGTCCAAAGCAAGTGCTTGAAGTGTCCTAGACTATGATTTGCCTTACTACTGCCATTGGCCCTTTATGGACTGCAGGTTCTCTTATTCAATTAAGCCGGGCCATATCACAGCTTAGCATAAATCCCCTCTACTTACTTAAAAAGGAATTTTTAAAACTTAGGAATAGGAACCTCTTTTAATAATTTCACAAATAGATATTGAGGGATGAGCACAAAATACATGCTTGGCAGATCAACTTACTTGGGTTCACATACAACTTAAGATCCATTTTAAAGTAATTTACATAATGCAGCCCAAGTTCTCAAAGATGTTTTATTAAGGTCATACAAAAGTCCAATCAGTACCATCGCTGAAATATCTAAACAGTTTCCTCCTTTTTTTTTTTTGAGACAGAGTTTTGCTCTTGTTGCCCAGGCTGGAGTGCAGTGGCGTAATCTTGGCTCATTGCAACATTGCAACCTCTGCCTCCCAGGTTCAAGCAATTCTCCTCCCTCAGCCTCCCAATAGCTAGGATTACAGGTGCCCACCACCATGCCTGGTTAATTTTTGCATTTTTAATAGAGACGGGGTTTCACCATATTGCCCAGGCTGGTCTCAAACTCCTGACCTCAGGCCATCCGCCGGCCTCGACCTCCCAAAGTGCTGGGACAGAAAGAGGAGCTTTCCAGCTTCTTGGATCTTCAGATCTCCTGCCACATCATGTCAACTTGCTGCGTGGCTACTTCCATCTCCTCCTCCTTTCCCACACCTTCTGTTTCTGGGAGCAGAGCTCTGCAATGAGCTCACTGAGCTCCCGGAAGTCCTGCGGGGCCAGCCTCTGCTGCTGATGGGCATCTTTCAGTTCTTGGGCCTAGGATTTCAATCTCTCTGAAGCTTCAACCAATTCCTGAAAAAAAACGTATAGATGTTTTATGTTTGCTTAACAAAGGCCTGGAAGGCTGGACGTTTAGTCTTACACTATATTGAAGAGTTACAAGTGACAGCCAATGCTGGTTACAGATGAAAGTCACAGACAGGAAAAATCCCCTGCTTGGGAAAAGCCCTGTGCTCGCCTCACCCCAGCCAAGCAGGCAATGGGAAGACCACCTGGGCTCGGGTGCTGAGCACCAACCCCACACCAAGAAGGACCCTGCACTGCATGGAGTAGCTTCCAGCAGGACAGCTGGCTCTGTAACGTCAACCTCTGCCTGATGTCATCTACACAGCTGCAAAGGTGAATAAAACATCTGGGCATTCAATCTAGTTACTTAAACATTAGCAGAAGCAGAAGAAAACATGTAGGCAAAGTGCTGAAGATTTAAATCAGACCAGGCACTGTGGCTCATGCCGGTCATCCCACCACTTTGGGAAGCTGAGGTGGGAGGATCACGTGAGCCCAGGAGTTCAAGACCAGCGCCTGGGCAAAATAGTGAGGCCTCATCTCTTAAAAAACTAAAAAAGACAGAAAAGAAATTTAAGAAGAAAGACATTTAAATCAAAGTCTCCCTGGGTGGAGGGCCACAAGTAGGACTTACCATGAGTTCAGCTGCACTGACAACCCAACCTCACCACTTGCTGCCCTGATGACTCTGACCTCCCTGCAGCCGATCGGGCCAAGAATCTGGCTGTGTAGTCACTGTCACACCTGTCGGACTAAGACTGGAGGTGACAAGACCTGGAGCAAGCTGGCAGGGTGGCTCCCACTGTAGCAGGACGAGCCACAGACAAAACTCATCAGACACCGGATTAAAGAAGGAAGAGGTTTTTTATTTGGCCGGGAGCGTCGGCAGACTTGCTTCTTAAGAGCCAAGCTCCCTGAGAAAGAAATACTTGGCCTTTTTAAAGGCTTACAACTCTAAGGGGTCCACGTGAAAGGGTCGTGATAAATCGAGCAAGCGTGGGAAACGTGACTGGGGGCTACATGCATCAGCTAACAGAACAGAAAGTTTTACAATGCTTTTCTCATACAATGTCTGGAATTTACAGATAACACAAATAGTTTAGGCCAGGGGTTGATGTTATTATTATTACTTTGTTTAACTCCTAGGACTGGGTGGTGGTGCCAAGGTTGTCTGGCTATTTATCTTACTTTTGTTTCTTTCTCTTTACTCCTGTCTTGTGAACTAGGCAAGGTGGGGGGAGGAGGGAAGCAGGAGTAGTAGTGGTCTCCTTCCTTACCATATGGGGAGGAAAGGGCTCCCCAGGCCTCTCTTGGTCCGGCTCAGAGTCACTGTGACTGTGTCAAGCAACGAGACGCCACACAGCCCGCACTGCACTCCCAGACAAGTCATGCAGGGGGATGATACCACGGATGATCTTAAAAAGCAATTTGGGGGCCGGGCGCGGTGGCTCAAGCCTGTAATCCCAGCACGTTGGGAGGCCGAGATGGGCGGATCACGAGGTCAGGAGATCGAGACCATCCTGGCTAACACGGTGAAACCCCGTCTCTACTAAGAAATACAAAAAATAGCCGGGTGAGGTGGCAGCGCCTGTAGTCCCAGCTACTCGGGAGGCTGAGGCCGGAGAATGGCGTGAACCCGGGAGGCGCAGCTTGCAGTGAGCTGAGGTCCGGCCACTGCACTCCAGCCTGGGCTACAGAGCGAGACTCCGTCTCAAAAAAAAAAAAAAAAAAAAGCAATTTGGGCTTAAAATCTGGCACATTTTAGAGGACAGATCACAAACTACATGTCCAAGGACTTCAGTGTATAAATGAATGTATTTTAGAAAACAGAGCCCATGCAGTGAGCTGAGATTGCAGGACTGCAGCCTGGTGACAGACAGAGACTCTGTCTCAAAAAAAAAAGAAAGAAAGAAAGAAAGAAAAAGAAAAGAAAAAAGAACCTAATTGTGTTATTATATACTTAATAGCATTTGAATATAAAGTTCACATATCTTACTAAAAACCAAATTTGTAAAGGAGTTATGGGGAAATCAGCCACATTTTAACAAATGTCCTCTTTTGCAGTTCCCTGTCGTTGCTAAGATGCCCCTTCTAAGAGCAGGGGGCATGGTGTAGAGAGAAGGGCGAGGTCACTGGCGTCAGGCGCAGCGTGTCACTGCAGATAACACAGTACCCTCTGGACATCGTTCCTCATTCAGAATGGGAGGGGTGGGGGAGCTGCTGCTTACTCTGCGGGGCTGAACTGGAGACGGCAGATGATGACTGTGAAGTGGGTGCCTGCTGCAGGCAGCACTCTGAAAGGCACCCAGGGCAGGGAGCCAAGCCCCGCCAGCTGACATGGGCTGTGTAGCAACTGGGCACAGCAGGGGCCCTAGAACCAGGCTTGGCCCTGGTGTCCTGCAGGCAGCAGGGACAGTCCATGAGCGGGGATGCCAAGGAGGTCTTCAAACATCTGTATGAACTCAACCTTACAAAACTCTGCAAAGCCTCTGAAGCCTTTCTCACCCAGAACCAAGCTGCCTACCTTGTGCTGGTCCTCCTCCTCCTGCTGCACCGTGCGGCGCTGCTTCTCTGGCCCCCGTAGCCGCTGTGTGAGATCTTGTTGAGGCGCCGCCTTGTCCTTAAGTTGTCACTCAAGCCTGTTTGAATCTGAGCAAAAGAGGAAATAATTTGTGTTCCTTTCTGTGTAGCGACTGTATGTAAACGTTGTTAGCTGACTTACTGAAATGATTTAATAATTCACAAAACTCTTTTTTTTAGTGCTGTATACTAAATAAAATACACAAGGCAGCAATACTTAGGGGCCAGAAACACTGTTTACTACAAGTAGTTATGGAATCATAACTTACAGTACAATGGGCATGTCCAAGGCTCAATTTTTCTTTCGTCATTTACAGTAAATAGTTTGTTGCTAATTTTCTACACCCTCTACTGGGAATTTGTGTTGCTTTTATAATCAGAAAAATAAATATTGCAGTCAAGTAGCATATAGTGATATTTCGGTCAACAACAGAGAGTATATATATATAACAGTGGTCCCATAAAATTATAATACCGTATTTTTCCCGTAGCTTTTCTGTGTTTAGATACACAAATCCTTGCTGCACAGATCTGTAGCCAACGGGCAAATGCTATACCATGTGGCCTAGGTGTGCAGTAGGCTGCACCCCCTTCGTTGGTCTAAGTATACTCTAAGATGTTCACATCAGTGAAATCACTTGATGATGCATTGTCGAGAACGTATCCCAGCTACTGAAGGACACATGGCTGGACTGAAGAGCACCTTGTGATGCGGGCTGCAGCTGAGTTCTGTGCATGATGTGGTTGGAGCCCTGAGGAAAGGGAGGGCTATGGACTGAATGGTGTCCCCCGCTGCCAATATTAGATGCTGAAGCGCTAATCCCCAATGTGACTGTATTTGGGGACAAGGCCTGTAAGGAGATGGTGAAGGTTAAGTGAGGTCATAAGGGCGGGTCCTGATCCAATAGGATTCGTGTCCTTACAAGAGACCAGAGAGCTTGGGTGCTACCATCCTACGGGAGGACGTGGTGAGAAGGTGGCTGTGTGCAAACCAGGAAGAGGCCTCTGGGGCTTTTAGCCTCCAGAACTGTGAGAAAATGAAACCCTGTTGTTTAAGCCACTCAGTCAATGGTATTTTTTTAGGGTGCCTGGGGCTGACTAAGGCAGAAGGATTCGCCCTCCCGGGGAGAAGAGGTGGGGGCCGGTGGACTCCTCTGACTTTCCTGGCTGTCCGCAGAATTCGGTCCCTGCCCCTCCGCCTTCTGCCAAAGCATCCTTCTAAGGGCAGACCTGATCGCACTGTCTGGAGGTCCCCAAAGGCCACAGAAAAGTCTCAACTCCTGGACCTCACGAGTCCCATCCCACTGGTGGAGCTCCCTGTCTCTGCTCTGCTCTCGTCTCAGGAGGGAAAGTTAAGGGCCTGCTTGGCCACCCTCTAGGGAGGTGCCACGATGGGATGCGGCATCCTAGTGATGAGCTGGGGGTAAGCCAGCACGTCTCTACTGGTGCTTTTCCCAGAACTGAATGCACACTCTTAAATGATCTTTAGGAATGGAAGAATCAAACCGCGAAGAATCACACGCCTGTAGTCCCAGCCTACAAGGAAGGCTGAGGCTTGGGGATCACTTCAATCCAGGAATTTGAGTCCAGCCTGGTCAACATAGTGAGAACCAGTGTCAGAAAAACAAATAAATAAAAAGGAAGTATCAGGTGATTGTTCCAAACTCCTCCAAAATGGGTATTCGGTCCCCACTCTGCTCTTCCTGGAACAGGGGTGTGACTTCCCCTTTCCTGTTGGCCATAAACCCACTCCTTCCCACTAAATTGATGAGAAAAGAAAAAGCATTCATAGCACTTTGAGTTATGTGAGGTGTGCAGAATTTATCAGGCCCAAAAAAGACAGGATATGGACTTCAGTCACACCCCTCATACCCATGTCTCAGGTGACTGTTTAAAGGCATTTTGTTTCTGACTAGCTTAACCCATTATCTTCCTGTTCCTGGAATTTGTGACAATGTAGACAATGTAGAGACAATAAACAGCTTTTTTTTTTTTTTTTGAGATGGAGTCTCACTCTGTTGCCCAGGCTGGACTGCAATGGTGTGATCTTGGCTCACTGCAAACTCCACCTCCTGGGTTCAAGTGATTATCCTACTTCAGCCTCTCAAGTAGCTGGGACTATAGGCGCTCACCACCATGACTGGCTCATTTTTGTATTTTTGGTAGAGACAGGGTTTCATCATGTTGGCCAGGCTGGTCTTGAACTCCTGACTTCAAGTGATCCTCCTGCCTCGGCCTCCCAAAGTGCTGGGATTACAGGTGTGAGCCACCACGCCCGGCCCAATAAATAGCTTATGTTATTTTAATATAAATTCCTCAGGCCAGGCCAGCCAAGGTGGGAGGATCCCTTCAGGTCAGGAGTTCAAGACCAGCCTAGGCAACACAGCAAGACTTCCTCTCTAATTCCAAAATTCTTGGTAAGTTAGGAACTGTCTCTTCTTTTCCTTTAAAAACCCACTTGTAACTGCGGCTAATTAGAGGTGTATATTAAGACAACTTGCATCTCCAGGGTTGCACTTCTCAAACTTGGCACAAATAAACTCTTTTTTTCAAGATGGCGTTTTGCTCCGTCACCCAGGCTTGAGTGCAGTGGTGTGATCTTAGCTCACTGCAACCTCTGCCTCCCAGGTTCAAGGAATTCTCCTGCCTCAGCCTCCTGAGTAGCTGGGATTACAGGCACGTGCCACCATGCCTTGCTAATTTTATTTTATTTTTTGTAGAAACGGACAAGGTGGGTCTCACCACGTTGCCCAGGCTGGTCTCGAACTCCTGACCTGAAGCAATCCTCCTGTCGTGGCCTCCCAAAGCACTGGAATTACAGGCATGAGCCGCTGTGCCTGGCCCAACCTCTCCACTTAGGCTAATTTTGCCTCCTTTATTCCTTTTTTTTTTTTTTTTTTGACGGACTCTGGCTGTGTTGCCCGGGCTGGAGTGTGCAGTGGCCTAATCTCGGCTCACTGCAACATCTGCTTCCCAGGTTCAAGCAATTCTCCTACCTCAGCCTCCCATGTAGCTGGGATTACAGGTGCCGACCACCAGCCCGGGTAATTTTGGTATTTTTAGTAGAGACGGGTTTTCACCATGTTGGCCAGGCTGGTCTCGGGGAACTGCTGACCTCGGGTGCTCCACCTGCCTCGGCCTCCCGAAGTGCTGGGATTGCAGGGTTGAGCCATCGCGCCCAGCCCGTTTTCTCCTTTTGGGTCACAAAAGGGATTGAATCCTGCCACCTCCCGGGTGCTGGGTGGGAACGGGAAGAGCAGGGTGATTGCAGCGCTGCTGGGACTTGGGTAGATGGCGGGAAGGCCTCTCAGAAGCGGCCTTGTTTGCAAAGATCTGAAAAAGGCTTGGAGAGGAGCAGGCTCGGGGCATTCAGGGAGGGGGCGGCGGCACACTGGGAGCAAGGCAATGTTCCGTGACCCACAAAAGCCGTGCAGTAGCTGTTCCAATCCCGGTCAGAAGACACCCCGGAGATGCCTCAGCACCCGCCAAGCCTTTCATGACCCCGCTGCCTTCCCGCCAATCCTGCATCCAATCAGAGAGCGTCCCCACTTCACGTGTTGAGCAATGGCCAATCAGAACTGGGACCCGGCCTTCGGCCCGCCTCCCAGGAACTCCAGGCCAATGGCAGCCTGGCGGCGGCGGGCCAATCCCGTGCAGCGCGCGCGGGCAGACGGTTGCAGTTGGCCCTCAGCAGCTGCGGCAGCCGGTTGAGGTCTGGAAGCAGCGTCGGGCTGAAGCGGCGGAGTTCGCCATGGTAAGACCCCGGTCCTTCCCGCCCCGCAGACGCCCAGGCAGACGAAGCTTGGCCTCGGGCGGACGGAGGGACCTTGTTGCGGGCCTGGGCGCTGAGCTGAGAGGAAGCCGGAGAAGGACGCGGGGTCTAGTGCGGGACGGGAGGACACGGAATCGTCTCCCGGATCTGCAGGTCCCAGGGCAGGGACGGCGGCTTTTGTTTTAAATGAAGCTGCCGGTCTTCAGTCGGTGGACGGGGACCATGGACGGTGTCCCGTCCCCAGAGAGCAAATAGTGGCGTCGCCTGCTGAAGACGGAGGGCGCTGCGCCCGCTTTCCAGTCTCCACGTGGGAGTGCACGAGTCTGTGCTGCCGGCAACGACCGAGGAGCCCCAGGCGTCTTCGCTGACGGGGCTGGGGCGTGGACGTGGGTCCGATTAGGAATTAAGGCTCAGACGCAGCTGAAACGTTGCCTCGTTCGCCCAGAGGCAACGCGTTAGGCCAGGCGCGGTGGCTCACGCCTGGAATCCCAGCCCTTGGGGAGGTGGAGGCGGGTGGGTCACCTGACGTCTGGAGTTCGAGACCAGCCTGACCCAACATGGCGAAACCCGGGCTCTACAAAAAAAGACAAACATTCCCCGGGCGTGGTGATGCGGGGCTGTGGTTCCAGCCACTCGGGAGGCTGAGGTGGGAGGATCAGCCGAGCCTGGAAGTTTGAGACTGCAGTGAGTCCTGCTGGTGCTATTGCACTCCAGCCTGGGCCACAGAGACCCTGCCTCAAAAAAACAAAAAAAGCAACCCATTAACATAATAGATTCCCAAGTCCCAAGTCTGAATACCTGTGGTTTGTCAGTTATCCTTTTTTTTCTTTTCTTTTCTTTTTTTTTTTTGACAGCACTCAACAGATGCTCTGTTGCCCAGGCTGGAGCACAGTTGCGGGATCACGGCTCCCTGCAGCCTTGAACCCCTGGGTTCCAGCAGTTCTCCTGCCTCAGCCTCCCGAGTAACTGGTACTACAGGTGTGTGCCACCACACCTGGCTAATTTGTAAATTTTTCTTTTTTTTTTTTTTTTTTTTTTTTGAGATGGAGTCTGGCTCTGTCGCCCAGACTGGAGTGCAGTGGCGCGATCTCAGCTCACTGCAAGCTCCGCCTCCCGGGTTCATGCCATTCTCCTGCCTCAGCCTCCCAAGTAGCTGGGACTACAGGCGCCCGCCACCTCGCCCGGCTAGTTTTTTTGTATTTTTTAGTAGAGACGGGGTTTCACCGTGTTCGCCAGGATGGTCTCGATCTCCTGACCTCGTGATCCGCCCGTCTCGGCCTCCCAAAGTGCTGGGATTACAGGCTTGAGCCACCGCGCCCGGCCAATTTGTAAATTTTTCACAGGGACAGGGTCTCACTGTGTTATCCAGGCTGGTCTCAAGCTGGTCCCAAGCGATCCTCTCGCCTCAGCCTTCTAAAGTGCTGGGATTACAGGAATGAGCCACCACATCCAGCTTGGCAGGGTTTAAAGAAACCACCAAAGGACAGTGCAGTGTCCCAGCACTGATGATGTCTGGGAGCCATTACACCTGTAGGCTTCAAGGGGTGGAGAGAGGGAGTGGTTACAAGAAATTGAGAGGGCAACCTGCCAAAAGTGTGGCCTTAAGAGGGATTCAGGTCACCCACAGCAGTTGTGCAGGAAGGGGCCAAGGAGGGAGTACCCTGGCGTTGCTCTCCTCCAGCCCCCGGTATCCCACTGCTGCCTGCCATTGACTAAACCAGCAAGAATCCAGAGGGCAAGGAAGGCCTCTGATGCTGTTCTCAAGGGTCAGCCTCCGAGAGCACAGAGCAGATGGTGAATGATGGAGGGTAGATCTGGGGGGCAGAGAGAGGACACACACTGAGCACCTGCGCTTGGACCATGGGGACCTGAGACCTACTCTGTATTTCCTTACCCAACCCAACTACCTTATCCTTTGATCAGGACATAATCAAAAACTGCTATATATTCTTCAGAGAATTACTGTGACTGGCTATAATGTGGGGTAATTATTGACATTACATGGCTTCCAAGTTTTAAAATAACCTAATTTTTGTGTAGTGGAAAACAGGTTCTAGGGCTACCTGTAGAACTTAGTAGCTGGTATGGTTTACAGCAAGTTAGTTTTCACAGGGCTGAAGGGATCAGTCCCCTAACCCTCCTAGGAAATACCAACTGTGAAAGCACCAGATACTGAAGCACTATATAAATATTAAATTAAAATATTTGCATGCCATATAGTTTCAAGTTGCCTTGAAATGAATGGGTTCACATTTATGTTCCGGTTCACAGCGCGAGTGTATCTCTATCCACGTGGGGCAGGCAGGTGTCCAGATCGGCAATGCCTGCTGGGAACTGTACTGCCTTGAACATGGAATTCAGCCCGATGGTCAGATGCCAAGTGATAAAACCATTGGTGGCGGGGATGACTCCTTCAACACGTTCTTCAGTGAGACTGGGGCTGGCAAGCATGTGCCCAGAGCAGTGTTTGTGGACCTGGAGCCCACTGTGGTCGGTAGGTGCCTGGGCACTGGATGGCAGCTTTCCTGAGAGGGTGGGAGAGCAGTGTTAAAGTCCCGCGTGGGTTCCTTTGAATCCTCCTGCCGAAAGGATGGGATGGACAGGCATATGCCCGTGGCGTTGTTAGGAGAGAAACTGAAAGGTTCGTGATGAAAGTGTCTGTGAGACTTGGCTCCTAATCTAGGAAAACCTGACCTACAGGGAAAAGCTGCTTTGCCAGCAGTAAGATGGGCTGTGGAGGGATTCCCTTGTGGCTGCCTCAGCCCTGCTCAGATGGCCCTGCCTGCAGGGTGCAGTAGCCTTGGTTCCCTCCTGAATGCTCTGCACTCTTTTATGCTGGTGCACGAGAGTCTTGACCTGCATCTTAGGCATAGAAGGTAAGTACAGAACAGTCATTTGCTTCCTTCAGAATAGCAGCCTGAGGTAGTTTCCAAAGACAGCTGCCAAGAGGCTGCACCTTTCAGTGGCCCCCTAGGAAATGACAGCATCACCTGAAAGCCTGTGAGACCCAGGTCATCCAGGGTGCCCTGATGGGACTGCCCTGCATAAGTCACACTGATCTGGTGACTTCCCAGGTTGTACGAGTTTTTAACTTATAGCCTTTGATGTAGCTACACGTAGGAAGGAACTGTGTACCTGCGTAGGAGTGTAAGAGCTTATTTCCTCTCACTAGGAACTGGTCGTGCTGACATGTATACCACAAGCTGAGTGTCGCTTCGTAAAGTCATAAATTGCATATGCAGTTTGGTTATCACGCAGAGACACTGTCTACCAGATGCTGCCACTGTTGACCTATGACTTGTAGGTCATGTACTTTGACCAGCATGTACTCTGTAGAAGTGAACAGTCCTGGAATGTGTCCATCTTGGTGAGTACAGGCCTTAAAGATTCACGGCACACACTGTCTCTTTTGTAGATGAAGTGCGCACAGGGACCTACAGGCAGCTCTTCCACCCAGAGCAGCTGATTACTGGGAAAGAGGATGCAGCCAATAATTACGCTAGAGGCCATTACACCATCGGCAAGGAGATTGTTGACCTAGTCCTGGACCGGATCCGCAAACTGGTAAGAAGAGAAGGTTTCATGTGGCCATTGGCTTGCATGGGAGGGTAGTTCTTGGAAGGTGAAAGGGAGGTCATTTTATCAAAATTTAGATCAGCATGTTGGCCGGGCACGGTGACTCACACGTGTAATCCCAGCACTTTGGGAGGCTGAAGTGGGTGTATCACCTGAGGTCGGGAGTTTGAGACCAGCCTGGCCTACATGGTGAAACTCTATGTCTACTAAAAATACAAAAATTAGCTGGGTGTGGTGGTGCACATCCGTACTCCCAGCTACTTGAGAGGCTGAGGCAGGAGAATTGCTTGAACCCGGGAGGCAGAGGTTGCAGTGAGCTGAGATTGCACCACTGCACTCCAGCCTGAGCAACAGAGCAAGATTCCATCACAAACAAGCAAACAAACAAAAACCTAGACCAGCATCTTGAGTCCTACTGAGTCTGCAATGGTGATTTGTCTGTAGATCTTTGTCTGCTTTTCTTTGCTTCAAAGTGTACTACGTGTTTATTATGGATGATTTGAATCCATATCAAGTCTTCAGAGGCAAAGAGAAGTGGCCTTGGCTTGTTGGAGGTTGGTGGTGTGGCTTCCACGGCCATTGACTCATGTTGTCTGGTTTCTCTCAGGCGGATCTGTGCACGGGACTGCAGGGCTTCCTCATCTTCCACAGCTTTGGGGGCGGCACTGGCTCTGGGTTTGCATCTCTGCTCATGGAGCGGCTCTCAGTGGATTACGGCAAGAAGTCCAAGCTAGAGTTTGCCATTTACCCAGCCCCCCAGGTCTCCACGGCCGTGGTGGAGCCCTACAACTCCATCCTGACCACCCACACGACCCTGGAACATTCTGACTGCGCCTTCATGGTTGACAATGAAGCCATCTATGACATATGTCGGCGCAACCTGGACATCGAGCGTCCCACGTACACCAACCTCAATCGCCTGATTGGGCAGATTGTGTCCTCCATCACGGCCTCCCTGCGATTCGATGGGGCCCTGAATGTGGACTTGACGGAATTCCAGACCAACCTAGTGCCGTACCCCCGCATCCACTTCCCCCTGGCCACCTACGCCCCGGTCATCTCAGCCGAGAAGGCCTACCACGAGCAGCTGTCCGTGGCCGAGATCACCAATGCCTGCTTCGAGCCAGCCAATCAGATGGTCAAGTGTGACCCTCGCCATGGCAAGTACATGGCCTGCTGCATGTTGTACAGGGGGGACGTGGTCCCCAAAGACGTCAACGCGGCCATCGCCACCATCAAGACCAAGCGCACTATCCAGTTTGTGGATTGGTGCCCGACTGGATTTAAGGTATGATTGGGTGATGTGTAGGCCTTTCAGCAAGCAGCAGACGCACAAAATAACACTGTCCCTGAAGGCCTGCATCCTTTGGGGAGACTCTCCCTGTTCCATGGGCTAGGCATGTGGGCATAAAGTAGTGAACCAGAGTTGATAATTGATCCACTGAATTTTTTTTTTTTTTTTTTTTGGAGACTGTCGCTCTGTTGACCAGGCTGGAGTGCAGTGGTATGATCTCAGCTCACTGCAACCTCTGCCTCCTGGTTTCAAGCAATTCTCCGGCCTCACCCTCCCAAGTAGCTGGGATTACAGGTACCCACCACCACACCCGGCTAATTTTTGTATTTTTAGTAGAGACGGGGTTTCACCATGTTGGCCAGGTTGGTCTTGAACTCCTGACCTCAGGCGATCTGCCCACCTCAGCCTCCCAAAGTGCTGGGATTAAAGTTGTGAGCCACTGCGCCCAGCCCAGTGATGTCTTTTGAACTCTCTTTCTGAGTCATCACACTATATATCTGTGGTGAGATTTATTTATTTATTTATTTATTTTTTGAGATAGGGTCTTGCTTTGTACCCCAGGCTGGAGTACAGTAGTGTGATCCTGGCTCACTACAACCTCTGCCCTCAGGCTCAAGTGATTCTCTCACCTCAGCCTCCTGAGTAGCTGGGACCACAGACATGCACCACCATGCCCGGGAAATTTTTTTTTTTTTTTTTTGAGGCAGTCTTGCTTTGTCACCCAGGTTGGAATGCAGTGGCACGATCTTGGCTCACTGCATCCTCCACCTCCCAGGTTCAAGAACTTCTCTGCCTCCACCTCCCAAGTAGCTGGGATTACAGGCACCTGCTAATTTTTGTATTTTTGGTAGAGATGGGATTTTGCCATGTTGGCCAGGCTGGTTTCGAACTCCTGGCCTCAGGTGATCCACCTGCCTTAGCCTCCCAAGTGCTGGATTACAGGCATGAGCCACTGCACTCAGCTAATATTTGTATTTTTAGTAGAGATGGGGTTTCGCCATGTTGGCCAGGCTGGTCTCAAACCCCTGGCCTCACGTGATCTGCCCGCCTCAGTCTCCCAAAGTGCTGGGGTCACAGGCTTGAGCCACCACACCTGGCCTGATGTTGTCATTTATAGAACAAGTGTGCTGATCCCTGCTCTAGTTGACCCTGTGCACTGCTGCCAGGACCTCAGGTCATGTTAATCCTGAGTTCTGAAACTTGGAATGCTTCCCCTTTGGTTACCACCTTGGAATGCCACCCCCTACTTAGGCAGGCACATGGACCACTTCGACCACTTCCTGATGCTGCGGTAGCAGCATTCATATGACTCTTGACCCATGATCAGCTACCTTTGCATATCCACAGTGGCTTGTTTTGTGGGTCAGAAGTGGGTATGATGTTCCTTGTGATAGCATGGGGAAGAGTTGTGTACTCTGAATCTATCCGGGTGGAAGAAGTTTAGCTACAGAATTTAATTGTAATCTACAAAGAAGACAAGCAGCATACATTTTCAGAGGGAAGACTGTCTTCACCTGGGCACCTATCACATGTCACAGGTACTAGGACACAGCCCTTCAGGTAGCCTAGGATCCCACCAGGGTGGCTACCTCCAAGGTTCCTGTCTCTGTTCTCCATCTGGGACTATCACCCTGCCTGGCGCAGAGAAGGGCTTAGTGATGTTTGTGAGGTGAACTGAGTATCCTCCTTGTCACCCACAGGGTGTCTTCTGTTTGAGGAAAAGTAGCTACCACTTCTAGGTTTGATATAAGCTTCACAGACTGCTTTCTTTCCCTTCTCCGGCAGGTGGGCATTAACTACCAGCCCCCCACAGTGGTCCCCGGGGGAGACCTGGCCAAGGTGCAGCGGGCCGTGTGCATGCTGAGCAACACCACAGCCATCGCGGAGGCCTGGGCCCGCCTGGACCATAAGTTCGATCTCATGTATGCCAAGCGGGCCTTTGTGCACTGGTACGTGGGCGAAGGCATGGAAGAGGGAGAGTTCTCTGAGGCCCGAGAGGACCTAGCAGCTTTGGAGAAGGATTATGAAGAGGTGGGCGTGGATTCCGTGGAAGCTGAGGCTGAAGAAGGCGAAGAATACTGAGGGGAGGGTGTGGTGAGTTCTCCCCTGCCACCCCCAGGATGGCTGCTTTCAAGTTGTTTGCAATTAAAGGTTCTGTACAAAACCAAGACCTCTGTGTGTCATGCAGCTTAGTTCTGCCTTACAGGAGCTGGTGGGACCCCAGAGACTGCATGGACAGCAGAGGGGCGCCAGCCTGCCCTGCTGGCGTGGGGTTGGGTGCAGCAGGACTGTACATACTTAAGCAGCTGCCACGGAAGTAAACTGACCAGGGGAAAACAGTGTTTCTTCAAAGCCAAGGGTTCAAAGTATAGATTTCCTAAATTCTAGGAAAGCAGAGTCAGGGTTTTCAATTGAATTTGCGAGTTTTCGGGCTTCTTTATTGATGGGTCATGCTGGCTAAAAGGAAGACACTAGAAGTGAAGTGTTGGAGGTCTGTGGATGGGGCTCGTCCGTGAAGTCTCTAAAGCTGTGGGTCAAATGTGTAAGGTCAGGACATTTTAGAGGGGGAAAGGGTATTAACCAAGTTCTGCACAGCATTCATGACCCACAGAAGGTCACAACACATCCATGCTGACCCCAGTGCTCCTCCTTAACCTGGAGGGCAGCATTCGCCCTCTCTGCACACACACAACCACCCTGTCCCTCAGCACTGTCAGCTGTCTTGGTAGAAAACCTCCCATGAGGTGGGAGATCGAGACCATCCTGGCTAACACGGTGAAACCCCGTCTCTACTAAAAATACAACAAAATTAGCCGGGCGTGGTGGCGGGCACCTGTAGTCCCAGTTACTCAGGAGGCTGAGGCAGGAGAAAGGCGTGAACCGGGAGGCGGAGCTTGCAGTGAGCTGAGATCACACCACTGCACTCCAGCCTGGGCAACAGAGACTCCGTCTCTTGAAAACAAACAAAAACCTCCCACATTTCACTTCAAGTGAAGCTTGTTGACATCTGTTTATAAAAGACCTGGCAGTCCAGATACCTTTTCTTAGAACTCAAATTAGGTTCAGGAAGTTGACCCATGGTGAAGGGATCCCGTTAGTTTGCTGTGGCACAATTAAGACTGGCACAGAAAACTCATTCTAAGTCTGTGCCGTAATATTAAAAAAAAAAAAAAAAAGTAGAGAACGTCTGACCTGGACCCTCTGCATCTCAGAAAGGTTTATTATCAACTGAAGGAGATAACACGTAGCCTTTGCTGGGAACAAAGATGTGACAAGTCTCTGCCCCATCCTAGGTGCTGCCCCGCGTAGGGCTCTTCCCAGGCCCGCCTCCCTTGGGCAGTCTGGTAGCGCTGGGCTGGCGTGGCATCCTCTGGCTGGATCCTTCGCGGCTGCTGCGTTCCGCCAGGGCCAACGCTCCCCCGAGGGCAGTGCTGCCTTTGTTTCTCCCTGAGGAGACACAAAGCACAATGATTAGGAATGGGTGAGCCCCGTAACTGCAGCACCTGTGGTACTCGTGCTCCTTGGGCAACATTTGTGTCTACACATTTCCATCAAGGCTGCTTCAGCGAGAGGCTCTGCATCAGCCCCAGTCCTGAGACTCAGAACCACTAAAGACAGGTCATGCCCCAGAAGCCCTTGGCAGTGTGCAGGGGACCCTTTAGGATGTGTCCCAGGAGCAAAGCCATGCAAGGAGCACACTGCCAAGGGAACATTTAGGGAAAAGTAGGTGCGGCTGGTGCACACCTGGCCTGGACAGCAAACCTAGTCTGCCCTGACGGTGCCATCAGCGGCAGCAGCAGCATGGACGCGCTGCCTCATCCTCAAGGTGCATTCATGCTGGACTGTACATCTGAGCTGCCCCAGATGGTGACGGGCAGGAAGTACTGCAGTCACCAGGTCCTGGAATTGGGTTTCTGATTTTTATTTTGGAAGCTCTTTCATTGTTTCCTACCTACCCGAGTGTTCCGCAAACAGTGGTCAACCCTCTTGCTTTCGGGTTTAGCTGCCAGATTCCATGACAGGGTTCCTGCCACAGTCTGAATGCTTGAGACTTTCTGACCACCAGTGTCTTTCTCGGATGAAGACCACTGGTTCAGAGATTCTTTGATTTGTAATTTGCTTACTTTACACTTTAAGATAGCCAAGAAAGATCTGCAACCACACTTGGGCCAGAGCTTTATTTTAATGGGATGGATTTCCCTGGGCTCAGGGTGTTGACAGCATCAGCAAGACTGACTGAGGACCCTGCAAGGTACAAATTTACCCAGGCGGCAGGCTCGCCGTGCAGAGTGCCTTGGCCAGGGCTTTCCCCTGCTCTGGCCTGGCAGGGTCTGCCCCATGGGCTCTAAACAGGGCATGTGTCCCCTGCCTCAGTGTTGGGTCCCCCATTTCGTCCCCCCCAGCGTTTCCTTTGTCCTGACTGAGGGAGTGCCTTGACCACTCTGACCTAGTCAGCTACATGTTCCCCCTGCAGGCTGGAACCCTGGCTGGGGCTTGCATCGTCTCAGACACTGACACAGGTTTAGGTTGTTACCTGGAACACTGAAAGATCTGATATGTTGCTAAGCATGTGGAAACCGGTCCCACCCCAGCCAAATTCCTTGCACTGTCATAGAAACTCCACACCCCACCCCCTCAGTGCGGTGTACCCAGGCACAACCTCTTTCCTGGCTGCCCCTCATGAGGGCACACTGCAGCCCCCTCTCTATGTAAGTTCCCTAACAAATGCTTTGGACTGACCACTCTGGCATTGTTTCTTCCTTTGGAATCCCAACTGGCTCTTATCCTGGAAAGGTTTGGGGCAGTCCCTTGCAGGAACTGCCCTGCCACCACTTTAGGGTGACTCCAGACAAGGGTTCAGCCAACAGAACGCCCAGCCTCAATCCTGGTCCTTCCCTGGCCTCTTAGCAAGTGTAGTCAAATAACCTGCAATGGGAAACTGCATTCCTGGAGAAAAGATGTAACTGGGTGTTTAGGGATCCATTAGGTCATTTCTGTTTCACCATCTGTCACCTTGAACAAGCAGACTCCTGTGTCTGAGATGCCGAGGACCCTGGCTCTTCCAGAGGTACCTCTAGCTCCCTTCCGATGCTAATACCACAAAATTCTCCCCATGCCCTGCAGGGATAGGACAGCCCTCCTTATGAAGTTTCTGGGCAGTTCTTCCTCAGAGAATGAGATCTTTGCTCATTCTTGCCTGGTGGTGGTGAGGGTTATAGCAGTGTCATGCTTGGAACAGCTTGGCACACTTGACTCAACAAAGATGGAGTCGGGGTTGCCCTGAGTCAAGGAGGAGCGCAGTCAAGAACACATGGTGGGTGACGTTTGGCCACCTCAGCCCAGCAGTGACTCGTGAAAACGGCACAAAGCAGAGAACAGCCACCACGCGTCTCTTGTGGTACAAACTGCCATTATTCTAGTCTCCACTGACTGGTCAAGGGGTGAGGATTCTGTCTTCCATGAGCAGACAGGACCCGCCACCCTGCAGCAGCTCCCACTGGGCCAGCATCCTCCTGAGGCCACAGTCCCTCCGCAGGCCAGGCCAGACAGAGGCAGATCTTCTATAGCCGCGGCCTAACCTGGGTGCTTAGGCGCCCATGTGCTCTCGAGGTTACTAATGCCTAGCTCCCCACAGCCAGCGGCATAGCAGGCTGCAGACCTGGGCCTGACTCAGAGCCGCCTTCCCTTCAGTTTGCCGCCATCTGAGTTTCCTCTCCTCCCCTCAGTAATGACCCGGTCCGTTCTGGAAACAAGGATGAGGGGGAAGCAGAAAAGAGCAAATGATGTTTTTTTTGTTTGTTTTTTTTTTTTAAGTGGTGGCGGAGAGGGGTTTAGAGACTGAGTCTTGCTCTGTCACCCGGGCTAGAGTGCAGTGATGCAATCACAGTTCATTGCTGCCCCAAACTCATGCGAAGTAGCTGGGACGACAAGCATGGGGCCACACCTGGCTAATAATACTTATCTTTAAATCTGACAGGGTTGACAAACCCTGTAAATGTGAAACCAACATAACTTTAAGCCATAATTGATATTAAGAAAATCCTGGGGCCAGGCGCGGTGGCTCACGCCTGTAATCCCAGCACTTTGGGAGGCCGAGGCGGGCGGATCACAAGGTCAGGAGATCGAGACCACGGTGAAACCCCGTCTCTACTAAAAATACAAAAAATTAGCCGGGCGCGGTGGCGGGCGCCTGTAGTCCCAACTACTCGGGAGGCTGAGGCAGGAGAATGGCGTAAACCCAGGAGGCGGAGCTTGCAGTGAGCCGAGATCGCGCCACTGCACTCCAGCCTGGGCGACAGAGCGAGATTCCGTCTCAAAAAAAAAAAAAAAAAAAAAAAAAAAAGAAAATCCTGGAAATCTTCAGGAATTGCGTGCTCTCGGGGTTAGTGGGGAGCCCTGTTCAGGCCTCCTCAGTTTATGAAGGATGAGAAGGCCCAGAATAGAGTGGCCTGCAGTGCCGTGCAGTGGGAAAACCAGCTTGGCTTAGCCCTGCTCCCTCGGGAGGCGCCGCTAAGTCACACGGGCTAGACAGTGGGATTGAACCAAGTGTGCCTGTGGTTGGGGTGTGAGGACGGGGTGACTGATGCCCCTAGGCCTGGTCCCTGGAGGGCCCTCCTAAGCCCAAAGATAGTCAATGACCATTGAATGTTAAAACCAGCCTGGCTCAGCAGGGGTCAGTGGCTCACGCCTGTAATTCCAGTACTTTGGGAGGCCAAGATGGGTACTTTGAGGCCAGGAGCTAGAGACCAGCTGGGCCAACACAGTGAGACCTCCATCTCTACAAAAAAATCAAAAAATTAGCCAGGTGTGGCAGTGTGCACCTGTAGTCCCAGCTACTCAAGAGGAGGTGGGAGGATTGCCTGAACCCAGGAGGTTGAGGCTGCGGTGAGCTATGAGTATGCCACTGCACTCCAGCCTAGGTGACAGAGACTCTGTCTCAAAAATAAATAAGTAGTAAAGAAAATGCAGAATTAGCTCAAATACTGTAATCAATCTAAAATATCCAACGTATTATTTCAATATGTAATCAGTGCATAAGTTATTCATAAGATGTTGCATTCACCTTTGTTCTTTTTCTTGTTTGTAGAGATGGGTGGGGTCTTGCCGTTGCTCAGGCTGGTTTCAAACTCCGAGCTTCAAGTGATGCTCCTGCCTCAGCCTCCCGAAGTGTTGGGATTACAGGTGTGAACCAATGCCCAGCCTCATTCACCTGGGGCTTTTTGTTTATTTTTGAGACAGGGTCTCACTCTCTCACCCAGGCTGGAGTGCGGTGGTGCAGTCACAGCTCACTGCAACCTCAACCTCCCAGGCTCAAGCTATCCTCCAGCCTCAGCCTCCCAAGCAGCTGGAACTACAGATGTGCGCCACCACGCCCTGCTAATTTTTGTATTTTTTGTAGAGATTGGGTCTCCCCGTGTTGTCCTGGCTGGTCCTGAACTGCCGAGCTCAAGAGATCCAGCAGCCTCGGCCTCCCAAGGTGTGGTGGGCTTTTTGCATTCCCTTTTGCACCAGTCCTTTGGCATCTGCTGTGCATAACACACGCAGTGCAATGACCACACCAGCCATGTGTGGCTTGAGGTTCCTGTATCAGGCAGCACAGCTCAGGTGAGACTCACGGCTTCCACACTCCAAAGTGTCATCTTACGTGCATGCTCTGGACAGCTTTTAAAATGTATAGTTTCCCTAAACTTCAATAGAATGCTTGACTGAATTTATTTTTCCCTCAGTGACTCCAGACTCTTACCAAGACAAGCATCACCCTTCCGTGCTTCTGGGGTTTTCTGTTTCCCCTGCCCTGTGGGTGTGAGTGAATCTGGTGGTGGTGGTTCCCCCAGGCGGTCTGGATGGCTAGGGAACAGGCATCCAGAGGACCCAAGGTGCCTGCTGCAGCTCAGAGGCAAGCTCGCGCGGGCCTGGCCCACAGCCTGCAGAACTCCACACCCGAGTCCTGTGGGAAATCCGTGGCCTCCATGCCCCCCAGCCGGATCACTCTGACAACCCCCTTATGTCCTCCACCTGATTCTGCCGTTACCAGGGCAGCCGGAGCTGGTCAGATGCTGTAACATGTGGGCCTCAGAGAGCTTCAGCATTCCATCTGTGGCCTCTGCCTCTCACTCAGCACTCCTGGTGTGGCCCCATTCCCTTCCACCCCCTCCTCAGGCTCCACTCTATCCCCACAGGGGCCTCCGTGCCCTCATGTCCTGGCTTTCTGCCCCCAGCCTATAGGACCGGACCTGGGCTATGCTTCCAGGATAGAGCCCTCGAGGAACAAAAGACCCCGAGGGGCCCAGCACTCCAGGCCACTCCTGTCCTTGGGTAAATTCTCTCGGAGCCCCCACTCGCTCGCATGGCACCCCCAATCCTCCCGGCCCCTCTATGCCTGCATTTCCAGTGCCACAACCCCCACGTACATCTTGACTGTGCCCCCAACCTCCCTCCTCCCACCCTGGGCCTAGCAGCATCTGCACAGCACTCTGCCTCACCCACCCCCTCCCACTGCCACAGCTCACACCTGTGGAGCTCTGCTGACCCCCCCCCCCCCCCCCCCCCGCCTCCTCCTGCTCCGCCCCGTGTAACCCTTGCTGCTCTCTGGGCTCTGAAGCCTCCTCCCATCTCCATTGCTAGCGGTTTTTCTTTTCTTTTTTTGTTTTTTTTTTTTGAGACAGGGTCTTGCTCTGTTGCCCAGGCTGGAGTCCAGTTACAAGCTCTTAGCTCACTGCAACATCTCCCTCAGGCTCAGGCGATCCTCCCATGTCAGCCTCCCAAGTAGCTGGGACTATAGACGGGCACCACCACCATGCCTGCCTGGCTAGTGTTTTTTTTTTTTTTTTTTTTTTTTTTTGAGGAGTCTTGCTCTGTCGCCCAGGCTGGAGTGCAGTGGTGTGATCATGGCTCACTGCAAGCTCTGCCTCTCGGGTTCACACCATTCTCCTGCCTCAGTCTCCTGAGTAGCTGGGACTACAGGCGCCCGCTACCATGCCCAGCTAATTTTTTTTTTTTTTGTATTTTTAGTAGAGACGGGGTTTCACCGTGTTAGCCATGATGGTCTCAATCTCCTGACCTCATGATCCGCCCACCTCGGCCTCCCAAAGTGCTGGGATTACAAGTGTGAGCCACTGCGCCCGGCCCTGCCTGGCTAGTTTTTGTATTTTTTGTAGAGATGGGGTATTGTTATGTTGCCCAGGCTGGTCCTGAACTCCTGAGCTTAAGGGATCTACCTGCCTTGACTTCCCAAAGTGCTGGGATTACAGGTGTAAGCCACTACGCTGGTCTTGCTGGCAGTTTTCCTCACTGCCTCTCACTGAACTGAGTGTGACCATCTCACTTCCCCGCCACGCCCTCTGCCCTGAGAGCTGGGCCTGGCACCCAGGGCCCCTGAGTGAGCAGCAACATCCCCTGGAGTGACAAGGACTCTGTTCCCAGTTTCCCTTCTGCTGGAAACCTGCCCCTCAATTGCTCATCTCAGCCTGCAGTCCCTACACCCCTACTCCAGGCCTGTCCCTCAGCCCCCTCCACCCTCCCTTGGGCCTGAGCTCTGGGTGGCAGTGAGGTGGGCGCTGTCGGGAGGCACATGCAGGAGGTGTGACCAAAGACCCCTGGGCTCTCACAGGCCCCTGGCTCTGGGCCCCTGATCACACCTGGTGACACCTGGAAAGTGGCCCCAACTCAGGAGTGAGGCGGGCAAAGGGGCTGAGTGCTGGAGTGTGGCCATGGGACCAGCACATGGCATCCGTGTGAGATGGCATCCCAGGAGACTCGGGGAAGGTGGGACTCTCTGTTTCAGCCTCCAGACTTCCTGTCCGGGTAGGGGGCAACTTCTAAGAGGCCGAGGTGACAAGCACAGTAGTCGTGGCTGTGCTCTCCAGCACAGCACACCGCACCCTGGCCAGCTGTCCTCCCCTGGAGCAGGGCTCTTTACACTCACCACAGTTCGCCTCTGGAGTGTGGGGGTGTTGGTCCTGTCCCCGGATGCCAGCCCGACTGTGGGGTCTAGAGACTGTCATACCATGTCTCTAACAAACCGAATCAGAAATCCTGCCCTGTTGCTAAGTGGCAGGGCAGCGGTGGCCTGCATGGTCCTGCCCTTGCAGCTCAAAGCTGCTTGGGCCTCCTGGGGCCAGGCAGTTTAAATGGAAACAAGGGAGAGCACCAACCCCCAGAGATAAGCCAATAAACGCAACCTGCAAAAGGAGAGAACAGGCAGCAAGAGAAGCGGAGGGAACCCGGGGGGCCTGGAGAGAGAGGCGAGTGTGCAGCAGCCAGGCTGTGGAGCAGAACGGGAGAGGCCGAAGGCTGCGGGCTGGAGAAAAAGGAGGAACTTGCTGGGGGGCTACTGTTCCTGGCAGAGAGAAAGGAGGCCTCTGGAGGTCAGAGAGAGACACAAAGAGAGCAGACAGAGCGAGGGTCAGTGAAAAGGCCAGCACACAGGTGCCCGGGCCCTCTTGGGTCAGGGGGCGTGGGTGCCCAGGCCCTGGCGCTCCCCCCATGAAGGCAGCCTGCTCCCCACGCCTTCTCAGGATGCCTGCGCGGGTATCCTGGCGCTTCCAGGCAGGGAGCCAGCTCTGGGCCTTCTTCCATTGGCCTGGGATGCTGTGCTGCGTTTCAGAGAGAGCCATCAGGAGCAGAAGCAACATGCGGGGAGGATGAGCAGGGACGGAGGCTCCACCATGACACTCTCAGCCCCAGCATCTGCTCAGCCCAGTCACCACACTGGAGAGGGAGGAGGCCCTTCAGACCCCGCAGGCCTCTGCATCCTGGGAGTTCTGCCTCTGACTCCCTTCCTGCAATCATCAGAGGGAAGCTGGCCAGGGCTGGCCAAGCCCCTGCGCAGGAACGGGGCCTAGGTGGGGTGCAGGCAGGAAGACCTCCGCCTGCCCCGCTCCCTGGGCACTGCCCCGGACGCTGTACACCACAGGACAGGGATCGACACTGTCTTTTGAAAAACATATTTAGAGACAGGATCTCACCCTGTCACCCAGACTGGTCTCAAACTCATGGCCTCAAACGATCCTCCCGCTGTGGCGTCCCAAAGTGCTGGGATTATGGGTGTGAGCCACGGCGCCCAGCCCCAAACCTTCTTGATTCTGGACTTTGTAAGATGAAGGCCTGAGTGAAGAGGTGGGGAGGAGCTAAGCAGAGGAGCCCTACCCAGCCTGGACCACCCTGGGGCACGCACTCTGCGTCCACCTGACCTGGACGTGCCTCCTAAGGCTGGTAGCGAAGCCCGGGAGCAGAGCCCACGGATGGGCCCTGCAGGTGCTGGGCCGAGACCGACAGACAGGCCTGGCCACTCAGGGCCACGCCGCCGCTGTGCCGCGCCTGCCCCCTCCCCGCCCGCCACCCCCGCCACTGGGGCAGGGACAGCGGGCCCAGGTCTGACCTCGGGTCTCGGGCACTGTCGACGTGGGCAGAGACACGGCCGCAGGGTCCTGGGGCTCGCTCGCTAGCCTCTGCCCGGCACACATGGACTTGAGCATCTGGAAGACGGCGAGGGGGGCCACGTTCAGCTTCAGCAGGTCCACCAGGATCCTGGCGGGGACAGACGCGGGGCCGGTGAGCCCTCTCCGCCTGGCGCGGCCACCTCCCTGAAGACCCGACAAGGACGGGGACAGGGGCGCGGGGGGCTCCTCCCGACCAGTGGGACCGGGGGACCCGGAGAGCAGAGGTCGGGGTGTCTGGCGAGGATGCGGCCCCCTCCCGCCCCGCTCACTTGAACACGTCGGGGTCAATGGCGCCGCCCGCCGCCTGCGCCAGCTCGTACAGCTCCATCTCCTCGGTGCTCAGCACCTTCTTCCGCCGCAGCACCAGCTTCTGCCGGGCCGCCTCCAACCCCGCGGGCGCCCCGGACCCCGGCCCAGGCCCTGCGCCCGGCGCCGCCATCCGCGCGGCCCGAGAAAAGGTGCGCCCCCGCCGCGCCCCCTAGCGGCTCCGCCCACCGCGCTCTCCCTGCAGCGCCAGCGTCCTGCCTCCCAGGCGACCCCGGCGGGAGCGGCGGGAGCGGCGGGAGCGGCGGGAGGGCGGGCCGGGGACGGGGCCGCCTCTGCGGCGTCATTGGAATCTAACAGTTACTGGGCGCTCCAAGTGTGCTGAGCGGCGCGCTAGGGGCCGGGGGTGGCATGGCGGACTGCAGGGGCCCGCTGCTTGGCGGTCAGGGCCTCCCTGATAGACTGCATTGATCGTGCTCGCTTAGGTGGCAGCACCCGGCCCAGTGCTAGGCATATATTGGGCGCTCAGTAAATGCCTCTTACAAGAAAGTGTGCAATTTTCTGGTCCGCGCCGGTGCACCGCTAGGGGTCGCTCTTCGGGGGGGGGCACTAATCAACGACCTGTTTACGCGCACGCGCATTCCTTGCGGGGGAGAAATTGCGTGAGCCCTACCTCGAGGCGCCGGAGGCCACCACAACGCAGGCGCATTCAGCTGCGGACCACCCCCTCCCCCCGCACTCCTGCCTCCCCACTTCCCGTCCTCGCCCGGCAGGCCTTCGCTTTGCGCACGCGCCGTGTGAGGTAACGGCCCAGAGAGGTAGAGACACTTTTCCCGCCCGGCCGCGGGGCGTGGCTCTGCGCGCAGCTTGATGACGAAGTTTCGGCGCCGTGGCGGAATGGCGGCTTCTACCTCTGAGGCGGGCGACGCTATGGGTCCCACAGGTGAGTGGGGCGGGACGCGCGCGTGAGACAGTCCGGCGCCCTGGGGCCTTCCCCGAGCCGCTGCGGAGGCCATGTCCGTTCCTCCGCGAGCCCCAGGACTCTGGCCGGCCTGGCGGCTTTGCCCAGGCCGGGCAGGCTGGGGAGTGGAGAGCCCCGGCTGAGTCTTCCTGCCACCCCCCGGGCCATGCCTTTGTGTCACCTTCCCTCGCGGCTCCTGCACTCTGTCCTAGTCCAGTAGGTGTTCGTTGAAAGTTAACTTTCCTTGAAGGAATTGAGGGAAGGAGAGCTTTGTGTTGAAGTTGAGCCTTGGGTTTAACAGGTGGTGTGGGAGGAACAGCCAGGTGTGGGTCCCAGCTCGATCCTTCCCATGTGTGCTCGACTTCTCCCAGCCTTAGTTTCGGAGGGTCCCGAAGCCCAGTTGGCGGGAGAGTTGGGAACAGGTGGGCGCGTGCTGCTGAGGGAGATCTTGGCCTGACAGAATTTGCTTGGAATGATTGGCATTGCCCAAGGGTTGTCGTTCTCAGGAAAACAAAACAAAAAAGATGGGGTCCGAAGCAGCTCCTGGAGAAAATAGGTGTTGGAGAGGCGCGATGAAGCGGACGCTAGATGCATGGCAGGCAGAGACCTGTGACGGGGGAGGGTGGCTATGGCAGGGTCAGAGAACAGGGGTGTGGGAGACACTTCTTGGGAATTCCCGGGTTGGAATATCCTCTCTTGGAAATTTCCTAGAAATTCTTCTGGGCCTCATTCTTTCAGTCGCTGCCCATGAAAGCTTCTTCTGAGCAGAGATGCTCTCCACTTCATCATCCGCTAGAGCTCCGCGCTTATCCAACAGTCCACAGCTGCTTTGATCATTTTGCAGTAGTGCAGTGTTTTCTTGATCAAGTGCCTTAGGGCCGAGGCGTTTTTCTTTAACACTGCAATTGATAGCTAGGTTAAGAATTGGGGCCGGGCTCGGTGGCTCACACCTGTAATCCCAGCACTTTGGGAGACCGACGCGGGTGGATCACGAGGTCAGAAGTTCAAGACCAGCCTGGCCAAGTTGGTGAACCCTCGTCTCTACTAAAAAATACAAAAATTAGCCGGGCGTGGTAGTGGGCGCCTGTAATCCCAGCTACTTGGGTGGCTGAGGCAGAGAATTGCTTGAACCCGAGAGGCGGAGGTTGCAGTGAGCTGAGATCGCGCCACTGCACTCCAGCCTGGGTGACAGAGCGCAGAGGGAGACTCCGTGTCAAAAAAACAAAAAAAAGAAAAGAAAAAAAGCGGCGGGGCACGGTGGCTCACGTCTGTAATCCCAGCACTTTGGGAGGCCAAGGCGGGTGGATCACGAGGTCAGGAGTTCGAGACCAGTCTGGCCAACATAGTGAAACCCCGTCTTGACTAAAAATGCAAAAATTAACTGGGTGTGATGGCATGTGCCTGTAATCCCAACTACTCTCGAGGCTGAGACAGGAGAATTGCTTGAACCAGGGAGTTGGAGGTTGCAGTGAGCCGAGATCACGCCAGGGGACTCCAGCTTGGCCACGGAGCGAGACTCCATCTCAAAAAAGAATTGAAAAAGCCTGCACTTTGGGAGGCTGAGGCAGTGGATCACTTGAGGTCAGGAATTTGAGATCAACCTGGCCACCATAGGGAAACACGCCTCTACTAAAAATAGAAAAATTAGCCAACCTTGGTGGCAGGCTCCTGTAATCCCAGCTACTCGGGAGGCTGAAGCACTAGAACCTTTTGAACTTTGGAGGTGGAGGTTGCAGTGAGATGATGGAGTGAGACTGTCAAAAAAATAAAATAAAATAAAATAAAGGCTGGCGCAGTGGCTGACGCCTGTAATCCCACCACTTTGGGAGACCGAGGCGGGCAGGTCATGAGGTCAGGAGATTGAGACCATCCTGGCTAACACGGTGAAACCCAGTCTCTACTAAAAATACAAAAAAATTAGCTGGGCGTAGTGGCGGGGACCTGCAGTCCCAACTACTCAGGAGGCTGAAGCAGGAGAATGGGGAGAACCCGGGAGGCGGAGCTTGCAGTGAGCTGAGATCAGGCCACTGGACTACAGCCTGGGCGACAGAGTGAGACTCTGTCTCAAAAAAAAAAAAAAAAAAAATTGAAAAATCTTGGGAGATATTCCTATTGCCAAGTGGCACAAAGGCAGAGATTCCTGTCTCCTCTCACTCTGCAACTGCCTACATGGCCTCTTTACACCCAGCCTTTTTTCCTCCACAGACTGCCAGGTGCCACCCCAGTGCCTTTACTTGTGCAGTGGGCAGAGCTAGGCCAGGAAAACTGTAACTAGCCAAGTGGGACTTGGCAGACTTCCTGTCTGTGAAGTCTAGATCTGAGCATTTTTCATTTCTGACCTCAGTGGGCTGAGAGGTGGGAATTTGGAAAGCTGGTCTTAGTTTTCTTTCTTTTTTTTTTCATTTTTTGAGACAGAGTTTCCCTCTGTCACCCCGGCTAGGGTGCAGTGATGCGATCTTGGCTCACTGCAACCTCCGCCTCCTGGTCTCAAGCATTTCTCATGCCTTAGCCTCCCGAGTTGCTGGGACTACAGGTGCCCACCACCACACCTGGCTAATTTTTGTATTTTTAGTAGAGATGGGGTTTTGCCATGTTGGCCAGACTTGTCTCGAGCTCCTGGCCTCAAGTAATGTGCCCACCGTGGCCTCCCAAAGTGCTGGGATTACAGGCATGAGCCACGGTGCCCAGCCTTTGATCCTAGTTTTCTGATGGTTTATTCAAAGGCTCCCTTGGCAGAGCTTGCTCTTAGCCTCCATTCATTGCATAGCGCACAGGTAATATGGAGGGGATTTGCCCCTGTCTCAGAGTTTTGTGAGGCGGTCTTTGTATTGGAATCTTGGTTCTGCCACTTAGTAGCTGGGTGGGGGTAAGTGAGTTATCCCATATCTGCCTCTCCTTCATCATCTGTACTGACCTGCAGTCATAGTACATCTGTACCCATAGGGTTGTTGTGAGGATGGTTTTTCTGTTCTTGTATGACGAACTTAGCAGCTTAAACCAGCACCCGTTATTATCTCATAGTTATGTATGCAGAAGTCCAGGCAGGCTCAGCTGTGCATTACAAGACTAAAGTCAAGGTGTTGGCAGCTTTGCTCTTACCTGGAAACTCTAGGGAAGAAGCTGCTTCCAGGTTTATTTGGGTTGCTGGTAGAATCCAGTTCTTTGGAGTTGTAGAACTAGGGTCTTTGTTTCCTTGCTGGCTGTCAGCTGGGGACTACTCTGTAACTTCAGGTCCACTAACTTAAGACTCTAATTGTATGTGCAAAATGCCGTCACAGCAGCACCTAGATGAGTATTTGATTGAACAAACGGGTCAGGAATCTTGGGCTGCTATCTTTAGAATTTTGCTTACCACTGAGGATTAAATGAGGAGATATAGAGAGAGCACTTAGAGTGAGTCCTGGTATATGACAAATGCTGTACGAGCATTACCAAGAATTCAGCACCACAACTTGGCTCTGAAGCTGGCCACCGTGGGCTGCAGAACAGTGTTTCTTTTTTTTTTTGAGACGGAGTCTTGCTCAGCCTCCCAGGCTGGAATGCAGTGGTGTGATCTCAGCTCACTGCAACCACCTTCTCTCGGGTTCAAGTGATTCTCTGGTCTCAGCCTCCTGAATAGCTGGGATTATAGGCACCTGCCATCATGCCTGGCTAATTTTTGTATTTTCGTAGAGACAGGGTTTCACCATGCTGGGCAGGCTGGTCTTGAACTCCTGACCTCAGGTGATCCTCCCGCCTCAGCCTCCCAAAGTACTAGGATTACAGGCAGGAGCCACTGCACCCAGCTGAGAACAGCGTTTCCATAAAAGATGGGAATTGCTGGCCGGGCGTGGTGGCTCACACCTGTAATCCCAGCGCTTTGGGAGGCTGAGGTGGATAGATCACTTGAGTCTGGGAGTTCAAGAGCAGTCTGAGCAACATGATGAAACCCCCATCTTTACAAAAAGTACAAAAATTAGCTGGGCTTGGTGATGTTTGCCTGCAGTCCCTGCTAGTTGGGAAGCTGACGCAGGAGGATTACTTGAGCTCAGGAATTTGAGGTTGCAATGAGCTATGATCACACCACTGTACTGCAGCCTGAGTGACCAAGCAAGACCCTGTCTCTAATCAGTAAATAAGACATGAGAATTGGTAATGTAATGTGTGTTGCGTTACACAGATATTCTCCTGGGCATTGTGAAACTATGTAATATTTTATTAGGGCCAGGTGCAGTGACTCACACCTGTAACCCCAACACTTAGGAGGCCAAAGCAGGAGGATCAGTGGAGGCCAGGATCCTGGGCATCATAGCCTGACAAACTAGCTGGGCAACATAGTGAGACCCTGTCTCTAAAAAGAGAAAAGAAGAAAATTAGCCGGGCATAGTGGCATGTGCCTGTACTCAGAAGCCTGAGGTGGGAGGATTGCTTGAACCCGCGAGTTTGAGGTTGCAGTCAGCTATGATTGTGCTGCCGCATTCTAGCCTGGGCAACAGAATGAGACCCTGTCTCTCAAAAACTAATATAAAAAGATTCTGCTGTGTTGCAGATGTTGAGATTTTTGTCCTTGTTTTTCCACAGTGGCTTGCTAAGAAGCCCGTTTTCAACTCTCCACTGGAGGCTGCTATGGCGTTCCCTCACCTCCAGCAGCCCAGCTTTCTACTGGTAAGTATCAACTGCTTACATGAGTGTCAGTGTGGCCATCGTTCTATAGCTGTGGGACTTGAGTGTTCTTCCCACTGACTTGAAGAACTCTGTAGTGGTTGTTTTTTAGGGGCATGTGATGGAAACAATGCCAGACTCCTTAAGCTTGACTGTGCCTCCTTATTACTACAGGACCTTGGGGTTACGCACCCTCTGTGCTCTGGGTTTTCTCATACAAGACAAGTTCATTCAAATTCTATTTTCTCTACTTCCCAAGGGTATGAGGAGGAGGAGGAGCAAGTGAGAAGGATGCATATCAGAATGTTCATGACCTGTAAATTCTTAAATAGATACGAAGCATTCTAATAATCAGTCATAACAGTCAGCAGTGAAAAATGGAGACACTGTTGTGCTGGGGGCTGCTAGGTTGCACTTTAAGTATTAAACATGATGCTGAGAACTGGTTACAGTAGCTCATGCCTGGAGTTCCAGCTACTGAGGAGACTGATGCAGGAAGATTACTTGAGCCCAAGAGTTTGAGACCAGCGTGGGCAACATGGTAGACTGAAAAAGAACAGAAAAAAAAATGATACTGAGAAGTGAGAAGTTAGGTATGAGGCAAGTATTGGCGATGAAAGTTCCTAATTTTAGTTCTTCGGAGGTGTTTTTGTAAACATTTATGTGGAAGGACGTTCTTCCTCAGTGCACCCCACTAGAGTCAGCAGGTCTGGCCCATGGCTCAGGTCTCTCTCAAGTGCTGTGAAATCCACCCTCGTTTGGAGGTAGACAAGGCCTTAGATGTCCTTTGGCAGAGCTCTCTAGGTTGAAATTCTAGCCGTTTCTCCTGATCTTAATCTATTTGCACAGATGCCCTTTTTCTCCTTGTAGTCAGGGTGCTTTCCTCACATCCCATGACTAGGTAGATTTCATTAGTCCTTGTCCTGAGTCTTTTCTGGTCTCTCCATTGCCTTCATGATTAGTGTCTACTTGGCTGAAGCCATCTATAATTTTTGTCTGCCCTGTGTTTTAAGATAATTAGTTTAGTGGATTTACTGTCTACTGAATAAAGAACAGCTCATTTAAGAGAGCTTCTGCCATATCCCTAATGTTACTGGGCGTTCTTATTGGTGATCACAATGGTGTCGTCATGGTGGTCCATCAGGTTGGAAATTTCCAGTTGATGTGTACAAACTCAGTGGTACTCTGGTTTGTAAGGGGTGCCCTTACACAATCAAGATCCTCTTCTGGCTCTGGGGCTGGCTCTGGGGCCAGCCCTGCTTAAGGATTGGCAGAAGGCAGTCCTGTTCTGACCATGTGCAGCCCTCTGAGGGGCACTGGGAAACAAGCCCGACAGTTCCGGGTCCAGAGAGCATCGAACTGTGGCCTCTCCTAGTAGGACTCTTTGGGCCACTGATGCACATGAGAGGCTGGGGAAGCAGGCCAGTGATTATGTGTCTGACTCAACCTATTGCTTGGATTTCCATTTGACTCAAGCTAGAGTATCACGAAAAGCTGCAGAGTGAATGTCCTCGTGATTTTTTTGCTTTGTTCTATCTCCTAGGCTAGCCTGAAAGCTGACTCTATAAATAAGCCCTTTGCACAGCAATGCCAAGACTTGGTTAAAGTCATTGAGGATTTTCCAGCAAAGGTACAGCTCTGCTCATGTCTCTCTTTGGAGCATGTCTTATACATTCCTTGAAGAACTTTATTATAATTCCTAGTTTCCCTCCCTGCCCCAACCCCAAGCACTGCCTGGCACACAGTGCTGGCCCTTATCATGACCATTATGTTATAGACGCATTTAAACATGTGAACTTATAGATCAGGGGTTCTCAGCCACAGGTGCTCTGTCCCTCAGGGGACACTTGGCAATGTCAGAGACATTTTTGGTTGTCACATCTGGAGGTAGATGGGGAGTGTGTGCTACTGGCATCTAGGAAGTAGAGGCCAGGGTTGCTGGAAACATCCTGCAAAGCACAGGACAGCTCCCTGCGGCAAAGAAGTATCTAGCCCAAAATGTCAATAGCACCAAGGTTGAGAAACCCTGATGTAAATGCAAAAATATGTATTTAAATCACACCTGGAATTGTCAAGCCCGGGAAGCCGGCCTAGGCAAGGAGTTCGTACCAAATGGCAATAGGTGGTCAGTTTGGTTTTAGGGGCTTCACTCTGAGAAGGATGTTGCTTTCCTTTCTGATAGAGCGTCCTTCAAGTCAGAAGTTTCCAACACTTTCTAAAGAATCTTTTGGGGTGGTGACTCATGCCTGTAATCTCAACACTTTGGTAGGCCGAGGTGGGAGGATCACTTAAGCCCAGGAGCTCAAAACCAGTCTAGGAACATACTGAGAACCTATCTCTACAAGAAATTTAAAAATTAGCTGAGTGTGGTGGTGTGTGCCTACTCAGGACACTGAGGTGGGAGGATTGCTGGAGCCCAGGAAGTCAAGGCTGCAGTGAGCCATGATTGCATCACTGCACTCCAGCCAGGGCAACAGAGTGAGACCTTGTCTCAAAACATATGTATTTTATTTATTTATTTTATTTTATTTTTAATTTTCTTCATTGTTTCTGTTCATTTTTTGTTTTTGTCTTAATTTAGTCTTGTATCACACACACAAAATGTGTTTTGATGGGAGGCTGACTTACTTAACTGGCCCAAGTCTAAAGCGGCGCTGCTTGGTATGCCACGTACCCCACTGGAAGAACCCAAAGCTGCTCTTGTTGTTGGCACCAGGATTCCTTTGGGTGCAGGACTGATCCCATAGGTCTCAGCCAGGGAGTGGCCTCCTCAGGGGGAGCTAGGCAGCAGGTAGTGCAGGACTAGAGCTGTGGCAGGAGTGGGTGCTGGTCCTGCCCGCAGCCTCACCACACATTGTTTCAGGAGCTGCACACCATCTTCCCATGGCTGGTAGAGAGCATTTTTGGCAGCCTAGATGGTGTCCTCATTGGCTGGAACCTCCGCTGCTTACAAGGGCGTGTGAATCCTGTGGAGTACGGCATCGTGATGGAATTTCTTGACCCTGGGTAGGTAGATTCGTCGCTGGAGAGAGGCTGGGTGATTCCTCATGGTGATGCCACCTTTAAACCACTCTCTGAATTTTTTACAATTGAGAAGCAGTCAAAGCAGGATAATTTGCAGCTCATTTGCTTTTTTGTGTGTTTGTTCAATTTCATGTTCAGTGGCCCAATGATGAAGTTGGTTTATAAGCTTCAAGCTGAAGACTATAAGTTTGACTTTCCTGTCTCCTACCTGCCTGTAAGTAAACCACAGTGGCGAGAGCGGTGCTCGGGGCAGTGGGCCTTGCACAGCCCTGTGGTGATGGGCAATCTCCTCCAGTCCTCTGAGGGCAAATTGAGGAGTGACTTGTTCCCGGGGTATGAGAGGCAAAGGAAATGGGTATTGCATGGCTGCTACCCTTGCTGTCTGTAGCTTTTTATGAGATGGTAGGAGAAGTTCTAAGCAAAGACTCTTGTTCAGGCACTGCTGAGAGGCAGGGCACTGTCCCCACAGATGGGTTCTGTGTGTGGGTCTCTTCCCCAGTGGCCTTCCCAAAGTGCTGCTGTGCATGTGGGGCACTGCGTATCGGGCACTGCGCACCAGCACCTGCCCACAAGCCTCACTGCCTCTCTCTGCAGGGTCCTGTGAAGGCGTCCATCCAGGAGTGCATCCTCCCTGACAGTCCCCTGTACCACAACAAGGTCCAGTTCACCCCTACTGGGGGCCTTGGCCTGAACCTGGCCCTGAGTATCCTTTGGTGGCCCTGAGGTAGGGAGGCTGTGGGTGGCCCAGCACTTGACACTGTGGGGGTTGCTCATCAACCCTGCTTGTTTGCCCCTGACGCTGCCCTCAGATCCGTTCGAGTATTACATATTCTTCTTTGCCCTGAGCCTCATCACTCAAAAGGTAGGGAAGGGATGCCTTTAGCTGGGAGAGGTGGGACCATGGCCCAGGGCTTCCCTGCACTTGTTGGCCAGGCAGCATCCGGAGCCCATGCTAACAACTAGCTTGGTTTTCCAGCCACTCCCTGTGTCCCTCCACGTCCGTACTTCAGACTGTGCCTATTTCATCCTGGTGGACAGGTACCTGTCGTGGTTCCTGCCCACTGAAGGCAGTGTGCCCCCGCCACTCTCCTCCAGCCCAGGCGGGACCAGCCCCTCACCACCTCCCAGGTAAGGCTGCCCTTTGTTAAGACCTGGCTCTTCCATAAGGGAGTGGCCTGGTCAGTTGCATCGCCCACGGGGACTATGTTGTCACCCTTTGTCCAGGGTTCCCTGATTTTTCTTATGCCTCATTCCCCACCCCTAGCTGTCTTAGCACAGATGGGGGGGTGTGTGGAGAGCAGTCTGTCCTTAGTTTTCAGTGTCTTTGGCCATCACTGAAGCTATCAGGTCCCTGGAGGCCTCCCTGGCCTTCATGGGAATGTGTTGTGTTTTGCGTGGAGCAGCCCTCCCCACAGGCAGTGTCTGAACCGGGGAGCAGGGTGGAAAGGTAGTCCTATGAGCAAAAAACATGGAAATCTCTACGGGCCCCAGGAGCAGGTCGAAGGGGAGGCCCTGGGCCAAAGAGCCTGTTGTGCCAGTCCAAACACGCTGAGCCTGATGCCCGCCTGCACAGGTAGGGAGTGTAAACCAGGAGCTCTCATGCCTGGCTGTCTTGGGTCCTCAGTGGGCCCTAACGCAGGGCCTCTTGGCCGACTTCCCAGGAGACCCTCTTGCCCCTGAAGCAGCTGCCTATGCACCTCTGACCCTCCTTAATCTCACTGGCCCGTCGCCTTCCCTGGGAAGCTGCATGCAGGCCCCTTCCTGCAGATGCTGGCCCACCCCAGATCTGCTGGCATATGCAAGGCAGGCCAGGCCTTTACCTGCAATTCACACATGTGGACAGATTCCCCAGAGGGTAGAGGGGAGAAAGAGAGTGGCAGGGAGGAGACGCTGCCCGGTTGGCGGCAGTGATCAGTGACCCTGAAATGTTGCTGATCCTGTGGAGGACTTGGAGGCGAGGCAGATTCACACCCTCTCAGATGCACAGTCCAGCTGCCAAGCGGTTTTTCATGCCTTGTTTTAACTTTTTGGGTTTTTTAATTTAATTTTTTCTTTTAGAAATTATATATGTAGGCTGGGAGCGGTGGCTCACACCTGTAATCCCAGCACTTTGGGAGGCCGAGGCGGAGGGATCGCCTAAGATCAGGAATTCGAGACCTCCCTGGCCAATATGGTGTAACCTAGTCTCTACTAAAAGTACAAAAATTAGCTGGGCATGGTGGCAGGTGCCTGTAATCCCAGCTACTCGGGAGGCGGAGGCGGGAGAATCACTTGAACCCAGGAGACGGAGGTTATGGTGAGCTGAGGTCGCACCACTGCACAAAAAAGAAAAAAAAAGTATATGTATGGTTTGAGTTTTTTTTCTTTGGAGACGGAGTCTCACTCTGTTGTCCATGTTGGAGTGGTGCAGTGGCACAATCTCGGCTCACTGCAACCTCCGCCTCCTGGGTTCAAGCGATTCTCCCGCCTCAGCCTCACGAGTAGCTGGGATTACAAGCACAGGTCAGCATGCCCTGTTATTTTTTGTATTTTTTTGTAGAAACAGTTTCACCTGTTGGCCAGGCTGGCCTCAAACTCCTGACCTCAGGCAATCCGTCTGCCTCGGCCTGAGACAAAGTGCTGGGATTACAGGTGTGAGCTACTGTGCCCAGCCTTTTTTAAAATTTAATTTAATTTAATTTAATTTTTTTTGAGACAGTGTCTGGCTTGGTTGTCCAAGCTGGAGTGCAGTGTTGTGATCACAGCTCACTGCAATGTTGACCTCCTGAGCTCAAGTGATCCTCCCGCTTCAACCTGCCAAGTAGCTGGTACTGTAAGCATGCACCCCCACACCCAGCTTTTATTTTATATTTTTGTAAGATGGGTCTTGCTATGTTGCCCAGGCTGCTCTAGAACTCCTGGGCTCAAGCCATCTTCCTGCCTCAGCCTTCCAAAGTTCAGGGATTACAGGCATGAACCACCACACTGGTCCATTGTGGGTTTTTTTTTTTTTTTTTTTTTTTTTTGACAGGGTCTTGCTCTAGTTGCCCAGGCTGGAGTGCCGTGGTGCTGTCTCTGCTTCTAGTGATTTTCCTGGCCCAGCCTCCCGAGTAGCTGGGACTACAGGTGCCTGTCACCACGCCCAGCTAATTTTTATATCTTTAGTAGAGACAGGGTTTCACCATATTGACCAGACTGGTCTTGAACTCCTGACCACAAGTGATCTGCCTGCTTTTACCCCCTAAAGTGCTGGGATTACAGGTGTGAGCCACCACTCCTGGCCTAGCCATTATGTATTTTTAAAGACGGTCTTACTCTGTCACACAGGCTGGAGTACAGTGTCACAGTCATCACTTGGTGGCGCAATCATCACTCAAGCCAGCCTGTCACCTCAGTGACTACAAGCACGCGTCACCACAGCCAGCTAATTAAAAAAAATTTTTTTTTTTCTTGCAGAGATATGAGGATGCCTCGCTGTGTTGCCCAGGCTGGTCTTGAACTCCTGGCTTCAGGAGTCTTCCTGCCTCAGCTTCCCAAGTAGCTGGAATTACAGGTGCAAGCCACCACACCTAAGTTTTTATTTTGGAATAACTTCAGACTTACAGAAAAGTTTCCATGCATGATAAAAATAACTTGCAGGCCGAGCACGGTGGCTCACGCCTGTAATCCCAACACTTTGGGAGGCCAACGTGGGAGGATCGCTTGGGACCAGGAATTCGAGACCAGCGTGGGCAACGTCGGGAGACCTCATTTCTACAAAAAATAAAATTAGCCAAGTGTGGTGATGTGCAGCTGTGGTCCTAGCTACTCAGGTGGCTACCTCAGGAGCCTGAGGTGGGAGGATCACTTGTGCCCAGGAGCAGTGAGCTGTGAGCTGTGAGTGTGCCACTGCACTCTAGCCTGGGGTAACAGAACAAGATCCTGTCTCGGAAAAAAAAAAAAGAAACTTCCATAGACCCTTCACCCAGATTTCCAAATTGTTAACACTGTGCTGCATCTGTTGTTTTCGACCTCTATTGTATGTGTTTTTCTCTCTAAGCCAATATGAGTAAGCTAAAGGATATGACACCGCTTGACCTCTTAATATTTCAGTGTATTTCCTAGAAGCGAATGCGTTATCCTATATAGTCACAGTGCCTATAACCACACCAGAAAGTTAGTATTGCCACCAGGCCACACATTGTGTGCAGTGATGCCTCACAGGCTCACCCACTGTATGCAGTGATATTTCTAGTCCCCTTCAGTCAGGAATGGTCCCTTGCCTTTCTGTCTTTCCTGACCTTGACCCCTCCAGAGCACGCAGCCACCCCTTATGCTGTCTGGTATTTGCTGGTGACTAGGCCTAGCACAGGCTTTGTTGGCAGGAGCACCGTAGTTGGACACCTGGTCCTTGCCAAGTGCCCTTTATCAGCAGGTAAAAAAGGTGTCGGTCAGGTTTTTCCACTGTAAAATAATTACTTTGTGCCCAGATTAAAGAGGAATGAGGCTGAGCACCGTGGCTCATACCTGTAATCCCAGCACTTTGAGAGGCTGAGGTGGGCGGATCACTGGAGCTCAGGAGTGTGAAATCAGCCCAGGCAATGTAGCAAAATCCCATTTCTACCAAAAATTTAAAAATTAGCCAGGCGCGGTGGCGTGCGCTTGTAATCTCAGCTACTTGAGAGACTGGGGTGGGAGGATTGCTTGTACCCAGGAGGCAGAGGTGGCATTGAGCCAAGATCATGCCCGTTTACTCCAGCTTGGGCTACAGAGTGAGATCATATCTCATAAACAAACAAACAAACATCAGTAGTGAGAGCCTGGGCAACATAGCACAAAACTGTGTTAGCCAGCCGGACACAGTGGCTCACGCCTATAATCCGCAGCACTTTGGGAGGCCGAGGTGGGCAGATCACCTGAGGTCGGGAGTTTGAGACCAACTTGGCCAATATGGTGAAACCACATCTCTACTAAAAATATAAAAACTGGCCAGCCATGGTTGCACATGCCTGCAGTCCCGGCTACTCGGGAGGCTGAGGCAGGAGAATCGCTTGAATCCAGGAGGTGGAGGCTGCAGTAAGCTGAGATCGTGCCATTGCACTCCAGCCAGGCATGGTGGTGTTGGTCCCAGCTACTTGGGAGGCCTAAGTCTAGGAGGTTGAGGTTGCAGTGAGCTGTGATTGCATCATTGCACTCCAGCCTGGGCAACAGGATAAGATCCTGTCTCAAAAAAAAAAAAAAATTTGATAACGAGGATTTACCAGAAAGATGTATGGAGACTATGTAATTATCACTAGTATTAACATCCACTTTTGATTCTCCCCTTTTTTCAAATTGATTTTATTTGCAGACAAGGTCTTATTCTCTTACCCCAGGCTGGAGGGCAGTGGTACGATCTCTGCTCACAGCAGCCTCAACCTCCTGGGCTCAAGTGATCCTCCCATCTCAACCCCCCAAGTGTCTGGGACTACAGGCAGGCATACCACTCCTGGCTAATTTTTGTGTTTTTTTGTGGAGACAGGGTTTTGCCATGTTGCCCAGGCTGGAAATTTCTTAATTTTTTAGAAACAGGGTCTTGCTCTGTCACCCCAGGCTGGCGTGAAGTTGGCATGATCATTTGTCACTATAGCCTCAACTTGTGGGCCCAGGCCATTCTTCCTCCTCAGCCTTCTAAGTAGCTAGGACTACCGGCACCTGCCACCAGGCCCTGCTGTTTTATGTTTCAATGTTTTTGTGGAGATGGATTCTCACTTTGTTACCCAAGCTGATCTCAAATGCCTGGCCTCAAGAAATCCTCCTGCCTTGGTCTCCCAAGGTGCTGGGATTACCGGTGTGAGCCCCCATGCCCAACCTCGCTGTTGAGGTTGACCAAATTAGCTATTAATAGGGCAGTTACCAAATGGTGGTTCTCTAATTTCATCCCTCCTTCATTGATTAGTGGGTCAGTGGTCACTGTGGTAAGGAGGACTTCTCTCTGTGCTATTGATTTATTCAGGTATATCAGTGTGATCGGGGCTGGGGGAGGGGCATTGTGCTATTGAGCAACTTGTAATCTGTCCCTGCTCTCTTTGATTTTGAGATCCAGATTGCCCCTGGCTAGGCCAGCAGGAGCCTGTAACTCCGGCCTATTTCTGTGTCTCCCTCAGGACACCAGCCATGCCCTTTGCTTCCTATGGCCTCCACCACACTAGCCTCCTGAAGCGACACATCTCTCATCAGACGTCTGTGAATGCAGACCCCGCCTCCCACGAGATCTGGAGGTCAGAAACTCTGCTCCAGGTGAGAGTCGAGCTGGTCAAAAGAAACTGTTCAGCCAGCCAGGCGCAGTGGCTCACGCCTATAATCCCCAGCACTTTGGGAGGCCAAGGTGGGCAGATCACCTGAAGTCAGGAGTTTGAGACAACCTGGTCAACATGGTGAAACCACGTCTCTACTAAAAATACAAAAATTGGCCAGCCATGGTGGCACATGCCTGCAGTCCCAGCTACTCGGGAGGCTGAGGCAGGAGAATGGCGTAAACCCGGGAGGCAGAGCTTGCAGTGAGCTGAGATCTGGCCACTGCACTCCACCCTGGGTGACCGAACTAGACTCCATCTCAAAAAAAAAAAAAAAAAAGAGAAAAAAGAAACTGTTTAGCCACCTTCCACTATGTGGGACAGAGTCCCAGAGATGGCCCCTCAGCCTGGGGCTGATTTTAAATTGTTGGTATTTTGCTGCTATGACGATTTAGAAAACATGAAAATAGATCTACCCACCCTTCTAACTTACATGTCATTGATGGTGTTTTTCATCCCAGAACCCCCTGTTCATGGAAGTGTTTTGTTTTGCCTGCGGTGATATGATTGTCGCAGAGTCTTTTGGTTTCCGCCTCCCGTGTTGTTGGAGATGTTTCCTGTGATTACCATTATGTGGATATTAAGCCCTGCCCCAGTAGCATTTTTATGACACTGAATGGTGAGGGGTCTGTGCAGCCTTCACAGACCTTCCATTGATTCAGGGGATCCAAGTAGTAGGTGACAGATTTCCTTGTCTGCCCAGAGGGGCTCCAGCCTGTCAGGATGGTATGGGCTGGCTCACTCACTGAGTGCTGGCCAGCTCCCAGGTCCTGGCTGTGTCTTCTAGTTACACATCAGAGAGCTTCAGCAGGTGCTGCTTGTGACGCTGGATCCTGGGGCTGACTTGGTAGCCACAGCCTTGCTGTTGACAGCCTGGCCTGTAGATAAGATAGGATTCCGTCTTCCACCTTCTATATAACTCCTAGTATTTGGAGTGCTGCGCTTTTTGAAGCCTCCACACCATTTCACAGCATCCTCGCAGGGTGGAATGGTAAGAGCCGTTGCCCCTGTTCACAGAGGGGACTGTGATGCCCAGCTGACTCTTGGCTGTGTGGACTGTGGGCTGTGCTGGCCATGAAGAGGGCAGGAGATGGTGACACAGGGCTTATAGGGCAGAACTGGAAGGTACTGCTGTTTCCTGGACCAAAGCTTTGTGGGTTTTTTTTGGTTTTTTTTTTGGTTTTTTTTTTTGAGATGGAGTCTCCCTCTGTTGTCCAGGCTGGAGTGTGGTGGCACAATCTTGGATCAGTGCAACCTCCACCTCTCAGGTTCAAGTGATTCTCCTGCCTCAGCCTCCCAAATAGCTAGGATTCCAGGTGCCTGCTGCCACGCTCAGCTAATTTTTGCATTTTTACTAGAGATGGGGTTTCACCATGTCTTGAACTCCTGACCACAAGTGATCCATTTACCTCAGCCTCCCAAAGTGTTGGGATTACAGGCGTGAGCCACCATGCCCAGCCCTTTTTGTTTTTTTAATTAAGAAAATAATTTTAATTATAAGATATACATAACATAAAATTTATTGTCTTAACCATTTTCAAGTGTACAGTCAGTAGTGTTAAATATATTCATGTTATTGTGCATCCGATCTCCAGAATGCTTTTCTTCTTGCAAAACTGAAACTGAACCAGCCCGGGCGCAGGGGCCTCACACCTCTAATCTTAGCACTTTGGGAGGCCAAGCAGGGAAGGATTGCTCAAGGCCGGGAGTTCAAGACCAGCCTGGCCAACATAGTGAGACCCTATCTCTTTTAGTGAAAAACAAATCAAACCATTAAACAATTCCCCACCCAGCACCTGGCAACCACTATTCTGCTTTCTGTTTCTGTGGATTTGACTCTTAGATCTCATACCCAGAGTATTTGTAGCATAAAATACTTATTTGTGTGTGACTAGCATGCTTCACTTAGCATAATGGACTAAAGATTAATCCATGTTATAGCATATATCAGAATTTCCTTGCTTTTTAAGACTGAATAGTGTTCCATTGTGTGGATGTACCACATTGTGTTTATTTATTTATCTCTCAATGGATACTTGAGTTGCTTCTTTTTTTTTTTAGAGACCAAGTTTTGCTCTTGTTGCCCAGGCTGGAGTGCAATGCCGCGATTTTGGCTTACCGCAACCTCTGCCTCCCAGGTTCAAGTGATTCTCCTGCCTCAGCCTCCCAAGGAGTTGAGCTAGAATTACAGGCATGCACCACCACACCCGGCTAGTTTTGTATTTTTAGTAGAGACGAGGTTTCTCCATGTTGGGTCAGGCTGGTCTCGAACTCCTGACCTCAGGTGATCCACCTGCCTTGGCCTCCCAAAGTGTTGGGATTACAGGCGTGAGCCACTGTGCCCAGCCCTTTTTGTTTTGTTTTTAACAGGTTCTAACTTTGTTGCCAGGCTAGAATGCAGTGGTGCAATCTTGGCTCACTGCAGCCTCAAACTCCTGGGCTCAAGCAATCCTCCCACCTCAGACTCCCAAGTTGCTGGGACTATAGGTGTGATGCCCCAACACACCCAGCTGATTTTTGTATTTTTTGTAGAGACAGATTTTCACTATGTTGGCCAGGCTGGTCTTGAACTCCTGGCCTCAGGTAATCCACCCACCTCAGCCTCCCAAAGTGCTGGGATGACAGGGCTGAGTCACCGTGCCTGTTGATTGCCTTTTTACTCTATCAATAGTATCTTTTCATGCTCAAGAGTGCTGATTTTGATGAAGTCTGTCTATTTTTTTCCTTTTGTTGCCTGTGCTTTGGGCGTCATATCTAATTAACCATTGCCAAATCTAGTGTTTTGAAGTTTTCTCCCATGTTTTCTTCTGAGAGTTTATGGTTTTAGTTCTTGTCCTCAGGTCGCTTACCCACTTTGAGTTATATTTTGGCGATGGTGTGAAGGAAGGGCCCAGCCTCACTGTTCTGCATGTGGATATTCTGTGTTCCCAGCTCTGCTTGTTGGAGGCACTGTCCTTTCCCCACTGAACAGTCTGGCACCATTGTTGAGAATGGTTGACTAGCTAATGCTTTTTTGCAGGTTTTTGTTGAAATGTGGCTTCATCACTATTCCTTGGAGATGTATCAAAAAATGCAGTCCCCTCATGCCAAGGTATGTTTCCACAGTTTTTCTTTCCGCCTCCTGCTTCTGACCCTGCTCAACCTGCTGCTTATCCTGCCTCTGAGTGAGTTTTCACAGACTGAACGGTGGGAAGCAGAAACCCACCACCCGCTTGTCACTCAGAAGCCGAATAAGAAGTGGGCGTCGTTCTCTAGTTCCTGGTGGCGGGCAGGGGGTGTCGCACCCCGACGTGTAGACACTTGAGGACTGGAGGTCTGGCCTCTCCGGGGCCCACCCTGTGCAGCTTCCTGAGCCCCCTCCCTGGCAGCGGGAACAGATGAGGTTGTGGTGCTCTTGCTCTGAGGGCAGGGCAGCTTCGATGCTCTGGGAGCCACGTTCTCGTCTGTCTCCTCGACTATCAGCAGTGGCTTTGTGCTTTCCCATGAAGGGGTGGCTTGGAGCCTCCTTTGCCTGCTCCCTGTACTCCCCCATCTCCTCCAGAGCATGAGCAAGCAGCCCTTCTCGTGGTGGGTGGCACCTGGTGCCCCCCTGCATGCAGCCTGGCTTGCCTCCTCTCCCTCCCTTTCTCCTCTCCCCGCTCTCTCTCGGGGCAACACGCTGCTTGCAGATGCCTGGAGGTGGCGGAGGCCCTGGGTCACTCTTGCTGTTGCTGTTGCTGTTCCTGGAGCTAGCACCCCCCTCCCCCGCCGGACTGGTTAGAGTGAGAAAGCAGCTAGGTGAACCTTAGGTCTCCAGTCAGTCACCCCCATGGAGCCTCTTGACTCATGCCTATCCGGGCCCTTGCCTGAGGTGGCATCAGCCACGTGGTCTGGTGCCCATGGCGTCTGTGCATCAGTATGCTTGGGAAACTGGCTTTGTCGCTGACAGATTTAAACTGAGGGCTTCCTCCAGAATGTGGCTGGTGGAGTTAAAACTTCAGAGGAGCATCCTGTCACTTTTCCTTGGGTTCTGGCAAAGAGCTGTGGGTCTGCTTCTGCCACAGTCTCTACAGCCAGTTCCAGGGCCCCATGCTTTGCCATGTGAAGGCTCTCGCAGAGCATAGGGTCCCCCAAATCCTCACCCTCAGAATCACATGGGTGGAGAATGGGGAAAAGCTGAGGACCCCATCTTGGGCCTCCTGAGTCACAAAGAGCCTGCAGTCCCCTTCCTGCTTCCAGAGCAGACTTGCTGCATGTCCCTGGCTGGTGCCTGGGGGCCTGGTTATTCCCCAGGCCTGCTCCTCCCGTGGGGCTCTGGGTCCCTCACTTAGCACTAGTGCATGTGGCATGGCGTGGCCTGGCAGGGGCAGGGGCCACCACACTGTATTGTGTTCCGGTTGCTCCTTCTGCCTTCTGAGGGAGTGGAAGCACACCTACTTTCAAGAGTCAGCCAGAAAGACTCTTCTGGGCTGTCACCTGTGAGGATTCTGTGTCCTCACGGGCCAGAGGAAGGGCAGGGGGCTGTCCGTGTGGAGGGCAGGAGGTGCAGTTCCCTTCTTCCCCACTTTCGCTTCCTCTGGGCCAGACCTTGGGGTGGGTGGGCCCTGCTCAGAATACCTTGCAGTGGCCGGACCAAGTCCCCAGGGATGCTCCACTCTTCGCCTCTTCCAGTTCAGGCAAAACACAAAACGCAAGAAAACTTGGTGGGTGGGAGCCAGAGAAAGGCAGCTATGGAGGTCTGTGTCCCCCAAGGCTTCTTGCCGCTTGCGCAGGCCTGTGCTACACGTACTGCTGTGCAGAAATCCCTGCCTGTCCCCACTAGCCCTTATTTTCAGATGCAGGAAGTGAGGCTCCTGGGGTCATCCTCCTCACCCTGGTTGAGTCCAGGATGCGTGCTTGCTCCCCAGTGGCCCTGTGGGCAGTAAGGATGGCCCTGGCGCTGCAGGCCACTGTGTTCCTGCAAGCAAGGGCAGAGCCACACTGGGGAACTGTGTGTCTGATTCCTCCCTGAGCCCCAGGTCTGGCACAGGGGAAGGCTGTGGAGGGCAACACCTCCCTGCCCTGCTCCTTCGCTCCCTGCTCTGCGTGTCATGGCGACTGGCGAGTGTTCTGATCTCTCCTTTGTGGGGCCCCGTGGGTGCGCTGCTTGGGCAGGAGGCATGCTGCTGGCGAGGCAGGATGTGCACCAGGCTGGCTCTGGCTGCACTGGGCTGAAGGGGTGCTTCGGCAGGCCGTGGTGCTGCGGTGCAGTAGGTTGGAGGGTCCTGGCTAGGAACCAGCTCAGCCTCAGGTTCCTGCTGCCTCTGGGTGTGTGTGGCTGTGGCCAGATCCTCGGGGGCTCCCACCCTTGGGAACCCACTGTGTCTGGAGGGTGGAAGTTTCTGGTGCGGTAGGAGAGGCTGCCTCCAGGAGTCAGAGCTGATGTGCACACCCCCTTAGCTGACCTCCGTACTGTGGGGGAGGAGGGCAGGGCCTGGTGGCCTGAGCCTGTGCTCCTCGTCTCTGTGCTACTCTTGGGGAACTGTCTTCGCCCTCAGTTCTCAGAGAGCCACATGGAGGGGACACTGATTGAGTTTTAGACACATAGGAATTGATCATGTCTTATACCAATTTGGTAAATTTCTTGAGACAACCCAGTCAATTCCACGTGTCTTTTCTGGGCAGAGTCCTCCTCCTGGAACATGCTCCGCTGGTTTTTCTGAGCCTCGGGATCTTGAGGTCTCAGTGATGGGCAGCATGTCCCAGCGAGGGCCCTGGGCTCTTGGAGGGCTCTGGTGTGCACGTGCCACACAGAGTGACCTCAGAGTCACTGGGGAGAATGGGTCCCATCCTGAAGGGATGAGTTGGGCCCTTCCGATGAGCTAGAGAGGCCTTTAGGCCCCAGCAGTATTGAGGGGCCACCAGGTGACCTGGAGGGTCCATCTGCCCGGGCCTCCAGAGCTGAGGAGAGTGTGGCCACAGCCCTGGCCTGGCTTCGGAGGGGGGTGTTGCGCTGGCCCGCGGCTGCTGGGACTGCAATTGTTTGGATTGTCACTGACCGTGCTTTTGTTTTTGTTTTTTTCTCCTCACTCCTGGGCTTGTTCTCATTGCTTTCTTTCTCTCTCCGCTTCCCCCTCCCGTGTCTGGTCCTCTCTCTCCCCTTCCCCACCCCCTCCTCTTGTCCTCTGCTCTTCTGCCTCTTCCGGCATCTCTCTGTTCCTTGTCTCAGCTGGAGGTTCTGCACTACCGACTCAGTGTCTCCAGCGCCCTCTACAGCCCCGCCCAACCCAGCCTCCAGGCCCTCCACGCCTACCAAGTACTGGCTCATTCGTTCCCTTCCCCTGCCCAGAGTGCATGTCCATGCCTGGCAAAGCCAGGGGCCGCCGGGGCCGGCCGCTGGTGACTCAGAGGCTAGTTCTAAGCAGAGCGAAGCCCCTGTGTCTGGGGGAGGCAGGGGTCAGCCTCCAGTCTGGCCTGGCCCCTGGCTTTGTAGTCTAGCTTGGTTGGGGGTGGGGCTGGTGGCTGTGTGGCAGAACAAGGCGTGTGGCCCTGGCTGTCCAGGCTCCCAGCCAGTGGAGGTGTCACAAGCTCTCCGGTGTTGAAGGCCCCGTGCTTGGCCCTGGTTTGAAACACTGGAGTCCTCAGGCCTCAGCAGTGGCCTGGTTCACTGCACTCTATAGGGTCTGGTGCTCAGGAAGGAGCTGCAGACACAGAGGCCTGGGACTTACGGGTGGTGTGGGTTCTGCCTTGTTTAGAACTGTCACCCAGCCTGGAGGTGCTGCGACCCAGAGCCTGCATGTGAGGTGGGGCTGGGAAGGACCTAGGGCTTGACCCTATAGCCCACAGAAGCTGTCCGTCCTTGACAGTCCAGCCAGGACCCGGCCGTCACCTGGGGAGCCCTGGCCACTCATACACACCTCCAGAGGCGGATTAAAGTGTGTGGTGACCTCATAGAGGTTGTAGCTGCCTAGGCAGAAATGACAAGTGTGTGGATGGATTTGAGGTCAGTGAAGCAGAGTTCAGACTTGTAGGGGACTTCAGGGATGACAGAGGAATCAGTGAGAGCCAGAGGAGACAGGCTTTGCTCACAGCCAGTGATCTCTCCCGCTCACCTGGGAAGGAGCACGCATGACTGAACAGGAATTAGAGCACAAGATGAGAAAACGTGTTGGCCCCCGAGCACCGTTGGGCTGGGCTGGTGGCCACAGCACACGGGGGCACCTCATACCGCAGGAGCCACTCCAGAGGAGCGGAGGGACCTGAGAGGGCTTGGGCCAGGGAGGGAGGACAGTGTCCAGAAAGCATCTGGTAAACCCCATGGTGGGAGGGGTGACCAGCAAGACCTAGGTGGGGTGAGCTGAGGTGCTGTGAGTCTCAGCCCAGTGGGAAATGTGGGTCTTTGGGGAATACATCCCTAAGGAGCAAGCAGGTGTGACTGTGGCCAGGGACTCCATGTGGGAACATGGCCCAGGAGGGGTGCCGAGCTGAGGGAGGAGTTTGGCTCAGCACACCTGTGGGAAAATAGCCTGAGAGGGTTCCAGGTGACTGCCGGGGGTTAGGGGCGGACAGTGGGCCCTCCGACCCTTCGGAAGGACCGGGTGAGGTGGGGCAAGTGCACCAGCAGTGGAAGGCAGTTTTCCAGTTCCCATGTGGAGGTCGTCCCCTCCCCTGAGCCGCAGGGAGGATGTTAGGGCTCAGGATCCTAGGCCAGGGTTGGAGGGAGGGCCTGGGCTGAGATTGGAGGAGGAGAGAGACCCTGGTCTAACGTCCCACCCCACTGGTGCTCTTCTAGTTGTCAGTATAGGTACAGGTATCATGTCTCATACTTTTCTCCTTCCGTCTTGTCTTTTCTTTCTTTTTGAGATGGTGTCTCGCTCTGTTGCCCAGGCTGGAGTGCAGTGGCATGGTCTTGACTCACTGCAATCTCCACCTCCCAGATTCAAATAATTATCCTGTCTCAGCCTCTTGAGTAGCTGGGATTACAGGCACGTGCCACCCACCCAGCTAATTTTTGTATTTTTAGTAGAGACATAGTTCTACCATGTTGGCCAGGCTGGTCTCAAACTCCCGACCTCAAGTAATCTGCCTGCCTTGGCCTCCCAGAGTGTTGGGATTATAGGCGTGAGTCACTACACCTGGCCCTTTCTTCCAAAACTGCAAATTCATTGCCCAAAGACTTAACGATACAGATAGTAGAGGAAAATCGCCAGCCGCGATGGCTCACACTTGTAATCCCAGCACTTTGGGAGGTTGAGGCAGGCTGATTGCTTGAACTCAGGAGTTTGAGACCAGCCTGGGCAACATGGCGAGACCCCTGGTGTGTGCCTGTGTTCCCAGCTACCCAGGAGGCTGAGGCGGGAGGATCCCTTGAGCCCTGGAGGCAGAGGCTGCAGTGAGCCGAGATCACAACACTCCACTCCAGCATGGGTGACACAGTGAGACCCTGTCTCAAAAAAAGCAGAAAATGCCTCCCACCCTATAGCTCCATCTTCAGACTCAGCCACTGATCTCTGGGGCGTGTCGCCTGGACCTGTGGGGACAGTTTTCTGACGGGGAGACTTGAGTGGGCAGCGATATGGGCAGTGGCCCGTGCAGGGTCTGCAGCATCCCAGGATATACCCGGAGGCTGGGCCCTGCACCAGCACAGATGTATGAAGGCCCAAAGGGCTGGGGGACAAGCGAGCATGTCCACTCGGACTCAGGGCCCTGCCCTCGGCACCCTAACTCCCTTGCCCTCGTCAACTCTTGATGCTCCCACCTGCCCTCCCAATGCTAAGCAACCGGAGGAAGCACATGGCCACCAAAAAGATTTCCTCTCCAGCTAGATCTCCAGGATCCTGCTTGTATGTTACAAATCAAAGTTTGGCCTAGGCTGGGCACAGTGGCTCATGCCTGTAATCCCAGCACTTTGGGAGACCTGAGGTCTGGCCAACATGGTGAAATCCCGTCTCTACTAAAAGTAAAAATTAGCTGGGCATGGTGGCACACACTTGTAGTCCCAGCTACTCGGGAGGCTGAGTCAGGAGAATCGCTTGAACCTGGATGCGGAGGTTTCAGTGAGCCGAGATAGTGCCGCTGTGCTCCAGCCTGGGCGACAGAGGGAGACCTTGTCTCAGGAAAAAAAAAGTCTGGCCTAATATCCCTGACTGTGCTTTTGTCTTAGGGTTTTCCTGACCACAGGTCCCTGGGCAACAGAGGAAGTGACGCCCGGGGCTTCTGCTGGGCCGAGTTCTCATCTGGCTGTGTCCAGGATGAGCAGGTGGAAGGATTTGGGGAGGAAAGCGAACCCATGGGGTTCTTATTTTTGAACAAGGTCTTACTCTGTCACCCAGGCTGGAGTGTAGTGGCACGATCCTAGCTCACTGCAGCCTCAAACCCCTGGGCTCAAGTGATCCTCCTACCCTAGCCTCCTGAGTCGTTAGGACTATAGGTGTGCACCACCACACCCAGCTAACTTTTTAAAATTTTTCGTAGAGACCTGGTCTCCCTGTGTCGTCTAGGCTAATCTCTAACTTCTTAGTGATCTTTCTGCCTCTGCTTCCCAAAGTGCTGGAATTACAGGTCTGAGGCACCACAGCTGGGTTCCACGTGCTTTCTGCACACACTTGGGAGGCTGGTGGGAGACCCTGGATCCAGAGCTTGGGGTGATGCTGGCTCTCTCCTGCCCTGAGGATCAAGACAGGCACCAGTGCCCAAGGGCACAGCCTGTGCCACCCACTGCGGGCTTGCAGCGGTGCAGAAGCAGGGCTGAGGGGCCCTCTGCAGATGTGTCTGTCTTAGTGAGGCCTCCCCAGGGTGGGCTTTGTGGGCGCTGGGCCAAGCACTTCCCTACCACAAGCTGGTCAGCGTTCAGACCAAGCAGTGTAAGGCACGTCTGCTGGGTGCCAGGCACAGTGGTGCCCCAGGGAGTGGCCCCACTCCCGGCCTGGCTCGTGCCTCCTGTGGGGAAGCAGAGCAGCTGGCTCAGGGCGGGATGTGGTCAGACCTGGAGGCCTAGTGCTGTGGGTTCCGCGCTCCTTCCCAGGCCCTCACCCTCGTTCTCCACCTAGGAGTCGTTCACGCCTACTGAGGAGCATGTGTTGGTGGTGCGCCTGCTGCTGAAGCACTTGCACGCTTTTGCCAACAGCCTGAAGCCAGAGCAGGCTTCGCCGTCCGCCCACTCCCACGCCACCAGTCCCCTGGAGGAGTTCAAACGGTAGATGTCCCTTGCGGCTTCCCACCACTGCTGTCTCCCCCGCTTTCCCCTCCTAAGGTGTCGCCCACAGCAGCCTGTCCCCAGGGCATGGAGGGCAGGGTGAGGGGAGTCCCTTTCCGCTCACAGAGCACGTGAGGTCCCTCCAGGCCTAGGCGGGTGCCCTCTCTCCCCACCTAGTTGGCTCCCAGAGCCTCTCTCTCCAGACTGGCCAGAGAGGCCCCATTGTGCTTCCATCTCTTACATCTAATCTTCTTCAACCCTGTCAGGAGAAGAGCTGGGGCAGCCCTGACTGCCAGGCCCATCAGGGCCAGCAGAGTGGGCTGTTTGTATGGGACTGAGGTGAGGTGTGTGCAGGAGCGGCACTGACTTGGCCGCCTGTGTGCTGTGTGTCCTTGGGACGTTCCCTAAACTCTCTGAACCTTGGTTTCTTCCTCTGAAGAATGGGGCTGAACCTCCTGGAGGTACCCAGTGCTCTCCCCCGGCAGAGCCGACCCTCACTGATGGGAGCCGCGGGCTCACCTGTGAGCAGGGCCTCCTTACTGGGCAAGCAGCAGGTGACCCTCCCAATCCCCTGCAGGGCCGCTGTCCCGAGGTTCGTCCAGCAGAAACTCTACCTCTTCCTGCAGCATTGCTTTGGCCACTGGCCCCTGGACGCATCGTTCAGAGCTGTGAGTGTTGGCCCCGTCACACATGTGCCTGTGTCCTCTGTGTGCCCTGAGGTGGGAGGTCCTCTGGGGCAGTTGAAGGAGGAGAGCAAGTGTTTTCACAGAGGCCTTGGCAAGGAGGGGGTCTTGGAGGGCCGCATTGTTCTTCTGTTTGTTTCCAAATCCAACCCTCAGGAAAGCCCTGCCCTGTCCCACCTGTCTGGTGCAGGGCAGGTTCCTACCCTTACCTGACCAGGGAGCACTGTGCCCCCTGTGCTGGGAAAAGCCCACCTATGACCCTGGCTTCCGGAGGGCCAGCAAGAGAGCCAAACCCCACAGGGCTGTGTACGTCTCTCCTGCGCCCTCTGGGCGACGTGGGAAGAGCCAGTCCCACCCAGCTGCCGCCCGGGACCTGGGCTCCAGGCCACCAGAGGATTCGGCCCCCAGCTACTGAGCCCTCAGCACACACCTCCCCCACAGGTCCTAGAGATGTGGCTGAGCTACCTGCAGCCATGGCGGTATGCACCTGACAAGCAGGCTCCGGGCAGCGACTCCCAGCCCCGGTGTGTGTCGGAGAAATGGTGAGCCTCAGCCCCTCTCACAGACATGCACTGGATATGGCTCCGGTGGGTGGAGGCCAGGCCAGAGGCCTGTGCTGGGGTCAGCCTGGCCCTGGCCCCCGTGGCCGCCTACGGTCCTCTCCCAGCCCCTGCCGACTGGAGCACAGACCAGCCCTTCCTAGACTCAACTTTGCCAGGCCCTAGAATTGGTTTCTCATGGAAGCGGTGGGTGACCCATCCTGCCCTGTCCCCTCTCCCTTCTGTTCCAGACGAGTGTTCAGCCATCCCCAAACTATCCCTTGACTCTCATCAGCACAGAGCAGAGCAGTGGTGATCAAGCAGGGAATGAGGGAGGCCGCCTTCCCCCATCCCCTGCTTGATTCTTACAGCAGACCCCCAGGCTTCTGTGGCACCTCGCATGGCCACTGACCCCTCCCCTCACCCAAGGCCTTCCCCTTTGGACCCTCTGGGGGATCCTCCCTCAGCCCCCTCAGGCTTTGGGCCGGCCTCTGCCATGGTGGCCTCCGTTCACTTGGAAAGGGGCCTCAGCCTTGCTAAGGATGTGGTGTCCTCAGAGGGCCTGGGTCTTACCTGCCTCTGTCCTGCCCTCCCTGCCTGCCCATGCCCCCCGAGTTGTCATCTGTGACAGCTTGTCACCTTGGCCAGGGAGAGTCTGAAAGCCCAAGGGTGAGCAAGGGCATTAAGGACATAGATCAGCACAGCCCCCGCCTCCAGTTGGAAGACTGGCCCTGACCTGCCACCTCGGTCCCCAGGGCGCCCTTTGTCCAGGAGAACCTACTGATGTACACCAAGTTGTTTGTGGGCTTCCTGAACCGCGCACTCCGCACAGACCTGGTCAGCCCCAAGCACGCGCTCATGGTGTTCCGAGTGGCCAAAGTCTTTGCCCAGCCCAACCTGGCTGAGATGATTCAGAAAGGTAAGTCATCAGCCTGGGCCAGCCGGGTAAACGTCGACCAAGCCAGACCAGGGCCAGGCCCTTAGCTGGAGGCGACCGGTCTTTAAGAGGGACCCACATGCCCAGAGTGGGTCCTAGCACAGGGTGCTGTGGAGACTCCTGGGACACATCTGTATGGTGAAGTCTGAAACCGGCTGGATCCTGCCTGCCCTGCAGCCACCAGGCACTCGCGGGGAGGATGGCAGGTGTGCCCACAGAGGGGGACTGCACGGTCCAAGCTGCAGCCCCGTGGCCCCGCCGTTTCTCCCCGGCGACTCGTGGTGGCCACTTGAGGAGGTGAGCCTGGACTCTGCCGTGCATTCATCCTGGCTGGGTTGGGCATTGGTTTCTGTTCCTCCTGCTGTTGTTTCCCTCCTGCAGACACTGCTGGGGGCTCTGTGAGCCACCAGCTTCCCCACCTGCCCTCCTCAGCCACCTACTGAGTGGGAGATGCTGCCAGGCAGGGCCTCAGAGGACACCCCTGGGTCACGGCTCCCCAGACACCTCGGAGGCACCCCAGAATTCTAAGTCAGGTACTCTGCCTCCGGGAAGTGGGTGCCAGGTTCGACCGTCTCCTGCCTTCTAGGTGAGCAGCTATTCCTGGAGCCAGAGCTGGTCATCTCCCACCGCCAGCACCGACTCTTCACGGCCCCCACATTCACTGGGAGCTTCCTGTCACCCTGGCCACCAGCAGTCACTGATGCCTCCTTCAAGGTGAAGAACCACGTCTACAGCCTGGAGGGCCAGGACTGCAAGTACACCCCGATGTTTGGGCCCGAAGCCCGCACCCTGGTGAGTGGGCCGGCGGTGCCTGTCCTCAGGGCCCCTGGAGCCATGGGGCTGAGCAGAGCCGGGGAAGGGCTGTGATCCGGCAGGAAGGAGGGAGGCTGGGTGTAGATTTGTCGCCACATCTCCTTCCCCCGTTTTAGTAAAGTCTCAGTTTTTCCTGATAACGAAGGCAGTGTTTGTTGGGAAATTTCAAATTTAGATGATCATCCTTTAGTCTTTAAAAGTCCTCTGGCGGGAGCTGCTCCTCCCGGCGCTCAGCAGTCTGGCTGTGCATTGCTCTTGGGGGTCCCGGCCAGCCTGTCTGGGTGGCAGCACAGGCCTGTCCTGCTGGTGACCTGGTGACCTGCCCGCACCTCCCTTGCAGGTCTTACGCCTTGCTCAGCTCATCACACAGGCCAAACACACAGCCAAGTCCATCTCAGACCAGTGTGCGGAGAGCCCGGCTGGCCACTCCTTCCTCTCATGGCTGGGCTTTAGCTCCATGGACACCAACGGCTCCTACCCAGCCAACGATCTAGACGAGATGGGGCAAGACAGCGTCCGGAAGACAGATGAATATCTGGAGAAGGCCCTGGAGTACCTGCGCCAGATATTCCGGGTACGACCTATGGGACCTGCCCCACGGCCATCAGAGTCCCCTTCCCCGAAAGATCCACTTCACGTAGCCTGTGCTCAGCCACGTACCAGTCCCAGGCCCCACACATACGGACCCAGTGTTGTGGGAGGCAGGCCCACACCTCGAGCATCATATCTGGGTCCCCTTGTTGGCACTGTTGTAGGCTGGTGGGGTGAAGACTGGTCCCCTCCCTTCATCTTGACGCTGAGGGCAGAGGCACTTCTCTCTGGCAGCTCAGCGAAGCACAGCTCAGGCAGTTCACGCTCGCCTTGGGCACCACCCAGGATGAGAATGGAAAAAAGCAGCTTCCCGACTGCATTGTGGGTGAGGACGGACTCATCCTCACGCCCCTGGGGCGGTACCAGGTGAGAGGCCCGTGTCTCAGAGGAGCATGGACTGGGCCCTGCCTCATCCCTAGCTCCCTCCTCCCTCGTGAGCAGAGGCCATCAGGCTCCTCTGAGTTGTATGTGGGGCTATGTTTTCTGACCCGTCGCTATGGCCTGGCTTTCTAGATCATCAATGGGCTGCGAAGGTTTGAAATTGAGTACCAGGGGGACCCAGAGCTGCAGCCCATCCGCAGCTATGAGATCGCCAGCTTGGTCCGCACGCTCTTCAGGCTGTCGTCTGCCATCAACCGCAGAGTGAGTGGGCAGGAGGACCGGCCTGGCCTCTTCAGAGAGGGTTCTGGATGCTCCTGCCCCGGGTGCAGTCCCGGGCTGGCTGGTGGGGGTGGGGCACTGCTGTCCTGAGGCCTGTGGTGCCACCACCCCACACCCCATGCCTCTGTCTGTGCTTCAGTTTGCAGGACAGATGGCGGCTCTGTGTTCTCGGGATGACTTCCTCGGCAGCTTCTGTCGCTACCACCTCACAGAACCCGGGCTGGCTAGCAGGCACCTGCTGAGCCCCGTGGTGCGGAGGCAGGTGGCTGGCTACACCCGTGGCCCCAGGCTCAGCCTGCGCTTCCTCGGCAGTTACCGGACGCTGGTCTCGCTGCTGCTGGCCTTCTTGGTGGCCTCTCTGTTCTGCGTCGGGCCCCTCCCATGCACGCTGCTGCTCACCCTGGGCTATGTCCTCTACGCCTCTGCCATGACCCTGCTGACCGAGCGGGGGAAGCTGCACCAGCCCTGAGGGTGTCAGCTGCCTTCAGAGCAGGCTGGGGGGATTTGCCACACAGCCCCACCTTGGGCCTGAGAGGACCTGGGAAGCCCCTCCAGGAGGGACCACGGTCATCCTCGGGCTTCTGGAGCAGGGTTCCTGCAGCCGCAGAGGCATCTGGAGGAAACGCAACCAAGAAGGGAAGGCAGGGGAGGCCGAGACGGGCGGATCACGAGGTCAGGAGATCAAGACCATCCTGGCTAACACGGTGAAACCCCGTCTCTACTAACAAATACAAAAAACTAGCCGGGCGAGGTGGCGGGCGCCTGTAGTCCCAGCTACTCGGGAGGCTGAGGCAGGAGAATGGCAGGAGGAGAATGGCGGGAACCCGGGAGGCGGAGCTTGCAGTGAGCTGAGATCCGGCCACAGCACTCCAGCCTGGGCCACAGAGCGAGACTCCGTCTCAAAAAAAAAAAAAAGAAGGGAAGGCAGGCGGGGCCCGGCAAAGGAGTGGCTACCAGGCCTCAACAACCACGTTCTGTGACAGCACAGAGCTCGGCGCCGGCCCCTCCCTCCCTCCCTCCGCCAAGGACTCCGCCCAGCCAGCTCTTGGGGCCTTTTTCCAGCGCCCATTTGGGTACTCTGCCGCTAAGCTTGGGAGCCAGCCTGCCAACAGCCGCCTGGCCTGGCCCCCCGACTGGCTGGCCTTGAGGTGGGCAGAGCGGGTTGTGGCACCTCCTCTCCCTGTGTGGGACCAGGACGGTGGCTCAGCCTCCACTCCAGGGAAGAATCAAAGTTTCTAGAGTCGTGAGAAAACTATTGAGAGTGGCTCTCCTCTGATTCTTCACTGTGAGGGGCATTCTTCATGTTCTCCCAGCTGTTCCAAGACTGGGCCGTAGAATTCCATGTTTCAGGAGCCTAAGACCCTCCCAGAGCCCAGGTGCTTCACCACAGACCCCAAGCCGTCGAGCACATCGCCCAGAGCAGTGGCCAACATCATGGACCCCTGTGCCTTGTCACAGATGGGTGCTGGTCCTCAGGTGTTGCAGACACTGCTGGGTCCATGGGGTCGGATTCTGCCAGTTTCTGCACCGCAGCCAAAGATGGTCAGAAGCATTGTCGCTTCACTAGCATCAAGTGCTCAAAGACATGGCAGCCGTTTGGTGGTACTTAAGTATTCAAAATGACGACAACTGCAGATTCTCTGACAGAAACCAGCACGGGCTCTTCACCTTCCTTCACCCCACAGATGACACGCCAGGGACAACAGCATCTCAGTGGCGATTTCCAAACCAAGCCTTTGTTTTTGGTGTGGCAGTTTGGGGGTTTGCTTTAATGTTTTTCAAATTGTAAATGTTGGGCTTTGTATTTTGATGTAAACTGAGAATAATGGCATTTTAGGGCCTGTGACCAAAAATCAAGCCTGTAACTCGACCATGGATCTGAATAAACCTGTCCTTGCTTCTGAGTCTTCTGGCACCTGGGCTCAGTCTCCAGGAGCTTCACCTGTGCAGAGTCCCTGAGCACACGGGGGCTGCAGACACAACTGCTGGGCACCCTGTCGGCCCCTCCCTGCAGTGTCCGCAGGCCTGGGCCTCTGGCTTCCTGTTCTTTCCTCTCAGAGGCCCAGTGACTTTGCCCCGTCTTTACAGAAGATCCAAAAAGTTAGGCATGGTGGCTCGTGTGTGGTCCCAGCTACTCGGGACACCGAGTTTGGAGGATCGTCAGGACCCAGGAGGTGAAGGCTGCAGTGAGCCTTCATCACGCCACTATCCTCCAGCCTGGGTGACGGAGTGAGACCCTGTTCTCAAAAGCTGACCTCCAGGAACGTGTGCTGCCATGTCTATGGCTTCCAGAAGCTCCGAGGATTGCGGGAGTTGCTGGGGGCTGAACTGTCTGGCCAGGAGTGGGGGTGCAGGCAAAAACGTATTGAGAACCAAGAACAGCAAAGCTGAGAGGGGGCAGGGTCTTGGTGGCTGGGACCTGGACAGTAATGGCCACAAAGCCAGCTGGTGCTCAGTGGCTCCTGCCTGGGGAGTGAGGACAGCAGCAGGCAACTAGGTTCCAGCCACTTCCAGGTGGGGGGTAGGGACCTCGCCAATAAATTGGGATTTAAATTTTGTCGAGAGCTTTCACTCTAGAGAAAATGGGACTGCTGGGACGAGAGCAGAAGCAAAATGCAGTTGGGGGGGCCCGGCCAGGAGGCACTTGGGGACTTCCAGGGAAGGCCTGTAGTTGGAGCAACTTGGGAAGCAGTTCTGTCTGGGGCACAAGGAGGAGGGACGCCAGGCTGGAGGCAGGAGCGCCTGCACGTTCTCGTCTCCACCCCTGGATGCCTCCAGAGTGGTCTGCCCTAACTGCCACTGCCGCCGCCGCCTCAGCTTCTAGGACTTTTTGCCATTGGGCCACACTCCTCTGCTAACAGGCCAAATCCAGATGCTTCTCTGACCAAGTGGCCTGGAGCCTCTGGCGGCACAGCTTCAGGCTGTCCTGACATCACCCCTGCCCCCTGCACATCCGCCTTGTCCTCCTTGCCCCGAGGCAGTGCTGTTCCCTGGAGCCCATTCATGGCCCACTCCCTTGCACAACCAACACATTATACCTCTAGGATATGCCAGCGCCCCTGTGACCTGAGGTAAGTCAGATTCTGATTGTGCAAGCAACTCACACGCAGAGGCCCTGTGCAGTCAGGAGAAATCTATACCTTTCCCCTTGGACATCCAAGAGCAAGTTAGATCCCCTAAAGGCCAGCTCTCACCAATAACCCTGACATTTCCAATATAAATGAGGGAGAACTCTTCTTTTTTTTTTTTTTTTTTTTTTTGAGACGGAGTCTTGCTCTGTCACCCAGGCTGGAGTGTAGTGGCCGGATCTCAGCTCACTGCAAGCTCCGCCTCCCGGGTTCACGCCATTCTCCTGCCTCAGCCTCCCGAGTAGCTGGGACTACAGGCGCCCGCCACCATGCCCGGCTAGTTTTTTGTATTTTTAGTAGAGACGGGGCTTCACTGTGTTAGCCAGGATGGTCTCAATCTCCTGACCTCGTGATCCACCCGCCTCGGCCTCCCAAAGTGCTGGGATTGCAGGCGTGAGCCACCGCGCCCGGCCGAGAACTCTTTTGGAGACAAAGTCTTGCTATATTGCCCAGGCTGGAGTGCACCGCACCGTCACGGCTCACTGCAGCCTGTAACTCCTGAGCTTACGCAGTCCTGCCTCAGCATCCTAAGTAGCCAGGACTACAGGCATGCGCCACCACACCCTGCTAATTTTTAAATTTTTTTGTAGAGGCGGGGTCTCACTGTGTTGCCAGGCTGGTCTTGAACTCCTGGGCTCAAGTGATGGACCGCCTCTGCATCCTGAAGTGCTGGGGTTACAGGTGCGAGCCACCACACTGGAGAGAGGACTCTCATGTAGCCTTCACTGTAAAAACTAAGCTAGCTTCCCTTGACTCCCCAAACCAGAATTCCTAACATAATTTTCTCAAGTCACAAGGTGCCAAAACATACCAAATTATTTCCCAGTCAAGAATTCCTACTTTTGGCCAGGTGCAGTGGCTCACGCCTGTAATCCCAGCACTTTAGGAGGCTGAGGCAGGAGGATCACTTGACGTCAAGAGTTCGAGACCAGCCTGGCCAACATGGTGAAATCCCATCTCTACTAAAAATACAAAAATCAGCAAGTGTGGCGCATACCTCTAATCTCAGTTACTTGGGAGGCTGAGGCAGGAGAATCGCTTGAACCTGGGATGCAGAGGTTGCAGTGAGCCGAGATTACACCACTGTACTCCAGCCTGGGTGGCAGAGACTCCTTCTAAAAAGTAAATAAAAAATAAAAGTGGGCCGGGAGCGGTGGCTCAAGCCTGTAATCCCAGCACTTTGGGAGGCCGAGACGGGCGGATCACGAGGTCAGGAGATCGAGACCATCCTGGCTAATATGGTGAAACCCCGTCTCTACTAAAAATACAAAAGACTAGCCGGGCGAGGTGGCAGGCGCCTGTGGTCCCAGCTACTCGGGAGGCTGAGGCAGGAGAATGGCGTGAACCCGGGAGGCGGAGCTTGCAGTGAGCTGAGGTCCGGCCACAGCACTCCAGCCCGGCGACAGAGCAAGACTCCGTCTCAAAAAAAAAAAATAAATAAATAAAATAAAATAAAATAAAAGTGATAATTGGCAGCTGGTGCCAAGGAGAGGCCACTTCCTGATGGGCCACACCTATTTCACTAAAGAGTTAATTGAATGCAGATTCGAGGGAGAAGCAACTTCCCAGGCATGTGCATTAGGAGACAAAGTGGTGGAGTATGACCTTCTGGGGGCACCCCACCCAAAACCCTCAGATGGCATGCATACAGTTTCCTAAACACACTGCGAGCACCCACCTCCCAGGGTTAAGGAGGGCACTATACATACGGACAGCCCACCCTAAGGGAAGGATCATGGGAAAGGGGCCAGTCTAGAAGGTCCTAGGATCAAGGTTAAACACTTGACCTTCATGTGCCCACTTAGGTCTCTTCCAAGCGTACTTTCCTTTCTTTGCTGTTTTAAAGACTTTTAAAATACACTTCCACTCCTGCTCTGAAACTTGCTTCGGTCTCTTTTTCTGCCTTATGCCCCTCAGTCGAATTCCTTCTTCTGAGGAGCCAAGAACTGTCGTTGCTGAAGACCCATTGGATTCACTGCCAGCAACTTGGACACCTTCCACTGCTAACACCATTAACTCGGACACCTTCCACTGCTAACACAATAACACTTGGTTACTGTGTTTATTTGGAGCGTAAGTAGGGTTTAAGGAGATGTGTATGGGTGCCAGGTTGACAAGGGGTGGACTTGTGATGGTTAATTCTGTATGTCAACTTGTCTGGGCCACTGGATGCACACATATCTGGTTACACAGTATTTCCTGGCAGGTCTGGAAGGGTGTTTTCAGAAGAAATTAGCATTTAACTTGGTGGTGCAAGCAGCCATGCGTGCATTTCTGGAGCAGCTTCCCTGTAGCTTGCAGGAACCAGAGCGGGCAATAAGAGTCCCATCCTCCAAATCCTGGAGATCTGTGCTCTGATTGATGATGGTTGCTTTTGATTGTGAAAATGCAGACAAAGGCCGGGCGCGGTGGCTCAAGCCTGTAATCCCAGCACTTTGGGAGGCCGAGACGGGCGGATCACGAGGTCAGGAGATCGAGACCATCCTGGCTAACACGGTGAAACCCCGTCTCTACTAAAAATACAAAAAATTAGCCAGGCGTTGTGGCAGGCGCCTGTAGTCCCAGCTACTCGGGAGGCTGAGGCAGGAGAATGGTGTGAACCCAGGAGGCGGAGCTTGCAGTGAGCTGAGATCTGGCCACTGCACTCCAGCTTGGGCGACAGAGCGAGACTCTGTCTCAAAAAAAAAAAAAAAAAAAAGAAAAAAAAGAAAATGCAGACAAAGAGGCAGGCAGCCACTGCTGCAATCTCCACGGCTATGTTTGCAACCTCCCTCCTCAACCCTCACCCCCTTCCTGGGGACACACCTTCCAGGAGGTTTTTATGGATCAGCACCTCCTCCTGCCTTCATTTTTCTTTTCTCCTTGGGAACCAGATGTTTAGGACTAAGACATTCAAAAGCAACCATACACCAGGCACAGTGGCTCATGCCTGTAATTTCAACACTTTGGGAAGCTGAGGCAGGAAGACTGCCTCAGCCCAGGAGTTTGAGACCAGTCTGGGCAACATAGCAAGACAAAAAAAAAATTAGCCAGGCATGGTGGTGTGTGCCTTTAATCCCAGTTACTAGGGAAGCTGAGGCAGGAGGATGCCTTGAGTCCAGGAGTTCCAGGCTGCAAGTGAGCTATAATGGTGCCACTGCACTCCTGCCTGGATGACTTTCTCTCCACTCAGGAGATCCTCACTCCCAGCAATAATACTGCTGCCATTCATTCCACTATCAATAAGCCATAATTACTGAATACATGTTGCTATAATTATTTTGAACACCCTGTCATCTGTTAAAAATAAGAACAAGATTATGTTTTATCTTCATTTATTTCTTCTCTAATGCATTTCCCTTTCTTTAGATCCAAATTTCCTATATCATTTTCCTTCTTTTTTTGAGACAGGGTCTCTCTGTTGCCCAAGCTGGAGTGCAGTGGTGCAATCATGGCTCACTGCAGTCTCAGCCTTCTGAGTAGGTGGGACTGCAGGCATGCACCACCATGCAGGCAAATTTTTTAGTTTTTTGTGGAGACAGGGTCTGGCTATATTGCCCAGGCTGGTCTCCAACTCTCAGGCTCAAGAGATCCTTCTGCTTTGGCCTCTCAAAGTGCTGGGATTACAGGCATGAGCCATGCACCTGACTTCATTTCTGTTGTGTTTTTGACTTCTTACATTTTCTTTTTGTTTATTGAGACAGAGTCTCACTCTGTTGCTTGGGATGGAGTGTAGTGGCAGGATCTCAGCTTGCTTCACCTCCTGGGTTCAAGTAATTATTTGGCTTCGGCCTCCTGAGTAGCTGGGATTACAGACATATACCACCATGCCTGGCTAATTTTTTTTTTTTTAAATGGGAGTCTCACTCTGTTGCCCAGGCTGGAGTGCAGTGGCACGATCTCGGCTCACTGCAAGCTCTGCCTCCCGGGTTCACGCCATTCTCCTGCCTCAGTTTCCCAAGTAACTGGGACTACAGGTGCCCACCACCACGCCCGGCTAATTTTTTGTATTTTTAGTAGAGAATGGGTTTCACCATGTTAGCCAGAATGATGTCGATCTCCTGACCTTGTGATGCGCCCGCCTCGGCCTCCCAGTAATTTTTGTATTTTTAGTAGAGATGGGTTTTCACCATGTTGCCCAGGCTGGTCTTGAACTCCTGACCTCAAGTGAGTTGCCCACCTTGGCCTCCCAAAGTGTTGGGATTAGAGGTGTGAGCCATTGTGCCCAGCCAACTTTATGCATTTTCTTTCTTTTATTTTCTTTTTTTGAGACGGAGTCTTACTCTGTTGCGCAAGCTTGAGGGCAGTGGCATGATCTCGGCTCACTGCAACCTCCACCTCCTGGGTTCAAGTGATCCTCCCGCCTCAGCCTCCCAAGTAGCTGGAATTACAGGTGCATGCCACTACACTAGCTAATTTTTGTATTTTTTAGTAGAGATGGGGTTTCACCATGTTGGCCAGGCTGGTCTTGACCTCCTGACCTCAAATGATCTGCCCAACTCGGCCTCCCAAAGTGCTGGGATACAGACATGAGCCACTATGCTTGGCCTTCACATTTTCTTTAGATTATTTCTTAGAGTGTCTACCTCTACTGTTCCCATTATCAGTATGTAATCTCATGTTGTCCACTTTTTTCCATTAGAGCCCTTAGCATATTAATAATAGTTGTATTCCATTTCTTGGTCTGATAATTCCAACATCTCTGCCATATTTAAGTCTGGCTCTGATGTTTGCTGTGTCTTCAAACTGTGTTTTTTGTTTTTTATTATGCCTTACAAGTTTTTGTTGACGGCTGGTGGTGCTGAACCAGAAAGAGGTAAATGGACTTTCTGTGTGAAGTTTTATGTTGGTCTGGTTTAGGGGTTGTGCCATGTGTGTTGTTTGTTAACTGTAGGTGTCTGAGGCTTAAATCTCTGGTGTCTTAGTTTTTGTCTCCCTGTTGTCTTTAGGGTTTCCTAGAGATTTCTCAAATAAGCTCTGAGATGAGCAGTTCTTTCGCTTGTATCCTCTGTTATTATACAGGAGCCCTGTGGATGTGGCAGTAAGATGTGGGAAAGGGGAGCCAGAGCAGGCTGGGGTTAGGTTATGTTCTCTTCCTCCAGGTTTGTTGGTATCTGGTAAAATCACGATTGGCCTGGCTGTGTTTTTTTTTTTTTTTTTTTTTTTGAGGGCAGGCCTTGTAAAAAAAAAAAAAAAAGGCGTATTTCTTTTTATTTTTATTATTTTTTAATTAATTAATTTATTTTGAGACAAGAGTCTCACCCTGCCGCCCAGGCCGGAGTGCAATGGAGCAATCTTGGCTCACTGCAACCTGCCCCTCCTGGGTTCAAGTGATTCTCCTGCCTCAGCCTCCCGAGTAGCGGGGATTACAGGCGTGAGCCACCGTGCCCGGCCTCTTATTTTTAGGCAGCATCTCACTCTGTCGCCTAGGCTGGAGTTCAGTGGTGCCATCATAGCTCACTGCAGCCTCCACCTCCGGGGTTCCAGCAATCCTCCCGCCTCAGCCTCCCGAGTAGTTGAGACTACAGGGGCCAGCCACCATGCCCGGTTTTTTTTTTCTTTTAATTTTTACAGAGACGGGGTCTCACTCTCCATCCAGGCTGGAAAGGATGCCTGGGTGCCTTTTATTATTATTATTTGCTTAATTATTTTTAGACAGAGTCTCGCTCTGCTTCCACGTTGGAGGGCTGCGCGCCGATCTCCGCTCACTGCAGCCTCTGCCTCCCGGTGCACGCGATTCTCTTGCCCCAGCCTCCCAAGCAGCTGGGATTGCTGGCGCCGCCTCCACCCCGGCTAAATTTTGTATGTTTAGTAGAGTCGGGGTTTCGCCATGTTGGTCAGGCTGGTCACGAACTCCCGACCTCAAGTGATCCGTCCGCCTCGGCCTCCCCAAGGTCGGGGGTCACGGGCGCGCCCCCGCCGGGCCCCGGACGCCGCGGAAGTCGCTCCTCAGCCGGGAGGAGCAGCCAAGGCCCCGCCCACGCCAACCGCCTCGCCTGCCGCCGCGCGGTTTCCACGGTGACGGGCGCCCAGCGGGGCTGCCTGGCCGAGCCGGGTGCAGCGGCCGCGGGAAGGTCCCGGCGATGGCGAGATGAGCGTTGCGGGGGTGGTGGCGGGGACGCGCCCCCCCAGCTCGCCCACCCCGGGCTCCCGGCGCCGGCGCCAGCGCCCCTCCGTGGGCGTCCAGCCCGGGGGGCCGCAGAGCCCGCAGCTCCGGCCCAGCGACCCGCAGAAACGGAACCTGGACCTGGAGAAGAGCCTGCAGTTCCTGCAGCAGCAGCACTCGGAGATGCTGGCCAAGCTCCACGAGGAGATCGAGCACCTGAAGCGGGAGAACAAGGGTGAGCCGGGAGGGACCCCAGGCCAGCGCTTCCTCCCCAGCACCCCTAACACCGCCGCTCCCGCCGCGCAGAACAGCCATGACTCCAGCACACGCCCGGGCTCAGGGGGACACAGGACAGACTCCTGCACAGGTCCGGGCTCAGGGACACAGCCATGAACTCCAGCACAGGTCCGGGCTCAGGGACACAGGACAGACTCCAGCACAGGTCCGGGCTCAGGGGGACACAGGACAGACTCCTGCACAGGTCCGGGCTCAGGGACACAGCCATGAACTCCAGCACAGGTCCGGGCTCAGGGACACAGGACAGACTCCAGCACAGGTCCGGGCTCAGGGACACAGCCATGAACTCCAGCACACGCCCGGGCTCAGGGGGACACAGGACAGACTCCTGCACAGGTCCGGGCTCAGGGACACAGCCATGAACTCCAGCACAGGTCCGGGCTCAGGGACACAGGACAGACTCCAGCACACGCCCGGGCTCAGGGGGACACAGGACAGACTCCTGCACAGGTCCGGGCTCAGGGACACAGCCATGAACTCCAGCACAGGTCCGGGCTCAGGGACACAGGACAGACTCCAGCACAGGTCCGGGCTCAGGGACACAGGATAGACTCCAGCACAGGTCCGGGCTCAGGGACACAGGACAGACTCCAGCACAGGTCTGGGCTAGGGGATCACAGCCATGAACTCCAGCACAGGTCCGGGCTCAGGGACACAGGACAGACTCCAGCACAGGTCCGGGCTCAGGGACACAGGATAGACTCCAGCACAGGTCCGGGCTCAGGGACACAGGACAGACTCCAGCACAGGTCTGGGCTAGGGGATCACAGCCATGAACTCCAGCACAGGTCCGGGCTCAGGGACACAGGACAGACTCCAGCACACGCCCGGGCTCGGGGGGACACAGGACAGACTCCAGCACACGCCCGGGCTCGGGGGGACACAGGACAGACTCCAGCACAAGCCCGGGCTCAGGGGGAACACACGACAGACTCCAGCACATGCCCGGGCTCGGGGAGACACAGGACAGACCCCAGCACATGCCCGGGCTTGGGGGATCACAGGACAGCAAGTCCGCCCTGGGTCCTGCCATGCCGAGCTGTCCCTTCCTCCCAGAGGGAGACCCGCGTGGCCCTGGGCAATGCCGACCCTGTCCGCCTGTCTCCTGGGGCAGCATCATTTCAGCTGCTGACCCGGCCAGTCCTCTTCTCTCCAGGCAGGGTCAGACCCACCTGTTAAAAACTTTATAGAGGGGGCTGGGCGCAGTGGCTCAGGCTTGTAATCCCAGCACTTTGGGAGGCCGAGGCGGTTGGATCACGAGGTCAGGAGATCGAGACCATCCTGGCGAACACGGTGAAACCCTGTCTCTACTAAAAAAATACAAAAAATTAGCCGGGCGAGGTGGCGGCGCCTGTAGTCCCAGCTACTCGGGAGGCTGAGGCAGGAGAATGGCTGAACCCGGGAGGCGGAGCTTGCAGTGAGCTGAGATCACGCCACTGCCCTCCAGCCTGGGCGACAGAGCGAGACTCTGTCTCAAAAAAACAAAACACAAAACAAAAACAAACAAAAACTTGGGAAACGTGCCCAAGTGTGAGTGCGCAGCTCAGTGAATTTCCTCCAGCTAAACACATCAGATCAGGAGCAGGCATGCCCCCCACCGCTTCGCCTGTGCCCACACTGTCCGCTGCACCCTTAGCAGCTCCTCACCCCCACGGACCACCCCCCCGTCCACCCCTCCCCACTCCCCCAGCAGAACGAGGGTCTGCCAGGATGTGGCTTCGCTCCTCGCTTCTGCTTCAGGAGGGCTCCAGCAAGGGCAGTAGTGCCCGCAGCTGCCTCTCCCGCTCCACTCCCTAGTGCTGCCTCACCTGAGTGCCGAGTGTCCCATCACCAGGCGTCTGTTTTGTCAGGACCCTTCCCCATGTCTTCTTGAGCCTGAGGACCCCTCTTCCTCATGACTTCTTGAGCTTCCCCCCCAGTCCCTGATGCCCACAGGATCATGACCCCGCCAGGGCCAGGGGTTCTGGAATTCACTTCTGTACCCCTAAAGCCCAGGCCCTGCCTGCCATGTTGATGCCCTCCAGTCATCTCAGATGGATGAGGCGGGTATGCCGGGTGGACTCTGCCGGGAACAGGCAGGGGCATTCCTGGCCTGATGCCCACGGCAAAGGTGTGGTGGAGAGTGGGACCCAGGGGGCAGGGCCCAGCCAGCCAGTGTCTGCAAGCGCGGCAGCGGCGAGGCCAGGCTGTTCTCAGAACGGCTGTGGTTTCACAAGCGCTGAGCAGAGCCTGTGCTTGCTTCCAGATCTCCATTACAAGCTCATAATGAATCAGACATCACAGAAGAAAGGTGAGAACTGGGCCCTTCAGTGCCTGAGGGGATGCTCCTGCCACCCAGGGAAGCGCCTGCAGACTGTCCTTGCCCACCTGGCTGCACTTGCCCCTGTATGCCAACCCAGTGGGGACAGGTTTTGGGGCACCTGGACAGGTGCCGCTATCTCTAGCCATGGCTGGATGATGTTATGCAGCCAAGCACAGCTCGTGCTGCCCTCAGTAAGCCCAGGGCCTGAGATCATCGCAGTGGGGAGTGGGCACAGGGTGCACCCCAGACCCTCCCTCCTCCAAGCAGAGCTGAAATGGGAGGGACCCCTGAGACAGCCCTTGCCCTGCTAGGTCTTTAGCTCAGATTGCTGCTGTGGCCAGGCCCAGGATTTCCAGCCATGTGGCTCTGAGTCCTGACATCCTGTGGGAGGGGCTCTGGACACACTCCATCCAGGGATCCCTTCCTGCCGCCTGGGCAGCAACCATGGGGACAAAGGGAGGAAGCAGAGTCCTGTTTCCTTGCCACTTGTCCAAGGCACTTCCCATCCCGACAGTGGGCCCACCCAGCCCAGGATTCTGGGTTGTGGTCTCGAGCTCACTCCTGGTTATTTTTGGGACCGGGGATGACACCAGGACATCTGACTGGTGGATGGAACCAGCCTGGGAACATCACAGCTGGGGCAGTGCCTAGGGCTCCCCCTTCCCAGGCAGACACGGAGAATGGGGTCGAGGGAGGGCCTTTCCCTAGCCGCTGTAGCAACTCCAGTGAGCTGTTCTGGGCAAAGTGCGGCCCAGCCAGCAGCCCCAGCCCTGCGGTGCCGGGGGCCCTGACGGGACACAGGAAGGGGACACAGCAAGAGGCCATGCTCTCCCTCGGGACCTGCTGTTCCATGTGTCCCAAGCCCTCCTGCTTTCCAGACGGCCCCTCAGGAAACCACCTTTCCGGGGCCTCTGCTCCCTTGGGTGCGTGCTGGGTCTGCGTCCGCGGAGTGTGGGTAGAGCCGGGAGGACACAGCCCTGCCAGGCTGAAGGAGGGCCCCTCACGGACACACAGGCCAGGAGGCAAGCACGGGCGTCTTGCAGGCGGCAGCACCGACGCTGCGCTCTCCTGCAGACAGCCTCTCCACGTCCAGCTTCCCATCTGTCAAGTCCATCTCTAACTCAGGTGAGCAGGCTGGCGTCCACGTGCTCACAGGGCTGAGTGTCCCACGGGGACCCCAGCCTGGGTGGCCACTAGGGGTGCTGCCCAGGCCCCCTCTGCTGGGCCAAGCTCAAGGATTTGGGGGTGAAGGGGCAGCGGAAAAGAGCCCTGCAAGTTGAAGCCACCAGGAGGGGATTAAGGGGGGTTGGGCGGGACCGGGGCCAGACACAGGGCAGTAAGGCCTCACGGCAGGCACCCCAGGCGAGGCAGCAGGCAGGAGGGGCTTCCCCGGGTGGCCTTCCAGGGAGGATGTACCCTGGCTGCCCAGCAGGAGCCCTGCTTGGCCGTATTCCTGCCACAAGAAGGCAGGACACAGGAAGGACGGCACTGCCCACAGAGCCCTGGGCTCATGGCACCTTCTGCAAAGTGAGCCGGGAGCAGAGAGCCTCTCTTCCCCACTGTGCCTCCGCTGGAGGCCAGACGTTTTCCTCAGCCCAGCCCTAAGCCGCGCCGTTCCTGGGATGGGCCCAGGCGCTAGATGGGCCTTGTCCTTGCCGAGGAAACCCACACAGGCTGGGCCCAAGCCTCTCGTGTGGTTTCATTTTACCCAAAATGGGGCCAGCCTCCACTATCTTGGTTGTTCTAGTGTTCACAGGCACCACCCATGGGCTTCACCCTCAGAAGCTCATTGATTCCCCCCAGCACCGTCCAAGGCAGGCTCCCTTTACAGAGGAGGAAACTGAGGCAGGGGCAGGGGCTTCTTGGGTACACACAGCTGATCCTGGAAAACTTGGGCAGTGACTGTTGGTGCCTGCAGTGACCGGCCTTGTAGGGTCTGACTTGCAGCCAACTCTCAAGGCAAGGCCAGGCCCCAGCCCGGCTCCTTCAACAAGCAAGATTCGAAAGCTGACGCCCCCCAGAAGGCAGACCTGGAAGAGGAGCCCCTACTTCACAACAGCAAGCTAGACAAGGTTCCTGGGGTGCAGGGGCAGGCCAGGTAAGGCTTGCCTGCACCCGAAGGGCCCCATGACTATATTTACGAGGCTCACGCCCTGCAGTCAGCCAGCTGCTCTGCCCCTAGCTCCAGGGGCCTGTCCCCAGGACTCATGACAGCGGATGACGGCCACGCTCTACCCATCGGTGGGCGCTGTCTTCCTCCCTCCCCCGGCGGTCCTGTGCTGACCTGAGCCCACAAGGGGGCCAGTAGCAGCCGCCAAACCACTTTCTCGGAGAAAAGTAATGTTCTCACCAAGAACAGTGAGTTGCGCTCCTGCTGCCCCTTGGCCACAGCCTGCCTTTGGAGGGCACTAGGCCAGCAGGACAGAGCAGGACCAGGTTCTGATGATCCCTGAGTTTCTGGGACCGCCCTGGGATGCTAGAGTGCACACTTGCAGCAGCGCAACCAGCAGGACAGGCTCCTGCATCTCTGCACATCCCGAGACCAGGCCTGGAGCAAGAGGCCCCACTGGGTGTGGGGTCACGACCAAGAGCAGCCTGGCAGCTAGCTGGTTACCCATTGAAGCCCATCTGACTCTTAGGGCACCTTCAGAGGGGAGAAAGGGACAGGCCGCAGTCCCAGAGACCCCCACCTGGTGCCCAGAGCACCCTGCCGAGTGGGAGAAGGGAACCAGGCCCTCCCCTACATGGGCCTGGACGCTGCCGGGGGAGGTATGCTCGGGGAGTGGTTAGACACACCTGGGCAGGTCACCTCTGGCTGCTGCAATGACTGTTTCAGAAAGGAGAAAGCAGAGGCCTCTAACGCAGGCGCGGCCTGTATGGGGAGCAGCCAGCACCAGGGCAGGCAGATGATGGGGGTGGGGGCACACCCCCCAATGAGCCTGCCCCTTCACCTGCGAAAACCCACCACGCTGAAGCAGTGCGAAGTGCTCATCCGCGAGCTGTGGAACACCAACCTCCTGCAGACCCAGGAGGTGAGGCTGGGTGGTAGGGTTGGCCCTGCGCAGTCTGGCGCCGCCACAGGCCCCACCATACCCCTGCCCCTGCCTTTCAGCTGCAGCACCTCAGGTCCCTCCTGGAAAGGAGCCAGAGGCCCCAGGCGGCCCCAGAGGAGGCTGGGTCTAGCTCTCCCAGGTGAGTGCCTGGTACACCCCTGCCCCATCCCTGGGCACCTGTCCACAGCTCACTGCTGACTCTTCCTTCACCCAGGGACCAGGAAGCCATGCATTTTCCTAAGGTCTCCACTAAGGGCCTTTCGAAGAAATGGTGAGTCCCATGGGCATGGGGACAGTGGGGCAGCCCTGCAGCCTGGGCCCCAGGGAGGGAGTGGGGAAGGGAGGGAGTGGGGAAGGGAGGGAGTAGGGAAGGGAGGGAGTAGGGAAGGGACGGTGGCGGTGCAGAAGCAGAGCACGCGGAGGCCTCTCTAGGTCCCGGTGAGGGCCACGCAGGCCCCACTCCAACACCACTCCACTCCCAGGGATGCCCACAGTGACAGTCCCTCTACCCGCCCCCAGCCTGCTTCTGAGCCCGCCTGTGGCGCAGCGTGCCGTCCTGCCTGCCCTGAAGCAGACCCCGAAGAACAACTTTGCCGAGAGGCAGAAGAGGCTGCAAGCAATGCAGAAACGGCGCCTGCACCGCTCAGTGCTTTGAGCCTCCCACATCTGGTCAGTGCCAGGCCCACCAACCTGCAGCTGGAGACTGGTTCTCTATAGCATTTCCTGACACTTCACTACCTTTAGTCCTGGCTGAATTCCAAGATAGATGACACTTGAAATAGATAAAGTACTTGATCTCTAAACTAACCATTTATTTTCTGTTATTTTGCTATTTAGCATTTACATAAAAAGCACATGATGAAGTAGGTATCGCTTTACCTGTTGAAACTGAAAATAAAGCTTCTTTACTTCCAAGTTGTATGCCTGGTTCCTCACTGGCTATCAGGCGTCGTGTCCCTTCCCATTCCCCGCCCCTGGCTCCTAGCCCAGCCCCTGCTGTCTGCAGAGACCTGCCTGGGCAGCCCAGTCTTGCTCATCCGGGACCTGTCAGTGGCCCTGGGAGAGGCGCATTGGCAGAGCCGTGCACATCCTCCCTGGAGGCAGGAGGGCTTTTCTGGTCCCCTGGCTGGGCTGGAGCTGCGTTCCAAACACATGATCACTCTGGTCTCCTGCCCAGACTACATGCTCCTGGGGGCGAGAGGCTGTCCTCTCCTGCCCTGACAGCACTGCAAAGAGGTCCAGCCAGGCGGGCCTCCTCCTTGGAGGGCCATCTCCAGAACGGTGTGGACATGCCCGCACCACCCCTTCCACCACAGCACAGCACATGTCCAGTCGGGGGTGGGGTGGCCAGCTTAGCGCCCACCCTCACCCAGCCACAGTCTTCCCAAGCCCATGGCCCCACTTCCTTGGCATTAATCTCAACCTCTCCCTGCTTCAGGGAGCAGAAACTTTGCCAGGAAGCTGGGGGATGAACCAGGCCAAGGAATGGGATGGTGTGTTAGAAAAGGAGAGCTGAGGCCCAGGGCCAGAGTGGACAGTGCTGGCCCCAAGGCTGACAGCATCCTGACAGGACAGCAGGCCCAGGTTCACGGAGGGGGGACACAGTGACAACTCCTGACAAACACAGGAGTCACAAGATTATAACAATCACAGATGATGGGGTAGTTCGCATAAAAAGGGAGGACCTCATCACCAAAGGGCTGCTGGCCGGTGCCCAGGTGAGCGGGCAACACAGGGAGGCACTCACTGCATGGGGGCCCCGCCCACTGCCAGGCTCTCTCTGGGTGGTGCAACACGTGGTGTTCTGAGGACGCGGGTCCTGAGGGCCTCGCTCTTCATCCATCACAATGGACACGGCCCTTACACAAGTGGCACAGGGGTGCTGGCAGCACGATCCCTGATGCCCCTGCTCCCTGGGGGCCCCACAGTGCTGAGCAGGAATGCCACAAGGGCCGAAGCCCAGGGGGTGGCAGGGAGCCGGCAGCAGCCATCGGCCAGCCCTCCCTCCGATAGGCAGCCTGTGCCCTGGACTCAGGGGCTTCTCCAGGGGGTGCCCCACTTGCCCAAAGCAGCGCAGCCTGAACCCCAAACTGTGAGCAGAGAATCCCATGTGTGTTTGAAGAGTTTCCTATGTCCTCCGTGTTCTCCTATAGAAAGGAGCAGAGGTGTGTCGAGCACACACAAGACGCTCTAACACCCTGAGCGCACCCTGATGCTGCTGAGACAGACCCGGACCCTGGACAGGCCGCGGTGAGAGCAGCCCGAGGACGGTGGCTGGGGACCGTGTCCGGCTTTGTGGAGGAAGTCACATGGAACACCTTCTCCAAGAAGACGGCCATTGCCCTGCAGGCAGCCTGCTCCACTGCGCCCGTCTCAGTCTGTGCAAGTGTGGGATTTCACCTGGCAGATCCCCAAGGCAGAAGAGAAAAGGAGGAAAGTTAACCTAACTCCAGGCTCTCCATGGAAGCCAACACCTAGAAGTGTCTGACAGGAGGCGTGTGTCCTTGGCCCTGATGAGGCTGCGGGCCATCCCTGCAGTCCTGGCTAGGCAGCCGGGAGGCAGGCCTGGTGGATGCTCCGGGCACAGGTGTTGAGCAAGGTGGTAACCGAGTGCTTGTCCGGGAGCTGTGGCAGCCTGGAGGTCACGCAGTGGTGCACCGACCTGAGGAAGGGCTTGGTGCCTGCAACAGAACAGTGGGTGTGAGCCTGAGGCAGTCGGCACCGCACCCAGGCCCTGCACACCCGCCCTGCACACCAGGATTGGCTGAAACACCAGGAGGAGCCCTGCACGCTGCCTGCCTGGCTGTAGGGCTCTCCTCCCAGAGCCTCATCATCAGTGAAGAACTGAATCTGAATGGAATTTGGAGCCCAGGGCTTTGCCTCTGACAATCTTGGGGACCTAGCCCTGGCTCTGCTGTGTGCCAGCTCTGGGCTCAGGGAGACTGATCCCTGTCAACGTGGCTCTCTGGTGCCATGTCACCTAGATGGGGCCCTGTGTGCCCAAGCTACTGGTAGGACACGTCAGCTGCGCTGAGCTCCCTAGTGGGCTCTGGAAGAGCAGGGTCTGTCCTTAAGCCGCAGCTTTCTCACCCCTCGGCCACTGAACACAGCCACCCTGGACAGCTGACCTGACACAAGATGAAGGGGCAAAAGGACACAGGAGAGAGCAGAGACCCTCTCTCACTGGTGGACAACCCGCTCCTGTCAGCACAGGGCGAGCCAGAAAGGGGATGGAAGGGCCTGAGCTGGGAGGGGCTGGAGTGCACAGAGGCTGTCCCTACTGCACTGGGAGCCTGGTTTTCCGAACAACCCCTGCCTGCCCTGAGCCCCCACACAGCTCCTCTGGGTCTGCCCACTGTACAGCCACTGTCGGTCCATCCATCGCGGACTCTGGGCACGGCAGTCGGTGGGCACGTGGTGGCACACTTGGGAGGTCCTTGTCGTTTGCAACACACAAGGCTGTACCTGTGACTGGACAAGGCCCGGCCTGCCCTGCCTTACAACTCTGCTCCCGAACAGGACTCTTCAAACCCGAGGAGGTTCTGGTGAGGCTTGTGGCAAAGCCTGGAGCTCTCTCTGACTCTCAGATTTCCAAACCTGAAGCCCGGAGTGCCCTGCATTGATGGGTACCCACAGGTCCTGCCCACCACCTCCCTAGGGCCACAGGCAAGCAGAGCCACATCTGTGTTGGGGAGATGAGGGTGCGTGGGCTCTGGCGGCGGGGGCAGAGACATGGCTAGTCTGTCCTGAGCTCGGTGTATGTGAAGACAGGGCAGACAGCCTGCAGAGCGTGAACACAGGGCGGGGTCCGGGCACTGTGCCCTCCGGCTCAAACGGCAGAGGCCTGGGGCTGCGGTCAAGGTTTGCTAACCAGCGCCAGCCTGACGCTCCTGGACACTCGCCCAACTTGCAGATCGAGTGGACGGTGCCATTGTAGCTGCAGTGAGAAGGGTTCAGGTTTATCATGCACTTGGGGTCCAGCCTGGCCACCTCGCCTTGCAGCACACTGGGGGTGCTCTGCCGCTGGTCGTCCTCAAGCCTATGCTTCTGGGTGCATACCACCGGGGCCTTGAGAAGGCAGCATGGTGACCACACTGGGCACATATGGCCCAGGGCTGGCCAGCTGCCCTCCACAAAGCCCAGCCCAGCTGGATGTACGTGATGAGTGGGCCGTGGCTGACAGTCATGGCTGAAGCAAATGCGCAGGGAATGGCTGAAGACAGGTGAGCAGATGTTGGCCAGGATGGCATCCAGGAGCTGCTGGCACAGGTGCTGCTGTTTGGTCAGCGGCACCGGGGCAGTGGGTTGGAGGCAAGATGGGCACGGTCAGCAGCCCAGGACCCGAGGGTTCTTCATTTAGGGGGCCTTCCCACCCCAGGCCCGTCCTCACTCACAGCCTGATTCCCAACGCCTCTCTCTCAGCCTCCACCCTTGTGCAGACAATGCTGGCCGATCCTGGTGTAATCCCCCACCCCCACAGCCCCTGACTCCTCTGGGCCGGGTGGCAGAGGCACCCATGGGGGCCGTAGACAGAGGGTGACCTCTCCCATGTTCCCACCCAGCACAGCAAACCTGGCCTGGAGGAGGCCTGGTGGGCAGGGTCTCAGGTCAGGCCCAGTCCCCACCCAGCCGCCCTGACCTGGAAGGACCCTGCTGTGGTGCTCCCAGGAGCTCTTGGGGGAGCCCCAGTTCCCCTAGGGGTCCCCAGCATCCCACTCACCACTGCCATGTCATTCTTGAGTTTCTCCAGGGTGATGTCACACTTTGGCAAGGTCTTCAGGGGACCTGCAGAGAGAGGGAACTCAGGCTGAGCCCCGTGCTGGAGGGCTGGGAGACATGGCTGGTCTCAGGCTCGGATCTGGGATCCCAACCACCGCCACTGGACCTCCGCCCTCAGAAACCTCTGCAGGAGCTCCCTTCAGCTGACCAGCTGTTCCCAGACCCAGAGTCTAGGCAGGCGGCCCTCACCCTCAGGAGCTGCCCATCCCTGTTGGCAGTGAGGCAGTGAGTCAAGAGAAGGGACAGTGGCCAGGCCCCTGACCAGGCTGGGAAGGCCTCAGTCGCATCTAGGCCAATCCGTGTCCCACCCAGTCCTATAACCCTAAGGATCAACTCAGGAAGGCCCGGAGGACCGCCCAATAAGGACTGGCACTCTATCCAGACAAGCAGAACAGAGAGATGCTTCTAGATGGGGGTGCGGGGACAGCCTGAGTTTAGATGAGAGGGAGGTACAGGCCAATGCCCATGCAGTTCTGAGGTGCTGCCTGAGCTCACAGCAGCCTGTGGCCAGTGACCCTGCCTTCCACCTGCTTCTCACCAGCACCGTCTTGTTTCATTTTCATGACAGCACACATGGGCTGCAAATGGGGTAACTGAGATGCAGCTGCCTGCCCACAGTCACTGGGAAGTCAGGGGCAGAACTCCAGGTCAGGTTCAGGCCCATCACAGCCAGCTGATGGTCAGGCCACCGCAAGCTGGGCCCCCAGCTACTGGCTGGATGAGGCCTGGCTGTGATGGCCAGCGTGAGGGCCACAGCAGTGGTCAGGAGTAGGGCAAAGGCTGGGCACTGGCCAAGATGAAGCCTGGACTCAAAGGCCAGCACACGAGTGGAGCGTTGGAGGCCTCTGTCCAGGTCCCAAAGAGCTGCCTGGTGCCTTTGCTAAACCCACATCACTACCAAGTGCCCGTCCACAGCTGGGCCACCCCTGCCCTTGGGGACCGTCCGTGGGCTGTGGGCAAAGTTCACAGCTTGGAGAGGCCTGTCACAATGTCTAGATGGCTCTTCATCTTGCTCAGGTCCTTTTTTCTGTCTGGGACAGCAGAGGGGACACTCAGACACGAGCCCAGTGGCATCCCCAGGGCGCTGGCCCCCACCCCGGCCGCAGCCCACCTTCATTCTTGTCGATCTTGTTGACCACGCGGTGCGGGGGACTGATGCGCTTGGACAGCTGCTTCAGCGTGTCCAGGTACTGCTGCTCCTCGCCCGGCTCAAGCCGGCTGGACTCATGACAGAGGTCACTGCAGGACTATGGGCAGGTGAGGCCACAGCCCTAGACCCTCAGGCGGGGAGCTTGGGCTCTGAGGGCCCCAGAGCTTGCACACCCGGTATAAGCTGAGGTCTCGTAAAGGTGAGGGGCGACCTTAGCACCTCGACCCGCCAGGCCGTGTACAGTTCACATTATGGAGCTGTGGGTCCCGGGCCCGACTTACCAGGTGTGTGTAAAAGTCTAGGGGAGGGGACACTGGAGTTCTGTGTGGTGTGGGACTGGGCAGGAAGCTACGGGGGACGGAGAAGGGCTGGAGCTGCAGCCAAGCGGGAGAAATATGGGTGCCGGGCCCAGGCAGGACAGCCACCGAACTCACTGTGCAACAAACCACAGTGGTGGCCACTCCCCATCCTCCTTCCCATGCCAGCTGGGCGGGGATCTCACCCAAAACAAGGGGTTGGGAAACAGGCAAGATGAGCACCCGGCGCACAGGCTCAGCAGGGGCCAAGAGCACACACAGCTGGCGGACGCCCTGCTTCTGGAAGGTGATGGGATGCCAGCGAGATTACAGTGGACACTTCCTTCAGCTAGAAGCCTAACGAGCATACCAGCTGGATCCGCACCAGCTGAAAACACCGGCTGCTGAGTCCAGGAGTTTGAGACCAGCCTGGGCCACCTAGGGAGACCTTGTCTCTACCAAAAAAAAAAAAAAAAAAAAAAAGAAAAAGAAAAAGCTGTTCCATGGCTGTTCACTTTCAAAATACCAAGAAAAGGAAAGAAAAGGGAAGTTTGGCCGGGCACAGGGGCTCATTCTTGCAATCCCAGCACTCTGAGAGGCCAAGGCAGATGGATCAGTTGAGGTCAAGGGTTAAAGACTAGGCTGAGGCCGGGCGCGGTGGCTCAAGCCTGTAATCCCAGCACTTTGGGAGGCCGAGGCGGGTGGATCACGAGGTCAGGAGATCGAGACCATCCTGGCTAACATGGTGAAACCCCGTCTCTACTAAAAAAATACAAAAAACTAGCCAGGCATGGTGGCGGGCGCCTGTAGTCCCAGCTACTCGGAGGCTGAGGCGGGAGAATGGCGAACCCGGGAGGTGGAGCTTGCAGTGAGCCGAGATCGGGCCACTGCACTCTAGCCTGGGCCACACAGCGAGACTCCGTCTCAAAAAGAAAAAAAAAAAAAAGACTAGGCTGAGTGCGGTGGCTCACGCTTGAAATCTCAGCACTTTGGGAGGCCGAGGTGGGCAGATCACAAGGTCAGGAGATCAAGACCATCCTGGCTAACACGGTGAAACCCCATCTCTACTAAAAATACAAAAAATTAGCCGGGCGTGGTGGTGGGCGCCTGTAGTCCCAGTTACTCGGGAGGCTGACGCAGGAGAATGGTGTGAACCCGGGAGGCGGAGCTTGTAGTGAGCCGAGATTACGCCACTCACTGCACTCCAGCCTGGGAGACAGAGTGAGACTCCATCTCAGAAGAAAAAAAAAGAAGAGTTAAAGACTAGGTTGGCCTGTCTCTACTAAAAATACAAAAGAAAAATTAGCTGGGCATAGTGGCACGTGCCTGTAGTCCCAGCTACTTGGGAGGCTATGGCAGGAGAATCTCTTGAGCCCTGGAGGTGGAGATTGCAGTGAGCCGAGATCATACCACTGTACTCCAGCCTAGGCAACAGAGTGAGACTCTGTATTTAAAAAAAAAAAAAAAAAGAAAAAGAAAGAAAGAAAAAGAGCAGTTCTCATTTTCCTACTGGGCTCAACCTGCAGTGTTTAGATGAAGTGACGTCCTAGACAGGGGAGGGACAGTCCGAAGAGGCAAGAGCAGCAGCTTCCACAGGCTGGGCAGTCACTACGCACCACCGCCAGGCTGGCTGTCCACACACGCCACGTCCTTCCTCTGCATGAGACACCAGGGCAAGGGAGCCCCCCAGCAGGCCTGAGGACACGTGGAGACACACAGGGAGGTGTGGCAGACAGGCTCCAACCTTATCACACAAGGTGGGCAGCTTCCCCCAGCTGTAAGTAAATGTGAATTCCGTGGTGTGTTTCACACAAGACTCCAAGTAAGAAGGTGATGGGCAGGCGCGGTGGCTCATGCCTGTAATCCCAGCACTTTGGGAAGCCGAGGAGGGCAGATCACCTGAGGTCAGGAGTTTGAGACCAGCCTGGCAAACATGGTGAAACCCCATCTCCACTAAAAATACAATAATCAGCTGGGTGTGGTGGCAGGCACCTGTAATCCCAGCTACTCAGGAGGCTGAGGCAGGAGAATCACTTGAAACTGGGAGGCAGAGGTTGCAGTTAGCAGAGATGTTGCCACTGCACTCCAGCCTGGGCAGCAGAGTAATACTCTGTCTCAAAAAGAAAATTTTTAAAAAATCTAGCCTATTTGTTTAAAGGAGATGTTAATAATTCATGCTCCCTTGAACCTCTTCAGTTTTTTGCTTTTGACAGGAAGGTTCATTAACACACACAATCAATTACTAAAAGAAATATTATCAAACAGTAAAACCTCACATTCTATTAGCAGCCAAAAAAAATTCAACTTAACACTATCATTCTCAAACTCAAATATCCAGAAGTCAATTTAAGTAATTCATGTCTCCTTGGCAAGAGTGTATGGATGATACCTTTTTCCGGGTGATAGTAAAACCTATTCATTTTCTTACCTCACCCAGTATCAGCTTTTATATTTTTACTGATAAAGCCCACAATACACATACTGTATAGAAATCTTGAGCTCTTAATTAAAAGGAACACACAGAGTTATATCTAAATCATTTGCTACAATGATCTAAACCCACTTTATTTACATCTTAGTATTAATCAGAGGGCAAAAACTCTTACATTACCTTTATTTTCAAGACTGGAGGCAGTGTTGCTATCTGGCACAGGCAACATGTGTTCATAACCCCATGATACCATGTGTTTACCCCCAAGCAAACAGGAGGGAGATCCAGGCCCTACTTCCAAAAGCAATAGCCTAAGGGACAGAAGGAAAATCAAAGACACCGAGATGATTTGTTTTAGCAAGAAGTGTACCTGCCACCCCAAAGAGCAGGAACCACAATCTTAAAACTAAGATGTATAATATTTTATATGAGTATTATTCACAAAAGATATTCACCATATTTTTAAACAAAAAATTACAAAGCCATTTTTCTTAAAATGTTACAATAAAATTGTATCTGTGTGTAAAATGTATCTATTTTGTGTGTATGTGTGTGTGTGTGTGAGAGAGAGAGAGAGAGAGAGAGAGAGAGAGAGAGAGGGAGGGAGGGTTATGAATTAGGAAGCATATGTACCAAAACATTAGGAGTAGTTATATTTGGGTAATGAGATTATGAATGATTTTCACTGTCTTCTTTATACCTTATCAATCATCCGCTCAAAATTTACAATCAGAATTCATTATAAGCTATTGTTTGTTTATTTATTTATCTGTTTTGTGAGACAAGGTCTCACTCTGTCACCCAGGCTGGAGAGTGCAGTCGTGCGAGCTCAACCCACTGTAACCTCGGCCTCCAAGGGTCAAGCAATTCTCCCGCCTGAGCCTCCTGGGTAGCTGGGACAAATCAAAGCTAAGTTTTCTTCAGTTTAAAGCAACTTGTTATAATCACGTTGTTTAGCCTCATGGTAATCAGAAAACAAAAATCAATAACAGACACCCTAAAATTTAAAGTAAGGAATTAAAACACACTACCAGAAAAAATTACCTCACTACAAACAAAGACAGGAAGGAAGGGAAGGAGGAAAGAAAAGAAAGAAAGAGAGCGAGAGAGATCTGAGAGAAAAGAGGAAGGGAGAAAGAACAAAAGAAAAAAGAGAGAGCAGCAAAACAACCAGAAAACCAGTAAAAAATGGCAGTAGTATGTTTTTACCTGTTAGTAATAACTTTGAATATAAATGAATTAAATTCTCCAATTAAGACAGAGTGGCTGAATGCATTAAAAGACAAGACCCAATTACATACTGCCTACAGGAAACTCAGTTCACCTACAGGCATACACAGACTGAAAGTGAAGAGATGATAAGATATCCCATACCAGTGGAAACCAAAAAAGCAGAAGTAGCTGTACTTAGATTATATATACTTGCGTCAAAAAAAGAAAAAAATGAGATAATTATAAAATGAAAAAGAAGTAAACAGCAGCCTAACAATTGTAAGTGCATATGCAACCCGCACTCAAGCAACTAAATACAGAAGCAAATATTAACAGACCTTAAAGGACAGATGGATGGCAATACAGTAATAGAATACCTCAGCACTCCACTATAATCAACACCCCACTATCCTCAATGGACAGATCATCTAGACAACAAAACGTCATCAGTTAAACTGTACTCTATACCAAATGGACCTAACATTTACACAGCTTTCCACTCCGCAACTGCACAATGCACATTCCACTGAATAGTATATGGATTATTCTCCAGGATAGACTATGCGTTAGGCCAAAAAACAAGTCACAACACATTTTTAAAAACTGAAATCATATCAAGTATCTTTCCTGACCACAGTGGAATAGTACTAGAAATCAGTAGCAGGAGGAAAAACTCTACAAATATATGGAAATTAAAACACATGCTCATGAACAACCAATAAATAAAAAATGTATTGAAAAAAGAATAGAAACACAACATAACAAATCCTGTGGGATGCAGCAAAAGCAGTTGTAAAAGGGCATAGCTATAAACGCCTACATCAGAAAAGTAGAAAGATCTCAAATAGCCAACCTGACAGTACACCTCAAGTAATGAGAAAAACGAGAAAAATAAAATGCTAAAATTAGTAGAAAGAATATCATAAAGATTAGAGAAGAAATTTTAAAAATAGAAACAAAAAATACAAAAAGTCAATGGAACAAAGAGCTGGATCTTTCAGAAAAAAATCAAAATTGACAAGCTTTAACTAGTCTAAGGAAAAGAAAAACAAAACAAAATCATAGATGAAAAAGGAGACATTACAATTGATAACACAGAAACATGAAGGATTCTAAGAGATGACTAAAAACACCTATGTAAAAACAAGTTGAAAAATCTAGGAGAAGTGAATAAATTTCTGGACACATAACAAATTCCCAAGATAGAATGATAAATAAAAAACCTGAGGCTGGGCACGGTGGCTCATGCCTGTAATCCCAGCACTTTGGGAGGCTGAGGCGGGTGAATCACAAGGTCAGGAGATTGAGACCATCCTGGCTAACACGGTGAAACCCCGTCTCTACTAAAAATACAAAAAATTAGCCGGGCGTGGTGGCGGGCACCTGTAGTCGCAGCTAATTGGGAGATTGAGGCAGGAGAATGGTGTGAACCCAGGAGGCGGAGCTTGCAGTGAGCTGAGACCATGCCACTGCCCTCCAGCCTGGGCGACAGAGCAAGACTCCATATCAAACAAACAAACAAACAAAAAACAACCTGAACAGACCAATAATGAGTAATGTAATTAAAGCAGCAATAAAAAGTTTTCCGTCAAACAAAACACAATCATGGTTTTTACTGCTGAATTTTACCAAACATTTTTAAAAGAGAGCTAATATCAATTTTACTCAAAATATTCCCCAAAAAAATGAAGAGAAAGGAAGTCTTCAAAACTTGTTCTATGAGGACAGCATGACCCTGGTACAAAAACCGGACCAGGAAATAACACAAAAAGAAAACCACAGGCATTTTAAATATCCCTGATGAACACAGATGCAAAAAAATCCTCAGCAAAATACTTGAAAATTGCACTTGACAACACAATAAAAAGATGATCTGCCCTGATCAAGTGGGATTCATCCCAGGAATATGAGGATGATTCAATAAAACACATATAATTAAATGTGCGACATCACATTCAGCGAATCAAGAGCTAAAACCATACAATCATTTCAGCAGATGCTGAAAAAAATAAAAATCAACATTCCTTCATGACAAAACCCGAACAACGTAAGTACAGAAGGAACATATCTCGGTGCAATAAAGGCCATATATGACAAACCCACGGCTAACATCGTAATCCATGGGGAAAGGTTAAAAGCTCTTCCTCTAACGCCCGGAACAAGTGTGGCTACTTTTACACCACTTTTATTCATCACAGTACCGGAAGTCCTAGGTAGGGCAATTAGACAGGAGAATGCAGTGAAAGGCATCCAAATTGGAAAAAAGGAAGTCAAACCGTCTCTGTTTGCAGGTGACATGATCATGTGCACATATATATACACACACATATATATAATCGTAAAGATTCCACAAAATCACCTACTAGAAATAATTTAGTCAAGTTGCAAGATACAATATCAACATATAAAAATGAGTAGCACACCCATGTACCAATAGTGAAATACCTAAGAAAGAAATCAAGAAAGCTATTTCATTACCAAAAAAATTATATTTAGGGATAAACTTAACCAACGACAAAAGATCCCACAACGAAAACTATAAAACATAGATGAAAGCTATTAAAGCAGACACAAGTAAATGGAAAGATATCCCGTGCCCATGCACTAGAAGAATATTCATAAAATATCTATATCACCTAATGTGATCTACAGAATCAATGCAATGCGTGTTAAATTACAAAACACATTCTTCATAGAAATAGAAAAAAAAATCCTAAAATTCACATGGAAATGCAAAATACCTCAGATAGACAAAAGAATCTGGAATAAAAAGAAAACCTGGAGGCATCACACCTAACTTTAAAACATACTACAAATCTATAGTAAGCATGGTACTATCAAAACAGCATGGTACTATCAAAACAAACAGCATGGTACTATCAAAACAGACAGCATGGTACTATCAAAACAAACAGCATGGTACTATCAAAACAAACAGCATGGTACTATCAAAACAAACAGCATGGTACTATCAAAACAGCATGGTACTATCAAAACAGCATGGTACTATCATCAAAACAGCATGGTACTATCATCAAAACAGCATGGTACTATCAAAACAGCATGGTACTATCATCAATACAGCATGGTACTATCAAAACAGCATGGTACTATCATCAAAACAGCATGGTACTATCAAAACAGCATGGTACTATCATCAATACAGCATGGTACTATCAAAACAGCATGGTACTATCAAAACAGCATGGTACTATCATCAATACAGCATGGTACTATCAAAACAGCATGGTACTATCAAAACAGCATGGTACTATCATCAAAACAGCATGGTACTATCAAAACAGCATGGTACTATCATCAAAACAGCATGGTACTATCAAAACAGCATGGTACTATCATCAAAACAGCATGGTACTATCAAAACAGCATGGTACTATCAAAACAGCATGGTACTATCAAAAAAAGGGGTGGGGGAGAAACAGGGAAACGAAGGAATGACAGACAGACATAGACAAGTGAAACAGAATAGAGAAATCAGAAATAAATTCACGCATTTATGGTCAACTCATTTTTAACAAAGGCATCAAGAGCACACATTTGTTCAATAAACTGTGCTAGGATAACCCAACGCCCACATATACAAGAATACATCTAGGCCGTTATCTTACCATACACAAAAATCTACTCAAAATAAAGATTTAAATGTAGGACCTCAAACTATGAAACTACTAGAGAAGAAAACATAGAATAAATGCTTCATGAAATTGATGAGGACAAGGAATTTTCAAACAGACATCAAAAGCACAAGCAACAAAAGCAAAGATGTCATTATATTAAACTTCTCAAAAGCACAAGCAACAAAAGCAAAGACGTAATTATGTAAAACTTAAAAGCTTCTGCAAAGCAGAGGAAGCAATCAGTAGAATGAAGAAACACCTCAGAGAACGGAAAAAGTATTTGCAAACTGTGCATCAGCCAAGGGGTTAATACACAAAATACATAACTAACTGAAACTACTCAAAAGCAAAAATACAAATAATCTGATTTAAAAAATCTACCCCAAACCTTTGTCCCCCACCACTATTTTCCCACCTTCTTTTCTCGACCGTCTTTGCCCCCTCCCCCTCACCACCCTTTTTCTTCCTCCATCTACCCCAAAACATTTTCCCCATTTTTTCCCCATTTTGTAAAGCCTTCTCTACTCTCCCGCTCACCACCCTTTTCCCCGTCCATCTTCCCAAACACTTTCCCCAGTTTTTTCCCACCGTCTTTTCCCCTTCTCCCTGGCCACCTTCTTTTTCCCCGTCCCACTGTCATCACCCTCTTTTGCTCCTTCATCTAAGCAAAAACATTTTCCCCCACCTTTTCCCAAAGCATTCTCCCCAATCCTGCTGCTCACCATTGTCTTTTCCCCCATTCATCTACCCAAAACTTTTCCTGGTCGTCTTTTCCTCCGCTCCTCCTTGCCACCCTCCTTCCCTTCCCCATTTACCCGAACACATTTCCCCATAGTCTTTTCGCACAGCCGTCTCCCCACTTCCGCTCACCTCCCTCTTTCCCCCCTCCATCTACCCCCCAGAATTTTCCCCACCGTCTTTCACAGTCTTCCGCCCTTTCCCACTCGTCGTCTTCTCTGCCCTAGCCTGCCTGCCACTCTCTTTTCTGCCCTCCATCTACCCCAAATTATTTTCCCATTTTTTCCCCAACCCTCTTTCCCTGCTCCCTCTCGCCACCCTCTTTCCTCCTCCTCGTCACACTCTTTCCCCCCGCATCTACCCAAACACTTTTTACCCACCGTCTTTTCTTTCTCCACCGTCTTTCTTTGCTGCCCACTATCATTTTGCAAAACCTTGTCTTCCTCCCGCTGGCTACCCTCTTTTTCCTTCCCCCGCTTGTTTCCCTCTTTCCCTCCCTCTATCTATCCAAAAACTTTTCTCCCTACTGTCTTTTCACAAAACCTTCTCTCCCTACCGCTCGCCCCCATTTCCCCCTCTACCACCCTCTTTCCTCCTCCCACTTGCCACCCTCTTTTCCAACTCCGACTACCTATAAACTTTTTCCCCACCGTCTTTCTGCAAAACCTTCCCTCCCTCTGCTCCCCACCGTTTTCCCCTCCATCTACCCAAAAACTTTTTTTCCCACCACCTTTTCCCCACTGTCTTTTTGCAACGCGTTCTCCTGCTCGCTATCCTCTTTTCCCTTCAGCACTAATCACCCTCTTTACCTCCCTCCATCTATCCCAAAACTATTTCCTGGTCTTACCGCTCCAGCCGCGCTGCCGTCTCCCGTCGCCACCGCCGCCACCAACCTCAGCGAGGCGAGCCGCGCGGCAGCGGGTCCAGCCTCCAGCATAGGCCTGTGATTACCCATTCCGGGTCCTCTAAGCAGGCACCGAGCAGCTCTACGGGAAAATACGGGACCCTGGAAGGCGCTGACGTCCCTTCAGCAGCGTTCATGCACCGAGCTTATATACAGGAGGATTCCTGAACTGCGTGTTCTGATTGGATGAGAGAAAACCTCCAGGCCTACTCGGATTGCACTTTATTATCATGCTCTGATTGGATGAGAGCAAGCCTTAAGACAACCAATCACAGCATGAAGATAAAGTCCAATCAGCGTAGGCCTAGAGGTTTTCCTCTCATCCAATCAGAAACATCTCCTGTCCGTGTCGCTGACTGCTTGAGGATAGCAGTTCGGTGTGGCTTCTCCGTGGCCCAGCTTCTTTAGGGTGTTTTTCTTTCATGGTGAGTGCAGAAGCTTTCGTTTTCTGGAATGTTCTGTGTATCTCTGCTAGATTCTCCTTTTCTTTTTTCTCTCTTGATACCTTAGCATTAATTTTACAGTAGTACTTATTCCCTGAGGGTTTTCGAGGTTGGAATGTGTAGGAGGCTTTAGGGCTGTTTTTGAGGGAGATTCCCCATGTAGATGGAGAGAGAGGAAGGCTCTGGCTGTGGGAGGAAGGGGGAGCCCGGCCCAGATGGCGTGTTGGGGCCAGGCCGCGGTTTGGCTGCCTCGCTTTCAAGCCTCAGGTGGAAGGAAAGGATCCAACTTAAACTCCAGGGTTTGCTGATATTTTAATTATTTTTATTTTTTTGGAGATACGATCTTGCCTTGTCGCCCAGGCTGGAGTGCAGTGGTGGATCTCAGCTCACTGCAACCTCCATTTACTGGGCTCAAGGGATTCTCCAGCCTCAGCATCTCCAGTATCTGGGCCTATGCCCCATGCCCAGCTATTTTTTTTTTTTTTTTGTAGTTTTGGTAGAGACGAGGTTTCGCCATGTTGCCCAGGCTTGTCTCAAACTTCTGAGCTCAAAGCAACTTGCCCAAATGCTGGGATTACAGGCATTAACTACTGTGCCCGGTCTGCTGAATTTTAAAATCTGTGTCCCTGCCGTTGGGACATAGGGGTCACTTTTCTCCACTCCCTGCAGTGCCTGCCTAACTCTGTCCCTCTAGTCATGGCCACCTCACCGGGGGAAGGGACCTTGCATGTGGTTTAATGTCCTCTTTGCAGAAATGTCTATTCAGGGTCTCTGCTCTGTTTTGGGTGAATCACTTTTTTTTTGTTGTTGTTGCTACTTAGTACTGTTAATGTGTTGCATATTTTCTATAACAACCCCCATTAGCCAATATGTGATTCCTCAAAACGTTCTCCCAGCCTTTCTCTTTGGGCTCATTGCTTCCTTTTCCTTGCAAAAACTTCTCACTTTGATATAGCCATGCATGTTTTCTTATGGCCAGGCATGAAGGTTCATGCCTATAATCCAAGCACTTTGCAAGGCTAAGGTGGGATCACTGGAGCCAAAGAATTTGAGACCAGCCTAGGCAACGTGGCAAAATTTCATTTCTACAAAAAATACAAAAAAATTAGCCAGGCGTGGTGGTGTGTGCCTGTAATTCCTGCTATTCAGGAGGCAGAGGTGGGAGGATCACTTGTGCCGGGGAGGTCAAGGCTGCAGTGAGCCATGATCATGCCACCGCACTCCAGCCTAAGTGACAGAGTCACTGTAGTTATCACTTCTATGATTCCCTCCGATTTTCTAACAAGTTTTTGAGATGGTCTCATACTCTTTAGGCTGGAGCACAGCGGCATATCAGGGATTGTGAGTCCTCCAACTTAGTTTCTGTTTCTCAGGATTCCTTAGACATTCCGGGCCATTTGTGGTTCTATATGACCATTAGCATTGTGTATTCACATTTCTTAAATTTCTGTGCATAATAAAGTATATAATTAGAGAGTATGCTGGGACTGTTGTTCCTCTGGGATATTTTGATTCATGTATATTTTTACTAATGATCAAATCAGGGTACTTGCCACATCTCTTCTCTCACACAGGTATTCTTCTTTTGTGAGAACATTGGAATTGCTCCATTCTAGCTTTTTTGAAAAATACAGTATTTTGTTAACCACAATTACCGAGCTGCGAGCTGTGGTATAGAGAACAAGAATGTATCTGTCCCAACTAACTGCAACTTTGTTTCCATAACCAATCCTCCCATTCCCTCCTTTCCCTCTCCTCAGAAAACCACTACTGTGCCTTCTACTTATCAGAGGCAGAGTTTTCTGGATTCCATATAACTGAGATGAATCTCTGCTTGTTTTTCTATGCCTGGCTTATTTTATTTAACATATTTTCCAGGTTCATCTGTATGGCTCCAAATGAAAATTACGTTGTTGTGGATGAACAGTATTGCGTTGTGCAGATATACTGCAGTTTCTTCATCCCTTCATCTGTGGATGGAAAGGTAGGTTGATTCCATACCTTCTGTATTGTAAATAGTGTCATGAAACATGGGAGGGCAGGTAACTTCTTAAGGTACTGGTTTCCTTGGCTTTAGATGCATATGCAGTGTGAGGAATACCCCAACTTTTTCACAGCGTATTCACTCATTCACATTGGCATCAATAGCGTATCAGAGTTTTCCTTTCTGTAAGTCTGCACTGGCTGCTACCTTCCAAAAATGCTATTGCTGTTTTTGGTGATACTCATTCTTAGTGGAATTTGATGGTAACTGATATCGGGGTGTGATTCTGACTTACATGTTTGGAGTGATTAGTGATGTGGAAAATCTTTAGTTTCACCTGTGGATCAGTTTCGTGTCATTTGCAGAAGTGGTTGTGCAGGTCGTTTGCATGTTTTTAGCTTGTGTATTAATCTTTTCCCCACTTGGTAGCCTTAGTGCTTGAATATGTTAAATAACAACCCCTTCCAAAATTACAATTTCCCACAATTTTAACCCAATCATTCTTTCCACGAAGGTAAGATGCTTTCTCTTTGGGTTCATTGTTTTCTTCCCAGTGCAGAAGCTCTAAAATGTTTGTCTCACAGGTTTATATTTGCTTTTGTCAGCAGGGATTTCTGTGTCCAATCAGAGAGGAAAAAGAGAGATCATAAAGTCATTGCATTGTCTATAGGTATTTTCCCCATAAGTGAGACCCTGTGGTGTTTGGTTTTCTGTTCTTTCCTTAGTTTGCTTATCATAGTGACCTGCAGGTCCATCCTTGTTGCTGTCAAGGACATGAATTTTTTTAAACTATGTAGGATGTTGTAGTATCTATGTACAGCACTTTTAAAACATCTAATCAACTGTTAAGGGGGAACATAGATGGATGTTATTTTATATTTCCATGTGAATAGCACTTCCAAGAACATACCCATGCCTGTGTCATTTTGAAAGAAGGATTTATGATTAATTCTTTGTGTGTAGATACCCAGTTATGCAATTGCTCATTTGGATGGTAGTTCTAAGTTCTTTGAGGAACCTCTAAACCACTTTTCATAGCGTGAGAACTAGTTTTTATTCCCACCATGAGAGTAGCAGCGTCTGCTTTCCTCTGCTGCTTTGCTACCATGTAAATATTTGAACTTAGGACAAGTGGCCATTCTGACCGACGTGAGACGGTGTCTCCGTGTGTGTGTGAGTTACATTTCTCTGATGATGAGTGATGTCGAGGTGTTTGTTCATGTTCTTTACCCATTGCTTGAATGGTTTGTTTTTCTGCCTCTTGATTTTTTTTAAGGTCATGTTAGAGTCTGGCTATTAGACCTTGCTGAGAAGCATAGTTTGGGAACATTTTCTCCCGTCCTGTAGGCTGTGTGTTTACTGTGCTGGTGATTTATTTTGCTATCTGGCAGTGTTACAGTTTCTTAGGCCCAACTTGTCCTTTTGGTTTTTCTTGCTGTTGCATTTTGTCTAAATACTTTCCAAAGCCTGTATTGAGAAAGATATGTCCAAGGTTTCCTTGTAGGGACTTTCATAGTTTGAGATCTTCTACTGAAATCTTTCATTCACCTTGGGTTGGTTTTTGCATCTGACGAGAGTTAGGGCTTCAGTGTTACTCATCTGCATGTGGCTAGGCACCTAGCCCAGTGCCCTTCATTGCAGAGTGAGCCTTTTGTCTGTCTGAGCTTTGGAGTTTCAGGGCATTTTGTGGTCCCATGGGAATTTTAGCATTGTTTCTCTATGTTGCTTTCAAGAAACAAGATTAGCTCTGTCCTAAAGATGTACAACTAGAGGGCAGAGTGGGACATTTGGGGCCGCGCATGCATCGTATAGGGATGAAATCAGGGTATTTAGTGTCATTTTTTGCCTTGTCGAGTTTTCATATATTTGAGTGAGGAGAGCGAGAACGCGCCTTTCTGGCTGTCTTGAAAACTACCCTCTGGTAAAGTTTTCCCTGATCATCCTGCTGAGGAACAGAACAGCAAGTTTCATTCCTCTTAATGCAACGTGTCACTTTGTACCTGTTTCCTATGCCCACCCATGCCCAGCCTTCTGTTCCAACCCTGGCAGGCCCTGTGGTGCTTTGTAGGTCTGTGTGAGATAAAGTTTCCTAGATGCTTCACGAGGCAGGTGATGCGAGGTTTGTCTGTCCCTGCCTAGGGTGTTTTCATTTACCACGATGTCTTCCAGGTTCCACCATGTTGGTGCGGATGACCTGATTGCGGTACCCGTGTCTGGGTGAAGAGGATCCGGTTGTGACTAGATGCTGCAGTTTCTGAATCCCGTTCTCTGTGGGTGGACAGGTAGGTTGATTCCTTATCTTGGCTATTGTGACTGGTGCCACAGTCAGCGTGGGAAGGCAGATACGTCTTCCGTGTACTGGTTTTGTATGATTCCAGTAGCAGCACGGCTCAGTGAGAAATGGTCGTTGTATTTTTAGTTTTCCGAGGAACCTCCAAGTGCTCTGTAGTGTGAGTACTCATTTACCTGTTAACAGCTGTGGATAAGAGAGCTCTCTGTTCTCTGGAAATTGACAGCAGCATTTGTGGTTTCCCTTCTTTGGAGATACATGAAGGGCTTTGTAATACTCCTTCAACCGAGAGGGACACAAGCAGTATCAGAGTCTTGTTCGGATTTTCATGTTTGCCATGATTAATGATGTTAACCAGGCGTTCACAAACAGACTTGTTTTCAGTTTTATATGTTCTTTGCAGAAAAGTCTCTCTGTCCAGTTTTGGTTTGGTAATTAATTTCTGTTTTCCGGTGTTTTTGGCTAGTTAGTAATGTTACTTACGCCTTTTCCAAGAAATGCCTCATCGACATTGTTTTTCTCCGAACCCTTCTTATCATCCTTCGTATGTTTCTTTCTTTTTATTCGTATTTTTCATTCTTTCTTGCCCAGAAGCCACGTGGTCTGGTGCAGTTTCAGGTGCGTGCAGCGTTCTGGTTTTCCCTTAACACTGGTGACTGATGAAGTTAAAGAAATTCACTAGCATGTCAATCTGTTGCCAGTGAGTTTTGGTTGTTGGTGGTTTGTATTCTTTTGTGTCTTTATTTTTTTTTTGTTATTTTCCTTTTTGTAAACCATGAGCACAGATCCAGGTTCACCCTGGTATCTGCACACTATATGCTTTCTTCCTAGAGAGTGACTTTTTCAAGTTCTGGGTGTAGGTCTTTCATTCGTGTTGAATGAATTACTGTGAATTTTGCACAATAAGGACCCTATGTTGTTACTTGCGTAGGGATATCCAGTTCCCCAAACGCTGTGTTGGGCAGACTCTCCCTTTCCAGGGTGACTTTTGTGGTTCTTTTCAAACATGTGCTTATTCTATGTTGTGAAAGGAAGATATCTTGGTCCCTCAAAATCACTAAGGAAGACTCAGGCTGGAAACTGCTTAGGGCCATCTTGCCTCCCTTTCTATTCAAAGTCACTCCTCTGCTCACTGAGATAGACGCATATCTGATTGCCTCCTTTGGAGAAGCTAACCAAAAACTCTAAGTAATGTAATCATTTGTGTATCACTGATCTGTGACCTGGAAGCTCCCTCCCTGCTTCCAGTCTTCCTGTCTTGTCTTAAAGTTGTTCAGCCTTTCCAGAACGAACCTGTGTACTTCTTAACGTATATTGATTGATGTCTCATGTCTCTCTAAAATGTATAAAATGAAACTGCCCTGGCCACGTTGGGCACATGTTGTCATGACTTTCTGATGCTTTGTCACGAATGTGTCCTCAACCTTGGCAAAATAAACTTTCTAAAATTAACTGAGACCTGTTTCATATTTTCTGGGTTCACTTTTTGGTAACCACGGGGGGATTCTGAGTGGAGATTCTCCTGACCTTTGGCAAGTCTCCTGTCAGTGCTTTGGGACCAGCGTGAGCTCACTTTATGACCCAAACCAATAGGACAATTTGCTGAGGTCTGAGAGCACCCCCTCCAGAGAATTCCTCATCTCCCAAAATTTGGTCAAGATCTAAAAAGTTTATTTTGCTGTACAACTCCTTTTTTTCTTTTCTTTTTTTTTCTTTTTTTTTTTTGGAATTTTGCTTGCGTCCATCAAGAAGACAAGTTTTCATACCTCCATGATGTTGGAAGACAGGTGCCTCCTTTGTGGGGTTGGAGCTCACTTCTTCTAATAGGCAAGTGTTTTTTCTCCTTTGTGGAGTTGGAGCTCACTTCTTCTAATAGGCAATTTTTTTTTTCTCCTGCTTCTAGGATGGTAGAGAGCAGTTTACAGCCTGAGACCCATTACTAAGTAAGAAACTGGTTTTGGATTCTGTCTTGCATATTCCTTTTAAAGAATAAAGTTAACATTTAACAACCAGCCGGTGTTAATTTCTGCTTACCCTTAGAGTGCTCAGGTACCATAATTTGTGTGACCATTGGCAGTTTAGCAGCATTTTGTCCTAGCTGAAATATGGTGATAAGATTAAAAGAGTTTTGTTTAAAGGAACACAATTGTGTAGAAGTCACCTTAATTAAAAGGGTAACATCCAGATGTGTGTGCAAGTGTGTATTTGAAAGGCCTTCATGTTTTTGGTTTTTCTGTTTGTTTCATTCTCCTAAGACCTTGTCTTTTTTTTGTTGTTGAGCAAACGTATTTATTTTTGTCTTGTCAGTTGACTGAATTTTGTTTTCACCTGATTTTTTTTTTGACTGAAATAGTTATTGCAACAGAGACCACTCTTGGGTTTTTAAGGAAGAATGTAGTTTAATTTTATGTTTAATTTGACTCAGAGAAAAATATTAGTGTCTCCCTATAGCACCACTAGACTTTTTCTTTCTGTACTTTATGAAGTAAATTTGGCTATTTGATTTTCACCTGAGTTGTTTCCTTTAATGTTCAAATTTCAGGCTATTAGTTGACAACTGCCTAGGGTTGTGAAACAAGTTATCAAGAATCTGAAAGTCTAAGACAGAAAAAAAAAAAGGTGGGGGGGAGTCCTTTAAATCTATAAAATGTACTGTAACAGCCCAATGGGTTTACCTTGCCTGCTGCCTAGACAGAACCTATTTATCAAGAGGAATTGCAGTGGAGAAAGAGTAATTCACGCAGAGCTGGCTGTGTGGCACACCAAAACTTACGCAACTCGGTCTCCCTGAGCATTCGGGGATCAGAGTTTTTAAAGATAACTAGGTGGGTAGGGGCTTGGGACATGGGGAGTGCTGATGAGTCAGGTTGGAGATGGAATCATAGGGGGTTGAAGTTGGGTTTTCTTGCTGTCTTCCATTTATAGGTGTGATGGCACAACTGGTTGGGCCAGATTACGGGCCTAGGCAGGGTCTGCAACACATATCAAGCCCTGATCTTAGGTTTTACAATAGTGATGTGATGTTACCCGCAGGAGCAATTTGGGGAGGTTCAGACTTTTGGAGCCGGAGACTGCATGACCCCTAAACTGTAAATGCTAATCTTGAAGCTAATACGTTAGTCCCGCAAAGGCAGACTGCTCCCCAGGCAAGAAGGGGGTTCTTTTCAGGAAAGAGCTGTTACCAATTTGCTTTCAGAGTCAAACTGTAAACTAAATTCCTTCCCAAAGTTAGTTCAGCTTACACCAAGGAATGAACAAGGACAGCTTACGGGTTAGAAGCAAGATAGAGAGTTGGTTATCTCTGATTTCTTTCACTGTCATAATTTCCTTAATTATAATTTTGTAAAGGCGGTTTCAGTACTTCCATCAATGTGCCTAATAGATTTTTATATGTATTTGTGTGTTGTGTACAGAATGTTCCACTACTAAAAATACATAAAAGAGCTCTAATTGGCTTAAAGAAAAATAAAAGCGCTTAAGTTAGATACTAAAAAAGACTAGTTCAATGCTTTTTCAACTTTATGTAACTTAAGTAAAATCTTTAATAAATAAGCTAGCTTTAAAATTATTGGTAAAATAATATTAGAAATGTCTTAAGAATTGGCAGCATACATTTTTGTTTACATTGAGTAATAAACCAATTTCAAACGTATTCCTGCCAAATACTATAAGGTGTCAAAATTTGGCATTGGGGTTTCAAAACTATAAACCCAGCCCAAAACAGAATGATCTTTACTTCAGTAATTTTTAATAAGATGTTGATATGGGTTTAATAAAAATAGATGTTGATATGGGTTTAATAAAAATAAAAATAGCTTACATGTTGAATTTAGTAAGATTACTAGCACTTCTAGTCCTGTGGCTTTTGGTTGTCTAGTCCACAGACAATAAGGAAAGGACTGCTACTGCCTTTGTTTCAAAGCTAAATTAGAAACCAGGTTCCTCCCAGTGTTAGTTCAGCCTATGGCCAGGAATGGACAAGGACAGCTTGGAGATTATGAGCAAGATGGAGCCAGTTAGGTAAAATCTTTTTTTCACTGTCTGTTATAATTTTGCATTGGTGGTTTTATAACTTTAAATCACGACTATCACAGATTTCATAAATCTAGGTAAACAGGTAAATATAATGGGATAAATACTTGTAGACAAACTGGTCATGATTTAGAATATAAAGTTAAATTAAATAATAGATATTTCATTATTTGGGTATTTTCCAATACACATATCTTGTAGGAAAACATTCTTGCCAAAAGAAGTGTGTCTTTTCTAAAAAGAAGAAAAAAAAAGAAAAGATCAACAAGTTTTGTCTAATTCAAACCTTACATTATATATAAAACAAGGTAAAATGAACCAGGGAATAAAAAACAGATGTAAAGAAAGTTGTCAAGAGGTTGTTTTTGAGTAAAAAGAGCTTAAAGAGAGATACTATTGTATAAGAAAGATTCCTGTATAGTAAGTTTAGTCCTAAAATAAAATAACTGGTTGTTTAAAAAGAAAGGATGTTCAGAACACATTAGAAAGTCTGACCATGTCATGAACAGTCAGTGTAAAGCCACAACAAGGATTTATGTATTTAAAAAACCCAAAAATTTTTATATAATAAAGTTGTCATATTAAGTTTTGGTTTGCTTAGGAAAAACTGAGATTTTTAAAAATCTAGGTTATTACGTCTGTGTATCTTCCTGTATATGCTTTCAGAATCTTTGCAACATTGAGTTACAGGCATTTACCTCCTAGGTCTAAAAAGGACACTAAGTCCTGCTAAATTTTAAACACTCACAGCAATTAAAGCCTCATTTTCAGGACCCATAGAAGATGCCGATTTAAATAAACTGCTGCCTTCCTGAGATACAGGGCAAGAAATGATGAAAGCTATTCAACTCCTCGAGACCCAGAGACCAGTGAAAGAGGTAGGAGCGTAAGATTGTAAGGGCCGATTTTGAAAGGTAAGGTAAGTTCAGTTTCTCTGTACATTAATTACTAATGTCAAAGGCACACTGGTGCAAAACCAGTACACGGACCCCTGTGTCAGATGAACAAGGTCTTCTTGAAGCATTAACCAGCTCCTTATTACAGGTTACAAAAGGCTTATGGAAGTTATATTTTATAATCAGGATTACATTTTATAGATTGTTTACAAAAATTTTAAAACCAAATGTAATTGACTTTATGCTGTTTTTATTATGGCCTGTTGTTTAGAAAATTAAGTCTCCTGTCTCAAAAAATGAAGGTTTTCACTTTTTAAAAAATTCTTGAATTATCACTTTGGTTAAATAAATGACTTTACAATGACCTGTAATCCTATTTTTAAATATCAAGTGTTTTAAATATTTTATATTTGACAGACTTTCCAAAATCAAATGATATATTATGTCTTTTTCTATCCTGAATAATTCTTTAAGACATTAGGTTCTCTAAAGTCTGAAAATAGCATAATTTGGCTTATCTGGTATAAAATTTATACAGGAAACATTGTCAAATATGAGATGGTGTTTGGCTTTCTTTCGGATCCATTTGTATAAATATGTTATTGGTATGTTTCCAAAATGATGGGAAACTCCTGTAATTCTGATATAACTTAGTGTACATTGTTTGTAATAATCATAATTGTTATGTTAAAATTATTGTGTGCCTCAGACGTAACAAATTCACTTGTCAGTTGTGTCTTTTAACTATGGCTGCCTTAACTTTTTTTTCATCCACAGATAGTTGTTTTGTTTTAAACCCTCTCTGTAAGGTGGGTTTATAATCAGCTATAGGACTCTAATAGGTGCGCTTAAGTTCAGGTTTTCTGATAATTTTGGAAATTGTTACATTGGAATAAGGCAAAAAATTTCAAAACTCTCATGGAGAGCTGAAATGTTCATGACTATCATACAGAACAGGAGTTAACTGAAATAACTGAGTCAATAGAACACTGAAGTAATTTTTTTGACTTTTCGCTTAAAACATTGCTGATACTTTTAGTTTTTCAGAGTTAAGAAACTTTTAAAGTTATTTACAGGTTTTAACAATAAATTATTGTATATTCCTGTGCACAAAATTTGGAGCGTATTTGTTGTTCTCTACCTAATTTCTCCAGAATTTGGAGACCGTGAGTATTGTAAATTTATGGCAATATAGTTATTTGCATAAGTACAATAAAAATCTGTTTTATTTTGCAGTAAGACACAGTTGGAGAATTTGATTATTTTATCAAGGGTTGGACTGAAATGGTGTGCTTTCCTTTAAGGAATCAGACTTACGAAGCCAATAAAGCCCTTCGAAAAGCTGGCCTCATATTTTGTGTGCACAGTCCCTGTATAGGGTTTTGATCTGTGGTAAATGATGTCACTTGCTGACAGGTGCAGAAGCCCCGGTTTATCTTGGAACCTCAAGAGAAGAGGAAATTCACTGAAATCATAGGTATTTGATGGCGTGGTTGGGCTTGGCTTTAAAAAAGTCTTATCTAAGATTCCTCCTATGGAGCAAAGTTCTGTCAAAGCCGATTTAAAAGCCCAGGTAAAAAATTATTATTGCACTGTATGCAAATTATTAGGCCAAGTATAATAAAGCAAATCAATTCTAACATGATTTATCTTTAGTAAAAATGGAAAACTGGAGGGAAAAAATTATGTTTCAAAACTACAGTAGACCTGTTTTTAGATTCTAGTCTTGCCTACTTTTTTTTTCAACTTTTATTATTTTCTACAGCTTGGACCGAATTCTAAGTTTTCTTGGCTACAAGTCTTTAAAATAGTGTTTTCAATTTTTTTTTTTTCAATTAGTCCTAAACTAAGCTGTGCTTTCTTAAAACCCTGAGAACTGAAGCCAAACAACTTAAACTTCAGAAGAAAATAACAGCAACTTGTTTACATACATAAGCCACTTTCATACTTGCCTACTGATGTATGGACTGCACAGTAATGTGGCTTATGTTTATTTTTCCAGGATTGTTCTTTTGTTTGTTGTTTTTTCTCCCTTCCTCCAGCCTATTTTAGCTTCACAGGATGTGAGACTTCACAACCTGCTAAAAATGAGCTTTTGGGAGCTTTCTAGGAATAAACCCTCCTAGCCATGAGAGATCAGATGAAACCCGAGACCAGAGACTCATTTTCTTGTAAAATGCCTTTTCCAAAAGATTTTTTTTAACAAGAAAAGGGGGAAATTGTGAAAGGAAAATATCTTGGGCCCCTAAAATCACAAAGGAAAACTCAGGCTGGAAACTATTTAGGGCCAGCCTGTCTCCCATTCTCTTCAAAGTCACCCCTCTGCTCACTGAGATATATGTGTGTCTGATTGGCTCCTTTGGAGAATCATCAGAAACTCAAAAGAATGTAATCATTTGTGTATCACTGATCTGTGACCTGGAAGCTCCCTCCCTGCTTCCAGTCTTCCTGTGTTTGCTTCAAGTTGTCACACCTTTCTAGACCAAATCAATGTACTTCTTACATATATTGATTGATGTCTCATGTCTTCCTAAAATGTGTAAAACCAAGCTGTGCCCTGACCGCCTTGGGCACATGTTGTCATGACCCTGAGACTGGGTCACGAGTGTGTCCTCAATCTCGGCAAAATAAACTTTCTAAATTGACTGAGACCTCCTTTTGAGTTTGCTGCTGGGCATCCTCCTTGTGTTCATTGGCCTGTGTTTCTCTCTTAATGCCTATCACGAATTGCTTGGGTAACTAAAGCTTTGGGAAGTAATTTAAAATGGAAGAGTGTGACTCTACTCTAGACTTTGTATGTGTAGGAACTGCTTTGGGAATGCGTGACACTTCATTGTCCTACGGGATTTTTGGTAGTGTGTTGTGATCCTGTTTGGAAAACAAAAATATCACATGGTCTGTGTTTTTACGTAAAGGGTGCAAGGGACCTTTTTACATGAATCAATGAAACTGCAGGACCTAGCATCTCTGTTTCATGCTACAGTGAGGATTTCTTGATGGAGAGAGCATTCTGAATCCTTTTCAGCAATATTGAATATTACGCTTCCATATTGTTAAGCCTAGTCACCCTGCTGTGCCGTAGAACACCAGAGTTACCTGCATGTCATCTGAGCATCCCTTTGTAGCCATTTCCAATTCTCCCCTCAGCCTCTGGTACCCACTGTTGACACTGTTGTTCTATGAGATTCACTTTGTTAGATTCCATGTGCGTGAGATTATGCAGTATTTGTGTTTGTCTTCCTCTCCCTCTCTCATTTTTTTAATTTAATGTTCTCCAGGTTTCTCCATCTTGCTGGTAGTGAACTGATGTCCGGAATTTTGGTGGCTGAAGAGTATACTTGTGCATAAATCCTTCAATTCCTGCATTTTTTCAGCTGTGGAAAGACAAGTGGGTTGATTCTACACCTTGATTATTGTCCAGAGTACTTCATGAAACACGGGGAGGGAGAGCCCTCCTTAAGGTAGGTTTCCTTGGCTTTGTGGGTGTAGCCAGTGTTGGGATGGCTAGAGGAACTGGTAGTTGTGGTGGTGGTTCAGAAACCTCCAGCTGTCTCTCCCAGTGAGTATAAGAATTTGCATTCTCACTAGTAGTATGTAGGAGTTCCTCTGTCAGCAAATCTACACTGCCCTTATTTTCACAAAGTTTTATTGCTGTTCCTGGTCATACTTGTTCTCTGGGGAGTTTGATAGTATCTGAGTGTGGTTGGGATTTACAATTTGGGGGATGATTACTGATACGGAGAAACTTTTCTATTACCCGAGAGTCTGTTTCAGGTGTTTTCAGAAATGCCTATGCCAGTCCTCTGGGTGTTTAAAAGCGTGTGTATTGGTTTTTACGTTTTTGTCCACTTAGGACCATTAGTTTCTTGAATATGTTAGGTAAGAAGCCCTTCCAGATCACAGTTTTCCATAATTTTCTTCCAGTCTGCAGGATGCCTTTTATTTGGGTTCTCTATTTTCTCTCCTTTGTTGAAGCTGTGTGAAGCTCTGAAGTTGTCCTTAGTCTCACATGGTTGCATTAGTTTTTGTTAGCACGGATTTCTGTGTCCCTTTGAGAAGAAAAGCGAGATGGTGAAGCCATTGTATGGTCTATGGGTATTTGGTTCCTATGTCTTCCTTTTCTGTTTGTAGCTTAGGTTCACAGGTTCAAGTTTCCCCACAGTGGACACGCACCTTGTGCGTTTTCCTTGGAGATTTTTGGTTTCAGAATTGCAGTCAGGTGTTCAGTGGGTTTCGTGTCGCTTTTTGTGTCTTGTGTAGAGGAAGGGTTTATTTCAGTCCTTTGTACGTGACCCCCCCGTTGCCTCAACCATTGCGCCTTTGGTGTGCTTTTGGGGGAAAACAAGAATCCCATGGGTTCAGTGTTTATAATTTTGGGTTGATTATTTGACTCCTTCATTGTGTCCATTCGGTTGTCTTTCTGTGTTCATGCCGCTAATGGGTGGATTGGACTTTTTGTTTTGTGAGTTTTCTTCCTTTTTTCTATTTCTATTTCCAAAGCTGGGTTTTCTAAAATGATAGCTACTTTTATTGTGATCGAGGGGTACACCTGCAGATTCAGTTCCCTACATGGTTATGCGGTAGAATTTTGATGCTTGGGGTCCTAACGTACCCGTCACCCAGGTAGTGAACGTAACACCAGTTGGGTCTTTCTTCCTCCAAGGCTCCCTGTCTCCCTTCTTTTTTTGTCTGGTATACCCAGCGTCTGTTGATTTCATCTTTATGTTGATGTGTATTGGGTGTCGAGCTTCCACTTACATATGAGAACCTGCAGTGTTTGATCTTCTGTTCTTGCCTCAGTTGCTTAGCAGAGTGGCTTCCAGTTCCACCCATGTTCCTACTGAGGGCATGATTTTGTTTCTGTGTTTGATTTTCCTTAGTGGCTTTTTGGCATTCTTTGATGTATAGGTACCACGTTTTTAAAAATCAGATTTTCTGTTGGTGTGCGTCTAGGTCAGTTCCCCGTCTTTATTCCTGTCAGTAACACTCCTGTGGACGTGTGAGTGTCAGTGTCTTTTTGATAGATGCATGTATTTTTCCCTTGGCTAGATGCACGGGGTGGGATTGCTGGGTCAAAGCGTAAGCTCTGCTTTCTATCCTTTTTTTTTTTTCCAGAAATCTTCAGATTGGTTTCCACAGTTTGAGATCTAGTTTGCATTACCTCCAAGAGAATAGCCGTGTTTGATTTTCTCTGCTGCAACACCAGCATGTTATATTTTGACAGGACAAATGGCCACTCTGACCAGCGTGTGATGGCACTGGTACCTCATCTCTGATGATTAGTGATCTGGAGCATCCCCCAGGCCTGTTGAAATAGCAATCCCTTGAAAATGTCTTCTCAGTTATAACCCATATGTATGTTGCTCAGGCCGCTGTGTGGCCCCAGCACTGTTGGTTTGCACTGGGACTTGGGGATTGTTTGTCATTGTTACCCAGGACAAATGTTACACTGCTTTTCCTACAGTGAGTAGTGGGAGTGGCGTATGGGGACATACGCTTATGCCCACAGTTCCATCAGAAATCCCACTGCCTTAAGACAGTCTCACGGCAACCCAGTCCCAGCCTTGCAGCACCAGGTAACCCTGTGGCGTTTTGACATTGGGTGTGTCTGCATTGTTAAAGTCATTCAGCACATTGCCATGCATTTATCCACTTCGGTCAATGTTAAGGGAAGTTCATTGCCTCTGCTTCTTCAGTAACTGATGTCTGGTGCATCAACTGAATGCATTTCAGGCTTATAAGGCGTTCACCTGAATCTATGGGTAAAAAAGCTTTTCACCATGCCCACCTCCCCAGTGAGTGACCAGTGTCTCATTATTAATGCATCTGATGGCACAGAGTTTTAGTGGTTGGAGGGAGGTCAGTCGCCTAGCAGAGACTGAAATCACGTTGGTATTTACGTTATTACTTTGCTACACCTTGGTTTCTGGCAGGGTTTCACACTGTTTAGTCTGGACTGAATCTTTGAATTACTTTGTCTACCAACTATTTCAAAGAACTTGATAAACTTGTTCTAATTAGCCAACATAGTCATCCATAATGTCCGTATACGAGGTCTAATAATAAAACATTTCTTAATGCACACAGCATGGAAGACGGTCTACACATTTTCAAGTGTAGACTTTGCCTGTGACTCTTTTGTGAGGAATAGTCATTGTTACTTTAGGAAAACCCTGAGTTTATCCAACTCTTGTTAGAATTGGATAAGTGTGAATTCCTACAATAGAATACAAGTGTGAGAGCCAAGTCCTCTGGTAAAATAAACTCATTATTTATGTATGTCTGGTCATTGTATTAATAAAATCAGTTTGTTTTGGCTGAAACGCATGGTTGGCCTTTACAATAGATGTGAAAATGGGATTATAGATCATTGCTGTTAAGTGTGAATATTAGGTTGTGTTTATTGCCAAACTCTCAACAGCTTCTAAGGAGTGAATTTCCAGTGCATTGCTGTTCTCCAAGTACAAGCAGTCCCTTCAGTTTTACCACATTCATCTTTCACACAGTGATGCATGATATGGAGACAGCAGGAATTGAAGTAGAACCAGAGGGAGTAGCTAGGACAGACATTCCGATTCATTCATTTGATTCTCACTATTGTCAGACAGTGAGTAAAGGTTCACTGAAGTTTTCTTTTGATGAATAAAATGGACAGTTTCTCAGTGCAATGGAAGAGCAGCCATGAAGACTTTACTACTGATTAGTGAAGTCTAAACTGGTTTCTGTGTATTCTTTTTCAATTCAACTTTTATTTTAGATTGAACAAAAATGTGCAAGTTTATTGTGTGATACTGAGTTTTGGGGTACGATTGAAGCCATCACTAAGTTAGTGAGCATCTCACCTTCTTTTCACTCTATGACGGAGAACAGACCCTCCCAGTCTTCAGTGCACTCTAAATACTGGCTAATTCTGGCCAATGGAAGGCATCTGTGGAAGAAAAAATCCTCCGGTCATGTGGTATCTGTCTTTATTCACTGTAACATGTTAGGTAATGGTCACAGCCACTCACCATGGCCGTTTTTGATAACGACCCTGCTTTTGTGTTCCAGTAACTTCTGTTGTTTTCCTGATCCTAAGTATGATAGAAACTTCCTGCTGCTGCTAATCTCTGGGTTCCATTTAAAATCCTTCTGTCGGCCGGGCGCGGTGGCTCAAGCCTGTAATCCCAGCACTTTGGGAGGCCGAGGCGGGCGGATCACAAGGTCAGGAGATCGAGACCACAGTGAAACCCCGTCTCTACTAAAAATACAAAAAATTAGCCGGGCGCGGTGGCGGGCGCCTGTAGTCCCAGCTACTCAGGAGGCTGAGGCAGGAGAATGGCGGGAACCCGGGAGGCGGAGCTTGCAGTGAGCCGAGATCGCGCCACTGCACTCCAGCCTGGGCAACAGCGTGAGACTCCTTCTCAAAAAAAAAAAAAAAAAAAAAAAAAAAAAAAAAAATCCTTCTGTCACATGAACGCTATGTGCTGTACTAAATTTTTCCGTAATTAAATACTTAGAATCATTTTTGCCTACTTACTTCAGCCCTTAGTGATATGTTTTAAAAACGCTTATTTTTTTTTTTTTTTTTTGAGACGGAGTCTCGCTCTGTCTCCCAGGCTGGAGTGCAGTGGCGCGATCTCCGCTCACTGCAAGCTCCGTCGCCTCCTGGGTTCACGCCATTCTCCTGCCTCAGCCTCCCGAGAAGCTGGGACTACAGGTGCCCGCCACCACGCCTGGCTAATTTTTCTGTATTTTTAGTAGAGATGGGGTTTCACTGTGTTCGCCAAGGTGATCTCGATCTCCTGACCTTGTGATCCGCACGCCTCGGCCTCCCAAAGTGTTGGGATTACAGGCGTGAAGCCACTGCACCTGGCCAAAAACACTTACAATGTGTTACAATATATTTAGCAAATGTAGGGAATGACATTTTTACTTTCGTCAGCATTTTCACTAGCATTTATGTAGTAATGCTATCTCAAGTATTTTTAGTCATTTAAACGTTACCTAATAGATAACGCTTTTGATTCGTTTCTATGTAAATATACTTGAGATATTCAGTAAATAGTATTTAATATATGTTTCTTTTATGTAATATAAAATTATGATTTTTTTTTAAACAGTGCATCATATTTACTTGTTGGCTTTTTGATAACTTAGAAATAATATTCTGGATTAACTGTGACTCATGAGAGAGTTCGTGCAACTATAATGTTTCCAAATTTACTTGATTTTCAAGACTTACACTAGAACTGTGAGAACAAGGTATTAAGCATATGTATTAATATCACCTTTGGTCAACTCTTGGGTGGCTCCAATGGTAGTGTAGGAATTAACATAATTTTTCCTACTAAAAGTATTGGATTTGTTTTGAGAGACCACAGTTTAAAGTCATTGACATACAAAGTTGTTGGATTAAAAATTTTTAATACATTTGAAGTGGTTTTATAGAAAAATAATTATCTAATCTGGTTTACATTGATAGGTTGTTTTCTTGGATAAGAACTAGACGAAGAGAAAGGGAGAGTAGTGATAAATGTCCAGGTTTTCAAGTTGGAAAATAACAGTGTATTACAACGGATGTGATGTCAAATTACAGATGCTGAAAATGTTATATGTAATCACGTAACCAGAGTAATTATATAAGGTAAAGAAATGAAAGGCATCCAAATAGGAAAGAGGCTGGAGTGCAGTGGCGCCATTTCAGCTCACTGCAACCTCTGCCTCCTGGGTTCAAGCGATTCTTCTGCCTCAGCCTCCCAAGTAGCTGGGATTACAGGCGCGTGCCAGCACACCCGGCTAATTTTTGTATTTTTTTTAGTAGAGACAGGGTTTCATCATATAGGCCAGGCTGGTCTCTAACCCCTGACCTCGTGATCCACCTGCCTCACCCTCCCAAAGTACTGGGATTAGAGGCATGAGCCGCGGCGCCCAGCCAACATAGAGATAATCTTTAAGATTCCATCAAAAAAAAAAAAAAAAGCTGTTAGCTGATAAACACATTCAAAGTTGAGAGTTACAAAATTAACATATAAATAGTATTATTGTTTCTATACACCAATGACAAACTATTAACTGAAAAACAATAAAGTACTTCCATTTATAATAGCATAACAAATATATGTTAAAAGACTAATTTTGAAGAAGGATGTGAAACATTTGTAAACTGAAAATTTATAGCACTGTTGAAATTGAAAGTGACATAAATAGAAAAAATCTCCTATTTATGCATTTGAAAAAATTAATACTGTCAAGATTTCAGTGCTACCCAAAGCAGTCTACAGATTAAATGCAAGCACTATCAAAATCCAGTTCCATTCTTCACAGAAGGAGAAAAATTAGTCCCAAAATCTAAATGGAACTGCAGAAGATGCTGAGAAACCAAAGCAATCTTGAGCAAAAAGGACAAAGCCAGAGGCATCAGACTACTTGATTTCAAATGATATTAAAAAGTTATAGTACTTAAAACAGCACAGCACTGGCATAAAAACAGACTTCTAGACCAGTGTGAGGGAATATAGAACCTATGAATAAATCCATGTGTCTGTGGCCAATTGATTTTTGATAAAAGGGCAAAGAATACACAATGGAGAAAGAAAACTCTCTTCAATAGATAATGTAGAGAAAAACTGACTATTCACATACAGAAGAATAAAATTGGATCGTTATTTCACACTCTATACCAACATCAAATAGCAATGGATGCAAGACTGAAATACAAACCTGCAACCATAAAACCGATGCAAGCAAAGATAGGAGAAAACCGTATGACAATGGCCTGAGCTATGATTTTCTGCAGGTGACCCCAAAAGTACAGGCAATGAAAGCAAAAACATACAAATGAGATTCCATAAAACTAAGACGCTTCTCTGCACAGCAAAAGAAACGGTTATAAAGAGACAACCCACAAATGGGAAGAGGGAATTTTTAAACCATACATCAGGTAAGGGGTTCATATCAATAATACGTAAGGAACTCAACCCAGAAATGAGAAAGCAGGCTTACTAAAAAATAAGCAAAGGACTTGAATAGACATTTCCTAAAAACAGACATACAAAAAGCCAGGTTTTTATCAAAAATGTCGATAAAAGACAGCATTCCTAATTATCAGAGAAATACAAGTCAAAACCACGAAGATACTACCTCACAGATGTTACTGAGGCTATTATAAAAAAAGATGTGGCCGGAAATGGTGGCTCACACCTGAAATCCCAGCACTTTGGGAGTCTGAGGCAGGTGGATTGCCTGAGGTCAGGAGTTCGAGACCAGCCTGGCCAACATGGTGAATCCCCGTCTCTTATTAAAAATACAAAAAATTAGCTGGGCGTGGTGGCACACACCTGTAATTCCAGCTACTCGGGAGGCTGAGGCAGAAGAATTGCTTGAACCTGGGAGGTGGAGGTTGCAATGAGCCAAGATCATGCCACTGCCCTCCAGCCTGGGTGACAGAGCAATACTCCATCTTAATAAATAAATTAAAAAAATAAAAATTAAAAAATGATGGAAGATAACTGTTGATTAGAATGTGGAGAAAACCCTTGTACACTGTTGGTAGGAATTGAAATTAGTACCACCATCTTGGAAAACAGTATGAAGCTTTTTCAAGACATTATAAATATATTTGTATTATGATTCATCAATGTCTCTTCTGGATATGTGTCTAAAGAACTTAAAATCAGTATGTTAAAGAGACATCTACAATTTCATGTTCATTGCAGCATTATTCATAATAGCTATGATTTAGGAACAACCTAAGTGTTTATCAAATGAAGAATGGATAAATATGTGAAAAATTGAAACCCTTATACACTGCTGCTGAGACTTGAAAGCAGTCTGGCAGTTTTTCAAAAGGATAAATACAGAATTATCACATGACTCAGTAAATTCACTCCTATGTATACACCAAAAAGAAAATAAATGCCTACACAAAAAGTAGCATACAAGTATTTATAGCAACAAGAAGTAGGAAACAACAGAAATATCCATGAATTGTGGAGTGGATTAGTAAAATGTGGTGTGTCCGTAAAATATAATAGTATTTGGCAATAAAAAAAAGGTATTAATACATGTTCCAAAAAGGGTGAACGTGTTGAAAACACAAGTGAAAGCAGTGAGTCACACGTAATTATATATTAGTATGATTCCATTTACATGGAATGTCTAGAATAGGCAAATCCTTCCATAATAGGCAAATTCTTAGGAAGCAGATGGGTGGTTGCCTAGGGCTGGGAGGGGTTTAAAGGAAGAGTGGGGAAAATGGGGAAAGATTGCTAATGGGTGCAAGGTTTCTTTTAAGGAGCATAAAAATGTTTTAAAATTATATTGTGGCGATTGTTTATCCACCCAGTTAATACACTAAAAAATTGAAGTTTACACTTTAAATGAGTGAATTAAATAATATATAAATTATATTTCAATGAACCTATGAAAAAAGTTAAAAATGTGATATACATACACACATATACAAAAAATTCTTTTCATTGTTTATTTCCATAGGTATTTGGGGAACAGGTGGTGTTTGATTATATGAGTAAGTTCTTTCGAGGTGAGATTTTGGTACACCCAACACCTGTGCAGCATATGCTGTATCCAGTTTGTAGTCTTTTATTTCTCACCCACCTCCCACTTTTTCCCCCCAGTCCCCAAAGTCGGTTGTAGTATTTTAATGCCTTTGCATCCTCATAGCTTAGCTCCCACTTGCGAGTGAGAGCATACTGTGCTTGGTTTTCCATTCTTAAGTTACTTCACTTAAATAGTAGTCTCCGATCTCATCCAGGTTGCTGTGAATGCCATTATTTTTTTTTTTTTTTATGGCTGAATAGTATTCCATGGTGTGTGTGTGTGTGTGTATTATGTCTATTACACACACACACACACATATATATCATAATTCCTTAATCTCTTTGATTGATGGACATTTGGGGTGGTTACATATTTCTGCAGTTGTGAATGGTGCTGCTGTAAACATGCGTGTGTCAAGTATCTTTTTCATATATTGACTTCTTTTTGTCTGGGGAGATACCCAGTAATGGAATTGCTGGATATAATGGTAGTTCTACTTTTAGTTCTTTAAGAAATTTCCACACAGTTTACCATAGTGGTCGTACTAGTTTACGTTCCCACCAGCAGTGTAAAAGTGTTCTTTTTTTCACCATATCCCCACCCACATTTATTATTTTTTGATGTTTCGATTATGGCCATTCTTGCCAGGAGTAAGGTGGCTTGGCATTGTGGTTTTAATTTCCATCCCTGATCATTAGTGATGGATGAGCATGTTTTCATGTTTGTTGGCCATTTTTATATCTTCTTTTGAGTCGTTAGCCCATTATTTGAAGGGATTGGTTTTTTTTTTTGCTGAGTTTTTTGTAGATTGTGGATATTAGTCCTTTGTCAGATGTATAGATGGTGAAGATTTTCTCCCTTTCTGTGCTTTGTCTGTTTACTCTGCTAATTGTTTCTTTTGTTGTGTGGAAACTCTTCGGCTTAATTAAGTCTCACCTGTTTATCTTCATTTTGTTGTCGCACTTGTGTTCGTTCTTGGTCATGAAGTGTCTCCCTAAGCCAATGTGTAGAAGGGTTTTCCAATGTTATTTTCTAGAATTTTTATGGTTTCAGGTCTTAGATTGAAGTTGACTTTTGTGTAAGGTAAAGAGATGGGGATCCAGTTTGATTTTTTGGCACGCGGCTTGCCAATTATCCAAGCACCATATGTTGAATAGGGTGTCCTTTCCCCACTTTATGTTTTTGTTTACTTTATCAAAAATCAGTTGACTAAGTATTTGGGTTTATTTCTGGGTTCTCTATTCTGTTTCACTGGTCTATGTGCCTATTTTTATACCAGTATCATGCTTTTTTGCTGACTGTGGACTTGTAGTAGAGATTGAAGCCAGGTAATGTAATGCCTCCAGATTTGTTCTTTCGGCTTAGTCTTGTTTTGGTTATGTGGGCACTTTTTTGGTTTCATAGGAATTTTTGAATTATCTTTTCTAGTTCTGTGAAGAATGATGGTGATATTTTGGTGGAAATTGCTTTGAATTTGTAAATCGCTTTTGGCATTATGGTCATTTTTACAATGTTGATTTTACCCATCCGTGAGCATGAGAGGTGTTTCCACTTGTTTGTGTCATCTGTGATTTCTTTCAGCAGAGTTTCGTAGTTTTCCTCGCGGAGGTCTTTTACTTCCTCGTTAGGTATATTCTTATGTATTGTATTTTATTCTTGCAGCTGTTGTAAAGGGGTGAGTTCTCGAGCTGATTCTCAGCTTGCACATTGTTGGTGTACGGCAGATCTATTGATTTGGATACATTAATTTTGTGTCCTGAAGTTTTGCTGAAATTATCAGTTTTAGGAGCTTTTTGGAGGAGTGTTTAGGGTTTTCTAGGTATACAATCATAATCAACAGCAAACAGTGATGATTTGACTTCCTCTTTACCGATCTGGATGCCCTTTATTTCTTTCTCTCATTTGATTGCTCTGGTGGGACTGTCAGTGCTGTGTTGAATAAAAGTGGTGAGAGTGGGCATCCTTGTACTTACTGTTTCAGTTCTCAGAGGAAATGTTTTTAACTTTTCCCCATTTAGTATTATGCTGGCTGTGGGTTTGTCATAGATGGTTTTTATTACCTTAAGGTATGTCCCTTCTATGCATGTTTTGCTGAGGGTTTTAATTATAAACGGATGCTGGATTTTGTCAAATGCCTTTTCTGTGTCTATTGAGATGATTATGTGACTTTGCTTTTAATTCTGTTTATGTGATGTGTCACATTTATTGACTTGCCTGTGTTAAACCCGAAGAGCTAGGGTGTTCTCAGGAGCCGCCGGGTGCCACAGCAGCTTTGGGATAACTTGAGGCCGCATCCTGTGGAAGAGACACCTCCTGTCCTGGCGTGGATGGCTGAGGACAGAGCTTTGGTGTGGCTTCTCCGCGGCCGGCGTCTTTGGGGAGTTTGGCTTCTTCGGGCAGTTCTTCCTTCGTGGTGAGTACAGAAGCTTTCATTTTCTGGAATGTTCTGTGCATTCCTGCTGGGTTCTCCTTTTCTTTTTTCTCTCTTGTCATCTTAGTATGAAGTTGACAGTAGTGCTCATTCCCTGGGGCTGTCGAGGTTGGAAAGAGGAGGAGGCTTTAGGGCTGTTTCTGAGGGAGACTCCCCGTGTAGAGGGAGAGAGAGGAAAGCTCTGGCTGTGAGAGGAAGGGGAAGCCCGGCCCAGGTGGGGTTTTGGGGCCAGGCCTCAGGTGGAAGGAAAGGATCCCGGCCACTTCTAGGATTTGCTGATTTTTAAATTGTTTTTATTTTTTTGGAGATAGGGTCTGGCCCTGTTGCCCATGCTGGAGTGCAGTGGCAGATCTCAGTTCACTGCAGCCTCCACTTTCTGGGCTCAAGGGATTCTCCAGCCCCAGCCTCCCCAGTAGCTGGGCCTGTGCCACCATGCCCAGCTATTTTTTTTTTTTTTATTTTTGGTAGCCACGGGGTTTTGCCATGTTGCCCAGGCTTGTCTCAAACTTCTGAGCTCAAAGCAATCCTCCCGCCTTGGCTTCCCTAAGTGCTGTGATTACAGGCATGAACTACTGTGCCCGGTCTGCAGAATTTTGTTTTTCTTGTATTTTTGGTAGAGACAGGGTTTCGCCATGTTGCCCAGGCTGGTCTCAATCTTGTGAGCTCAAAGCAATCCTCCCGCCTTGGCTTCCCTAAGTGCTGTGATTACAGGCATGAACTACTGTGCCTGGTCTGCAGAATTTTGTTTTTCTTGTATTTTTGGTAGAGACAGGGTTTCGTCATGCTGCCCAGGCTGGTCTCAAACTTCTGAGCTCAAAGCAATCCTCCCGCTTCGGCTTCCCAAAGTGCCGGGGTTGCAGGCATGAACTACTGCGGGTGGTCTGCTGAATTTTTACATTTGTTTCACAGCCGTTGGGACATAGGGTGACTTTTCTCAGTGTCCCCGCAGCGTATGCCTAATTCTGTCCCTGCCTGGGGGGAAGCTCCCTTCCGTGAGGTTTAATGTCGTCCCTGCGGAAATGTCTATTCAGGTTCCGTGCTCAGTTTTGGATGGATCATGTTTTTGTTGTTGCTACTTGGTACTGTTAATGTGTTGCATATTTTCCATAACAACCCTGTTAGCCGATGTGTGATTCCTCAAAATGTTCCCCCAGCCTTTCTCTTTGGGTTCATTGTTTCCTTTTCCTTGCAGAAACTTCTCACTTTGATGTAGCCTGCATGTTGTTTTTATGGCCAGGCATGATGGTTCATGCCTGTAATCCAAGCACTTTGGGAGGCCAAGGTGGGCAGATCACTTGAGCCAAAGAATTTGAGACCAGCCTAGGCGACATGGCAAAACTTCATCTCTACAAAAAATACAAAAAATTAGGCGTGATGGTGCGTGCTTGTAGCTCCAGCTATTCAGGAGGCAGAGGTGGGAGGATCACTTGTGCCAGAGAGGTCAGGGCTGCAGTGAGCCATGATCATGCCACTGCACTCCAGCCTCAGTGACAGAGTCCCTGTCTCAAAACAATTTTTTAAATCTTTTTAGTAACGTTCATTTCGGTAAGAGTGAAATGACGTCTGAGTGTGGCTTTGAAGTACTTTTTTTTTGATGAATAGTGATGTTGAGGACCTTTTCTCTTCCCTGTTAATTTTATGTCATCTTTGCAGATATCTCTAAGTTCTTTGCTCAGTATGAGTTTGGATTTGTATTTTTATGCTACTTAGTATTCCTTTTTTCTGTGTACGTGTTTGGTAACAACAGTTTATCACTTCTATGATTCCCTCAAATTTTCTAACAATTTTTTTTGAGACAGAGTCTCATTGTCTACCCAGGCTGGAACATAGCAGCCTATCAGGGATTGTGAGTCCTCCCACTTAGTTTCTATTTCTCAGGGTTCCTTAGACACACAGGGCCATTTCCATGTGATCATTAGCGTTGTATATTCACATTTCTTAAATTTTTGTGCGTAAAAAAGTATATAATTAGAGAGTATGCTGGAACCGTTTTTCCTCTGGGACTTTTTGGTACATGTATATTTTTAGTAATGATCAAATTGGGGTACTTGGTATATCTGTTCTCATACAGTTGTTATTTCTCTGTTGTTATAACATTCAAATTGCTACCTTCTAGCTTTTTTGGAAAATGTACTATTTTGTTAACCAGAGTCACCCAGTTGCGGCATAGAACACAAGAATGTTTTTCCCAACTAACTGCAACTTTGTTTACATAGCCAGTCCTCCCATTTCCTCCTTCCCCTCTCCTCGGAAAACCACTACTGTGCCTTTTATTTACTGAAGGCAGAGTTTTTGGATTCCATGTAAGTGAGATGAATCTGCTTGTTTTTCTATGCCTGGCTTATTTTATTTAACATTCTATTTTCCAGGTTCATCCATGTGGCTCCAAATGAAAATCACATTATTTTGTTATGGATGAAGAGTATTGCGTTGTGCAGATACACTGCAGTGTCTTTATCTCTTCATGTGTGGTTGGATAGGTTGATTCCATTATCTTCTGTATTGTGAATAGCGCTTTATGAGGCATGGGAAGGCAGATACTTTTTTTTTTTGAGACAGAGTCTTGCTCTGTTGACCAGCCTGGAGTGCAGTGGCGCGATCTTGGCTCGCTGCAAGCTCTGCCTCCCGGGTCCACGCCATTCTCCTGCCTCAGCCTCTGGAGTAGCTGGGACCACAGGCGCCCGCCACCTCACCTGGCTATTTTTTTTGTGTGTGTATATTTAGTAGAGATGGGGTTTCACCGTGTTAGCCAGGATGGTCTCAATCTCCTGACCTCATGATCCACCTGCCTCGGCCTCCCAAAGTGCTGGATTACAGGCGTGAGCCATTGTGCCAATAAGTTGGCAGATAATTTTTATGGTACCAGTTTCCTTTGCCTTAAATGCGTACCCAGCGTGAGGAACATCCCAACTTTTTTTCACAGTATATACACGCATTTACATTGACATCAATAGCATAGACGAGCTTCCCTTTCTGTAAGTCTACCCTGGTTGCTGCCGTCCAAAATTTTTATTGCTGTTTTGGTGATACTCATTCTCAGTGGAGTTTGATGGTATCTGATATCGGGGTGTGATTCTGACTTACATGTTTGGAGTGATTAGTGATGTGGAGAATCTTTAGTTTCACCTGTGGATCAGTTTCATGTCCTTTGCAGAAGAGGTTGTGCAGGTCCTTTGCATATTTTTAGCTTGTGTATTTTTAAAAATCTTTTCTCCACTTAGCAGCTTTAGTATTTGAATATGTCAGATCACAACCCCTTCCAAAACTATGTTTTTCCAGTTTTCCCCCAATCATCCTTTCCGCCAAGGTGTAGGATGCTTTCTCTTTGGGGTCATTGTTTTCTCCCCCGTGCAGAAGCTCTAAAGTGTTGGTCTCACAGATTTATATTTGATTTTGTCAGCAGGGATTTCTGTGTCTCATGAGAGAGAGAGAGAGAGAGAGAGAGAGAGAAAAGAGAGAGATGGCAAAGTCATTGTATTTTCTATGGGTATTTTCCCCTAAGTGAGACCATGTGGTATTTGGTTTTCTGTTCTTTCCTTAGTTCGCTTAGCATAGTGGCCTGCAGGTCCATCCTTCTTGCTGCTAAGAGCATGAATATTTTTTTAAGCTGTGTATCATTTTGCGGTATCTTTGTACAGCACTTTAAAACATCGAATCAACTGTTAAAGGGAACATAGGTTAATTTTTATTTTTTCTTGTGAATAGCACTTCTAAGAACATACCCATGCCTGTGTCATTTTGAAAGAAGGATTTATTTTTCTTTTATGTGTAGATACCCAGTTACGCGATTGCTCATTTGGATGGTAGTTCTGAGTTCTTTGAGGAACCTCTAAACCACTTCTCATAGCGTGAGAACGAGTTTTTATTCCCACCAAGAGAGTAGCAGTGTTTGCTTTCCTCCGCTGCCTTGCCACCATGTAAATGTTTGGACTTAGGACAAGTGGCCATTCTGACCGATGTGAGATGGTATCTCCATGTGCATGTGAGTTACATTTCTCTGATGATGAGTGATGTTGAGTTTTTTTCTTGTCTATTGGTCACTTGTACATATTGTTTTTACAAGTACGTGTACGTGTTCATGTCTTTTTGCCCATTGTTTGGGTTATTTGTTTTTCTGCCTCTTGATTTTTTTAAGGTCATGTTAGAGTCTGGCTATTAGACCTTGGTCAGAAGTGTAGTTTGGGAACATTTTCTCCCATTCCGTAGGCTGTGTGTTTACTGTGCTGGTGATTTATTTTGCTATCTGGCAGTGTTTTAGTTTCTTTGGCCCAACTTGTCCATTTTAGTTTTTCTTGTCATTGCTTTTAGCAACTAAGTCATCTAAATTCTTTACCAAAGCCTGTGCTGAGAAAGGTATTTCCTAGGTTTTCTTGTAGGACTTGTATAGTTTGAGGTCTTCTACTGAAATCTTTCATCATTCGCTTTGAGTTAGTTTTTACATCTTGTGAGAGGTAAGGCTCCAGTGTTATTCATCTGCAAGTGGCTAGACACTATCCCGGTGCCATTCATTGCATAGTGAGCCCTTTCTACATCTGAATGTTGGTGTTTCAAAGGTCAGATGGTTGCAGGTATGTGGGGTTACTTCTGGGTTTCCTATTCTGTCTAGGTGGAGGTGGGTCTGTAGCTTTTCTGTGAAATTTGAAATTGGAGAGTGTGGTCCATCTGACACGGTCTGGATCTCCCAGCATGGCTTTGGAGTTTCAGAGCATTCTGTGGTCCCATGGGAATTTTAGCATTCATTGTTTCTTTACATCACTTTCAAAGAACAAAATTGACCCCATCCTAAAGGTGTACAAGTAGAAGGTAGAGTGGAACATTTGGGTCCATGCATGTATCACATAGTGATGAAATCAGGGAAATATAGTGTCATTTTTTGCCTTGTAGAATGTTCCTGTCTTTGAGTGGAGAAGTGCCAGAACCCTTCTTTCTGGCTGTCTTGAAAACTATCCTCTGGTAAAGTTTTTTCTAGTTACCCTGCTGAGGAATAGAACAGCAGGTTTCATTCCTCTTATGGAACGTGTCACTTCGTGCCTATTTCCTATCCCCACCCATGCCCAGTTTTCTCTTCCAACCCTGGCAAGCACTGGTGCTTTGTAGGTCTATGTGAGATAAAGGGTCTTAGATTCCTCATCAGTGAGGTAATGTGAGGGTTGTCTTCTCTGCCTGATGTGTTTCATTGACCATAACGTCCTCCAGGTTCCACCATGTTGCCGCAGATGACGTGATTTCAGTACCTGTTCTGGCTGAAAAGTATTTGTTTGTGAATGGATATTGTGGTTTCTGGATCCCATCCTCTGCGGGTGGACAGGCAGGTTGGTTCCTTATCTTGGCTATTGCGACTGGTTGTACAGTCAGCATGGGAAGGCGATTATGTCTTCCGTGTACTGATTTCATATGATTCCAACAGCAGCACAGCTCAGTGAAATGGTCGTCGTATGTTTAGTTTTCAGAGGAACCTCCAGATGGCCTCTGTAGTGTGCATACTAATTTACCTGTTAACAGTTTTGAATAAGAGAGCTCTCTCCTCTCTGGAAATTCACAGCAGCGTTTGTGGTTTCCCTTCTTTTAAGATACCTGAAGTTCTTTGTAATACTCCTTCCACCGAGAGGGTCACGGTAACTGAGTCTTGTTCTGATTTTCATTTTCACGATTAGTGATATTAACTAGGTGTTACCACGTACATTTGTTTTCAGTTTTACATGTTCTTTGCAGAAAAGACTCTTTGATTTCTTTGCCCAATTTTGGTTTGCTAATTATCTTCTCTTTCTGCTGTTTTCTGCTAGTTAGTAGGGTTAGTTATTTACACCTTTTCCAGAAAAAGTCTCCTCCGCCGTGTTTTCCCCAATACCTTTCTTACCATTCTTTGGATGTTTGTTTCTTTTCGTTCGTTGTTTTCACTCTTTCTTGCCCCCAGGCCTTACAGTCTGAAGCAGATTCAGGGGTGTGCAGTGTTCTGGTTTCCACTACGTTGGTTACTGATGAAGTAAAGGAAATTCACCAGCATACTCATCTGTTGTGAGTTTTGCTTGTTTGTTGTTTATAATCTTTTCTTTCCCCTATATTTTTTCATTTTCCTTTTTGCAGACTGTAAGCATAGATCCGGGTTGACCGAGGTATTTGCGCACCATAGTCTTTCTTCTCAGAGAGTGACAGTTTCAAGTTTTGGGTGTAGGTCTTTCATTCATGTTGAATAGGTTATTGTGAATTTCACACAGTAAGGACCCTTGGTGGTTATTTGCCTAGGGATATCCAGTTCTCAGAACGCTGTATTGGACAGACTCTCCCTTTCTGTGCTACCTTTGTGGTTCTATTTAAACACGTGCTTATGCTGTATCAATTTGAATTTACTCCTGGGCACCCTCATGGTGTCCATTGGCCTGTGTTTCTCTGCTAATGCCTATCACAAATCATCTGGGTAACTAAAGCTTTGGGAAGTAATTTAAAATGGAAGAGTGTGACGGCACTCCACCGACTTTGTGTGTGTAGGAACTGCTTTGGGAATGTGGGGCACTTCACTGTCCCACAGGACTTTCAGAAATCTGTTGTGATCCTGTTTGGAAACAGAAATTTCACATGGTCTATGCCTTTACTTTAAGGGTGCAAGGGACCTTTGGACATACGGATCAGTGCTATTGTGATCAAATTGCAGGACCTCGCGTCTCTGTTTCAGGCTATAGTGAGGATTTCTTGGTGGAGAGAGCATCCTGATCACTCCTTCCCGCTATGTTGAATATGATGCTAGAAAACTCTTAAGCCTAGGCACCCTGCTATGCCGTAGAACACCAGAATTCTTGCCATTCATCTGAGCGTCACTTTGTAGCTGTTTCCAAGCCTCCCCTCAGCCTCTGGTAGCCACCATTGACGTTGCTACTCTATGAGATTCACTTCGTTAGATTCCACGTGCGTGAGTTCGTGCTGTGTTTGCGTTTGTCTTCCTCTGCCTGACTCATTTCCTTTAACCTAATGTCCTTCAGGTTTCTCCATCTTGCTGGAAGTGACCTGATGTCCAGAAATTGGATGGCTGAGGAGTATACCATTGTGCACGCATCCTTCATTTACTGCATTTCTTCCTCTGTGGATGGACAGGTAGGTTCCCTCCATACCCTGGTTATTGTCCAGAGTACTTCCTCAAACATGGGAAGGCAAATATCTCCTTAAGGTCCAAGTTTCCTTGGCTTTGCCGGCATACCCAATGTTGGGATGGCTGGAGGAACTGGTGGTTGTACTGCTGTTTCAGAAACCTCCTGCTGTCTCTCCCAGTGGGTATACAGATTTTCATTCCTACCAATAATGTGTGAGACTTTCTCTGTCTGCAAATCTACACTGCCCTTATCTTCAAAAAGTTGTATTGCTGTTCCTGGTCATACTCGTTCTCTGGGGAGTTTGACAGTATCTGAGTGTGGTTGGGATTTACATTTGGGGGATGATTACTGATGTGGAGAAACTTTTATTATCCATGAGTCTGTTTCAGGTCTTTTCAGAAATGTCTATGCCAGTCTTTTGGGCATTTCTAGCATGTGTATTGGTTTTTATGGTTTTTTCCACTTAGGAAACCATTAGTTTCTTGAATATGTTAGAGAAGAAGCCTTTCCAGATCCACAGTTTTCTATAATTTTCTCCCAGTCTGTGGGATGTTTTCTGTTGGGTTCACTATTTTCTCTCCTTTGTTGAAGCTGTGTGAAGCTCTGAAGTTGTCCTTAGTCTCACATGGTTACATTAGTTTTTGTTAGCACGGATTTCTGTGTCCCTTTGAGAAGAAAAGTGAGATGGCGAAGCCATTATATTCTATGGGTATTTGGTTCCTATGTCTTCCTTTTCTGTTTGTAGCTTAGGTTCACAGGTTCAAGTTTCCACAATAGACACGCAACCTATGTGTTTTCCTTGGAGATTTTGGTTTCAGAATTACCCTTTGGTGTTCCGTGGATTTTGTGTTGCTTTGTGTGTCTTGTGTAGAGGAAGGGTTTATTTCAGTCCTTTGCACGTGACCCCCCCGTTTCCTCAACCATTGCGCCTTTGGTGTGCTTTTAGGGGAAAAACAAGAATCCCATGGGTTCGGTGTTTATAACTTTTGGGTTGATTATTTGACTCCTTCATTGTGTCCGTTCGCTTATCTTTCTGTGTTCGTGCCGCTAATGGGTGGATTGGGTCACTGTAGGCTTTTTGTTTTGTTTTGTGTGTTTTCTTGTATTGTATTCCTTTTTTTCTATTTGTTTCCAAAGCTGGGTTTTCTAGAATGATAGCTACTTGGATTGTGATCGAGGGGTACGCCTGCAGGTTCGCTTCCCTGCGTGGCATACAGCAGACTTGGGGTCCCAACGTATCGGTCACCCAGGAGGTGAACACAGCATCAGTTGGGTCTTTCTTCCTCCAAGGCTTCCTGTTTCCCTCCCGTTTCTGTCTGTTAGTACCCAGTGTCTTTTGATTTCATCTTTATGTTCATGTGTATTCAGTGTTGAGTTTCTGCTTACAAGTGAAAATCTGCAGTGTTTGGTCAATTCTGTTCTTGCCTGAGTTCACTTAGCAGAGTGGCCTGCAGTTCCATCCATGTTGCTGCTGCGAGCATGATTTTGTTTCTGCGTTTGATTTTCCTTGGTGTCTTTTTAGTATTTTAAAAACCTCTCATTTTCTGTTGGTAGGCATTTAGGTCAGGTCCATGTCTTTATTCCTGTGATGAGCACTCCTGTGAACATGCAGATGTCTGTGTCTTTTTGATAGACACATGCATTTTTCCCTTGGGTCAATACACAGGGTTGGATTGCTGGGCCAAAGGGTGGTTCTGCTTCCTTTCCCTCCTTGTTGTTGTTGAGAAATCTTCAAATTGCTCTCCACAGTTTGAGACCTAGTTTGCATTACTGCCAAGAGTGTAGCCGTGTTCGCTTTTATCTGCTGCTACACAACAAGTATGTTTTGAGTTTGGACAGATGGCCATTCTGACTGGTGTGTGACGGCACTGGTACCCTCCTCTCTAATGATTAGTGATGTTGAGCATTTTCCTGTGTCTGTTGGTCTTAAAGGTCTTCTTTTTGCTAGTGTGTTTCTGTCATTTGCGCATTTTTTACTTGGGTTATTTTTCTGCTTCTTGATTTAGGTAAGGTCCTCTAGATTCTGGCTGTTAGAAGTTGGTCAGATGCTTGGTTTGGGGACGTTTTCTCCCATCATACAGGCTGTGTCTTTACGGTCTTGGCAGTTTCTTTGCTGTGCAGCAGGTCTGTAGTTTCTTAGGCCAGACTTGTACTTTTTGGTTTTTCTTGCATTTCTTTTGGGTACTAAATCATCTTTAAGTGGTTTGCAAAAGCCTATGTTGAGAAAGGTGTTTGATAGGTTGTCTCTTAGGACTTTTATATTTGAAGTCTTCTGTGTCAATCTTTGGTTCATCTTGAGTTAACTTTCCATATGATGAGAAGCAGGGCTGTAGGGTTAATTCTCCTGCACGTGGCTAGTCGTGTATTCCAGCGCCATTCATCGCATAGTGAACCTTTTCTTTATTTCTCATGTCTGTGGTTTTGTCAAAAGTCAGATGGTGGTAGCTGTGCCAGGCTGCTTCTGCATTTTCTATTTTGTCTAGGTGAAAGCTAGGTGGTTTTTTTCTGTTATGATCTGTTCTGATTTCTTGGGTTCAAGAACTGTTAGATAAATTTTAGGAACTGAAGAACCCACTTATATCCTCAAGGTTAGAAACCATCACCATCATCCTATTCTGTGATGCTATGGACACTTTTCCCTCAAGTCTCTCCTCTGGATTTATTTTGTGAAATTAGATTCTGAATCACATTTTGTTGCATAAACTGCTTGGGCAAAAAAGTTTTTTTTTCTTTAAAAGCATTCTTAGTATACATGGGTTGAAGAACAACAAACATGGCTCCTCTTTCCACTAGTCACACCATTACACTCCCTTCCAGCCTCTTTGCTGCTACGTATAGCCATTCAAATGAGCCCTGGCCAAGTACATGTGGGTAGAAGTTAATGTTTGGTCCTTGCAAGCCTGACCTGTGATTCTATGTCGTGATTTAGAACATAAAAAAGAAGTGAGACTTGCTGAATGAGACAAAAAGCACTCTTGAACGCTTCCTCTGACAAGCTCCAAGGCACACTAGTTGTCTTGCACTCTTTTGGACAGCTACTCATTTGTTGGACGATAATTTGCCAACATGGGGACAATCCATAGCATTTTCCACATGCATCTTCTGCTGCAGTTGCTCATGGTTTTGATCAAAGCTAGACAGTGACTGCTCCAGGAGGCTCAGACCCCAGGCCAGCATAGAGTCCTGTGGTTGAAGACAGGCTGGACCATCAGAGGAAGAAAACAAGTAGGCCTTTCTTCTGGATTTTTACCTTCTCTTTTTTCAGGAAACCTGAAGCTGGTTATATTATTCAGACATGATTGAAAAGAGATTATTTTGAGTTGTTTTGGTGGCACCAAGAAATGCGCCAATGTGACAGCCGAAAAAACAGAGAGACCAAGGCATTGAGAGTGGGAAAGCCACTGATGATTCTGGGTCTGGTAGGGTTTTCGAGATTTCCCAGCCCCAAAACAGCCAAGCAGCTCTGTCCTGGGTTGTGAGTGGGCTCAGCCCCTGTGCACACCCATGCTTGGATTCTGGCACATATGGCACCCACAGGAGGCAGCGCCCCCTCCAAGAGATGGTTGGCAGGACCCTGTCTCCACATGCGAAGGCAGCACCCACACGTCCTCTACTGCTCCCAGTGCCAGTTGCCCACAGAGGTTCACGATGAGACCCAACCTGTAGGCAGAGTTGCCACCCCAGCCTGAGGCAAAGTGGACCTTTTTCTGCCAGAGGGGTCTGCTTTCCCATTGGCCAAAATGGCCTCAAATGACAGGGACAGAAGGCAGCACAAGTGCCCATTAGTGTGTCTGACCCGCCCGGTTCTGCTGCCACACATCTCCGGGGACGTCCCAGCAGGCACCCAGGCCTGGGCCACAGCTCACCCTACACTCAGAGGTGGGTAGCACAGCTGCCCGTGCAGGCCTCAGGGAGGAAAGGGAGAAATAGAGATGACAAAAGCAAGACACAATAAATGCAGCAAAAGCACACAAACACACACTGACACTCATCTGGGGCAGGCCATCCTCTCACCCATGACCAGCAGTGCAGGCAGCCGAGAGCCGGGCAGGAGTTGGTGCCGCCATCCCGAGTTAGGGCCTGGATCTAGGGCAGAATATAGAGTCAAGGGCCACTGACCTCAGGACCTGCGGGTTGTGGGGAGGGGTTGCTGTGAGGAGAACTGTCCAGGTCACAGCTAAGTATGTCTTACTTCAGGAAAATATTTCAAACCGAAGTACATTTATGGAAGACTCCTGATGATATAAAAAAGTATGGTTTAGAAAATGTGAAAGCAATCACCGAACATATTCATATATTTTCATCTAAATTTAGATACAGAGTTTTTCTAAAACTGGGATCAGGCCAGGTGTGGTGGCTCAGGCCTGTAATCCTAGCCCTTTGGGAGCCTGAGGCAGGAGGATCGTTTGAGGCCAGGAGTGGAAGACCAGGCTGGGCAACATGGTGAGACCCCTCATCTCTACCAAAAATACAGAACTTAGCCAGGCATGGCAGCGCACCCCTGTAGTCCCAGCTGCTCAGAAGGCTGAGGCGGGAGGATTGCTTGAGCCTGCAAGGTTGAGGCTGCAGTTAGCCAAGATTGCACTGCTGCATTCCAGCCTGGGTGATACACCATCTCAAAAAATAATAACAGTAATTCCCGATTTCAATAACTGTTCTGGAGTTGTGTAAAAGAATACCCTTATTCTTAGGAAATGCACACTTTGGGGGTAATTATGTCTATAGTTTACACTGAAATCATTAAAAAACATATGTTAACGGACAAAGTAAATGGGACAAAATGGAAAAAATTTCTCCAAATTTTAGAAATTGGTAAGTCTTGGTTAAGAGAAGGAGTCTTGGTACTATTCCTGTGACAACGTTTGAAATTATATAAAAATTTTAAGTTCCTAAAACTGGCTGTAGAACTGTATGCTCTGAGTGAGCGTTTATTTTGTAAAAGAGCGATTAAGACCAAAACTTTAATCAGTTGAAAATCTGATGAAATAAAAGTAGTAATATATTAGTGTTTTTGACATCAAATCATGGTAGAAGGGTGGTAACTTTTACAAGTTTTTCTCCAAGCACAGTACATGTCTGTGGATTTTTTAAGAATTCAACTTCCTGTAATTCTTACCTTCCTCCACCTAAAGTGACAGTTTACCAAATACTTTTGAGTAATGGTTAGATTGGGTTAGATTCTCAAGGCTTCCTCTTTAAAAGTCATACATTTAATTCGGGTAGTGAATTACTTGGCTGCTTTGTTCCTGTGAAAGAAGTATATAAAAATGTGCCCTTAGTAACACACAATGGGTTTCTCCTGACAGTTATTTCTAGTTATGCAGTTGTCTTACTATCTCAGCAAAGTCATTCTTAACTTCCTCCATGTCTCAGGTTGGAAATAGGAGCCAATCCAAGATCGATTAAAGACTTTAGGGCCAGGCGCGGTGGCTCATACCTGTAATCTCAACACTTTGGGAGGCCAAGGTGAGTGGATCATGAGGTCAAGAGATCGAGACCATCCTGGCCAACATGGTGAAACCCCGTCTCTACTAAAAATACAAAAATTAGCCAGGCATGGTGGTGGGCGCCTGTAGTCCCAGCTACTCAGGAGGCAGGAGAACCACTTGAACCTGAGAGGCAGAGGTTGCAGTGAGCAGAGCTTGCCCCACTGCTCTCCAGCCTGGAGACAGAGCCAGACTCCGTCTCAAAGAAAGAAAAAAAGACTTAAACGTCAGACCAGAAACTATAGAACTGCCAGAAAAAACAGGAAAAAGTTTTGAGAATATTGGCTTAGGCAAATAATTTATGAATGAGATCTCAAAAGCATAGGCACCAAAAGCAAGAACAGATAAGTGGGCTATAACTTCTGCACAGCAAAAGAAACAACACAGTGAAGAGACAGCCCCTGGAGTGGGAGAAAATACTTGCAAATTACTCCTCTGACAGGGAACTAATACGCAGAGTATACAAGGAACTCAGACTCCTGAAAAGTTAACAAAACAATGCCATTAAAAATTGGCAAAGGATGGGAATAGAGACATACAAATGGCTAAGATGTATATGAGAAAATGCTCAACGTCATTGATCAGGGAAATGTAAATCAAAACCACAGCGAGATATTATTTCACCTCACTTAGAATGGGTATTATTAATAAAACAAAAAGTAACAGATGCTGGTGGGAATGCAGAGAAATGGAAACTGCTACACTGTCAGTAGGAATGCGAATCAGTACAAGCAGGATGGAAACCAGTGTAGAGAATTCTTAAAAAAAAAAAAAAAAAAAAGAAAAATAGAGCTACTGTATGGTCCAGCAGTCTCACTAGGGGGGAGGTATTCATCCGAAAGAAAAAGTTCAGTGTAACAAAGGGTAACTTGCATGCTTGTGTTTATCACAGCATTATTCACAATAGCAAAGATACAGAGTCAATGCAAGTATTCATCAACAGATGAATGGATAAGATGTGCTCAATATACACAGTAGAATATTTGGCATAACAAATAATGAAATCATGTCATTTTCAGAAATGGGTAGCTCTGGAAGTCATTAAGTAAAATAAGCCGGGTACAGAAGGACAAATACTGCAGGTTCTCACATGTGGGAGCTAAAACTTGATCTCATGGACACAGAGAATATGATGGCAGTTACCAGAGGCCAGGAAGATGGGGTGTGGAAGGGAGAATGAAGAGAAGTTGGCAATTGGGTACAGACCTGCAGTTAGAAGAAATAAGCTATAATGTTTGACAGCAGACTATGGTGACTAACAATATGTGCAAATATTCAAAGTAACCAGAATACACATTTTATGCATGTAACAAGCATTTGTATGTACCCTACAAAGAGGTAAAATATGTGTCAAGAAGATGGAGAGGTTATGCCCCAGCCTCGAGAGGGGCTCCTTGGATCTGCACAGCACATCCTGCCCACCTGCATCCTCTGCTGCACTGTGCTGGTTGTATCTGGGCCTTCATGCTCCGGTCCCCAAGGCAGGTGGTGCTGACTCAGGTGGCCACACTGTGGATCTGGGTGTTGGTGGCCCAGAGGGTGGGTGCTAGAAGCTTCCTGTTCTTCTTGTTCCACTGGGACCAGATGGAGCCAGGCAGTGACAGGGTACCACCCTCTTGACCAGATCCTGGAACACAGGAGTGTCACCTGGCCCCTCCTCATCCCAACTTAGTGCCCAAAGTACCCCTGGGCCCGGCATGGCTGGGCTGGAACTCGGGGATGCAGCTCAAGCCTTGTGGCATCCCTGGGTTCTCTGTCCACTGAGGGTGCCCTGGGACCCAAAGCTGCCGGGAAGAGATTGGCTTATCCTCATGCCTGGCACCCCAGACTGTGCTTCCTGGTCCATCGCCCTGGTCACATTCCCCAGGGCAGCTCAGGGCTTTGTTTAGGGATTTACCGTAGTCAGGTGCCTAATAAGTGCTGCGACCTGCAAGGCCATGTGGGCAGATGGGAGGTGCTCTTCGGTGAGCACCCCCAGCAGCCAGCAGGGCAGTCCCCCACGCAGGCGTCTCGTGCTCTGCTTGTGTTTGACTGTTACAGCACTTCATGTCAGGGACAGCACCTCCCGTCCCTCCTGTCAGGAAGGACACAGACAGCAGGTGCCTGAGGACAAGGCATTTGCCAGGTAACACAGGCTGTGAGTGCTGGAGCCAGGATTTGAACCCGAATCATGGCACTCTCTATGGGGCAATGGAAGATGTGGGGATGTCCATGCAGGAAGGAAGGGCAGCCCGGTCCCACTGAGCCCAGCTGGAGGAAACTGCTCAGCCCGCAGCTGGGGAGAGATCCTAGGAGGTCAGGCTTCCCCTTGCTTCCTGGCTCGGGATCACAGAGGGACAAGGGAAAAATTGTGTGTGTGTCTTTTTTCTTTTTGTTTCGTTCAAAATTTAGTTTATTATCAAGCAAGAGGAGCTTAACCCTGCATGTTAGACAAGACTTCAGTTACAAAACAGTCTTTTTTTTTTTCACTTGTGACTGGCTTCCCCTCTACTTTTTTTGGCAAGTGCAGGTTGGTGTCCCGGCTCAGAATCCATTTTTCCTCCCACACCAAAGCACCTACTGGTTTGGGTGAAGCAGCCTGGTTGGAGCCTGGCTGCATAAGCAGGAGGGTTGAGGTGCCACTGCCCTGGTCCAGCTCAGATGCCAGCACCAGGGAGGCTCAGTGTCCTGTTCCCAGGATCTGCACAGGGGGGGACTTTCTGCATCTCCCCATCAGTGGGAGGTGCTCCTCCAAGCCTCCTCTTGCCAGCCTGCACCCAGCAGCCTACACCTTGACCCTATTGCATGCCCCCCAGGAGCAGAGCCCCCCAGGCCAGAAGCCCCACAGCTGTTGGCTCTGGCTTGGACACCGGGCAGGAGGCACCGGGGCAGGAGCTGGCTGTGATCCTGTGACCACAAGTGCCCCCTCACTGATGGTCTCATGTTCTGTGTGCGGACCAAAGAGGAGCAAGTGTGGAAGGCGTCTCAGGCAGGTGCTGGGCTCGGTGGGTGTTTTGTGGTCTGCAATTTTGAGGCTATTTGCAGCCAGCGCTCTCAGCCCGATTTCCGAGCTGCAGCCGCTGCCACGCACAACGGCATGGCCGGGAGTGTCTTGGGGGCTTTCTTCATAGGAGGCTGTCAGCATCCTCAGGTTCCAGGCGCTCAGGCCCAGTCCTGCTTCGAGGCTTTTTTCCCCCAACCGGAGGCTTCTCAATGGCCTGGAAGCTCGGCTGACTCCCGCGAAGTTTGCTGGGAACACAAGGCTGTCAGCGACATTCGTGGCGCCAAGACTTAACCATGCGGTTTGCACGGATCCGCCACTGTCTGTGCCACGTGCACTGGTGCCACCTGAGATGCACGCGCACGCCGCACGCGCGTAACGGTTTGGCTGGCCTGTACCGGCTTGGCTGGCTTGTAGCGGTTTGCACACGCACGCCGCACGCGCGACTGGTAACTGGCTGGTTTGTAGCGACTTGCACGCGCAGGGCACACGTGTAACTGCTTGGCTGGCCTGTAGCGGCTTGCACGCGCAGGGCACACGTGCGTAGCGGCTTGGTTTGGCTTTGCGTTCTTGGCTTGGCGTCGATTGCTGGGCCTGCTGTTCCTCCTTGGACCTCCTTGGATTGACGTTTTCTCCTTTGGGTTGACGTTTCCTCCCTAGTTCCTTTGCTGGGCTTGACCTTTTCTCTGCTGGGTTTGGCATTCCCTTGGGTGGGCTGGGTGTTTTATTGTGGGGGGGGGGGGTTGGCCCTTCCTGGGGTGGGCGTGGGGTCGCCCCGGGTGGATGTGGGTTTTCCCTGGGTGGGGTGGGCTGGGCTCCCCTGCTGGCGTTGGCAGGTTTTGGCTGGGATTGATCTTTCTCTTCAAACAGATCGGAAACCCGGCGTTACTGCTAGTTGGTGAAACTGGTTGGTAGACGGGATCTGCTCGCTACCATCAGCCTCCCCTGGCTGTTAAAAGCAGATGGTGGCTGAAGTTGGTTCCATGCCGGCTGCGTCCTCTGTGAAGAAGCCATTTGGTTTCAGGAGCATGATGGCCAAGTGGTGCTGCCATTGCCTCAGCCCTGCCGCAGGGGGAGCGGCAAGAGCAACGTGGTCGCTTCTGGAGACCAGGACGACTCCGCTGTGAAGACATTCAGGAGCAAGATGGCCAAGTGGTGCTGCCACTGCTTCCCCTGCTGCAGGGGGAGCGGCAAGAGCAACCTGGGCGCTTCTGGAGACCAGGATGACTCCGCTGTGAAGACAGTCAGGAGCAGCAAGAGCAACGTGGGCGCTTGGGAAGAATACGACGACAGCGCCTTCATGGAGCCGAGGTACCACGTCCGTCGAGAAGATCTGGACAAGCTCCACAGAGCTGCCTGGTGGGGTAAAGTCCCCAGAAAGGATCTCATCGTCATGCTCAGGGACACTGACGTGAACAAGATGGACAAGCAAAAGAGGTAACCGGGCCTGGGCTGGGAGGAGAAGGGACGTGGGGGGGTGATGGGGACAAACCCTCCTGTCCGGGGAGGAGGGGGGCTGCTTTCTTGTCTCCGCAGGCCCCACACCACCCTGGGTGTGGAAACCTCAGCGAGGTCAGAGGTCAGGGCACAGGTCCCTTTGTGAGCAGCAACACAAAACAAAACTTGAGCTGATTTCCAATCCAATTATAATTTCCCTCACAGAACACTAATAGATTGTTTTAAAGTGATTTAACTCGAAAAATTAAGTTGATGCAGCAGATAATTTTTAATGTACACATTTTAAAGCAATGTTCTATATATTATAGAAAAGTATATTGAGAACTAAGAACGAAGCCCCATAACATATCAACTTCAAGGCTAAATATTCTTCAAATAAAATCCAGTATGGATTTTTTATCAATGTACCCTATGTAAGTATGTTCTTTACTGAGGAACCTTAGAAGGAAACTGAAATGGGAAGCAGGTTCGTGTGCTTGAAAAGGAAGATTGAATTTTCTGAAGATGTGAGCTTTTTCTATTTATCACTTTTACCTAAGCCAAATAAAAATAGCAAAGTTTTAGAGTTTTTACACATGCTGTCTTTTATTATTGTGATAAATTATTTTTTTGTAACAGAATGGAAAAAGACTTGCTTTTCCAGATATCAAAATGTGCGTGTGCTATTTCCACAAATTGTTCACTAACAGCTGAAAAGATCAGTGAGTAGAACAGAATAGGAAATCCAGAAATACCCAAATATATGTAAGAATTTAGCACTTGCTAATGGTGATGTTTTGTATTATTTAAAAAAGGTGGATTGTTCATAATTCATTTTTGGAGAAAACTAGCTAGATTTTTATGTCACAAAAATAAGAGTATAGATTAAAAATTTTAAATACACAAAAGGAGAAACATACCAGAAGAAAACACAAATGCTTATATGTATATGCAGATATATATATATATAATTTTTTTTTTTTTTTGATGGAGTCTCACTCTGTTGCCCAGGCTGGAGTGTAGTGGTACGATCTTGGCTCACTGCAGTCTCTGCCTGTTAGGTTCAAGCAATTCTCTGCCTCAGCCTACTAAGTAGCTGGGATTACAGGCGCCTGCCACCACGCCTGGCTAATTTTTTTTTTATTTTTAGTAGAGATGGGGTTTCACCATCTTGGCCAGGCTGGTCTTGAATCCTGTCCTTGTGATCCATGCACCTTGGCCTCCCAAAGTGCTGAGATTACAGGCGTGAGTCACCGTGCCCGGCCTATATATGCAGATATAATAAAATAAGCTCATTAAAATAAGCATTTTAAAATTGGGCATAGTACTTTTTAGCGTAGCTAGCAGTGACCTGCGTATGTAGGAAAACAGTGTTCCTGGTAGGAGAAGGAATTTAAGTTAGAGAAGTGAAATACTGTTTTCTACTTAAGTTAGAAGAGGAATGAAAGGCTGGGTGCAGTGGCTCACGCCTGTTATCCCAGCACTTTAGGAGACTGAGGCAGGCGGATCACAAAGTCAGGAGTTTGAGACCAGCCTGGCCAGTGTGGTGAAACCCCATCTCTACTAAAAATACAGAAAATTAGCTGGGCATGGTGGCATGCACCTGTAATCCCAGCTACTCAGGAGGCTGAAGCAAAAGAATTGCTTGAATCAGGGAGGTGGAGGTTGCAGTGAGTCGAGATCACGCCACTACACTCCAGCCTGGGTGATGGAGTGAGAGTCCATCTCAAAAAAAAAAAAAAAAAAGGAATGAAATACTGTTTTCTATCCACAAAGTTTGTGAGGATGAAGAATAGTGGTACGTATATAGTTGTTCAAAGTTTAAGTTGCTGCAGCTTTTCAAACAGACACTTTAGTGATAAGAACTACATTTAAAAAATGTATATGCTTTTTACTTATCAATTTCATTATACTGAAATACCTTTATGAAATAGATACATCTGTTTTTGTTAGTATTGCTTAAAACAGCAGTGTATTTAGAAGAATTCATAGATTTTATGAACAAATTTCGGTGCATCCATAAGATGGAATAATAAGTAACTATTGAGGGCGTCAGTAGATACAGAGATATGTTGACATGCAAAGATGTACTTTGCTATATCAAGTGAGAAAAAAATCTGTTATACATATACACAAACAATCTGCTCTTGTGTTAGCTGAAAATATGTAGAAAATATAATCAAACTTATGTCTGGGGATTCGTAAGTGAAGTTTTTCCCTTTCTCTTATCTGTGATTTCTGCAATGAACATCTGAAGTTTAGTTAAGGTTCATTAGTAATGAAATAATCCTTGGGAAGAGAAGGAATATGCTGCTTGCATAGATACAACTAATTTCTCACATTCTATTATTTATTTTTATTTCTGTGGATGACTGTCTTCTGTGAACTTTTATCCTCTTCAGACGTAGAGGGATTCTGTTTACCTGTTCCTGTAGATTTTACTGTATATACATTTTATTATATAATTATCTTTTCATTATATATAGGTTAACATGTGTAAAAAGTATGATATTTTAGTTGAGTTATATACTTGTGAAAATTAAAATAGCAAATACAAATGATTATTACTGTTGCACATGTATTCTCCTACTCTACAGCAGTTTTCTTTAAAAATATTGAACTCCCAAGCTGCGTTTATCCATTCTTTCAATCCATTTAGTCATCAGACATAAGCCAGACACCTATTATGTGGCAGACATATTCTACTATCTCTCAGGATCCTTCCATCTTTGAAAACTTCATGTTTACCTGCTGGGCATGAGCAAGCTGAGAGATTTAAAGTTGGAGCATTAGGACTTAATCTCAATTGAAGCTTTTCCTCCCTCCTTTCAAACAAAAGCATTTCTGAAGGTAGAAAATAGTAAAAGATAACCTTTAATTGCCTTTTTGAACATTTATAAGTCTTGGATAAAGACTATTTTAGTTGTTTTAAGAACTAAAATGTGGTAGATAACCAGCAGGGAATACTATGCAGCCATAAAAGAAAGAACGAGAGCATGTCCTTTGCAGGGACATGATGGTGTTGAAAGCCATTATCTTCAGCAAACTAACATAGGAAGAGAAAACCAAATACTGCGTGTTCTCACTTATAGATGGGAGCTAAATGATAACACACAGATACCTAGAGGGAAGGAACACACGCCAGGCGGCCTATCAGAGGTGGAGGGTGGGAGGAGGGAGAGAAGCAGGAAATAGAGTGAACGGATACTGGCTTAATGCCTGGGTAATGAAATCATCTGTCCAACCAACCCCCTTGGCGCACATTTACCTGTGTAACAAACCGGCACATCTGCACCTGTACCCCTGAATGTAAACGTTGAAAAAAGCTTCGCAAATAGTTTCATAAATCCATTTTAAAAAAAGAAAATTTATAACAGTCTTAAATCCTAATATGAAAGATTGGAAATATCTGATGTACATACATTGATAAATCTAAATATTGAAAAAAATGAGCCCATGGTATTTATTTGGATTTCCAGGTATTCTTTGGCTTAAAGTTTTTTGAAAACCAAAGTAAGAATTAGTTTATTTTAGAAATTTGTTTTTGTTTTCACCTCAGCCCTCTTATTCCATAGGTTTTTTAAGAACTAAAATCTATTTAAATGCTGGTCATCTGACTGGAACTGCCCCAGACCTGTTATAACATATTCTACTTAATGTAAGGCACCAGGGGTTGTATGATGCCCCATTATTTTATGTCTCAATAAGAGAATTATTTAAATGCCGCCAATTATAGTAAATCATGAATTATAAGTGGTATTTCAGTGGAGACAACATGGAGACAATGATCATCTTAGAATCACTGAAATACAATGTTACCTGTAGTCTTTAAAACGTACCTGAAAGTGTAGGTATAATTGTATCATCTCACTTAATTCAAAGGTCTTTAGGGTATTAGTAAAAATTATAATATCTAACAATTATTGAGCTGTTCTTTGTGTTAGGAACTATTCTATATCTTTTGTGTAGAGTCTCATTTAAGCATTACAGTGGTTTCCTGTGAGAAAGCTACTATTTTCATTCCCATTTTATTGATGAGGAAACTGAGACACCAAAAGGCTAAGCAACAGCTGGGAAGTGACAGAGCTTCAAGTAGGGTTCCAGCCCAAGCTGAATGTCATCCAAGGGCTGTGCTGTTTCTATTCAAATAGGCTGCTCTTTCATTAATACAGCGAGTAATGAGAGGTAATAAACAATGTGCTTTCTTCATGGGAAAATTAAATGTTTGTTTTGAAGGCAGAGTAATAGCAGGCTATTCAGTGTTTGCAGTTACACGAATCATTGATGTGCCTGTAGCTAGTGCACTACAATTTCCTAAAAAGTCTTCTCACTCTCCTAGGACTGCTCTACATCTGGCCTCTGCCAATGGGAATTCAGAAGTAGTAAAACTCCTGCTGGACAGACAATGTCAACTTAATGTCCTTGACAACAAAAACAGGACAGCTCTGACAGAGGTATGCAGTAGTCAACTGTATCAGCGTGAGATGGGTTTGATTTCAATACATAGCATAAAAATGAGTTTTCTGCTCTAAATGTAACTAGCTGGTGAAAGCTGTGGAATGTTACTTGGAATTCCTAGCATTTATAATTTGTTTTTGGTCTAACACTGACAGGCCGTACAATGCCAAGAAGATGAATGTGCGTTAATGTTGCTAGAACATGGCACTGATCCAAATATTCCAGATGAGTATGGAAATACCGCTCTACACTATGCTATCTACGATGAAGATAAATTAATGGCCAAAGCACTGCTTTTACATGGTGCTGCTATTGAATCAAAAAACAAGGTATAGATCTACCAGTTTTCTTTTCAAAATACTGAAATGCATTCATTTTAACAGTGACCTGTGTAAGGGCCAGTTTTCCGTATTTGGAAGCTCAAGCATAACCTGAATGAAAACATTTTGAAATGACTTAATTATCTAAGATTTTATTTTAAATGTTGTTACTTTCAAAGAAGCATTTGAGGGTACAGTTTTTTTTAATGCACTTGTGGTAAATACTTTTTTTGAAAACACTGAATTGGTAAAAGGTAATACTATTTTTCAATTTTTCCCTCCTAGGTTTTTTTTTTCCCCCAATGAATGTAAAATTGCAAAATTTGCCCTGAAATAGGTTTTACACGAAAACTCCAAGAACACTTAAACATGTTTCAGTGAATAGAAATCCTGCTGCTTTGGCAAGTTCCTAAAAAACAGTAATAGATTTGAGGTGATGCACCTCTCAGTGGCAAGGCTTAAGATATTTCTGATTGCTCATGAGGCAGAAGTGGAAAGGGAAAAAGAGCAATCAGAAATACCAAGGCCAGTTTGGAAATTAGGTAATAGAGGGAAAAGACCATGAAGAGGTTGTGTGTGTGTGTGTGTGTCTGTGTCTGTGTGTGTGTCTATCTGTGTGTGGTTAATTTATTTGTTTCCTTTGTATGGTGAGACAAGGTTCTCTTCAATTTTAGAGAATGACAGTTTTCATTTTGGGAGGGGGGGTTAGTGAGTTGTGAACTGCCTAGAGATCAATTTTAGGAGGCCTCTGAAGAACCAGATTGGCAGTGAATTGGTGGTCATGTAATGGGAAACCCTTGAGCAGAGGGAATAACAAGTAATTAACTGACTTAGTATCCTATTCTGGTAGAAATGGCCAATTAGAGTCTCAACTCTGCTTTCAAATCTAGCATGTCTGGATGGGAAGGTGGGAGATAAGGAGCTTTCAGTAACAAGATCAAGTTGGATTTTGAGTTTACTAGACCTTGTTCTTCTCTTACCGGGGAAAATTATGTGGTATTTTCAGCAAATGAGTCTGTCTCCTACTCTTTCCTCTTTTTGGCCAAATCTTCAAATGAGAAAGGGAATTGGTCACGTGGGTGAGAAATGAGACTGAAGTAACTGTCTGTTGTATTAGCTTCCAGCTAGAATTTTGCATCCCAGTAACCTGAGGAAAATTTTTAAATAATCAATAAGTCTCGGCTTTTTCCTGAAGATTTTGATAGAGTAAGTCCAGTAAAGCCTAGATATGTATGTTTAAAAATGTTTCCTTGAAGCCAGGCATAGTGGTGCATGGCTGTAGTCCCAGCTGCTAGGGAGGCTGAGGGGGAGGATTGCTTGAGCTCAGGAGTTCGAGTCTAGCCTGGTTAACATAATGAGACCCTGTCTCTTAACATCAACAATAACAACAACAAGAGTTTTCTCAAAATCTGGATACACAGCTGCTTAAGAACCACTGAATACATAAATGTAATATGTAAATTCTTATATCTCAGAAACTTAAGATATCTGTAGAAGAGTTGGAGTTGGATATGTGCTGATTTCTTTAAATCTTTCCTATCCAATTACATTAATCTGACTCTTTTTTTTTTTTTTTTTTTTTTTTTTTTTTTTTGAGATGTGGTCTCACTCTGTTTCCCAGTCTGGAGTGCAGTGGTGCAATCATAGCTCACTGCAGCCCTGACCTCCCCAAACTCACTCAGATGGTCCTCCAACCTCAGTTTTTGTATTTCTTTTTTTTTTTTTTTTTAGTAGAGATGAGGTTTTTGCCATGTTTCTCAGGCTGGTCTTAAACTCCTGGGCTCAAGTGATTCACCTGCCTCAGCCTCCCAAAATGCTAGGATTATGGGTGTGAGCCACCATTCCTGGCCTAGTCTGACTTTTATCTCTGTGGTGAGACATTAAAATGAATATTATTGGCAGTATCTATCAGCTTACAGAGTAATACCCTTTCCTTCCTACCGTCAGTTATTCGCTGCCATTCAGAAGGTCTTTAGAAATGTGCAGTGAGTAGTCTTTGAGTCGGTAGAGGATGATCCTCTCGGGATTTTGTGTCTCTTTGTTATCATTCAAGTGCTTAGGTCAGTAAGCCGTTGTTAAGAGCAGAGTTTTCTCAATTAGAATTGTAGCAAATTGTAAACTGTTTTTTTGTCCATTGAAGCTGTATTATGGACTATCCAGTGTGTCTCATAAGTATGTAGAGCTTTGGCATAATCAGCATGGCAGTTTTAAACACTAGAAACCATGGAGGTATTAAGAATACAGATAGGAATTCTGTAATTTAGTTTCAGTAGTCCTGTGAACTGATTATCTATTAACAATCTGGAAAAATTAAATACAGATAGATTTTAAATAAGTAAATGTTGGGAAATTTTTTCAAATGGGCAGTATGAGTATTAATAGCAATTTTTATTACCCGTTGGAGCTTGAACTTTTGGTAAAACGTGAAACTAAAGAAATTTTTTACATGCAAATTATTGCTTTATACACAACAATTTTTCTTAGGGTGGAGGATATAGAGACAAAAGATACAGCCCCTGCCCTCAAGAAGCTCTTTGTTTAGGTGGGAAAAATGTTATCATCCAATAATAGCATGCCGAATGCTGGGTTAGAAGCAAAGAGTCTTGGAAGCAGTGAATGTTGAAAGTGAGTTTTTGAGATGATCAGCCTTGATGTGGTGAGGCAGAGAAGGGGTGTTTCCAAGGGAAGGAGCAGCACGTGGGAAAGCACAGAAGATTGAGGAGGAAGCAGCTACATGTTACTTACTTTGTATGCGTGTAAGTCGGTAGGATCTTATATAAAGTTTCCGCTTCAGTTGAGGAGTATGTACTTTTTTGAATTGCATTCGTTTTTGCTTTATATTGTTTTACAGCATGACCTCACACCGCTGTTACTTGGCGTACATGAACAAAAACAGCAAGTGGTGAAATTTTTAATCAAGAAAAAAGCTAATTTAAATGCACTTGATGGATATGGAAGGTATAGTTATTAGTTTTAATCTGTGTGTTGTTAACTAGATTGATAGCAGTCACTCAAGTCATAAATATTAAATTAATAAGATTAATGTGTACTTATTGGGACATAGTGGTATCAACACAAATCTGTCAGGTAGAAAAACAGTTATTTGGACTGGGCAACATAAAGAACAGTTTTTGTAGGATTCATCTTCTCTTATTGTATTGACTGATGTTCTTTGTTGTATGATGTTTTGGTTACATGATCTTACGTTAGCTGGAGGGATTTTGTATTGATTTTATGAAGTGTGAACTTTAACTTTCAGTTTACTTTATGACTCAGTATTGAACTTCTTAACCCTTTCTACCAGTTTTTAACCTCTGTGTCTTATATGCTTTTCCACTAAATATGCTATATTAAACATAAGTAGGGGTTGAAAATTCTTTTGTCTTTTCAATGACTCTGCTTTAAGTTGCTTTCTTTGAAGAATATTAATGTTAGCTTATCCCTACATGACAATTAATTGCTATTCCCACATACTATGGGTTCAACAGCTTTCTTATTTTATTTCCAGTGTATTTTGATGTTTTTGTTTTTAATTGGTATGGAAAGAGGGAGTGAAAATAGTTTTAAGTGGATACACTTTTCCTTTCATGAAGGCAAGCTGTAGGTGGGTGATAAAAGAGAAAAGAGCTAGGCTTTGGATTCACACAAGACTGAGTTTAATTCCTAGCTTTCTTACCTGCTAGGTGTGTGACCTTGGGAATGTTACTTACCACCAAATATATTGTCATATATGAAAAGTAGGAGAATATATCCTTCAAAGTTGACTGTGCATAATAAGTAAGAGAGATATATATGGCACTTAATTCAGTGCCTAGTACATGCTTATTGGCATCATTAACTGACACTCCTGTGACTACTCTTCTTACTATTATTATTATTACTGCTTTCAGCATGCAGAGAGCTCTTGTTCATGTTACCCCCTAGCTGATTTTCTATTACAGCGTATCAGTCTAGGGAAGCTGTGATGAAATCTTCACTTAAATCTTTGTCCACTTCAGATAAGTGGTCCTAACATTGTTTCTTGCCCATCAAAGGACTTTAAATTAGTAGCTTCTACTATGCAACGCCCCAGTGAGATAAGAGGTTTCCTTTTTGTCCCTTCCTTTTAACCTTGGTGGTATTTTACAAAGATGAACACTTGAGCACCCAAGATGCTATGTCTTTTGGTACATGTAAATGTTTAATTCTGCACGGAGAGACAAGATGTTAAATTGGTAAAATATATCAAATTAGCTTTAAAAATAACTTTATTGCAGTTCCTAAGGGAGAAATTATCTCTGTCATTTTAGAACTGCTCTCATACTTGCTGTATGTTGTGGATCAGCAAGTCTAGTCAGCCTTCTACTTGAGCAAAATATTGATGTATCTTCTCAAGATCTGTCTGGACAGACGGCCAGAGAGTATGCTGTTTCTAGTCATCATAATGTGTAAGTGTTTACATTAAAAGGTGAGTTAATGCTAAATTGAGGTTTAAAATAATTGTAACAATTGCCTCTTACGTATCAGGTGAGATGTCATAGTTCGGTTCAGATAGTTTTAGAATGACAGTGAGTTAGTTCCTTGCATCAGCCAGAACTCACAAAAAAAGCAAGACAAGTTAGAAGTACCAGTGGGTGGAGGATTCTTTATCTCAGGACTTTTAAGACCTTTATCCTTAGAGATCCCAACATTGTTCATTTCATCCAAGTATAACACCTATGCATGGGATAAAAAATGGTGTCACATCTTTGATTTTTCTGATTAGTTATTTGGGTCTTGAAATGTCCAGTTTAGCAGAAAGTCTTGTACTGTCTTCTGGGGACTGTCTCCTACATACTCCATGAATTTTTCAAGAACCGAAGGGGTTCACTAAATCCAAGGAAGACAGTCCCTTTTATCAAGTCAGAAGGAGGAGGAAAAAAAGGACATTCCAGTCATTCTGTTGTTTCCATTGTTTCTGTCGCTGCATTGTTGCCACTCAAACTGGTCCTGCTGCCTGGTAATGGTTGACCTTTGACACCAAGATGCCCTTACTGATTCAGATCCCTCAAGCCTTCCTGGCAATTCATACGGTGGCTTTCAAGTTACAATGTATTTTAGTTCCCATACCTATGCTTATATGCTCAGCCATTGTTCCCAAAGCACCAGCACCCTGCTCTGGCTGCTGGGCGTCCTGACTTTATCCGCAGACAAAGTGAGCAGATTGACCCTTCCCCCCATATTCAGAACCTAATGTGGAACCCACATCTTAGCCAAGAATTAGCTGAGACCTTCACGGTCAGAGATCCTTTGAGGCAGTTGTTGGTCTTTTCTCTAGCAGATATCAGGTGGGCTTGTTCTGAAGGGTCAGAGGGGTTCAAATAACGTGAGAGAAAGAGATCAGTGTTTGTTTCTTCTTCTTTGCTACCAGGTCTGTGCTGTGAGGCACCTTTATATCCTGTATAGAACCTTAGGCAGGAGAAAGTCTCATATGAACCTTCCACGAGCAGGGGCTCCCGGTTGTGGTTGGCCCTTGAGTGATCTGTTTTACATGATAATGAAAATCGTCCAAGTTACTTCTATCTCTAGCTCAAGATTTTAAAATATTTTCAAATTCTACCTCACAGGAAGCCATTGAAGAGAATTCTCAGAATCTCAAGTAGGTTAGTTGGACTTAACAGAGCCAAGCCTCGTCCATGACTCATCATTAATCATGTGTAAAAGTAGGGCTTTGTGCTTGCTTCGGCGGCACATATCCTAAAATTAGAACAATACAGAGAAAATTAGCGTGGCTTCTGCATAAGGAGGCAGCACAAATTTTTGAAGCATTCCATGTTCTGTGCAGTCACTGGAAGGTCATTTGACTATTTGCTGACTAGCTGTAAGGAAACACTGTGAAGCAAAGCAAAAGATGGGTGCCACCAAAATACTGAAATTGTGATTTGTGCTGCAAAAATAGTCATGTAAGATGGTCTATGAGATGACTTAGAGCTGAATAACATGTTCGGTGCAAAATTATATTGTTAGCATGTATGTCGAAAACTAGAAAATGTCAACTTGCAACTTCTTCATGGAAACTAAAAAAAATAAAAGAGTTTTGGTCTCCCCTGCCAGCTGGCATTGAACATCAATATAAAGCATTATCCTAACAAACATCTGGCTCAGAGTTGGAGTCTGTAGAGAAGGATCATTGGTCCAAGCCAGGTCTTAACATCCATTGGTTTTTCTGCCCTTGGTGTGATTGGTCAACTCCATAATAGTGGACAATCACATTAGCTACTTTAATGAGATATTTATGAATAAATTTAGTTACAAACTATGACATAGTTGAGATGCCCTGAATTATAAGCCATAAGGAGTAGGACAACTGAAAAGCAAAATTAGGACTTAATAACATTTTCTGAAAACTACATTTGCATATTAGAACCTATGAACAAAATACACATTGGGTTTTATTTGGGATTCCAAGATAATTTTAGTCATAAAGTTTAGGAACAGATTATTCCATTGCTTTACTATTTCTCTGAGCATTTAAAAAATATCTTGTTAAATCTTTATAACAACCTAGTAAAATATGAAATAAGGCAGCAAAGTCCTCACTTTGTTGAAGAAGGCATTGAGCCTAAGAGAAGCAAATTGTCCAAGAACAAATAGCTGTTCATTATGGAGCTAGGACTTATGCAGAGCTGGGACACTTTCTATTATGTCATGATAATGTAAGTAATTTACTGGGTCACCATGCCCTTGATTTCTGAGCATTTCACCTTACATTGTTTTCTTCTTTAATTAGAAGCTTAAAGAGAAGTTTGTAGAATGTACTCATAAGTGAATGGGATGATACTGTTAAGTTCTGATATTATGATAATAGAAATACTCTAAGAATTTTACATTTGGTAAGTATTTTTTATATCAGTATTAAAATAGTAACTTGGTTTATTGCATTTTATACGTAGAATTTGCCAATTATTTTCGACTACTAAGAAAAACGGATACTAAAAATCTCTTCTGAAAACAGCAATCCAGGTAAGACTTGTGATAGTGAATTACTTTGGGTCAGTTGTCCCCAACCTTTTTGGCACCAGGGACTGGTTTTGTGGAAGACAATCTTTCCATGGGCTGAGGGAAGGTGGGAGTGGTTTCAGGATTATTCAATCATGTGACTTTATTGTGCTACTTTATATTATTATTACATTGTAATATATAATGAAATAATTATACAACTTAGCATCATGTAGAATCCGTGGAAGCTCTGAGCTTATTTTTCTGCAACTAGACGGTCTCATCTGGGGGCAAAGTGAGACAGTGACAGATCATCAGGCATTAGATTCTCATACGAAGCACAAAATGTAGATCCCTCAGACGGGCAGTTCACAACAGGGTTCATGCTCCAATGAGTATCTAATTCTCTGACTGGTCTGACTGGTGGCAGAGTTCAGGCGGTAATATGAGCCTTGGGATGTGGCTATAAACACAGGCGAAGCTTCCCTGGCTTGCCTGCTGCTCACCTCCTCCTGCTGCTCACCTCCTCCTCATAATAGTCCATGGATGGGTCCCAGTCTGTGGCCTGGGAGTTGTGGACCCTTGCTCTGGGTGGTCCTACCATAGATAAAAAAGTGAAAGTAAGGAATTTTTGATCACAAGAATGCTGAAGCACAAGTCGTGCTACATACGCTTGTCCCAACAAGGTTTCACTGTTACTGACTTCATTCCTCCTCATTTGAAGTTGGAAAGAGATACATTTACTTTGTTGGAACAAGATGTGTTCTACCTGCTGGTTAATTGTCGTGATAACAGTAATTTTGTTAGAACAAGATGCTCCGCTATCATTTGCCAAAAGATTGCCATAATAAATATACAAATTGCCCCACTCTAGGCTCAGCAGATTATAATAAAAGTAGAAAAATGTTTCACAATAACAAAAATGCTAGTATGCTACTGGGTTGTGGACACCTGATACATTGTATAATCCAAACTGTAGGAGGACACCTTTAGCTATCTATTTATCACAGAGCTTCTGTAAGTTAGGTTTCATAAGTTGCAGGAGACAAAGATGGAACAGATGTAGTTTTGATCTTTAAGGTGCTCATAATAGAGCTGTCTCCATTTCTGTGCCTTTTCAACAGAATTTTCAAAGAACCCATTTCTATTTATGTTTTCACTTGTCCACTTAACAAATAACTATCAAATATCTTTTAGATACTAACCATTTTTGTAATGCTACAGAACACAAAAATACAGACAGGAGCTTGTTATTATCATTGTCGTTTTTATTATTTTACTACTTTGCTCGGTGCTCACTGTGTGCTAGATGCCCACTGGAAGCTTATAATTATGATTTATTATATATTGATTATGTGCCAGACATATGTGATGAGGAATAAAAGTTTTGGGGAAAAAACAGTTGTGATTTAAGGTAAACATACAGAGTGAGAAGAATTTTTCTAGGTAAAGAAGCAGAAGAAGAATAATGTTTGGCAGAAGGAACATGCAACGAGTTGGTGTGTTTGCCAGAAGGAACGTCTAACGAGATTGCCTGTTTGGCAGGAAGAGCAGCAAGTGCAAAAGACAAGATGCTTGAGTGAACTTTGCAGGGTTTCTGAGCAGTTCACTTTTGCTAGCACCAAAAGTGTGAGATACCAGAGGTTGGGAATGAGGTGAATACTTAGCTAAGGCAAATTTATGGTAGACTTTTTAATACTGTAGAAATGAGTAGGGCTTATCCTGTGGGCCATGGGAAGTTTACCAGATAGAATGCTTTGGACTGCAAATACTGATGAGCAGTGGCTAAAACAGTAGGAACCAGAGTTGTTTTGGTTGTTCGGTGATATCTTAGGTATCCCACTTGTTCCTCTTTCAGCTGTGCTGTTGGCAGTGTTTTATTCATGTCTCCTTTCAGGGTTGGCTAATCGCAGCAGCTCCAAACATCTTGTTCTCACGGCACAACATCACAAGAGCTGCTTTTCTTCACATGTGTCTTTTAAACAGGGAGAAAACTTAGAAGCATGCAAGGGGCTTCCTGTAACATTTCATTGGCTGGGTCACACCACATGCTCATTCCCAAATCAGGCACTGGGAAGGCAAATATGTGATTAGCTTAGAATAAACATTTCTGTTTCTGAGGCTGAGGAGGGGGATTGGGATAATAAATATCCCAATAGACTTGTGTTTCTTCTGCAAGAAAGAATAAGGCGTGGCTATTGCGAGGGAGCCCACAGTGTTTGCTGCAGAGGCTCATTGGAGACATTTGAGCAGGGGAATCGCAAGATTAAATTTGAGTACTAAGGCATTCTGGTCGTGGTATAAAACGGGTTAGCAAGCTTTTTCTGTAAAGGACCAGGTGGGTAATATTTGAGGTTATGTGGTCTCTGTCATATCTACTTACCCTGCTGTTGTTTGCTGTTGTAGTGTGAAAGCCATGATGATTCTATGTAAGCAAACAGGCATGATAGAGCTCCTATAAAACTTTATTTACAAAGCCATAAGGCAGATTAGATTTGGCCTGTGGCCTATAGTTTGCTGGAATTGATGGAAGGGAACCAGGTAAAGAAACCAGGAGACAAAGGAAGCTTTTGCAGTAGTGAACTATAGTTTTCTTCTCACACATCCTTGGACTAGTATCAGTGTATTAGAAGGTTTTCACCCATCCATGGTGAAATAAATAAAGTTCAGAATCTCAGTTACTCATTTTAATATGTTGGCCTTTTTTTTAGTGTTATGCTTTTTTCATTTGCTTAATTTTTTTCATGTAAAAAACGCATTAATAGTTGGCATTTTCTTTTAAATAAAAACCATTTTGTAAATGTTTATGTTCCCAGTGGTAGTGGGAATATAAAACAGAGGCAGAAAAGAGGTATAGTCAGTATGATTTAGTGATAATTGAATGAGAAAGGTTTGGGGCACAGAGAGAAGTGTTCACTTCTGATTTTCCAGTGACTAGCACAAGATAGTTTGAAACGTGATTTTTTTCTCTTGGCCCCCCCCCCCCCCCCAAAAAAAAAGGCTTTTTTACCTTCTCATCCTTGGAGCCATTGGCATTAGCTATGGGCCTGATAGTTTAAGAAAACTTTATTCTCCAAAGTAACATTTTGATAAATAGTGTAATTCTTTATTACAGCAAAACCATTGCTTAAGTGGGCAAAACTCTAGAGGATAGGAAAAGACACTCTTGAAATAAGGTGGTGATGCCCTGAAATTCAGCAAACTGCAGGGGCACGTGTTGTTCTACTGTTATGCCCAGACTGTTTGTTCCCCAAAGAAGACCACCAGAGTCCAGAGTCAAAGCCAAGCGGCAAGGATCTTTACTACAAGTTCGAACCTGGTCCCTCCATTCCACAGTGTACAAGAGGGCCTCGAACAATGCGAGCGTTTGCTTTTTATAGCCCGAGAGTTACAGGGGAACAAAGGAATTCTTTTGATTCCCACGCTTTCAGTAAAACCTTGAACGGCCGTCTCCTTATCGGAGACTTTCCAGGTGGTGTTTGTACTGGGCTCAGGGAGTTTGAGAGATACATGGCGATATGTGGTGGGATGGGAGGATGGGATGTGTTTGTATTGGGCTTAGGAAGTTTGAGAGATACATGGCGATATGTGGTGGGATGGGAGGATGGGATGTGTTTGTACTGGGCTCAGGGAGTTTGAGAGATACATGGCGATATGTGGTGGGATGGGAGGATGGGATGTGTTTGTACTGGGCTCAGGGAGTTTGAGAGATACATGGCGATATGTGGTGGGATGGGAGGATGGGATGTGTTTGTACTGGGCTCAGGGAGTTTGAGAGATATATGGCGATATGTGGTGGGATGGGAGGATGGGATGTGTTTGTACTGGGCTCACGGAGTTTTCGCCTGGGGCTGAGGAATGTGCCCAGCTCCTTTCATTCTCCCCTTCTTTTCAGGCATCTCTAGAGCCAATCTTGGGTCTTATAAGTCTGATTCTGTCTCAGTGTTTACAGGTTGGTATTGGGCTCTGAGAACCATGAGTTGTACGGTGTCAAATCTCTCTCTAACAAACTGTAAAATTCTGTTAACAACACAAGGTCCTACAGTAAGCAGAAATAGTAGACTTAGCAGGGGTCCAAGGAAGGGGACTAACAGAGAAAACATAGAGGAATTCCACCATTGGTCTGCAGCTGAAGCAAACTGCTGTGTTTTTACTTCAGTGCTTAACTTGCGTAACTGTTGGACCCGGTCCTCTACAAGCCCTGATTCATTTATGTAGAAACAACAGTCTTCTTTTAGAAACATACAAGTACCACCTTTTTCTGCAGTGAGTAGGTCTAGGGCCCTCCGGTTCTGCAAGGTTACCTGTGCTAGGGACGTGAGCTGCCGCTGGAGGGAGGCAAGGGACTCAGCCGACTCCTCCATAGCAATGGCAAATTGTTGGTACAACTTGTTACTTTCTTTGAGGGTGTGACCTAGGGCTCCCCCCGCCAGTCCGGCCGCAATGAAGGATGCGGTGAGGGAGATTCCTGCAATGAGGGGGAGAAATATGGCTCATGCAGGTCTCGGTCTAGGGTCTGGGTGAATAACAGCACTAGTCCAGTTACCAGTATACCCTAGGAACTCGCCAGCAGTTAGTAGAGCAGTTAGTAGAGTCAACCGGGGAACTAATGTGACAGGGAGACACAGTAGGTTGTTAACAGAGGGACTAGGTAGGTTCTTAGATAATGTTCCATTACACCAGAAGAATATGGCTGACGGAGCCTTTAAGGTGATATTAGGGGGCGTTGCAGTGATGCTGCAGAGGCTGGAACTGGTTCCTGAGAAACCGTAGGGAAACTTCTCCTGACTGGGGTTTAGGTATAAGGGCACGTTAGGGATAGGGGCATATGAGAGGTTTCGGAGGTTGTTAGCTTGGGCAGAGGTAGAGGATCCTCACGGCAGAGGGACAGCAGTTAGCGGTGGATGCCCTAGAGTGGCGCACAGAAAGCAGCCAGACAGGCTGTGAAGTCCTGTAAGGTTAGCAAGTTCTAGTCCTTCTTGTAATAACTTTCTTTTTTTTTTTTTTGAGACGGAGTCTCGCTCTGTCGCCCAGGCTGGAGTGCAGTGGCCGGATCTCAGCTCACTGCAAGCTCCACCTCCTGGGTTTACGCCATTCTCCTGCCTCAGCCTCCCGAGTAGCTGGGACTACAGGCGCCCGCCACCTCACCCGGCTAGTTTTTTTGTATTTTTTAGTAGAGACAGGGTTTCTCCGTATTAGCCAGGATAGTCTCGATCTCCTGACCTAGTGATCCGCCCATCTCGGCCTCCCAAAGTGCTGGGATTACAGGCTTGAGCCACCGTGCCCAGCCCTTCTTGTAATAACTTTAACCGGGAGAAAGGACGTAAGTCTTGTGTTAGTCTGTTTTCCTGTCGTTGGATATTCCTGTGGACCAGGGGCAGTACTTGCACTAGGCCTCGCCACAGATAGAGGTGACTGCTAGGCCATGTGGAGGAGGGGGAGTAGTATACAGCCCCATGTTGAGGCGTGGTGCAGCGGGAGTTCCAGAGGTCTCTAACCTGTCCATGTATATGAAAAGTCTCTATCCCGTCTACGATGGAAGGGCCACTTAGGGTCTAACTGTTTTCTCTCTCCCCAATAACGGGGTCTGTGGATGTTACAATAGTTATAAGGACAGCCAGCATTTTGGTGCCACCAGTAGTGTTTACAATTGTATTTAGTCTGATCAAACTCAAAGCATATTATTGGTGTCATAGGTTTGGCTATTTGAAAACCATTAAAATTTAGTAGAATTGGGCTGTTGCACCCTGAGGAGGGGCAATCAGCACTGACCAATAATTTCCCGGGCTTATGAGGTTGCCCAGGGTGGGTTCGGTTTTCATAAAGCCAGAATCTCCAGACAAAGGGATTAAGAGCTGGTTTTGTGATTTCTCCAGCGGCCACTAGGGCGACTAACGTTAGGGTTAGACTACCTAACTGCATGTTTGTAGTGAGCTATGCTGCCGGCGCAGGGTGAGTTTTAAGGGGTTGTTTCTAGCTCTGTCCACAGTCCACGTGTCCGGTGCTTCAGCCGCCGCCGTGATTGGTCCCAGGAGGTCGGAGGTTGGGTCCACCGGCTTGACGTGGGTGTAGTGGATCCACGACGTGATGCCTTCTACCTTCAGGGCGGTGGGTGTGGTTAGGAGTACCTGGAGTGGTCCTTTCCACCTGGGTTCTAGGGTCTCTTGTCGGTGTCGCTTGACACCGACAGGACCCAGTCTCCCGGCTGGTACGGATGGGGTGTCGGCGGGGGACTGGTCTCATATAGTTCCTTCAGCTTGGGCCAGATTTCTTGATGAATTTTCTGCAAGGCTTGTAGGGAAAATAAGAGTTCAGAGACATTTTCTGTTTCAGACTTGAGCAGATCATCTTTTAGGCTGGGAACTAAGGGTGGGGGTCTGCCATACATAATTTCATAAGGGGTAAGGCCCAGTCTGTAAGGGGTATTACGGGCCCAGAACAGAGCATAGGGGAGAGGGACCACCTAATTAGCACCAGTCTCTATAGTTAATTTAGTTAAGGTTTCCTTTAAGGTCCGATTCATCCTTTCTACCTGTCCTGAACTCTGGGGCCTGTAAGCACAATGTAGTTTCCAATTTGCCCCAAGGATGGAAGCCAAATCTTGACTTACCTTAGCGACGAAGGCCGGCCTATTATCTGACCTTATCTGGACGGGGAAGCCATACCTGGGGAGGATATCTTCCAGGATTTTCTTTGCTACAACCTGAGCAGTTTCCTTTTTGGTGGGGAATGCTTCAGTCTACCCTGAAAAAGTATCTACAAAGACAAGTAAGTACCGATACCCGTATTTTCTTGGCTTTATCTCAGTAAAATCTACTTCCCAGTAGATACCGGGCCTGGTTCCTCTGAGCCTTGCTCCCGTTGCAGCCTGGGATTGGGGGTAGGCGTTGTTAAGCTGGCAGACTTTGCAACTTGTCACGATGTTGCTGGCCATCTCGGCTGTATGTCTGAATTTGAGCTTAGAGCGTCTGATCAGGTCTGTCATCCGCCGAGCACCCAGGTGGGTGGTTCGGTGGATGTGTTGTAACACTTGTTGTCCTAATTTTTCTGGTAGGATGGTTTGGTCATTAGTATCAGTCCACCACCTATTCTGGATCTGTTTTAGGGGAAGCTTGTCAATCCACTGGAGATCTTGTTCTGAATAATCAGGGAAATATGGCAAGTCCCGGGGACCCGGGTCAGGGAGCTGGAGTGCAAGGAGTTGACTGGGAGCCTTCGCCACCTTTCTTGCAGTTTGGTCCGCCAGAAAGTTGCCTTGAGCAGTTGAAGTAGTTAGTTTCTGATGCCCTGGGCAATGCACAATGGCTAACTTTTCTGGCCTCCATAGGGCTGTTAGCAGGGCTAGGATTTCTTGCTTGTTTTTTATCTCTTTTCCTTCAGCCGTCAGTAACCCCCGCTCACTGTAAATGGCCCCATGTATATGCGCCGTTGCAAAAGCGTATCGGCTGTCTGTATATACCGTCAGCTTTTTCCCCGCCCCCTAAGGTAAGAGCTTGGGTGAGCGCTATCAGTTCGGCCTTCTGGGCCGATGTCCCCGGGGGCAGGGGTTCCGCCCAGATTACTTAAGTCTCTGAAGTTACTGCCGCTCCAGCGTACCTCTGGCCCTGATGCATGAAGCTGCTCCTATCAGTGAACCAAACGAGGTCGGCGTCAGGAAGTGGGCGGTCCTGCAGGTCTTCTCGAACTCCGTGCACCTGAGCTAGTATCTCGGTGCAGTCATGGAGTGGGGCGTCCAGGTCCGGGTTGGGCAGCAGCGAGGCAGGGTTTAAGGTCGTTGGGGGCAGGAATGTTATCCTGAGAGGATTTAGTAGTAGTCCTTGGTAGTGGGTGAGTCAGGCGTTACTCATCCAGCGATTAGGTGGCTGTTTGAGTACACCTTCGATGGCATGTGGAGTAACGACCCGCAATTCTTGCCCCATGACAAGTTTATCAGCATCCTGCACCATCAGAGCCGTGGCTGCAATCATTCGGAGACAGGGAGGCCACCCGGCAGCCACTGGGTCTAACTTCTTTGACAGGTAGGCAACTGGCCTCCACCAGGGGCCTAAGTTCTGTGTTATTACCGCCTTGGCAACACCTTTATTCTCATCTACGTATAAGTGGAAGGGCTTGGTAACATCAGGTAGTCCCAGTGCAGGCACGGAGAGTAGGGCGTTTTTAATCTGTTGGAAAGCCAACTCGGCTTCGTCTGTCTACCTAAATGGCCGCTGCCCCTGTGTTGCCTGATATAAGGGTTTAGCCAGTTCCGCGAACCCAAGTATCCATAGTCTGCAAAACCCCGCCGACCCCAGGAATTCCGTCACTTGTCGGGTGGATTGCGGCCTGGGGATCTGCAGAACAGTTTGTTTCCGGGCATCTGTTAACCAGCGCTGCCCTTCTTTAAGCAGGTACCCTAGATATGTTACCTCTGATTTACAGATTTGAGCTTTCTTTGCCGAGGCTCGGTAGCCTAGATTTCCCAGAGCTTGTAAGAGACCCTTGGTCCCTTGGATGCAAGCTTCTTGGGTCTCAGCAGCAATCAGGAGGTCATCAACATACTGTAGTAAGGTTATTTCAGGGTGTTTGCGTCGGTACTCACCCAGGTCTTCATGGAGGGCCTCATCGAACAGGGTAGGAGAGTTTTTGAATCCTTGCAGCAGTCTGGTCCATGTCAGTTGGCCACTTATGCCCCTATCAGGGTCATTCCACTCGAAGGCGAAGAGCTTTTGGCTCTGAGGGGCTAAAGGCAAACTGAAGAAAGCATCTTTTAAATCTAAAACAGTGTACCATTGATGTTTAGGGTTTAGGATACTCAGGAGGGTATACGGGTTAGGCACAGTTGGATGTATGTCCACAACCCTCTTATTGATTTCTCTTAGGTCTTGTACAGGTCTGTATTCTCCACTATTAGGTTTTCGTACTGGCAACAATGGAGTATTCCAGGGTGAGTGACATGGGCGAAGGACCCCTTGGTCAAGGAGCCGGCGGATATGCGGGGCAATTCCTTTCTTGGCCTCTAGGGGCATCGGGTATTGGCGTACCCGCACGGGGTCTGCCCCAGGCTTAAGTTCAACAAATAAGGCAGGACGGTGTTTTGCTAGACCTAAGCCCCTCGTTTCTGCCCAAGCTTCTGGATATTGCTGGAGCCAGGTTGCTATGTCCTGGTCAGGGGCCGTTTGCTCCTGGTGGAGCCGGTACTCATCTTCTAGGGTTATAGTCAGGACGGACACGGGTCGATTGTGGGAGTTGGTCACGACGGGCCCCTCAGGGAGGAAATGGATCTGTGCTCCTATTTTAGTTAGCAGGTGTCTCCCTAATAGGGGACAGAGGCTCTCAGGGATGACCAGGAAAGAATGGGTTACATTCTTGGCTCCGAGGTTTACTGTTCTTTGTGTTGTCCATGGGTATGTATTAACTCCTGTGGCCCTTTGTACCCACGAGGACTTGGAGGATAATTTCCTATTAGTTTTAACTAAGACTGAGTGCTGTGCTCCTGTATCGACCAAGAACTGGACCGGGGACCCCTCCACTTGCAAAGTTACCCTAGGTTCGGGGAGGGGATCCGAACCCCGTCTTCCCTAGTCTTCATCTTGAGTGACTAGTACGGGTGTAGACCTAGGAGGTCCCTGTCCTCGTTGTTTCTTTTTGGGGCAGTCTCTTACCCAGTGGCCAGCCTCCTTGCAGTAGGCACATTGGTCTTTTTTCAGATTATCATGCCTGGGGGGCCGCCTGGGTTGGGTGTACTCTGGCTGTAGATGCTCTTTCTGTACCACTGCTGCCAGGACCTTGGTCATTTTTTCAGTGGCCTTAAATTGCCTTTCCTCTGGGTTATCTCTGTTATTGTAAACCCGCTGGGCTATCTGAAGGAGGTCTTGAATCCGCTTTCCTTCTAAGTCTTCTAATTTCTGGAGTTTTCTTTTAATATCTGGGGCTGCCTGATTTACGAAAGACATTACAACAGGCCGGGCGCGGTGGCTCAAGCCTGTAATCCCAGCACTTTGGGAGGCTGAGGCGGGCGGATCACAAGGTCAGGAGATCGAGACCACGGTGAAACCCCGTCTCTACTAAAAATACAAAAAATTAGCCGGGCGCGGTTGTGGGCGCCTGTAGTCCCAGCTACTCGGGAGGCTGAGGCAGGAGAATGGCGTGAACCTGGGAGGCGGAGCTTGCAGTGAGCCGAGATCGCGCCACTGCACTCCAGCCTGGACGACAGAGCGAGACTCCGTCTCAAAAAAAAAAAAAAAAAAAAAAAAATAAAAGACATTACAACAGCTGCCTGACTTCCTGGAGCCTCTGGATCTATGGGGGTGTACTGTCTAAAAGCTTCCATTAATCTTTCTAAGTAGGTGGCTGGGCTCTCTGTCTTTCCCTGCAGAATAGAATATACTTTAGCCAAATTAGTGGGCTTGCGAGCAGCTGCCCGGAGACCTGCCATTAGAGTCTGGCGATAAAGGTGTAGCCGTCCCCTACCTTCTGCCGTGTTGTAGTCCCACGCTGGCCTGGTCAGAGGAAAGGTCGCGTTTATGAGGTCGGGGTTGGCAGTCGGTTGACCGTCGTCCCCCGGGACCAGCTTTCTAGCTTCTACCTGTATTCTCTCTCGCTCTTCTGTGGTAAACAAGATTCGGAGGAGCTGCTGACAATCATCCCAAGTGGACTGGTGGGTGAACATGACACTATCCAGTAAAGCCAGTAAATCTTTGGGGTTGTCTGAAAACCGAGCACTCTGAGTCTTCTAGTTATACAGATCGCTGGTGGAGAATGGCCAGTACTGGAGCCTGGGGATTCCTGTGTCATCTGGGGGTCCTATTTCCCAAAGGGGTAAAGCCACCGTGGAGTCAGGCGGCTGGGGGGGGGGCTAGTCCACGAAGTGCACCCTCGCGTCCGCCCCGCCGGCCCTTCAAAGTTACTTTCCCTTTCAGCGGACCCGTGAGTGCCAGCCGCCTTCCCTCTGCCTGCTCCTTCTCGCGACACAGCCTGGGGCCCAGAGGGATACGGAGGGGGTTCTGTGAACAGTGGGTCCCTGCTATCAGGTAGAACAGGATGGGGGCGGGCAGTTGGTTGCTTGGATTTTAGTGGTCGAGCAACCAGTGCCTTACAGGGTTCAGAGTCTAATTGGAAAGGGGACAGCCAAGGAGGCGGGTTTTCAACAAGGTCCTGCCATATGAGGATGTATGGGATTTGATCTAAGTGGCCCGCACGCCCAGGTAGGAAAATCTTGGATTTTACCCTAGTAATGACAGCAAGCCGGAAGGTCCCTTCAGGTGGCCACCCCACATCAAAGGCAGGCCATTCGGAGCGACACAGAGTAATTAGCTTTCCTTTCCTGATTTCCATACCAAGATCATGGCCCCTTGCTCTAACTTCTTTGAAATTACTTGTAAGGAGAGATAGAGGAGTGCTCTGGGTATTACCCATCCTGTAATGATTTGTAGTCTCTTCCTGTAAAGGAATGTGGGTTAGAATCCCTGTAAAGGAAATCTGATCTGACTTATTAATGATATCTAGTCGCAGGCGCGCTTTGGCAGCCCGAAGCCGGAAGCCCGGGGACCGGGGCCGCTCAGATCGCGAGCGCGCGCCGGAAGCCGGGAGCCCGGGGACCGGGCTGCAAGCACGCGCCGGAAGCTGGGAGCCCGGGTCAGAGTTAGCTGCCCGGGTCGCGATTGCCCTCGGGCGACCCAGATCAAAGACAGCTTTCAGATCGCAAGCGCGCACCGGAAGCCCGGGTCAGAGTTAGCTGCCTGGGTCGCGATCGCGCTCGGGCGACCCAGATCAAAGACAGCTTTCAGATTGCAAGCGCGCACCGGAAGCCCGGGTCAGAGTCAGCTGCTGCCCGGATCGCAAACGCGCTCCCGCAGCTCAGATGGCGATTTAGATCGGAAGAGAGCCAGGGGACGTCTCCCACCGGTCTCCACTGGCCATCCTATAGTGCGTCCGCCAGGACTGTGCCAGCTCCAGTTTCAGACCTCGCGAGTCACAGATTCAGATTCAGAACAGACACACAGACACAGACAGACAAACGGAGACGAGCCAGCTCAGCTATCAGTAGATCGATCCTAGCAGATCCGTTGACCAGGGGTCTGGTGGGCTTGGGGAATCCCGGACGGGCCCCCAGATGTTATGCCCAGACTGTTTGTTCCCCAAAGAAGACCACCAGAGTCCAGAGTCAAAGCCAAGCGGCAAGGATCTTTACTACAAGTTCGAACCTGGTCCCTCCATTCCACAGTGTACAAGAGGGCCTCGAACAATGCGAGCGTTTGCTTTTTATAGCCCGAGAGTTACAGGGGAACAAAGGAATTCTTTTGATTCCCGCGCTTTCAGTAACCTTGAACGGCCGTCTCCTTATTGGAGACTTTCCAGGTGGTGTTTGTACTGGGCTCAGGGAGTTTGAGAGATACATGGCGATATGTGGTGGGATGGGAGGATGGGATGTGTTTGTACTGGGCTCAGGGAGTTTTCACCTGGGGCTGAGGAATGTGCCCAGCTCCTTTCACTACTACCCCAGGTCAGAGTGTGTCAGTCATCACTCAGTGCCACTCACAGACCACCAACTTCAGAATATCTAGGTGTAAAGGTCTGTACAATAGTCGTAACATAATAATGTAAACAATTTTACGTTATTAATTATTTATATTATACAGTTACACAATGTAAACACTATTAAAACATGTTTGTCTTCAAAGAATGGCCTTAGTTTCTGTGGGCAGTGTCTCCTCATGGAAAGGTAGTGCATTCCTGCTAAATCACGGACAAAACGGGCCCCCAGGAGCTCTCCAGGCTGCAGCAGCAGCTTCTCATCTATGTCCTTCACTGCATGATGTTGTTGTTGACTTTGAAAGCTCCTTTTCGTCTAGTTTTATCAACAGAGCTGGTATTTCATGAGGATCTACTGCATGCCAGGGCTCCTATGGCACTGCGGTCTTGTTGGTTGCCAAAAGGCAGACCACAGGCCATCTTGAACATAAAGTGCAGAAAGCAGGCAGGATTACCACCCATGGGCCTCGGCCTTCTGTGGCCCTGGCCAGATTTAGAATTTGGGACAAGGCAGGACAAGCTCACTCGGAGCAGCGTGTCGGTGGCTGGGGCCTGTGCATTGCAGGCAAAGCCATGGTGGCTCAAGGAGCAACCAGCCACTTCTGCTAGGCTGGGCCTGGGGTCCGGAGGGTGGTGGCCCTCTGCGTGGGGCCTGCAAGCCTGTATTTTCCTTCTGCAGTGCCCTAGCAGAGGTTTTCCAAGAGGCTCTGTGTTTAATTTAAGAGACCAGAATAACTAAAACACGAAACTGAATTGAATAAGAAAGTGGCAGCCTTTAATTGCAAATATGCACCCACACACAGGCGAGGTTCTCCGGTCCTCAAGTGTGGGGCCAGAGAAGTCGTGCCGGCTCCTGCCGGTGGCGGACTTTTATGCATTGCTACCGGAAAGGGGAGGGCAGTGGGCGGGATAGGGGCGTCTCCATAGGCGTGGTCGGATAAGTTTCGGTTTCTTCAGATTGATATCACATGGCGCATGCTCAGTTGATCCGCACTTTCCCAGGCACGGGCAAGTTGGTGGTGAAGAACCTGGAAGCAACAGGGACTGCACCATTTTGCTCACCTTTTTCCATCTTGTCCCTTTTCCCTCACCCACTCTGCCTCTGCAGCATGCTTCTTCCTGGGAATGGTGGGAGGTGGTTTTCCAGGGTGGAAGCCTCACCAGTGGTTAAGCACTGTCTTCTTGATGCTGACCTCGTGATAGTGAGTTCTCATGAGATCTGGTTTTATAGCAGGGTGTGGCACCTTCTTCCTCTCAGTCTGCTCCTTCTCCTGCCACGTGAAACATCTCCTTGCCCCTTGGCCTTCTGGTGTGATCAGGAGGCACCTGAGTCCTCCCAGAAGCAGAAGCCACTGTGTTTCCTTTGCAGCCTGCAGAACCGTGAGCCCATTAAACTTTCTTTATGATCACACAGACAGTTAGTACTGTAAACTCAAGCCATGAAATGCCTTCAAGGCCTTTTCCCCATTGTCTTGGCAATCAGTGCTCAGCTTCTTTTCATGCAAATATCTGAAGCCTGCGTGAATTTTTTCCCTGAAATTGGACTTTTCTTTTACCACATTGCCAGGCTGTGACAAAGATAGCTGACAGTGTAGAAGCAGGCTCAGAAGCGGATAAAAGACAGAGGTCGGGAGAGTTGGGAGAGCTTAGAAGACAGCAAGGTGAGGAAAAGTTTGGAGCACTGTAGAGAATTGTGAAATGCTTGTGATGAGAAGGCTGACAGAAGGATGGACAGTGAAGGCCAGACTTAAAAGGTCTCAGATGAAAATGAGGAATTTCCTGTGAACAGGAGCCAAGGTTCCATTTGATTGGCCTGACAGAGAACATGGCTGCACAGTGACCCTGCCCTGGAGATCTGTGAAACTATGAACTTGCGGGTGATGATTTAGGATGTATCTTGTGGAATGAACATCTAGGCAGCATAGCTCAAGAGGTGTCCTGTCTGCGTCGAACAGCCTGTGTTATGTGTGAGCCTAAGGAACGACCTCAAGTTGGAACTTCTATTTAAAGGAGAAGCGGAGCTCAAAAGTTTGGAAAATTTGCAGCCTGGCCAAGTGGTCAAAAAGAAAAGCTATTTTCTTTTTGAAAATAGGATAGCTAACAGCTAATAGCTAATAAAATAGAAAATAGCTAATGGGGAAAATTCAAGAAGGCTCAGGGTATTTGCATAAAAAGGAGCTTAGTGCAAGCAGCCAAGACAAAGGGTAAAAGGCCTTGAAGGCATTTCAGAGACCTTTGCAGTGGCCCTTGCTGTCACAGGTCCGGGGGCCTAGCAGAGATGAATGGTTTCCTGGGCCAGCTGCATGGCCCGGCTTCTGTGTGCATCCTCAGGACGCTGCTGTCTTCATCCCTGCAGCTCGAGCTCCAGCCATGACTGAAAGATGCACAGATAGAGCTTGGATCACTGCTTCAGAGGTGGCCCCAAGCCTTGATGGCTTCCACATAGTGTTAAGCCATTAGGTGCACAGAGCAAGAGACCAGAGGCTCGGGAGCCTCCGTCTAGACTCCAGAGGATGTAGAGAAAAACCTGGGTGTGCAGGCAGGAGCTTTTCCAAGACCAGAGCCTCATGGAAAACCTCTACTAGGGCAGCAAAGAAGGGACATAGAGGGTTGAAGCCCCCACACAGGGAGGCTCCATTCTCCAAACCCCAGATTCATAGACCCACCAACAGCTTGCACCCTGAGTGTGGAGAAGGCACAGGCACTCAACATCAGCCCTGTCCATGAGAGGCAGCCTTGGGTGCTGAACACTGCAAAGCCACAGGCGCAGATCTGCCCAAGGCCTTGGGAGCCCAGCCCCCACACCCCTGTGCCCCGGATGTGGGACAAGGATTCAGAAAGGATGATTTTGGAGCTGTCGGATTGAGTGACTGGCCTCCTGGGTAATGGATGTTCATGTATCCTGTGAGTCCCATCTGTGTTTTGTTTTTCTTTCTGGCAATTTTTTTTTTTCTGTTGCCTGGAATGCTTACCCATTGGCTGTACAATCATTGTACCTTGGAGGTTAACTAACTTGCTTTGAAACTCAGGGGCAGAAAGGACTGTAGCCTTGTCTCAGATGAGACTTTGAGGTTTGGACATTTCAGTAAATGCTGGAATTATTTAAGATTTGGGGGACTGTAGGGAAGGCATCATTGTATTTTGCAGTGTGAGAAAGATAGGAGATTTGGGAGACCAGGGACAGAATAATATGATTTGGCTCTGTGTCCCTACCAAAACTCCTGTGGAATTGTAACGGGAAAAGTTAAATGTGGGGACTGGTGGATGGTGATTTAATCATGGTGGACAGTGGAGGTTGGAAGGTGGGGGTGGTCAGGAGCATTGCAGGGATTGTGGTGGGGTTCGGGGGAAAGGCAGGGGTGGGAGGCAGATCCTTCACAAATGGTTAAACACCATCTTTTTAATGCTGTCTTTCTGATAGTTTGCTTCATGATTTAGGGTCTTTGAGATTCAATGAATACTGGCCTGCTGGGTTTTGGATGTACATTGGGCCTGTGGTCCCATTTGTATTATTTTTCTGGGAAATTTCTTCCCTTTGGATTGAGAAAGCTTACCCAATGTCTGTACCATCACTGTACCTTAAAAGAACTCCATTTGAAATTCAGGGACTCATAGGCAGAAGAGACTGTAGCCTTGTATCAGATAAGACTTTGAACTTTTTACATTTGAGTTAATGCTGGAATGAGTTAAGGCTTTTGGAAACATTTGAAAGAGGCATGACTGTATTTTACTCTGTGAGAGTGACATGAGATTCAGGGGGAGAGGATCAAGGGCAGAATAATATGGTTTGGCTATATTTCCCTAGAAAAACTCATGTGGAATTGCAATCCAGAATGTTGGAGGTGGAGCCTGGTGGGAGGTGATTTAATCGTGGATGGGAGGGGGGTGGGATTGGAGGGAAAAAGGGGTGGGTAGGGTGGTGAGCAGTAAGCTGGCTGTAGGGTGGTGGGAGGGTGGGGTAGTAGGAAGGAGGAGTAGCCTGCTGCAGAGGCAGAGGCTCGTGGAAAACCTCTCCTAGGACAGTGCACCTGTGGCTTTGCAGGGTGAAGCCCCATGGCTGCTCTCATGGGCTGGGCTGATGTTGAGTGCCACTAGCTTTTCCATACTGAAGGTGTGAGCTGTTGGTGGGGCTGTGAACCTGGGGTTTGGAGGATGGTGGCCTCCTGCATAGGGGTTCCAAGCCCATGTTTTTCTTCTGCACTGGCATAGTACAGGTTTTCCAAGAGGCTCTGCCTCTGCCTCAGGCTTCTGCCTGGAAACAGTAGGGGGTGGAGGTGGGTTGGGGGTCGGATCCTTCACCAGTGATTAAGCACCATCTTCTTGATGCTCACCTTGTGATAGTGAGTTGTCATGAACTTCCTCATGGTGTTAAGCCACTGGTTGGATGGAGCATGAGACTAGAGGGTTGGGAGCCTCTGCATAGACATTGGAGGATGTATGGATATGTCTGGGTGTCCAGGCAGAAGCCTTCCAAAAAGGCAGCACCTCATAAGAAACCTCCACCAGGGCAGTGCAGAAGGAAAATACGGAGTTGGAGCCCCCACACTGGAGGCCACCATCATGCAGACCCCAGATTCATAGACCCCACAACAGCTTGTACCGTCAGTGGGGAAAAGCTACAGGCACTCAACACCAGCCCAGCCCATGAAGGCAGCCCTGGGGCATAAACCCTGCAAAGCCACAGGTGCAGAGCTGCCCAAGGCCTTGGGAGCCCAGCCCTTACTTCCGTGTGCCCTGGATGTGGGACAAGGTTTCAAAAAGGGTAATTTTGGAGTTGTAGGATTGAATGACTGGCCTTCCGGGTTTGGAGTTTCATGGGGCCTGTAAGTCCTTTCTGTGTTTTGTTCTTACTGGCAAAATTACTCCTTTTGGCTGGGAATGCTTATGCATTGCCTGTATAAGCATTGTACCTTGGAAGTAGTTAACTTGCTTTATATTTCAGAGGTTCATGAGTCTAAAGATCTGCAGCCTTGTGTTGGATAAGACTTTAAGCTTTGAACATTTGTATAAATGATGAAATGATGTAAGACTTTGGGGGATTGTAGGGAAGGTGTTATTGTAGTTGGCAATGTGAGAAGGACATGAGATTTGGGCCAAGGACAGAATAATAAAATTTAGCTCTGTGTCCCTACCAAAACTCATGTGGAATTGTAATGGGGAATGTTAAAGGTGGGGCCTGGTGGAAGATGATTAAATCATGGTGGAGAGTGGGGGTTGGAAGGTGGGGGATAGGGAGAATGGGGGGATTATGTTGGGGGTGAGGGGTGAAAAATGATGGTGGCAGGTGGATCCTTCACAAATGATTAAACACAATCTCCTTATTTCTGTCCTTGTGATAATGAGTTCTCTTCATGATTTTGGAGCTGTGAGACTGAATGGATACTGGCCTCTTGGGTTTTGGACTTGCATTGGGCCTGTGGTCCCATCTGTGTTATTTTGCTGGGAAGTTTCTTCCCGTTGGATTGAGAAAGCTTACCCAATGGTTGTACCATCTTGTATCTTGAAAGAAAAGAATACCCTTTTAAATTCAGGGACTCATAGGCAAATGGGACTGTAGGCTTGTCTCAGATGAGACATTGAACTTTTTACATTTGAGTTAATGCTGGAATGAGTTAGGACTTTTGGCAACTTTTGAAAAGGTATGATTGTATTTTGCTCTGTAAGAAGGACATGAGATTCAGAGGCTTCAGGGTCAGAATAATATGGATTGGCTGTGTTTCCCTACAGAATCTCATGTGAATTGTAATCCTGAATGTTGGAGATGGGGCTTGGCGGTAGGTGATTTAATCGTGGATGGAAGGGGGTTGGGGTTGGAAGGAAAAAATGTGAGTAGTATCAGTAGGAGTGGGTTGTCGGTAGGGTGGTGAGAGGGTGGTGGGTAGTAGGAAGGGGGAGTAGCCTGCTGCAGAGGCACAGCCTCATGGAAAACCTCTACTAGGGCAGTGCTGGCTTTGCAGGCTTTAGCCCCCATGGCTGCTCTCATGGGCTGAGCTGGTGTTGAGTGCCTGTAGCTTTTCCATACTGAGGGTGCAGACTGTTGGTGGGCTTATGAGTCTGGGGTCTGGAAGATGGTGGCCTCCTGTGTGGGGGCTCCAAGCCCATATTTTCCTTCCGCACTGCCATAGTAGAAGTTTCCCAAGAGGCTCTACCTCTGCAGGAGGCTTCTGCCTGGAAACAGTAGGCGGTGGTGTGCGTGGTGGATCCTTCACCAATGGTTAATCTTCTTGGTGCTGATCTCCTGATAGTGAGTTCTCATGTGATCCGGTTGTATAACGGGCTGTGGCACCTCTTTCCTCTCTCTGTTTTGCTCGTACTTCTGCCATATGAAACAGTTCATTGCCGCTTGGCCTTCTGGTGTGGTTAGGAGGGTCCTGATGAGCGTGCACCTGCTCAGTGGACCTAGTCAGTTGGGACTTGGTCAGTGAGGCTTATTTAGTGGCAGCGTGGTCAGCAGGGGTCTGCTTACAGAGGGTCTCAGGGGGATCTAGTAGTGGGGGTTTTGGTGAGTGGGGACCTATTGACAGCCAGTTGTTTGGTGTCTGGTCAGTGCAAACCTGGGCTGTGGGGCTTGACCAGTGGAGACCTGATTAGCTGGGGCTTAGTGGTAGCCTGGTCAGCATGGGCTGGGTCACTTGTGAGCAGGTCAAGGGGTGCTATTCATTGGAGGACTGGTCACATGGGACCTAGTCAGCAGGGCCTGGGGGGTGTGTCCTCATCAGTGAGGCCCTTGCCAGTGGGGCCCTGGTCAGGGCAACCTGGTCAGTGGGACCTAATCAGAGGGGGCCTGGTCAGAGAGGACTTGGTCAGTGGTGGCTTTTGTAGCACCGGTCTATGGGGTGACCTGGTCATCAGGGACCTGAGCAGTCGGTGCCTGTTTGTGGGGCCTACTTATTAGGGTTCCAGTTGGGGCATCTGGTCACCTCAAGCCTGGTTAGGAGGGGCCTGATCAGTGGCAGCCTGTTCCCTAGAGGCCTGGTCAGTGGGGCCTCATCTGTGGGGTCAGGCAGTGGGGTCATGATCGGTGGAACCTGGTAAGTGAGGCCTTGTCAGTAATGACCTAGTCAGTGAGAACTTGTCAGTGAGGACCTGGTCAGTGAGGCCTTGTCAGTAATGACCTAGTCAGTGAGAACTTGTCAGTGAGGACCTGGTCAGTGAGGCTTTGTCAGTAAGGAGTTTGTCAGTGAGGCCTGGTCAGTAAGGACCTAGTCAGTGAGGCCTTGTCAGTGAGGCCTTATCAGTAAGGTCCTGGTCAGTGAGGCCTTGTCAGTGAGGTCCTGGTCAGTGGGGTCCTGGTCATTGTGTGCCTGGTAGCAGGGGCATGGTTAGTGGGGCCTGGTGATGGGGGGTCTAATCAGTGAGGTTGTGGTCAGGGAAGACCTGATGTGTGGAGTCTAGTTAGCAGGAACCTGGTCAGTGGGGACTGCTGAGCACTGCTTGGAGAAGCCAGGTGTATTGTGTGTTATCAAGGGCCCTGTGGACAGCTGGGATGGTCCAGTGGTGCCCAACAGCCCAGTCAAAAGTGGACAAAGCAGGTGTGCGGATGGACCTGGGAGATCTTGCTCAGAGATTCTGACAGGACAAAGGTAAAGAAAGGGCCAGAGTGGCCGGAGAGATGGTCACAGTCTATGGGCTGCACAGGATGACGGAAGCCAGGGAACAGGCAGTGTGGGCAGCTGGGGTGCAGGGAGAGGCAGGTGCATGCTGGGAGGTCAGACCCTGTGAGGGCTGTGAGGGGTCAGGTGGGGTGGGCTCCAGGTGCACCCTCAGTGCACTGGGTGGGTCTCACCCCAGGCTCCCTGAACCCCAGCCAGGTGATATGGTCACTCCCTGGGGGACTGCTCTCAGGCCCCGGCTACCCACCCTGGGCAGTGCTGTCCCATGTCAGGACTGTCAGGACTGGACTTTCTCAGATCCTGTGGAGAGCACAGCCTCCAGCCTAGGAGGGGCGGCCCCATGGTGCAGCCTGAGCTCTCCATGGGCCTGGAGCATCCCCTGCCAGCCTTGTGCTCCCTCTTCTCCCAGATCTCACTTTTCCAGTGTCAGCCAGCAGGGAGGCCCCATCCTCCCTTCCCTGCGTGTCTCCTGGGCTGAAACTTGTGGCAGATTGGGTCAGGGATGGGCTTCCCTCAGGCCTATTTGGGGAGGGGACTGGCTCCCAGCCTGGTGCAGGTCCTCAGCTCTGCCTTGGTTGCCTTAGAGTAAGATGGACCAGTCAGTGCCCTGAAGGTGAAGATAAGCGACTGTCCTGCTGTTGGGAGGCTGGTCTAGGGATGGAGGACTTAACAGGTCCTCCCAGTCTGTCAGGCCTGGGCAGCACTGTCTTGTCTTAGGACTCAGGCCAGTCCTGAGATGAGGCAGTGCTGCCCAGGGTGGGTGGCCGGGACCTGACAGAAGTCTCCCAGGGAGTGACCACATCACACATCCAGGGTCCAGGGAGCCTGGACTGTGACATGCCCAGTGCACTGAAGGTGAACCTGGAGCCCACTCCACCTGATGCCTCCACAGCCCTCACAGGGTCTGACCTCCCAGCATGTTCTTGCCTCTTCCTGCACCCCAGCTGCCCACCTTGCCTGTTCCCTGAGTTCTTCCATCCTGTCCAGCAGGATGGGATGGACAGGGGGACAGCCTGTGTGCACATTTCATGGCAAGTGGGAATGGCACACCATCTCTGGGAGGCACCATGGTTCCTGCCAAATCTGACCCCAGGACTCTGTCCTTGAGGTGGTTTTACCAAACCCCAAACCCAGAACTGTGGTTGTGGCTCAGGGGTCAGCATCTGCTAGTGCCAAGACACTACTGGGAGGCTGGGACTTGACCAAAGCCCATGGTGTGTCTGACCTGAGGACAGGGTGTCTTGGGACTATAAGGCCAGGCAACCAATGGCCATTGGGTCATAGGGGTTCAGCCCCAATGTTTGTCCTTCCCTGGCTCCTTCTGATTCAGTGCCATCAGGGCCCTGGAGCCCAAGACTCAGCATCCAAGGTCCCCTCCAGGAATCCTGTTGGCTCAGCATACTTTATCGCATGTCATCTGAGAGCAAACGTGTAAAATCGGATGCACAGAAAAATGACTCAAAGTGCTTACTGACTAGAAGAAATCTAGGAGCAGCAAGGTGGTAATGGGGAAAGGGAGAGACCTCCATGACCAGTGTCTGCAGAGCCAGGGGTACAGGCGCCCAGTGCTGTGGCCTGGCACCAGCTGCCTCTCAGAGGGTGGGTGGCACACTGTCCTTACCCAGAGGACAGCAGGCCTGGTCACCAGCTTTTCTACCTGTTCCTGTAAGCATCACATTGCTGGAGGACAATTTCATCCCAGAGCTTGGACCATCCCTAACTCAGGGGTTAGGGGTTGTCTCTTGGTGACGTAAATGAAAAACCAGGTCCAGATCAGAGTTCCTGACGTTGAACACTCATCCATTCTTTGAATCATGGGAGGGGAGGCCTGGTACTAGGTAGACCTAACCTCTTTGAGGAACCACAGAGCCCAAGGCTGGAAACCTCCAGCATCCTCCACCCCCGATCCTCCCTGGGACCCCTGTGGCCTGTCTCACTGAGCACTCTTCCGTCCGTAGATGTCTCGGCTGCTCTATGAGGGAGTTCCTTTTCAGGTGTGGGGCTGGGCATGGCCACTCCTGCTGGATGTCCAGATGGTGGAAACCAAGGACCTAGGGAAATACTAGGTACAGCCTTTCCACGCTCATCCAGCGCAGGACAGACAGGCCAGGCGGTGTCAGGAGCCCAGGTCTCCAGCTGGAGGGAACGTCAACCCTGCAGTGGGAACAGGGGCCCATTGTACATCCTAGGCACAGACACCACATGTAAGCTGGGCTTGGTACCTACTCCTCAGATTCAGAAAGAAGCCAAACAAGGAGCTTTGTGCAGAATGAAGCCTCCTTCCTTCCAGAAGCACTGCTGATTGTTTGGCGGTTGCCATTTGTGGCAGTGAGCCTTTTGTTTATTCTGAGGTTGGGCTAGTTTCTCCTCTTGGCCCTGACCTACAGATTATAAAGCAGAACAGCAAGAGGTCCGCAGGAAACATCCACAGATGGCATTGGAAATAAGTCACCTTCTGAGAAGCATGTCATGTTTTGGGAGGGCTAAGGCATCAAGTAAGGCCTATGGGGTTGGAGGATCCCTGGGCAGGTGGGGCAATCCACAGCCTTGGGGTCTTCGCATGGGAATCGGGAGGTCCCGAGGCAGAGGCAGTGGTCCCACAGGAGGAGTCACAGAGCCACCAAGGGCTCTCCTGGCCCAGGGAGCAGTCAATACCATGAACTGAACACCTGCTGAGCTCAAAGTCCTGGTCCAGACTGGGGCATGTGGGGCCAGGAGGGAACTCGGAGTGGGAGACAGAGAGACAAGTGTGCTCAGAGGGCACCCGTTTCTGGAAGTAGTGTGGTCCAGAGATTTTGGCTGGGAAGGGCTTCCAGGGTTTCATATGTGTTGTGGAGCTGCTTCCTCTCTCCAGCCTCACCCTGCAGGAATGCCAGTGAATATGTTGCCGTCATCTTGGAGCTCAATGCCCTCATAGCGTAATGACACCAGCAGATCTGCCTGTGCACGGACTTCGTATACTATCTCATTCCTTAGGAGCAGTGCTTCTGTAGGGCCTCTGACTTAGTGCACAACTTCAGACACCATCATCCTGGAGCAGCACTGCACCCTCACTAGCCATGGTGTTGATGACTTCCTGAAGGCCAAGGCCACGTTCAAGGCTTCGGACTTCATTGATGCACTTGTGCTGAGCAGGGCGGGCTTCTCCGGGACCTTAATTCAGGAGGTAGAATGGAGCTTGGGATCAAGCATCTGGTGAAAGAACTTGCACGTGATCTGGAAGGCTCTGGGGAGCCATGGAAGGTGCTGGATAAAGGAGTGACAGATTGGTTTTAGAGATGACTGTAGAAGGCTGCTTAGGAGTGAACAAAAGCCAGGAGACCAGGGAGGGAGCTTGTGGGGCAGGTCTGGAGATGGCAAGGGAGGGATCCTGCTTGGATGAAAGGTCTTCAGGCACTGTCTCAGGTTACACTCAGGTGCCCTCAGAGCTAGTATGTTCAGAGTCTTGCCTCCAGGATGAAAATGGGAAGGAGTTGTCAGACGGGGACATAGAAATGGAGGCTGGTATATTCATGAGTGCCGGTGGTGGTCCCGGTGTGGGACTACTGTGGCAACAAGGATCTTTCCTTTCAGGGATGATGTGGATGGACCCTACATCACTCCATTCTGCCCTTCCTTTCGCTCCTCCCATTCTCCCAAAAGCCTCAGTGCGTGGGCGCTGTTCATCCTGTGGTGCTGAAGCAGCCAAGAGTCACAAGCCTGCCTGGCTGCCTCTGGGTATGACAGCAGAGCCAGTGGCCTTTACTGGATCCTGTACAACTTCACAAAACACCCAGACACCGGGAGTGCTGCCAGCATGTGGTGCAACAGTTCTGAGGGATCACAGTCTTGAAGACATTGAATGGTGGGTGCAGGGCCTCATGGCCTGTTCCCCAGTCCGTCTCATTGACTCTGGTCCAGGTGGTGAAGGGGGAACATGTTTTTGTCCGTTCTGCCATGATTGCCTGGGAGGAAAAGGAGCAGAGCCCAGAAGCAGTAAAATGAATTAGTAAAGTCAGTTTTCTTTTCTGAACTACATCTCTGCCATCTGTAAGTTGAAGGGAATTCCTTCTACCCCACGAGGCTGCTTGGGGAATGACTGACAGTGTGTGTAGAGCAGGTGCCACCCAGCAGGCATTTGGTGTCCAGACCACTCCTCTTCCCTCTTGATTTTCTGACTGCATTTGCATTTTGTTCCCAAGACCTTCACTCCCCTTAATTTTGCTCTTCCGTCTGATTCCCACCTTATCTTCTATCCCATGGATTCACCAGGATCTAAGTGAGTAACAGTCATGTATGCATGTATGTGTATGTACATATTCCCTGTGCTGGTGTTGGAGTGTGGTGTGTGTGTGTGTGTGAGAGAGAGAGAGAAAGAATGTGTGTGTGTGAGAAAGAATGTGTGTGTGCGTGAGAGAGAGAGAGGGAGAGAGCAAGAGAGGGAGAAAGAGTGTGTGTGTGTGTGTGTTTGTGTGTGTGTGTGTTGGGGTCACTGAGGGACTGAAATTCTCCACACCAGGCTGTAGTCCTGCTCATTGCTGGAGGTGCTGTCAGGGCCCTTGCCACTGACCCTCCAGGTCTCATTCTTGCAGTGCAGGCAGGGTATTCTGGAGGAATCATGCCCTTGGAAGAAGCCCTGAGAAGTGACTGGTAGGTATGAGTGGATAAATACCCGAACTCTCTTGCTCCGGGTGGGATGACTCTGAGACACATGTTCTATGCTGTGTCTCAGAGGTACCCGGCAGGGCTGAGTCCTGACTGCCCACCGTGGAAACATTCTTGATGAAGGTCCCTTTAACTGCTGCATTCCATTCCTGTCTCAGTTCCCCACTCCTGTACTGGTGTTTCCTGCAATTAGTACCGGAAGAACTGGCAGTATAATTGCTGTCCTAGAGTCACCTCCAGATAAAATTTTTATACTTGAATCTTTGCCTCAGGATCTACTTCCAGGAAACTCAAACTAAGATACACATTTTTATTTTGGCTCCTCCAATCTTCATAGACCTGTCATTGTGCTGTTTTTACCAAAAATGATCATGAGGATCAGAGAGGGAAAGTCACTTGGCCAAAGTCACACAGCTGAACAGTGGTGGAGTTCAACTTTGACAATGGACTGTCTGACCCCAAGTTGTATACTTGCTTCTCTCCCAAGAGACTCCTCTCTTAGCAGGCTCAAATGAATGAAAGGAGGATGTTAAAGGTAGGATCTCTGAAGCCTGTGCCAGAAGAACCTCAGCTCATTGCTGGCACCTGTGTTCTCATTCTTACTTCATTAAGAGTAAAGTAAAGTTTATTGAGTTCATTAAGTATCTTTAGTGAGAACTGGGACCAAACAGATTTTCTGACTCTAAAAGAGATATTTTTACAGGAACAGATGTATACCTACAAGTATAAAGACAAGCATACACATATTTCTTTACTGCTCATAATTCATGTCAGTTAGTCCTTATTAGAATGTGGGATGTATAAATGTAAGAGAATTTTCATGTTAAAATTGACAGATACATATTTAAATAGTCCTAAAGGAATTTAATTATTTTTCTTTTATATGAGAAACTATATAACTTCATTGATAATACATACAATAACCCTTTGTTTTTCACGTTGAAAATACAATGTATTCTGCAAATAACTAAAGCCTAATTTTGTATTAGCATTTTAAATTCTCAATCTTTTTTATTATTATTATACTTTTAAGTTCTGGGACACGTGGAGAATGTGCAGGTTTGTTACATAGGTATACACAGAACAGGGTGGTTTGCTGCGCCCATCAACCTGTCATCGACATTCGGTGCTACATTAGGATGTGGAGAAATAGGAACGCTTTCATGCTGTTGGTGGGAGTGTGAATGAGTTCAACCATTGTGGAAGACAGTGTGGCGATTCCTCAAGGATCTAGAACCAGAAATACAATTTGACCCAGCAATCCCATTACTGGGTATATACCCAAAGGATTATAAATCATTCTACTAAAAGACACATGTACACGTATGTTTACTGCAGCACTATTCACAATAGCAAAGACTGGGAACCAACCCAAATGCTCATCAGTGATAAAGTGGATAAAGAAAATGTGGCACGTATACACCATGGAATACTCTGCAGCCATACAAAAGCATGAGTTCATGTCCTTTGCAGGGACATGGATGAAGCTGGAAACCATCATTCTCAGCAAACTAACACAGGAACAGAAAACCAAACACCACATGTTCTCACTCATAAGTGGGAGTTGAACAATGAGAACAAATGGACACAGGGAGGGGAACATCACACACTAACCTGTCAGTGGGTGGGGCGCTAGGGGAGGGATAGCATTAGGCGATTTAATAATTTTAAAATTCAATTCTGTTGAAATGTTTACTCCAAGAAGCCATGTGTTTTTGAGAGCTAATCCTGATATGTTCAAATCTTAATGACTTAAGTTGATGGAGCGAACTTCTTTTTAATTAGTGATTCCCTAATTTGCCTGACTGTTGGAATTTCCAGGGCATGTTGAAAACACAGATTATCCAGACTCTTATCTCTGCAGATGTATTTAGTGGTTCTAAAATGGCACCAAGGGACCTGGATTTTTCCCAGGGTCGCTGTGTAATTCACACTCATGAACAGGCAAGTTTGGGAAATAGTGCCTTAAGGAGATTTTTCACTGAGCAGTCTTCATTTGAAGTGAAGATCATTTATCTTCTAATACCCGTGATTCCTCTTTGTGGTGCTGTCTTTATCGCCTGCTGTCTTTCAGTTCCTACAAGCTTTAATTGAATGACAGATCCTAGTATATCTGTACCTACTAAAAACCACACTTCTGAAGCGACATGGCCACCAGAAGCCACAGCTAGTCTGCCATGTAAAAAAGGAAAGGTCCATGTGCCCTGATGGTGCAGGAGTGAGAGGCAGGGGAATGGAGACCCCCACAGCCAGCAGCAGTGGCCCTCATCACAGCCCTCTGGGAGATATGAAAGGAGGTCAGACGGTGGACAGTAGTCTTGCCTTCGTGCTATAGAACACGTTGTTAACACCAAAAAAAGCTGATCTCTTCCAGGGGAATGTTGAAAGCTGATGCTAGCACTTGTGCTCTTTGGTTGTTTGTTTGAGATTGAGTCTTACTCTTGTTGCCCAGGCTGGAGTGCAATGCATGATCTCGGCTCACTGCAACCTCTGCCTCCTGGGTTCAAGCAATTCTCCTGCCTCAGCTGGGATTACAGGTGCCCACCACCATGCATGACTAATTTTTTATTTTTAGTAGAGATGGGATTTCGCCATGTTGGCCAGGCTGGTCTCCATCTCCTGACCTCGGCCAAAGTGTTGGGATTACAGGCGTGAGCCATTGTGCCCGGCCTGTGATTTAATTTAATTTAATCATTGCACAGCTTCAAAATGACAGCTAAGTAGCTGACATAAAAATGAAAATTCTGCGTACTTTGATGTTAGCAGGCTTCATATACAAACCAGAATGTGATTAAATTTTTTCTTAAACTGAATAATTTTCACATAGGCAGGCCATTGGCAGGCCATTCAGCATCTGGCTTATGTTTGGGCCAGGCTGGTGCTTCATAAAAGTCTGGAGGGAAATACAGAGGCCAATTCTTCATAAGCATTAGACTCAGAAATACCTTGCTTCCCAGTGAAAAGTTTAAATTGACTTTCACGCCACCTTCATCAAACTGAGGTTGGTCAACACTTATCACCACTGCCACTGGACACTTCGACTTCCAATTTTGCTACCTGCTGTACAAAGTTACACCCCTTCCTTCCTTTCCCGCATTCTCCCTACAACCTCTTCTTTTGAGTTCATCCACTCTCTCTCATCATTGTCCATCTCTGCTTCCCAAAACCTTATATAGTACAGAAATTGACCAATCAAGATTACCATGTCAAAGAGCATCCATTTACTGAATAAGGCAGCTGGCTCCTGGGGGCAGAAAAGTGATTAGACACAGATAAAAATCATAATCCCTACTCTCCTGGACTCACTGTCCAATGGGGAGACAGACACATAAGCAAATGCAACTTGATAACTACAAGAGTCAAGTGAATTACATAATCCCGACTGGAGAAAGAGCTAATGTTATTATAAGACAGTGTGTCTAGTATTTATTCTCTAACAGATTTCCTGATTAACGTCTAGGCTTGCCAACTTGTTGCGTAAGAAAATTGGAACGTGGGGGAGGGGAAATACGTATGCTTGTTGGTATTTCAATCCGTAAATGCATAAATAATGTAACTATTAATGATATCATGTTTATTCAATAAGTTTGAACCAAAATTGAGAGTCATCTTTAGAAGAAACTGTGTATGTGTCTATGTGTGTACACATGTAGATATACAGATATTGCTTTCTGAAATTTTCAATGACTTTATGCTTCTTCTGAAGCAATTCAAGTTTAGAATTTGAGACCCATGGGTCATAGTATCTTCCTGAGTGTACTGAAGAACATTTAGATTAATTTCAGACGTGTATTTTGGTTTACATAGTGTTTTTTATCCCTGCAAGTTTATTTACTGTTTTTAAAATAAATTGAGAATAACAGCAGCAACCCTGAATTGAGTGAAAGTCCTGAGAAGGGCATTGTCCAACCAGTGCATGTGCATGTTTACACTAATCTCCTGTCTGAACCTCGGAAGTGGCTGAATGAGCCTAGCAGATGATCTCTTTGGCTGTATTACAAATGATAATTTATTTTTATTTGTTTCATTCATTCATTCATTCATTCACTCATTCATTTTGAGACGGTCTCACTCTTGTCACCCGGGCTGGAGTATGGTGACATAATTATGGCTCCCTGCAGCCTTCAACTCCCAGGCTTAAGCAATCCTCCTGCCTCAGCCTCCTGAGTAACTGGGACTACAGGTGCATACCACCATGCCCAGCTAATTTTTAAAACTTTTTTTGTAGAGACTGGGTATTATGCTTCCCAGGCAGGTCTCAAACTCTTGGACTCAAGCGATCCTCCTTCCTTGGCCTCTCAAACTGCTGGGATTACAGGTTTGAGCTACTACATGTGGCCAGAAATGACATTTTAAAGCCAACTATTACCTATGCAGATATATGATGCTCTCCGGTTGTTTTATTTAAAAATAGGAATGCCTTAGGTTTATTGGCTCATTTTGTTTTATCAAAGAGTTTAAATGCAGTTGTGAATATTTCTGTTTACCCTCATAATAGCCTGAGAATTTACAATGAATATAATTATTGCCATTTTCACAAGTAGAATTAGAATGAAAAGATAAAACAGTGGAATACAGGTGTAGCTAAGAGTAGCAGAGGTAAGCCATCTATAGAATATTAAAATTTCTTCCATGTGTGTTGTTGGAAATCTATAAAACCAAAATTTTTTCGTGCCTGTAATCCCAGCACTTTGGGAGGCCAAGGTGGGCAGGTTACCTAAGGTCAGGAGTTCGAGACTAGCCTGGCCAACATGGTGAAACCCCGTCTCTACTAAAAGTACAAAAATTAGCTGGGTGTGCTGGTGGGCGCCTGTAATCCCAGCTACTCAGGAGGCTGAGGCAGGAGAATTGCTTGAACATGGGAAGTGGAGATCGCAGTGAGACGAGATTTTACCACTGTGCTCCAGCCTGGGCGACAAGACTGAGGTTTCGTTTCAAAACAGCAACAACAACAACAAACAACAAGAACAACAACAACAAAATCCAACATTTGCTAATACAAGCCAACTCACTAAGCTTTATGAGGCTCTCGTCCCTGCAAGTATTATCCTTTCCATGTACCCCAACATTAATGACAGCAACTGATACTAGCCATGTGACATACAATCCCAGCACATTGTTGGGCTCTGATGTTTTCTAGAAATTTTTTCTTTAAAGCTGTATTGAAATGAAGCTGTATTCCCTCAAGACCTGGTTTTTATAAACTCTATTTTTGCAGTTGAGGGAAAACAGTCTTAGGTCAGTCAATCCACTGTTGACCCAGAAATGGATTGAGGTAGGATTATTGTGAAGATGGAGAGGTGTCTGCAGCATCCTACACTCTTTCCCAGCCACTAGGTGACCATATAATTAAAATATCCTTGATATTTCTGTGTAGTTTAAGTTGTTTTTAATTCTAGAACCTCTCAATCTTCCTCTCTCCAATTTAAATGAAAAGGCATTGGAGTATCCAGAACACACTCAGCACTCAGAAGCAAAGCAAGAAAAATGGAAACATAACGGTCAATGCCCAGGTTCTCCCCCAGGATCAAATGAGGATTAATATTGAGAGTTGATTCTGAATAAGTCTTAACCTCATGAACATCTTAGTTGTTCAAAAATTTGTCATGTCAGCAAGGTGGTAACACTGAAGATTTTGTAGAGTCGAAATAGTATAGTTATGTTCTGTTGTATAAAATAGAAATGTACCACATTGATCAGAAAAAGCACACTAGCATATTCCAACAGCTTAATTTTTAAAAAGCTATGTTATATTAATAATTTAACCACATAGATCTGAGCTAGGATAAATGTTACATATTTAATTGACAATAGTAGTTTTGCGCTCTCAGAGAGCTGTAGATAGATTTTGGGATTATCAATGAAATGGTTCTGACGTTTTTTTTTTTTTTTGAGATGGAGTCTTGCTCTGTCACCAGGCTGGAGTGCAGTGGCACAATCTCAGCTCACTGCAACCTCTGTTCCCTGGTTCAAGTGATTCTCCTGCCTCAGCCTCCTGAATAGCTGGGATTACGGGCACACACCACCATGCCCAGCTAATTTTTGTATTTTTAATAGAGACGGGGTTTAACCATGTTGGCTAGAATGGTCTCAATCTTCTGACCTCGTGATCTGCCCGCCGCGGCCTCCCAAAGTGCTGGGATTACAGGTGTGAGCCACTGTGCCCAGCTGGTTCTGACATATTTTTAAGAAAGATTAGGCTGATGCTATGGTAACTCAAGTTATTCATGATACATGTCATCTTGTAAGTAGGAGTATTCAATATTCATGATTTTGAAGCTGTTCCAGAGTGCTATAATCACCCCACTTGACAGACTTCAGAATTCGTTGAAAACCTCTGGAAATAATTAGCAAGTTATTATCATAGGCTGTAAACAGACCTTCAAAATGCATTACATAGTATTGGTAAAACAGATTGTCAGTCTGCCAAAAGTAGTCACTTTGATTTGATTTGCCTTGAATGAAATTTTTAAAATGTAAAGCTAAAGTCTTCAGGATCACTGCACTGGGTTTCTGTGGGATAACACTGAACAGGGCTGCCGCTGAAACACCTTGGATGAGAGCCTCAAGCTCCCTGAACACAGCATCCAGCACACTACTGGGAGAATGACTGGGACTCAAAAATGTGTGCAATGAATGTACTTATGAGCTTGTTGGAGAGGAAGTAAAGAGGTTGTATGTAATTACCTCAAATTAGTACTACTACAGAATAATCAGTACTGGTAAAGTAAAAGCGCTAAAGTAGTACTAATAAAGTAGTACTAATAGCCCTACACTAGTAGTAATAAAGTGGCATTGCTATTGAATCTATCCGTCTACCTACCTACCTGTCTGGATGGGAGGACACAGGATTTGACTGATAAGATTGGGCTTAGCAGTGAAAAGAGCTCATGCATACTTTGAGCAGGTATGCACTCAAACTTGGTATCATGTGACTGTTCTGAATTCGAGAACCATGGCTAAAGGGTGGAAGTTTTGTTTGACTGTCTCACATTTTCCTTTTGGTCTATTGTCTAACACATGTTGCTAGAATTCTTTTTACTCTACCTTTTATGTACAGACAATGCTGTTACTGACGAGATCACACCCAAGCAGATCGGAGATTGGCCCAATACTTACACCTACACCAAGGCCTTGGGAGAAATGATGGTGCAGCAGGAGAGCAGGAGCCTAACCATCGCCATCATAAGGCCCTCCATTGTGGGAGCAACGTGGCATAAGCCTTTCCCAGTAAGCCCACTTACCTGGATTCTGTGTTTTGCTTTCAAACTAAGGTTTTTCTAGCCCAATTATTTTCTGATGTCTTTCTTCTTCTTCTCCTCAGGATTTATAGCTAAGTGCAGCCAATCAAATATGAACCCATTATACTAGGGCAAAATCCGGCTTTGGGATCATGAGGGTCTTCTGGCAGTTACCCTGACTATCTTAGAGTTGGATGGAGATCTTAAATTAGCTTCTAACTACTCTAGTCTCAAAATTCCCATGGGTGATGTTTTTATATCTTGGCTTTCCCACTATAGCTTAAACAGACCAGAATGTTCTTGATGGCCAACTTGATAGTATTGCAACTAACTGCCAGGGTAAACAAGAGTTACAAAGCTCACAGAAGGATCTCAGTTTGGGAATAGTAATTTTTTTTTAACCTCAGTATACTGCTGTGTCCTTCTGAAAGTACTTTGGGGGCAGATAAATTCCAGCTCCACCACTTACTGGCAATGCAACATTTTTGAGTTGTTCTTTCCATAGAACAGGACAGATAATACTTTGGAGAGTTGGTTTAATGAGACAATGTATGAGGAGAGGAGTGCTCAGACTCTAGTAAAAGGCGGGTCCCTACTAAAAAGGCTCAATTAATATTAGTCCCTTCTTCTCCTCCCATATCTCTTGTCTCCCATTATACACATTTCGACTTTTATACTGTAAGGTAAAGGGACATAATAAGGTCAGCTGAATGGCTTGGGGCTTAGGAAACAAACTCAAAAAGACATTTCCCTCTAACTACTCTTAAGCATAATCTTTCCTGTAACATCTTTAAGCAAGTCAACACACATTACTACCAATCATGTTTTCAATGTTCTCCTAAGGAGGCTAAAATCAGGACTGAGGTGGAGAAGTATGGTTGGTGAATTGCTTAGCAGATCATGATATAAGGACAAGGTCCACCGTAGCCCTTAAGATGTCACAAAACGCTGCAAAACCATTCATGGCTCCTGCTATGAACAACAATCCTGGCCAAATTTTAATTATTGGACAAAATGCAGAAAATAGCCAATGCTTTGGCATTGATCTTTGGGATCTTAATAATACTGAATTAGATAGTTCTATTAGCTGCGGTCTCAGTGCCCTTGTTTGAAATTTATTGAGATTAGACTGCAGATGTTCCAAGATAACAACAATTTTCTAAAATGTGTAACCAATGGAAATCATCTTTCTTTTAGGGTTGAGTTGATAATCTAAATGGACCTAGCCGAGTCATTATTGCGGTATATATAGGGATGAAGAAATAACTCTGAAACATAGTGGAGGAATAGTAACAGAATTCTTAGTGCTGGCTTAGCTTCATTGATCCAAAAAGGTAAATGCTACTTTACTATCAATTGAAGCATATTATTTCAACGATTCTGGTTATAATATGAAAGCAGGATGAAACTATTTTTTTTCTTTTAGAATTTTTTTAATCACGAAAACATGTAAAGTGCTATCAATTACTGAGAGTTCTATTTTGAAAAGTCTTTGAGAATTAAGGATTTCTCTTTTTTTTTTAAAAAAGAACTTTTTTAAACTTAAAAATAAAACCAGCAAAAGTCTTATAAAAATGAAGCAAGTAGCCCAAAAAATGGTTAGGGTTAGGATTAGGGTTAGGGCTAGGGTTAGGGTTAGGGTTAGGGCTAGGGTTAGGGTTAGGGCTAGGGGCGAGGACTAGGGCTAGGGGCGAGGACTAGGGCTAGGGGCTAGGGTGATTGCAGATTCGGCTCCTCAGGGTATATAGTGTTGTGTTTATTAGCTTTCAACAATGCTAATCCCGAGTGCCAGGCTGCTCTGCGACCTTTTAGAGGGAAAGCACATTTAGTTGATGATTATATCAAGGCCTTTGATGGTATCAGAGGTAATCTGCTTAAAACTACTTTGTTGGCACAATGGCAGGACTGAGAGTGGATAAAGGCAATATTCTTTTTCCTGGAGCTTATATTAACTGTGGGAAGCATGGTCATACTAAAACAGAATGTAGAAAAAATCAGCCCACCAGATAGGGGAAGAAAGAAAACTGCTGATACTGAAATATGTCCAGATTGTGAAAAAGGAAAACATTGGGCTAATCAGTGTCACAAGATAGGAACCCGATTTTGGGAGATGCTATGAGGAGACCGTCCCAGGCCCCATTCCAAACAAGGGCATTTCCAGCTCAGACCATTCCCTCATCGCTGTACAATGTCTGTCCCCCACCACAGCCGGTAGTGCCGCAGTAGATTTATGCTGCACAAAAGCTCTGAGCCTTGTGCATGGGGAACTCCCACAAAAAGTTCCAATAGGGTTCTGTGGACCCTTGCGACTGGGGATGATAGGATTACTTCTAGGAAGGTCTAGTTTAAATTTAAAAGGAGTACAAATACATACAGGAGTCATTGATTTAGGTTACAGTGGGGAAATTCGAACTGTTATATCTACGTCTCTTCCCTGGAAACAGAGCCAGGAGAGCGTATAGCACAGCTCCTGATTATGCCATATGTGGAATTGGGGAAAAGTGAAATTAAATGAACAGGAAGATTTGGAAGCACAAATAAACAAGGCACAGCAGCTTATTGGGTGAATCAAATTACTGTTAAATGTCTTACCTGTGAAATAACTATTCAGGGAAAGAAATTTAAAGATGTGGTAGATACAGGAGCAGACACTTCAATCATTTCTCTGTAACATTGGTGATCCGCATGGCCAATTCAATTTAACATAGTTTAATTTAACATAGTTGGAGTCAGTAAATCCCCTGAAGTATATCGAAGTAGTTACGTTTTGCATTGTGAAGGGTCTGATGTACAACTTGGGACTATTCAGCTGGTTATAACTTCTATACCTATAAATTTATGGGGGAGAGATTTATTACAACAATAGGGAGCACAAGTTCTAATTCCAGAACAATTATATAGCCCCCAAAGTCAACATATGATGCATTAAATAGGGTATGTCCCTGGTATGGGACTAGGAAAAAATTTGCAAGGTTTGAAAGAACTGCTTAAGTGGAAAGACAAAGTTCCCGTCAAGGTTTAGGATATCATTTTTGATGGTGCCCATCATTAAGCCTCCAGAACCTATACCTTTAAAATGCTATCTATCCAAATTGGCTAGAACAATGGCTGCTGAGTAAAGAGAAACTGCAGGCTTTAGAGGACTTGGTTACTAAACAATTTTCGATAATCATTTTCCTAAAACAAAACTGTTTCGATTTTTGAAATTAACGAATTGGATTCTCACTAAAATAACTAAATTTAAACCAATTGAAGGTGTGAGAATGTTTTTACAGATGGGTCTAGTAATGTTAAAGCTTCTTATTCTGGCTCAAAATGTAAAGATTTTCAGACGCCCTATACTTCAGCTCAAAAAGCAGAGCTTTTAGCTGTAATTGAGGTATTGAATGATTTTGATATGCCTATTAATGTGGTTTCTGTTCTTCATATGTGGTTCATTCCACAGAATTAAATGAAAATGCTCAGTTACAATTTCATACAGATGAACAACTGATGACTTTATTTATCCAATTGCAAACAGCAGTTAGGAGTAGAATGCCCCCTTTTTACATCACTCACATTAGGGCTCATACACCTCTTCTAGGACCTTTGATTGCAGGGAATCAAATGGCTGATCGCCTAGTTGCTACTGCCATATCTAATGCTAGACAGTTTCACAATTTAACCCATGTTAATACCTCTGGTCTCAAATGCAGATGCAGCATTACGTGGAAAGAAGCTAAAGCTGGGCGGTTCCAAGATGGCCGAATAGGAATAGCTCTAGGCTACAACTCCCAGCGTGAGCGACACAGAAGACGGGTGATTTTTGCATTTCCAACTGAGGTACTGGGTTCATCTCACTGGGGCGCATTGGATAGTGGATGCTGGACAGTGGGTGCAGTCTACTGAGCGAGAGCCAAAGCAGGGTGAAGTGTTGCCTCACCCAGGAAGTGCAAGGGGTAAGGGAATTCCCTTTTCTAGCCAAGGGAAACCCTGACACACAACACCTGGAAATTCGGGTCACTCCCACCCTAATGCTGTGCTTTTCCAAGGGTTTTAACAAGCTGCACACTAGGAGATTATATCCCGCACCTATCTTGGAGGGTTCCATGCCCACAGAGCTTCGCTCATTGATAGCACAGCAGTCTGAGATCTAACTGCAAGATGGCAGTGAGGCTGGGGGAACAGTGCCCACCATTGCTGAGGCTTGAGTAGGTAAACAAAGCGACCGGGGAGCTCGAACTGGGTGGAGCCCACTGCAGCTCAAGGAGGCCTGTCTGCCTCTGTAGACTCCACCTCTGGGGATAGGGTATAGCCAAACAAAAGTCTACAGAAAGCTCTGCAGATTTAAATGTCCCTGTCTGACAGCTTTGAAGAGAGTAGTGGTTCTCCCAGCACGGAGTTTGAAATCTGAGAACGGACAGACTGCTTCCTCAAGTGGGTCCTTGACCCCCGAGTAGCCTCACTGGGAGGCATCCCCCAGTAGGGGCCGACTGACTCCTCACACAGCCAGGTGCCCCCCTGAGATGAAGCATCCAGAGGAGCGATCAGGTAGCAACATTTGCTGTTCAGCAATATTCACCATTCTGCAGCCTCCGTGGCTGATACCCAGGCAAACAGGGTCTGGAGTGGACCTCCAGCAAACTCCAACAGACCTGCAGCTGAGGATCCTGTTAGAAGGAAAACTAACAAACAGAAAAGACATCCACACCAAAGCCCCATCTGTACATCACCATCATCAAAGACCAAAGGTAGATAAAACCGCCAAGATGGGGGAAAAACAGAGCAGAAAAGCTGAAAATTCTAAAAATCAGAGCACCTCTCCCCCTCCAAAGGATTGCAGCTCCTCACCAGCAATGGAACAAAGCTAGATGGAGAATGACTTTGATGAGTTGAGAGAAGGCTTCAGATGATCAAACTTCTCCGAGCTAAAGGAGGAAGTTCGAACCCATTGCAAAGAAGCTTAAAACCTTGAAAAAAGATTAAACGAATGGTTAACTAGAATAACCAATGTAGAGAAGTCCTTAAATGACCTGATAGAGCTGAAAACCATGGCATGAGAACTACGTGACAAATGCACAAAACTTCAGTAACCGATTCGATCAACTGGAAGAAAGGGTATCAGTGATTGAAGATCAAATGAATGAAATGAAGTGAGAAGAGAAGTTTAGAGGAAAAAGAGTAAAAAGAAATGAATAAAGCCTCCAAGAAATAGGGGAGTATATGAAAAGACCAAATCTATGTCTGATTGGTATACCTGAAAGTGACGGGGAGAATGGAACCAAGTTGGAAAGCACTCTGCAGGATATTATCCAGGAGAACCTCCCCAACCTAGCAAGGCAGGCCAACATTCAAATTCAGGAAATACAGAGAACGCCACAAAGATACTCCTCAAGAAGAGCAACTCCAAGACACATAATTGTCAGATTCACCAGAGTTGAAATGAAGGAAAAAATGTTAAGGGCAGCCAGAGAGCAAGGTCGGGTTACCCACAAAGGGAAGCCCATCAGACTAACAGCGGATCTCAGCAGAAACTCTACAAGCCAGAAGAGAGTGGGGGCCAATATTTAACATTCTTTTTTTTTTTTTTGAGACGGAGTCTCGCTCTGTCACCCAGGCTGGAGTGTAATGGCCGGATCTCAGCTCACTGCAAGCTCTGCCTCCCGGGTTCACGCCATTCTCCTGCCTCAGCCTCCTGAGTAGCTGGGACTACAGGCGCCTGCCACCTCGCCTGGCTAGTTTTTTGTATTTTTTAGTAGAGACGGGGTTTCACCATGTTAACCAGGCTGGTCTCAAACTCCTGACCTGGTGATCCACCCGTCTCGGCCTCCCAAAGTGCTGGGATTACAGGCTTGAGCCACCGCGCCCGGCCAACATTCTTAAAGAAAAGAATTTTCAACCCAGAATTTCATATCCAGCCAAGCTAAGTTTTAAGTGAAGGAGAAATAAAATCCTTTACAGACAAATGCTGAGAGATTTTGTCACCACCAGGCCTGCCCTACAAGAGCTCCTGAAGGAAGCACTAAACATGGAAAGGAACAACTGGTACCACCCCCTGTAAAAACATGCCAAAATGTAAAGACTGTCAATGCTAGGAAGAAATTGCATCAACTAATGAGCAAAATAACCAGCTAACATCATAATGACAGCATCAAATTCACACATAACAATATTAACCTTCAATGTAAATGGGTTTAATGCTCCAATTAAAAGACACACACTGGCAAATTGGATAAAGTGTCAAGACCCATCAGTATGCTCTATTCAGGAGACCCATCTTATGTGCAGAGACACACATAGGCTCAGAATAAAGGGATGGAGGAAGATTTATCAAGCAAAAGAAAAACAAAAAAAAGGGGTTGCAATCCTAGTCTCTGATAAAACAAACTTTAAACCAACAAAGATCAAAAGAGACAAGGCCATTACATATGGTAAAAGGATCAATTCAATAAGAAGAGCTAACTCTCCTAAATATATATGCACCCAATACAGGAGCATCCAGATTCATAATTCCTAAACAGTATAATTGTGAATTAGTGATGAACATATTTTTGAAAGTTATTTAAGAGATTCAAGCAAGCACCCAGGTTTGAGAGCCATTGACACAAGGCAATCCTGTCACTCACAGATGAAGCTGTTAAGACATCCAGATCAGTCAGACCTGACAGTCACTGCACACTGGCGGATGTGCCAGGGGTACTGCTGGTTGTTATGACCACCATCTTTTCTCATTGGTCAGTGGCCATCCTTTGTCCATAATGATGGTTAGTGTCTATGATCAAAATTTCAAATACAATTATATTTTGCAGCTAATAAGTGGTAACATTGAATTAGCACTAAGAATCTTCCTGCCATGAAGTCAGTTGTGTGTTGTCTGCATTCCCTGACCCTCACCTTTTGTGTAAAGTTTTCTTTATTACCTGATGAATAGAACAAAACTTGTTTGTGCTCATTAAACAGGTAATTCATGTTTTTAAAAGATAAGCATTATCTTTCCTTTATCACTTCTAATAATTCAACTCTGTAGTCCTGATCAGTGTGGCTTACAAACTGGAAGACAAAAGACGTTTTTGAAAACCTAATAGCTAAGTTACTTTTTGAAGCTATTAATATTGCTAAAATTATTGCTATAGAAAAGAGAAAAAAACATGCTGAACAGAACTCTGTGCTTAGAGATTTCTCCTGAAAAAATCACATGTTATTTCTTCTCACCTCCATATGCAAAAAAAAAGAGAGAGGGAAAAAAAAAAAGCTATGTGCTCATGCAAAAATTTTAGTAGGTGGGTTAGAATAGTCAGAGTGCATTCATAAAAATTGAACTGAAAATATTTGGACAACAGCACCAATGACTATCGTGAATGCCAACATGCATCCCTAACAACCCCGTGCTGTTACTCTCCAAACTTTCTATGTCTTGCAAAGTATTAGAACTTCCTATCTGAAGCCATACCACTCAGAGGGACTGCAAAATATATAAAGACATCTCCTTTAGGATGTCCTTAGAGAATTCAAGGGAAAAAAGTTAAATAATTTAATAAGTGCTTTTGGGTACATCTATTTAGCAGTAGGGGGTAATATTAGAGATAGATTGTAAAGATAATAGTACGGTTAGGGTTAGGAGTAGGGTCTGGGTCAGAGTCAGGGCCGGAAGTATGGTTAGAGGTGGGGTCATGGTCAGGGTCAAGATCAGAGTCAGGGTCAGAGTCAGGGTCAAATTCAGGGTCAGAATTAGGGACCAGGGTAGGGATCAGGGTTTAGGGTCAGGGTTAAAGTCTAGAGACAGGATTGGGGTTAGGATTAGAACCAGAGGTTTGTTCTCCTCAGGACCCACCCAAGAAGAGGCCATGGCTTTGGAGCACCTGTTAGTGTGTTCACAGTGAAGACCAGAGTTTTGTTGTCCTCAAGACTGACCTGGGGAGATGTGGCTGCGGGCTAGTGAGGAAGGTGAGGCAAAAGCTTCCTGTCTGTTACCCGGGTGCTAAAGGGAGATCTGCCATGGGCTTTACTTCACACGTTATATTCTGCAAGTCTTGTTTTACAAAAGCATCCCTTCCTCGAGGCTTTGGTTGCTCATCATCACAGCATGTCATAACACATTATAAGATTTGGTTGTGCTTCAGCAGGGAGATCTTGGTATAGAGAAAGGAGAAATGCTTAGAGCCACTATCAGGACAGTTGGGATAAAAGCTGGAGATGGGCAGAGGCTGGAGGAAACATGTGCACCCTCTGTAAACACTTTTATTCACGTTTTCATTGCTCATTTTTCTTACAGTGTTAAATTAGTAAAAATATTGAAAAATTGAAAAGTAGGCATATTAAAACTTGCAACATTATTATTATTATTATTATTATTATTATTATTATTATTATTATTTTGAGTTGGAGTCTCGCTCTGTCGCCTGGGCTGAAGTGCAGTGGCCGGATCTCAGCTCACTGCAAGTTTTGCCTTCCGGGTTTACGCCATTCTCCTGCCTCAGCCTCCCGAGTAGCTGGGACTACAGGCGCCTGCCACCTCGCCCGGCTAGTTTTTTTTTGTATTTTTTAGTAGAGATGGGGTTTCACCGTGTTAGCCAGGATGGTCTCGATCTCCTGACCTCGTGATCCGCCTGTCTCGGCCTTCCAAAGTGCTGGGATTACAGGCTTGAGCCACCGCGCCCGGCCAACTTGCAATATTATTTAAGTTTAAATATGTTATTTGTACCTCATCAACATTTTTTATTTTGTTGAGAAAGTCTAAGGTTAATTGGCAGCATATTTTTAATAGTATATAGAATAATATCTGTTTTATAAACATTGATATCCTACATTACATGTGTGAACCCTGAAAATCTGAGACCGGTCTGAGATTTTTTAGGGAGTTCATTTTGCCAAGTTTGAGGATGCGCCCCTGATGCCTCCGCAGGAGGTCCCGACAACATGGGCCCAAGGTGGTCGGGGCCCAGCTTGGTTTTACACACTTTAGGGAGACATGAAACATCAATCAGTATGTGAAAGATGTACCTTGGTTCAGTCCAGAAAGGTGAGACAACTTGAAGAGAAGGCCAGACAGGGAGCTTCCAGGTCATAGGTAGGTAAGAGACAAATAGTTTCATTCTTTTGAGTTGCTGGTTACCCTCTCCCGATGAGGCACTCAGATACGCATTTCTCTCGGTGAGCAGACGGGTGACTTTGGACAGAATGGGAGGCAGGTTTGCCCCCAGCAGCCCCAGCTTGACTTTTCGTTTTAGCTTAGTGATTTTGGGTTCCCAAGGTTGATTTTCCTTTCATAAGGTCTTACATGTTTTCCTATGAGCATTGAGTATTCATTGTGTATTTTAAACACAAGGCACGGATTTTTAAAAAATCATCAACTTCATGACTAGCTCTATAGACATAACTACATAGAGGTTCAACTAAATTTGGAAACATTCCAGAGTTTTGGTTTCTAATACTTCTTTGTGATTCTTTAAAAGGTAAAGTATTTTTTTTTCCCATAAAGCATAGTAACATCTGAAATCACCCGTAGAGTGTCCTGCCATTTTTTTCCTCTAGTTTCCCCATTTTCTGCAAAGCCTCATTGAGGAAATTGACTTTGAATATCCTTCTACACTCTTCTGTTTTAGAAAGCTTTGTGGTAAAACATTGAATCTTCATGGTCACAAGTTCTGCTCACATTCTTTCTTTCTTTGAATATTTTTTTTCCCAGTGGCCAATATTTGACTCTGTTGTATTACGGCTAAAAGGTAGGCATGGAACAAAATAAAGACACGAAGTCTTTGGAAGAAGTGATCCAGTCACAATGAATCAATTTGCCTTTGGAACATATATTTAGAAAGTCACTCTTTTGAAAATATTTAGTCATGAATTGAAACAGAGTCTGGTAGGTTTGTTTTTTTTCCTGGTCTAAGGTGAACAGCATTTTAGAGAATGAACCCAGGACATAACCACAGCACAAGAAAAAAAATGATAAATAAGTTTACACATATGTGTTACCACTGTAACAGAAAACATGTAAAGAACATTTATTTTGATTTATATATCAGTCTGCATTATTTAAATTTTTTTGTGTCGTAAATGCTCTTATTTAAAAAACAGGACTAGTTAACAGTGTCAATTACTAGCAATTCATGGTATAAATAATTAAAGAAGTGTTTGAAAAATATAACAATGTTTTAAATACAGTTATATTTTATAGCAGTTTTTGACTTACACAGAAATTGCAAAAAAGAAAAATTGCAGAGATTTCCCTTGTAGCTTCAACCTACTTTCCTCTCTTATTAACATCTTCTGTCAGTGTGTCTCACATGGCTTATTCATATCTTACATAATGTCTCACAGTTAATGAGCAAATACTGATAGACTAGCATTAACTAAAATTCATATTTCATTTGGATTCCCTTAGTTCCATCTTACCCTGACCCATCCAGGACCCCTCATGACATGTAGTCATCACGTAGGTGGCTCCTGGATGTGACAGTGTGTCCGGCTTTCCATCTCATGATGACCTTGACAGTATTGAGGAGGATTGGTCAGGAATTTTGTAGAATGTGTCCCCCATTGTGATTAAACATGGAATTTTTCTTATAATTATACTGAGATTCTGGGTCTGGAAGAAGTAGATCACAGAGGTGAAGTGCTACTCTTGTCACTTCATTTTCTCAAGGTGAACTGTTGCCTTTGATGTTCACTTGGATTGTTCGGCAGAGCTAGATTTCTCCACTGTGCATTATTTTTCCGCCTTTTCCCTACTACTGCACGTGTTCTTTCGGAGCAAATCACTATGCGGAGCCCACACAGAGTGAGGAGCTCCACCTTCTTGATGGCTGTCTACCTCAATTATTTGGAATTCTTTTGCAAAGGAGATTTCTATTCAACTCCATTTGCTTATTCACCTATGTATACAAACACAGACACCTAGATAATTACTTAAAGCTTTAGTTACTATTCAGCACTACAGCATTATGTTGCACAATTCATTCCTGTGTTGGTCATGGGTAGCTCTTTTTATTGGCTCCTGTTTTCTTTTAATAAAAGAATTAATTTTTATTTATTTTTATTACATATTTTAATTTTTTTTCGTACATACTTTCTGATACTTCAAGATTATCCTGGCTCATATATTTACTGTCCCATTTCTAGTACCAGACATTTCTTCAAAGAGCCTGATTCCTTTGAGAATGGTAGGAAAACTTACATCTGACTGCTGAATGAGCACATTGTATCTTGTCCGTCCTTAGCAATGCTAGGAAGTATATGTGTGCATCTAACAGACCTATACACCCCTAATTTTAAAGGTTTCTATGTAGAACTGTATGTATCTATATTAAACCAAGTGTAAGTTTATGTTGATGTTTCAACCTCTGATCTACTATCACATGAATCATTCTAGCCTTCTCCCCTTGCTAATTTGTAGCTTCCCACTTCAACAGTGAGAGACCTGGTTCTTACCATCTGCAACTTATGTAAGTAATTCTTTTATTCCAGATACAGATACTGTGGTTTTACAATTGTTCACAATTACTCCAGTTGGAAAGAACTTTATAAAATGGAATCCAGTGATGAAGTGTAGTCCATTTGCCTTCAGCCTACAGAATCTATTCATTTTTGAAGTGATTAGGTCAACACCATTTTCCCTACACCTTCATCGAGTTTTTTCCTACATTTGTGTCTTAGTCCGTTTTGTGCTTCTGTAACAGAATACCTGAGGCTGGGTAATTTATAAGTAAAAAAGGTCCATTTGGCTCACAATACTGGTGGCTGGAATGTCTGAGATTGGGCAGTTGCATCTGGTGGAGTCTCAGTCTTTTTCACCTCATGGTGGAAAGTGGAAGGGGAGCAAGGGGTGCACCAGAGATCACATAGCAAGAGCGACAGCAGGAGAGACGCCAAGGAACCCAGACTCTTGTTAACTACCTACTCCTGCAGGAATTAATCCATTCCTGTGAGAGCAGAACTCACTCATCCCCATGGAGGACATTAACCTATTCATGAGGGATCCGTCCCCATGACCCAAACACCTTCCACTAGGCCCCACCGCCCCACACTGCCACATTGGGGGTCAAATTTCAACACGAGTTTTTGCAGGGACAAACCACATCCAAACCTTAGTAATTTGTAGCATAGTTAAATTATTTTTCACATAATGTATTCTGTCCTGGGATACTCCACATCCTGAATAATTTTATTTAATTTGAATAGAGTTTGGCTTACCCATTTGGCTGTAAAATTCTGCGTGTTTTGACAAATGCGTAGTGGCAGGTATCCACTATTAAAGTATCATACGGAGTGCTTCAAATCCCCACCCCATGGAGCCCATGGCTTCCCATCTGTGTAGTTTGCCTTCTCCAGAATCTCATTAAATGAAGTCACACTGTGTGTATTCTCCTCAGATTGTCTTCTTCCAGTTAGCAATGTGCATGCAAGATTCACTCATGTCTTTGTGTGAGTTGATAGCTTGTTCCTTTCTACGGCTAAATAATATTCCATTGCATGAATGTACCACAGTTGGTTATGCATTTTGGGGAGCAAAACCTTCCTCTTCTAACTTTGTTCCAGGGTTGGAGACCTTCAAATTAACTGACAATAGATACATTAATAGGAGACGCAGTATTTGGCTTCTTATTCCACAAGTATCATTGTGGGACAAAATTCATCAGATGGCAGGATCCAGTTTACAAACAGGTAAAACTAGCCCAAAGACAAGAAACTAGACTAGAATCTGATAACCCACAAGGGATATAGATTTCCTTTTATTTAAATTTTTTATTATACTCTAAGTTCTAGGGTACATGTGCACAACGTGCAGGTTTGTTACGTAGGTATACATGTGCCATCTTGGTTTGCTGCACCCATCTACTTGTCATTTACGTTACGTATAGTTTTCCTCAAAAAAGTTTTTTTTTGAGACAGGGTCTGGCTCTGGGCCCAGGCTGGAGTGCAAAGGTGCAATCTCAGCTCACTGCAACCTCTACCTCCTGGGTGCAAGCCATCTTCCCTCCTCAGCCTCCTGATTAGCTGGGACTACAGGCACCTGCCATCATGCCCATCTAATTTTTCTATTTTTAGTAGACATGAGGTTTCACCATGTTGCCCAGGCTGGTCTTGAACTCCTGGCCTCCCAAAGTGCTGGAATTATAGGCATGTGCCCCCACGCCTGTCCGACTTAGTTTTCCATTGAAACATAAAATTTATCTCTGTAGTAACCATCTATTTTTGATCATAGATAATCAAAGTAAGATTATTCTTGTTTCAAAAATAAGTCTAGCCTTGTTAGATTGTGCCTGATGATTTATGTAAGTTTAGTAAGAACAAGAGCTGACCACATAGGTGCTTTCAAGCTTCCTTGCTGCAAGTTTTCATACAGAATCTCAGATTGGACTTTTAAAGGCCTTATTGAGGCTAAAAGCCAAGCCAAGAACATACTATCAAATTTCAGCTGCAGACCTTACAGCTTTGTGTGAATTCCTCTCTACTTGAGGCCCTCAAAATAGCCCCAAATTCCTGGGCCTACAAGGAAATGACCTTCCTTACTAATCTGTAAGGCTGTGAACCCCATAATCTAGGTATCAGACTGGCTTTTCTCAGAGTGCTTTGTAAGCGTTGACTCCATAAAAGTCAACCTTAGTTCCTTACAATTGCTGGTCATAACCGGTCTGAGGTACATTTCCTAAATATGGTATTTCAGTAAAAGCCTTGATAATATAGCCAAAGTTTCCAATTATGTCCTGTTACAAGGTGAACAGATTCTTTTTTTTTTGTTTTTTTTTGTTTTTTGTTTTTTTTGAGCCGGAGTCTCACTCTGTAGCCCAGGCTGGAGTGCAGTGGCCGGATCTCAGCTCACTGCAAGCTCCGCCTCCCGAGTTCAGGCCATTCTCCTGCCTCAGCCTCCCGAGTAGCTGGGAATACAGGCGCCCACCACCTCGCCCGGCTAGTTTTTTGTATTTTTTTTTAGTAGAGACGGGGTTTCACCGTATTAGCCAGGATGGTCTCGATCTCCTGACCTCGTGATCCGCCCGTCTCGGCCTCCCAAAGTGCTGGGATTCAGGCTTGAGCCACCGTGCCCGGCCAAGATGAACAGATTCTTACTGGACTTTTGCTAACAACTATACTGTCATGAAAGTAAGAGTATTCAGTAAGAATTTCAAAATTCTAGAGAAATCAGGTGGGGAAAAAAAGATAAATGCTCCTTTTCTGTTTACAAAAGCATAATCTACTAAAATTGTTGTGAGTTAGCTTGAGAGTGGCCAGGTGTGGTGTGTAATCCCTGCACTTTGGGAGTCCGAGATAGGCGGATCACGAGGTCAGGAGATCGAGACCATCCTGGCTAACAAGGTGAAACCCCGTCTCTACTAAAAAATACAAGAAATTAGCCGGCGTGGTGGCGGGCGCCTATAGTCCCAGCTACTCAGGAGGCTGAGGCAGGAGAATGGTGTAAACCCGGGAGGCGGAGCTTGCAGTGAGCTGAGAACGGGCCTCTGCACTCCAGCCTGGGCGACAGAGCGAGACTCCGTCTCAAAAAAAACAAAAACAAAAACAAAAAAAACGAGTTAACTTAAGAGAAAGAGATTTCTTTTTTTTCTTTTTCTTTTTTTTTGAGACTGAGTGTTGCTCCGTCTCAATTTCTCAGTGTGGTAGGCAAAAACATGTTTATTAACAGGCCAGAATACCTAGTTTCTCTGTAAAAATAAGAAGCCAAAAGTATATAAACTTGGATTACTTATGTTCAGTAATTAATTTTGTAGTACTGTATCTTATTTATAAATGATTAGATATTTAATGGAAATATTTTACTTAACTTTAAGGTTAAAAATTACCAAAAGTATTTTGGAAACTACTATTAGGCAGATTTACTATAAAAAACTTATTATTGAAATAATGTTTTTCGCTTTTCACAAGATGGCACCAAAAATTAAGGAAGCTCCTGCCCCTCCTAAAGCCCAAGCCAAAACAGAGGCTTTAAAGGCCAAGAAGGCAGTGTTGAAATGTGTCCACAGCCTCCCAAAAAAAGAAGATCTGCACCTCACCCACTTTCCAGGGTCGCAAGACACTGCGACTCCGGAGGCAGCTCAGATATCCTGGGACCAGCGCCCCCGGAGTAACAAGCTTGACCACCATGCTATCATCAAGTTTCCACTGACCACTGAGTCAGCCATGAAGAAGATAGAAGACAACAACACGCTTGTGTTCACTGTCGATGTTAGAGCCAACAAGCACCGGATCAAACAGACTGTGAAGAATCTCTGGGATGTGGATGTGGCCATGGTCAACATCCTGATTCGGACTGATGGAGAGAAGGAGGCATATGTTCAACTGGCTTCTGATTACGATGCTTTGGATGTTGCCAACAAACTTGGGATCATCTAAACTGAGTCCAGCTGGCTCATTCTAAGTAGATGTATATCTTTTCACCATAAAGGAAATAATGTTTTTCATAAGAATGACAACTTAAAATCTTAAAGCTTATAGATTTGATTCTAATTATCTAGTAAGTATAATATTAGTTTCTTGTAAGCACTCAAGCAGAATAGAAACTTGTTTGTTGGCCGGGCATGGTGACTCACACCTGTAATCCCAGCACTTTGGGAGGCCGAGGCAGGCGGATCACGAGGTCAGGAGATCAAGACCATCCTGGCTAGCACTGTGGAACCCTGTCTCTACTAAAAATACAAAATTAGCTGGGCATGGTGCCTGTAATCCTGGTTACTCGGGAGGCTGAGGCAGGAGAATGGCCTGAACCCAGGAGGCGGAACTTGCAGTGAGCCGAGATCGCACCACTGTACCCCAGCCTGGGTGACAGAGAGAGACTACATCTCAAAAAAAAAAAAAAAAAAAAAACAAAAACAAAAACTTGTTTGTTTTATATTTAATGTAACTCCTCTGAAGACATAGTTGTTTTATTACGCAAAAAATGTGAAATATATCTTATTTAACTAAGTTGTATCCAAATCGTGTTAACTTGAAAAACATTTGGATCGGTTCTTACATTTCTAGGAGTTTGGGGAATATTTATTTATCAATGATTATTTTTTTTCCAATCTAAGTTAGAATAGAACACTTTTAGAGGATTTTATAAATGAATTTTGCAGTGCTAGAGTTAAGAAAAGTCACATATACAGAACATACATTAATAGACATACAAACACAAATAGAGATCTCATAGCTTTCATCTTGAAATTTTAGCCACGAATCAGGCATAAATATTCTGATGGTTAATTTTAGGTGTCTGCTTGATTGGATTAAGAGATACTAACATAGCTGGTAAAGCACAGTTTCTGGGCATAAGTGTGAGGGTGTTTCTGGAAGACACTGAGATATTATGGAAGATCCACCCTGACCCAATGTGGATGGGCACTGATACGGTTTGACTGTGTCGCCAGCCAGATCTCATCTTGAATTGTAGTTCCTATAATCCTTACATGTTGTGGGAGGGACCCGGTGGGGATGATTGAATCGTGGTGGTTACTGCCATGCTGCTCTCATGATAGTGAGTGAGTTCTCATGATGTTTTTATAAGAGGGCTTAGAACTTCTTGCTGCTGCCATGTGAAGAAAGACATCTTTGCTTCCCCTTCCGTCATGATTGTGAGGCCCCTCCAGCCATGTGGAACTCTCAGTCCATTAAACCTCTTTGTTCTTTATAAATTGCTCAAAGTCAGGTACTTCTTCATAGCAGTATAAAAATAGACTAATACAGGCACCATCCAACTGCTTGAGAGCCCAGATAGAACAAAAAGGAAGAGGAAAGGTTAATTACCTCTTTCTGAAACTGAAACATCCTTCTCTTGCCTTTGACATCAGAACTTCAGGATCTCAGGCCTTTGGCCTCAGAATGAGAGTTACACCATTGGCTTAACTGATTCTGAGTCCTTTGGACATGGACTGAGCAATGCTACCAGCTTTCCTGGTTCCCCAACTTGGAGACAGCCTATCGTGGACTTTCTCAGCCTTCATAATTATGTGAACCTTCTCTCATCTGTCTGTCTACATATATCCTACGGATTGTACCTTTCTGGGGAACCCTGATTAATGTGATGACAATAATACAAAATTTACTCGTTTATGTAGAAGACTTGGTTTTTGTCTTTACAAACATTTTATGTTTGTATTATAACTGTGTTTCTGGAAAATGGAACAAGTTTTTATCTTCTTCATATGAGGGCTAAAGCTTTTTTTCACCAATGTTTTTGGAGATTTTTAAGATATTCAAGATTTTCTTTTGACATACAATCTTATGAAGCTGAGAATTAAATTTTTTCTATTTTATTTTTCAGCCTCAAGTGTTTGCTTTTGCAGATCCCTGAGCACATTGAGAGCCTCCAAGGCATGGAGTGGGGTGCCTAAAGTTTCCGTGATTATAGGGAGTTGAGAGACTCAATTAGGAAAGGCAAGGTCTAAAGGAGGCAATTTGGAAGATCAAAATTTTCTCAAAAGAACTATTAAAGTTGTAAATAATTCTTGGTAAAGTCATGCAAACAGGAAAGGAAGTAGAATTAGTTCCATATTGGTGGAACACACAGCAGAGGTTTGAGAAGGGAGAATTTAGTCAACTGAGAAGTTCCCATGAAAGGAGCAAGACCAAGATCACAGAGACACCATGAAACAAAAAGCCAGGAATAACTTCCAACCCAGGAAGAGAACACAGAGGCCTCAAAACCAAAGCTAGGATAAGAAACTTCTAGCCTAAGAGTTACCTTTCAGACAAAGAAGCCTGAGATTTCAACCCAGCTTCAGAGCACTCAAAATGTTTCTGAAACTGTAGGCTTTTTAATGACTTAGCCATGCATGCAAAAGGCATTCCCTACTGTGGCACAGAAGATGGAGCCCCCATATCCAAAGATAGCCAAGGAGAAAGAAAGACCCCTGTTGTCAGAGTCAGTGGGCAAAGGCAACAGAGAAAGAGACGGGTCCTTATGGGATGAGACCCTTGCAGATTTAGACTTATACAAACTCCTGAGAACTGGCAGCATGACAACCGTAAATGGGGTACCAACATTTCTACTCATTGGATTACAAGTTCTCAGGCATCCAAAATGATTAACAAAATGGAGATATCTAGGGCTTCTGTGGGAGAGTATGGAAGGTCTTTTTGAACTTTTTAATACTGTCAACTGGAGAATGATGAGCTTCATAAATTTGGAAAGCAGAGATTTCATTGTGTTGTTTTTTTTTTTTTTTGAGTCGGAGTTTCACTCTTGTTGCCAAGGCTGGAGTGCAGTGGAGTGATCTTGGCTCACTGCAGGCTGCACCTCCCAAGTTCAAGCGATTATCCTGCCTCATCCTCCCAAGTAGCTGGGACTACAGGCATGCACCACCATGCCCAGCTAATTTTTGTATCTTTAGTAGAGACGGAGTTTCACCATGTTGGCCAGGATGATCTTGATCTCTTGGTCTCAGGTGATCCTGCTTCCCAAAGTGCTTTGATTACAGGCATGAGCCACTGCACCCAGTGAGAGATTTATTTCCTGTAAAGGGTTGCAGCCTGCAGGATAGTCCTGACAGGCTAGGAAGCATAGCCTCCAGCCAGAAATCAGAAACAGACACTTCAAGGGAGAGGTAAAGGAAATAGTAATTTATACTGAGTGGCATGGCCAAATACACATATTTAATAAGCTCTAGGAGGAATTATGCATATTTATGAAAGGAGAAATGCATGCATGCGCAGTTGAGCTTCTTGCTCCTTCATGAGTCTAATGTACAAAAAAATGGCAGTGTTAACATGATCCCAGGGTGGAGTGTTCAGCCCTCTGACATTAAAAGTTGAAGTAGAGGATATGAAAACTCGCTCTGTGCATCCTGTGTACGCTGTCCAGAACCTCTCCGTCATGGGTGGTCTCTTATTAGGCAAGAGAGGAGAGGCAGCTTCAGGCACTTGGTTGAAATAAGTGGTGGAGTCTTTTGAAAGGCTTGTTTCTGTTAAATCCTTAGGGAAGAAAGCCTTATCATGGTTAGCAAAGGAGGGAATATAATGAGGTATATCTGACCCCTGTCATCCTATCCTGCCCAACTTGTAAGAGGGGAGGAAAAGTAATTTTCTCTCTACCTTTACGGAATTCTAAGATGGGACCCTCTATAAATTCGAGAACTCAGTTTTGAAAGTCACTCTGGGATCCCCTCAGCCAAGACTGGGTCTGTTCAGTCAGTTGGGAGCTTAGGATTTCATTTTCAATTGTCAGTGCTAATGGGAATGTGTAGGCTGTCTTCCCGGCAGCTGAATTTGAAAGAAACTCCTTGGATGGGGTTAATGGCAGCTGTATTTTCTGGGAGCTCTGCTTTAGATAAAGTAAGTTCCGGTAAGATTTCTTTATTTATCTTCAGTATCTCAAATGTTTTCATTTAAATAATCTTTATAACAACTTTTTGTTTTGTTTTGTTTTGTTTTTTGAGACAGAGTCTTGCTCTGTTACCCAGCCTGGAGTGCAGTGGTGCGATCTTGGCTCACTGCAAGCTCCGCCTCCCAGGTTTATGCCATTCTCCTGCCTCAGCCTCCTGAGTAGCTGGGACTACAGGTGCTTGCCACCAAACCTGGCTAATTTTTTTTTTGTATTTTTTTTTTAGTAGAGACGAGGTTTCACCATGTTAGCCAGTATGGTCTCGATCTCCTGACCTTGTGATCCACCTGCCTTGGCCTCCCAAAGTGCTGGGATTACAAGCATGAGCTACCGTGCCTGGTCCCTGTGACAACTCTTGATGTCTGAGTGGGTTCTCACACAGTTATCTGTTGTAAGACTTTCTGATTCCTTTTTTTCCTTTTGTCATTATGAATAGGGCTTCTGTACATAATTGCATGGTAGCTTTTGTTTGGAAATAATATCAAATTAGCTGTCAAAATAGTTTTGAATGTGATTTTTGGATTGTAAGGTGAGACTTGTTTAGCTTTGGGAAAAACTGCCCAACTTGTAATAGGAGAGGAAAAATAATTTTCTCTCTACCTTTACGGAATTCTTAGATGGGACCCTCTGTAACAAATTACAGATTAAAATGAGAAAAAAGTAGACAAGTTTAAAAACATGTATACCTTATGGATACATGGGAGATATTCAAGGAAAAATGAGTAAATCCCCAACAGGTGGCTTTCAATTCAAGTGTAAATGCTATCTTCAACTTAAAGAAAGAAGAGTTGAGGCTCAGTAGTGGGGAGGTAACAAGCAAAAGCACAGTAGACAAGGGTAAGCTTTCTTATACAGATTTAACTCCATGCATTCTCTGTTGATAAGACTCTTTAGTGATTTAGTCATCCTTCCCTTCTCGGTTGGTGCCGAGAGAGAGAGAGAGAGATCTTTTAAATGGAGATTTCATTTATAGATGTAAATTTTCCTTACACAAGGGTAACTTCTACTCTGTTTTCAGAACTTCCTTTTTTTAGCATTTTTTCAGAGTAATCAGCTCAGAATAGTTCTTAAGCCAAAGGGGCATATTTTGGGGTGGCATATTCTGGTTTCCTACCATCACATTTTGGGGTGGCATATTCTGGTCTTACACACTGTCTTCCACCAGCAATGAAAAGAGTTCTTGTTTTCCCTCCAACAATTTGTCATTTTTTTAGAGTTTAGCAGTTCTAACAGATATAGACCAGCTGTGCTATCTCATTGTGGTTTTCAGTTCTCTAATATGTTGAGCATCTTTTTGTATGTTTACTTGCCATCTGTAGATCATCTTTGGTGAGGTGTCTGTTCAGAACTGTGTGCATTTTTAGTTGAGCTGTTTAACTTATTGCTTAGTATTAAGAATTTTGTATATATTTTGAATACAAATTCTTAGATTTGTATTTTGCAAATTTTTTTTCAATATGTGGCTTGTCTTTTTGTTCCATTAACAAGGTCTTTTCCAGAGTATAAACTTTATATATTAAAAAATCCACATTGTCATTTCTTCTGCGTATATCAACCTTTTGTGTCATTTGTTAAAATTCATTACCAAACCCAAAGGCACATAGCTTTTCTTCCATAGTTTCTTCTAGAAATTGTATAGTTTTGCATTTTTAGTGTAAGGATGATTTTGAGTGATTATTTGTGTAAGTTGTAAAGTTTTCATCTCCATGCATATCATTTCCTATGGTTTCCAATAATCGTTCCCTCACTATTTTTGGGAAAGACACAGGATAGTGGGCTCTGTTAGAGCAGATAGATGGCTAGACATGAACAGGAGGGGGAGCTCCTGGAAAAGGGAAAGTCTGGGAAGGCTCACCTGGAGGGACCACCAAAAATTCACATTTAGTGGCATCTGTAATGCTAGAGTGGATAGCCACTTGTCAATTGTGGGTAGGAGGGAGAAGAGGTACCTATGCAGAAAGAAACACCCTAGAACTCCTCTTAAGATGTCCCAGTCATCATTCACTCTGCAGTAAAAATGTCACAATATTGGTAGCTACATGCTGATAAGGACAAAGGGGACATTCTTATAAGAAACCTGGCACCGTAAGTACAGATTAGGGCGGAGAAGTACATTCAAAAGAGATAGGCGCAGTAGGTACAAATGTGAGTGCTGTCAGCCTGCCTGGGATGGCAGGAAGGAGCCTGGTGCCAGAGTGAGTTCTGATTGATCACCACACATGTGCCTCATCCAACAGCGAGGAGGTCCCACAAGCCTAAGTAGCACAAGTTGGGGACCTAAGGCAGTAGCAGGAAAACCAGACAAAGAAAACTGGCGAGACTTGAGACAGAGGCAGGAATGTGAAGAAGTCCAAAATAAAATTCCCTGCACAGGACTCTTACGCTGCCTTCCTGCGCGATCAGCCTACTCCTATTTTTCTACAATAAGCTCTTCACACTGTATTTTTTTCAGTGAAGTTATCTGCCATCTTTGTACTGCCTCTTGGTGAAAATCTTTCTTCCAAGTTAGACAAGAACTGAGACATCAGCTCTCCCCAGTAATAGCTCCGTTGCAGTTTGAATTTCCAGAACTGATGGCGCTTAATAACTGGCGCTCCAACTTTAAGTGGTGCAGAAGGCGGCCTTTAGGGGGCGCCAGCCGTGACACCTGGAGCAAGAGGGCCCTGCATAGCCCCCATCTGCCTGCAGGTGTGCTGGGACGACACTGCCAGCAAGAGGGCCCGGCAGTGTCCCCAGCTGCCAGCAGGGGGCGTACGACGACTACATTGTGAGCAAGTGGATCCTGCAGTGTACTTAGCTGCCAGCAGGTGGCGCACGGGCACCACACCATGAGCAAGAGGACCCTGCAGCGTCCTGGTTGGCAGCAGGGGGCGTGCTGCCACTCCACTGTGAGCAAGAGGATCGTGTAGTGCCCCCAGCGGCCAGAAGGGGGCGTGCCCCCACTACAAGGAAGCAAGAGGGCCCGGCAGTGTCCCCAGCTGCAGCTGGGGAGCCAGCTGCCACTTCACTTGGAGCAAGAGGGCCGGGCAGTGGCCCCAGCTGCCAGCATCGGGAGTGCTGCCACTACACTGTGAGCAAGAGAGCCCTGCAACGTCCCCAACTGCCAGCAGGTGGCGTGCCCTCACCATACTGCGAGCAAGAGGGCCCTGCAGTGCCCCGGCGCCAGCAGGGGGCGCTGGCCACAACTGTAAGAAAGAGGGCCCTGCAGTTGCTCTAGTCACCAGCAGGGGGCGCACTGGCACAGCACCGTGAGCAAGAGGGTCCTGTAGTGCGCGGCTGCAAGCAGAGGTCACCGGAGCCCGGCTTTTCAGATTACTGATGTTTCGCCCCTGTCCGCGGCTCCCCTCGCGGCGTGCGTCTCTGCGCCTGCGCCGCGACCCTTCCCCTACCCCCCCACACCGCGCGGGCATGCTACTCTGCGCTTGCGCGACGCCGTCCTGCGACTCTGCACCTGCGCCGGCCTGCGCTGGGGCCTGGCCCACTACTCTGCGCCTGTGCGGCGCCGGCCTCTGACTCTGCGCCTGCGCCCGCCTGCGCCGCGCCTGGCGTGCGACTCTACGCCTGCTGCGCGGGCGTGCGACTCTGCGCCAGCGCCAGCGCTGTACATTTGTGAGGGCGGAGCTGCATTCTCCTCAGCCCAGACACTGAGAGTATCGCGAAGGCGGAGCTGTGTTCTCCTCTGCACCATCCTCGGGGTACCGTGAAGGCGGAGCAGCGTTCTACTCAGCCCAGACCCTGGCGTGGATGGCACCGCGAGGGCAGAGGTGCGTTGTGCTCAGCACAGACGTTGGCGGCACCGCCTCGCTTTGGGACAACTCGGGGCCGCATCCACAGTGAATAAAATACTTCCTGTTTCTAGCCCTGAATAACGTAGGTCAGAGACTACTTAGAATGGTTCAGTGTGGAAAACGGGAAACCGAAATCCCCTCTGAATCCTGCGCCCAGAGGTTCTCTCCACCCAAGGGTTAGGGTTAGGATTTTAGGGTTAGGGTTTTAAGGCTAGGGTTAGGGCTAGGACGAGGACGAGGGTTAGAGGGTTAGAGGGTAGAGGATTAGAGGGTTAGGGTTAGGGTTAGGGTTGTGAGGGTTAGGGGTTAGGGTTAGGTTTCGGGTTTCGGGTTTAGGGTCGGGGTCAGGGTCAGGGCTAGGGTTAAGGGTTAGGGTTAGGGCTAGTGTTAGGGCTTAGGGTTGGGGTTAGGGTTAGGAGTTAGGAGTTGGAATTGGGGTTGGGTTTGGGGTTAGGGATGAGGGTTTGGGTCAGGGTTAGAGGTTACGGTCAGGATTAGGCGTCAGGGTCGGGTTCGAGGTCGGGGTCAAGGTTAGGGTTTAGGGTTGGGGTGGATTAGGGTTGGGTTAGCTGTAGGGTTAGTGTTAGGGTTGGGTTAGGGTTAGTGTTAGGGCTAAGGCTAGGGTTAGTGGTTAGGGTTAGGGGTTAGGGTTAGGGTTGGGTTAGGTTAGGGTTTGGTTCTGTGTTAGGGTTAAGATTTGAGTTAGCGTTCGGGTTCTGTTTTGGGTTAGGTTTAGAGTTAGGGTTCGGGTTCGGGTTAGGGTTTGTGTTTGGTTTCAGGTTAGGGTTCAAGCCATTCTCCTGCCTCAGCCTCCCGAGTAGCTGGGATTATAGACACACACCACCATGCCCAGCTATTTTTTTTTATTTTTGGTAGCAACAGGGCTTCACCATGTTTCCCAGGCTTCTCTCAAACTCCTGACTTCGAGTAATCCACCTGCCTCCGCCTCCCAAAGTGCTGGGTTACAGGCATGAGCCACTGTGCCCAGCCTTCACTTTCTTCTCTGAGTTAGAGATCTCTAGTAAGATAGCCTTTTCACAACTTTTATTACCACGGAAGTATTTCAGAACTTTGTCAGGTTAAACTGTTAAGGGTATGTCTGTTTTTCTGTGATACACCGAATTTAGGAATTTATGAGTCAGTAATGAAAGTTGATCTGGCATCACCCTTGGCATTTGAGTTCCTAGATGGAGAAGGGTCTGTTTTTCTGCCATGATCATGGCTTACAGGAATGCAGCACCCCAAGAGGACCCTAGCAATTGGGAGAATTTTGTTTACATGACACTAAGCCCCAAGTGACCTTAAATTCTAAATAAAAGTTCCAAGGGTAATTTGTATAAGGGTCTTGTTTTTTGTTTTTTGTTTTGAGATGGAGTCTCACTCTGTCACCCAGGCTGAAGTGCTGTGGCATGATCTTGGCTCACTGCAACCTCCACCTCCCGAGTTCAAGTGATTCTCCTGCCTTAGCCTCCAAAGTAGCTGAAATTACAGGTGCCTGCCACTATGCCCAGCTAATTTTTTGTATTTTTAGTAGAGACGGGGTTTCACCATGTTGGCCAGGCTGGTCTCGAACTCCTGACCTCGTGATTTGCCCGCCCCAGCCTCCCAAAGTGCTGGGATTACAGGCGTGAGCCACCGCACCCAGCCAGGGCCTTGTTTTTAAAGAAAATAAATTATATGACAGGTTTGTTTCATATACATATATATATATGTTTATATATATATATGTTTCATATACATATATATGTTTGTTTCATATACATATATATATATATATAAACTATACTCGTGAACATTTTACTCAACATTTAAAAATCTTTAAGACCTTTCAGTACATAAAGCTTACATAAGAAAATCTAGCAAAAGTGTATAAAATCTAAACACATTTCTAAAAGAAAGGGTGAGGCTTTCAGGGTGGCTATGCTGTGTTGGACGTGGGCAGTGTTCTCTCTCTCTTGTGATTTTGCTTATATGGCAGTTCCAGCTCACAAGATCCCTCGGAGCCTGTCTGTCGGCCTGCATCCTGTGGCATTTGGCAAGTGAGATCTGTTTAATATAAGGTGTCCATAAAGCCAAGGTTATGATATCTAAAAATAATCAACACTAATTCCCCAGAAATTTTGTCTTTTTTGACCAAGCCACTGGTGCAATGTGGAGTCACTGCATTATATGCAAAAAGAATAATGCCCTCACTCCAGAGTCTGAACCAGAACTGACCCTCAGTCGTGACTCCCCCTTTATTCTAGGAGGTGTTAACATTAGCTATGGCAATGTAAAAACGGTGTTTCTGGAGGCAGTGGGGGCCGAGAATGGAAAGTCCTCTGCAGCCGTCAACATGGAGAGTGAGACAATGCAGGTGTTGACTCACGGAACTAGACAAGAATCTACTACTCCTTCTCTAGTGAGAGTCTCTGTCATTTGCATAGAAGGCTTAAACGCAGGGAGGGCATGGGGATTCCGTGTAAACTTCAGTAAGCTGCATAAACAGAGGCCGTGATGTGTTTTGTCTCTGACCTTTTCCAGGTAGATCTGACCCCAGGGTTGCAGCGTGATGCTCACTAACAGAAGCTGACTCAATTGTGTTATGTCTCTGATCTTTTCCAAGGACATCTGGACCCAGGGTCGCAGTGTGATGCTCACTAACAGAAACTGACTCAATTGTGTTTCCTGGTTTTGGGGAATATCTTTAATTACTGCAAGAATGTTTGTAAACTGTTGGGGCTAAATACGAAAGTTGCTCTTCAGGTGCCCTCTCCACCGAGCCACTGTGTACATTTTCTTTCTCTCTCTTGCAGCTGTTCTCTTCCTACAAACTGAACGAAAATGAAAAGGAAGTCATTTCTGCATGTGTCACAGAGGCATCCTTTGGTTCTAAAGGGAGCTGAGTTGGATTCCACAAGCGTATGGTCCTTGTAGCATGTGAATAGGATTCAGTCACGGACGAGAAGGAAGGGTTCGGGGGAGACTGTCATCGCCCTGTCCAGGCTAACCCTCCAGCTGCCCAGGTGACAGGCTGGCCTGTGTTTGTGTTGTGTAAGTGTGTACAGCTGCTAATGTAGGGTCCAGAAACATCTTACAAAGTAAGCCTATCCCTACATGTAGTTTTATGTGGGTATAAATTCATTTCAGTTCTTAACATGAACATTTGTACAGTGCTTCCAAGTGAGAGTTTGACTGCCTCACATCTGGAATCCTTCAAGTTTATCCTTCTTGGAGTCAGTGTCGTGAACGTTTTCCTCTAGGTCAAGAGTCTGCTGTCAACATGATGTTCTCTAATTACACGGCTTCATACAACTCCCAGCTTTGTGGACATATATTTTAGTATTTAAGGTGTTCCTTCTTTTACTTCTGTTTATAGTTCATCCTTGACAGTGCTCTTTTCCCACTGCCTTTATCTCAGGTCCTTCCCAAGCTTTCATCCTGGCTGACTTCTTTTAAGTAATGGAAGGAGAGGACGTGGGGTCAGTCAGCCTGACTTCCGATCCCTTCTCCACCCATTACTTGGCAAATTAAAGCTGTGTTTAGGCTTCATTTATGTCATCCTGGATTTCTCAAGAGTTACAATTTTCTGATATATTAATTACAATTATAGGATTGTTTAAAGATCAAAGAAGACAATGTATATTGATGTGTTTTGTAATCTTTGTTGTTGTTTGTTTGTTTGAGACTGAGTCTCACTCTGTCACCCAGGCTGGGGTTCAGTGGCATGAGTGACCTTGGCTCACTGCAACCTCCGCCTCCTGGGTTCAAGCGATTTTCCCGTCTCAACCTCCCAAGTAGCTGGGACTACAGGTGCCTGCCACCACACTTGGCTAATTTTTGTATTTTTAGTAGAGATGGGGTTTCACCATATTGACCAGGCTGGTATTGAACTCCTGGCCTTGTGATTCACCCAACTCGGCCTCCCCAAGTGCTGGAATTACAGATGTGAACCACCGCGCCTGGACTGTAATCTTCAAAGCTCAATAGAAACGTAAGATCTTGCTATTATTATGCGATGATAAAATCTTTCATTCTTTGCTTTTTCCTTGGTTGCTGGCCTAGAAATTGAATCAATTCTGTTCTCTCTTTTTTTAAAAAAAAAACTTGAACGTGTGAAATTGCTGGTATTTTAATATGTTGCTGATGTTTGATCTATTTGAATGGTAGCTTCCTATGGTTTCTTCTAATAGTTAAAACTCTATCAGGCCGGGCATGGTGGCTCATGCCTATAGTGCCAGCACTTTGGGAGGCCAAGGTGGGAAGATCCCCTGAGGTCAGGAGTTTGAGACCAGCCTGGCCAACATGGTGAAATCCTGTCTCTACTTAAAATACAAAAATTGGCAGGAGAACCACTTGAACCCGGGAGACGAAGGTTGCAGTGAGCTGAGATTGCATCACTGTACTCCAGTCTGGGCAACAGAGTGAGACTCTGACAAAAAACAAAAACAAAAACGAAAACAAAAAACTATATCAAAGTGATATATTTGTGTAGTGAAACCCCAGACAGTGCCGCTAAGTGAATGATGATATAATACTCTTATTTCTTATTTTGCTACGATGTTAGTTTCTCAACAATCACTCCACCTGCCGGGTTGGTCTTTTTTCCCATTGGGATTGGTTTCCCTTAAATGTCTGGTGATTCTTCATTGTTCACATTTAATAGTGACACAGGAAGAAGAAGAAAGGAGTCTGTTATCATTAGTAAAAGGCTCGTCTAGAGGGTTTTTTTTCCGGGAGTCGATAGGGTTTCCACATGTTAGTAAGTGATGTCTTTGGTCTAGATGGTTTCCTTTCTCTGGAGAAAAACTTCTCTCCTCTCTGGAAGGCAGGTGCTTGCTGTTGGTTGTCGGTGTTCTACTCACTGGTTACCTGAGGGGTGGGGTGCAGGCATCAGTGAGGGAGGATAATAAGAGTTGACTGTTAATGTACAGATTTTAATCAACCCTCCTGTTTTCTGACGCCTGCCTCACTTCTTCGCCCCTCACCCCCAGGAAGGTCCACAGATGATGCTCCTTCTCAAGGCTGTGAGGCCATCAAATCACTTTTTTGTCTCTGCTGCTCTCTCTACATGATGGATAACCATCATGGTTTCTTGGGAGGGAAAGGAAACAACTGGGTCAGTATTTGGTCTACCATCTTTAAGTTGGAAGCTGCTTCTTCCAACTGAAGCTAAAATAACAAAGCTTCAGAGAGGGTTTTAAAAATATCTAGTATCTCAATTTTTGGGGACAATTTGAACATCTTAAGGCACAAAGTTACTGAGTTTTCTGAAAAGGGTGATGGGGGAACCATTAATTAATTAATTAATCTCTGCTTTGTTTTAAATATATTGCACCAGATTTGTGTATTATAATTCACACTCAAAAAGTACAGATTTAATTTTGATATATTTTCTTTGAAGAAATAGCTTAACTACTCTTCAGTGCTGCATTTACGATGTGGCCAAATCTTTGAGACAAAATTATTTCTCTCTATGTAAATTAAGATGTTGTACTTTGAAAAGTCATTCCTTTCAGCATTTTTAGATCTTTCTCAGTTTTCTTGAACCTTTTGTGCAGGAGTAATGACCTTATATTTCCACATTATTCCTATTAAACACTTAGCTGTGGGCCTGAAAGAAATGTGCAGCTCTGTTAGAAAAAAGGTGGAGAAGGTAGTATCACTATTCCTCTTTCATGAATGGGCAAACAGGTTCAGGAATTTTCCAGAACTGAGATTTTCTATCTTATAATTGGGTGTTCTTTGTCTCACAATGTGCACTTCATCCTTCTGTATGGATTTCTTTGCTGAGGCTGACTGTGAATTTCGGCTCTCACATGCTAAGTACACATTAATTTCTCTTATCCTTTGTTCCCACATAGTGTACGAGTGATTTTGAGAGGGTCCTGTATGGCATGGTCCTCAGGTGCTTGGCAAAATGGATCCATTCTCTCCCAGGTAACCCTGGCTCTAGGCCCTTTTCCATGTCCTGGCCTTCCCCAGCAGTCCCTGGAGCCCTCTGCTGACCAAAACTCCACAGTGAAGCACCACACTAATGGTGACCTGTGAAGGGTTCCCAGTTTGGGACACGTTATTCCTCTTCTGTAAAAACTGCACCACTTTCAGATAGACTCTCAGGCAAAGGCACAGAAAATTATGATTAGATTAATGATCTTTCAGAGGTTTCCTATCGCTGAGGTTGTCTGAGCCAGTAGTTTTCAAAATGAGTTGCGGGCTTCATATCCTCAAATGTTGCATTTAAATTCTAGTTAAAATTAGTTTCACCACTGTATTTTTCCATTCTAAGACAGATTTTTTCCCATGCTTTACTTACTCTGGAGTTAGCCTGCATCTTACAATTGATCCACTGCGTTTCATATGATGAGATCTCTTCTGTTCTTCTAAAAAATTATCAATAGTTTTGTGATGGATATTGATTGAATAGCATCTCAGAATGTAAAACATCCAGGTTACAATCATTAACTCTTCTACAATATTTACATGCAAGAAGACAATATTTCTTTCTTTTTATAAGCCAAATTATATCTAGCAGAAACTCCCATGTATCGAGATGTGGAAGATTCCAGTTCATGGAAGTTTCTCGTCATATTCTGTGCCAGACACTGGAGGCTGGGATGGTGGCACTTCATGCTCCTCACCATCCTGTCTCACTACTTTCCCTGTGACTGCTGACTGCTGGCTCTGAAGGGGGTGAGAGGACCACTGCCCTGGCAGTGGGGAGGGGATGCTCCTCTCAGCACAAGAAGTGCCAGGAAGGCAGCCATCACATGCCGGAACCTTGGCCACACCAACCACATCTGGAGAACTGCATGTGACTAGGGCCTAGCCCATTAGGAATGCTACTGTTCTGGGAACATCTCCCTGGCATCCTCATTTTGTTTTCCCATTGGCTAGTCCAGCTTAACTTAACCCTTAGATGATTCTAGATCTCCCTAGAAAATACCTAGGTGAAAGTTATCCAGGCAAATTCTCTTTTCCTCCTTTAAACCCCTAAAGGCTATATTGTGTGAGTGTGTGTGTGTGTGTGTGTGTGTGTGTGTGTGTGTGTTACAGAAAGACCTAATCTGCAAAAGCACAGCTTGGCCTTCAGGAAATAGATGGGAAAAGGGCTGCTTTATGATTTCCTGGTGCCTCCAAAGCACACACAAAGAGGATATAAGTTAGTACTTTCTCTAATAATTCCATCTGTAACATTGAGCATTTGAAAGTTTTAATAATACATTTAAATACCATGCCCATACAAGTGCATCATCAAAGGTAGCATTAATGAAACAGTTAAATGTCTCAACTTAACCTGTCTTCTTGTAAGCCTTGAAATAAATTTCTCTCATTATCTCTATGTATATGTTTACCATTTGTGCAAATATATCACTGAATAGAGATTGTAGACAATTTTTATTTTGACAACAGTCCATTCATGTAAAATTACACACAAAAATAGTACAGTAACCCAGGTGCATTGCCAGATCCAAGTAAATGTGAGCCAAGGCCCATTTGTTCATGCATGTCTTTTATGATATTGTCTGTTTCCTTTGTGACTTACATGTTTATAATACGGGATGTGAGAAGAGTTAGCTCTTTGTAGTTATTTAGCTTTAAGACATAGAAAAGTGTTCTAGAATCTTTAAAAAGTAATTGCAAGAATTTTTTGAAAGCTTCTTGAAATTACAAGTCAAGATTTGTTAAAAATTATTATTCTTTGAAACTACATTTCTGTATACATCAAGATTTATCAATAACATATAAAATAAATCAATAGCAACAAAATAAAATGGGAAAGGATGGTAATGGACACCTCATATTGCTTATTTCTTTTTTTTTTTTTTTTTTTTTTTGAGACGGAGTCTTGCTCTGTCGCCCAGGCTGAAGTGCAGTGGCCCCATCTCTGCTCACGGCAAGCTCCACCTCCCGGGTTCACCCCATTCTCCTACCTCAGCCTCCCGAGTAGCTGGGACTACAGGCGCCCGCCACCTCGTCCGGCTAGTTTTTTTGTACTTTTTTAGTAGAGACGGGGTTTCACCGTGTTAGCCAGGATGGTCTCGAGCTCCTGACCTCATGATCCGCCCGTCTCGGCCTCCCAAAGTGCTGGGATTACTGGCTTGAGCCACCGCGCCTGGCCTTGCTTATTTCTTTTATAATAACTAAGTCATATAAATTGAGGTCACAAAAATATTTATATTAATAAAATTATAATTTATCATTGGTAATGTTTGAGTTTTTCTTGTACATTTTTATGTAGCAAGAAAAACAGTTTTTACTGTTAAAAATGGTTTTTAAAAAATCAGAGCAAGCCTAAGCCCCTTCATTTTATAAATACAATAACCTGAGGCTCATCAGTGCTGGTGACTCACACAGGCACACACTCAGCATTGCTGGATGTCAGCTCAGGATCCAGAATGCATTTGAACAATTCGTGCTAAATTAATAAATGCACTTTAAAATAGGCCCATATTAATCCCAAAATAACTAAACCTGTGGAATTTGTAAAATAAGATGTTTATGAATGAGGACATGGCATTTTGACTTAGTTCTGATTCCCCCCTTTCTGAAAGCAGAACCTACAGTCTATTTTCCCATTGCTAGATTTCAGAGGAGAGCCTGGTGTCACTTACAGCAGACATTGCAGATGCCTCAGCATTTCAGATGAAGACGGTAAAGACCTTCTTTGTTTCAAAAAAACCTTTTTTTCCAGGGGAGAAAACACAGGTTGGATCTAAACTCAATCCTCCTATTGAAATATTTTAATGACACTGAAAGAGGTTGTTGCATTTGGCAGGTGCAAGTGGAGCCGTGCGGTCCTGCACTGAAGCCCTGCAGTCCTGACTTCTGAGTGGAGCTAGAGGAGAATTATATTAATGTGTTTGCACTACTTGCTCAACTGTAAAGCATAACAAATATATTTAAGGCATGTTTTTAAAATGAGAATAAAATAGTTTAACAATGTTTACACACCTATTTTAGTTATTACATTCTCTAATCTATTTTTATCCTCACAACCATGGAAGCGCTCCACCATCTCCATTTCAGAAAGTAGACAGTAACTGAACAACACTATCTTCTTTTAAAAAACATTTATTTCATTATGAAAGTTTATGGTTTATGTAATTAATACCTTTTTGTGGTCTGCATTCAATGAGTGTGGGCATCTGCACACTGTCGTGGGTCCACTATTGTGAAATCGCACACAGTGGTCTCACTGCCCTAAACAGCCAGGGCTCTCTGTCCATCCATCCTTTCCTCTCCCCAACCCCTGTCAACCACTGATCATTTTGCTATCTATGTAATTTTCCCTTTTCCAAAATGTCACATAATGCCCACAGCAATGAATGCGAGTTTCTTTTGCTCCACATCCTCACCAGCATTTGGTGTTTTTGGTCTTGTGGATTTTGGCCATTCTAATAGGTATGTAGTGGTATCTTACTGTCGTCTTAATTGGCAATTCCTAATAACACATTATACAGAGCATCTTTTCATATGCTTAATTTCCATCTGCATATCTGTTCAGCTTTTGCCCATTTTTAATTGAGTTGTTTGTTTTCTTATTGAGTTTTAAGGGTTCTTTGCATATTTCAGATATGAATCCTTAGATATATTTTTCAAATATTTTCTCAGTCTCTGATTTGTCTTTTTATTCTCTTAACAGTATCTTTCACAAAACTAAAGTTTTTTTATGTTAAAAGTCAACTTCCCAATATTTTTCTTCGTGGATAATGCTTTTGGTGTTGTATCGAAAAGAATCTCCAAATCCAAAGTTATCTAGAGTTTTTCCTTATGTTATCTTCTAGGAGTTTGAAAATTTTGCATTTCATATATTGATCTAATATCTACTTTGCATTAACTTTTGTAAAAGGTGTAAGGTCTGTTTATAGATTCTTTTTTTTTTTTTTTTTTTTTTTTTTGCACATGGATGTCCATTTGTTCCAGCACCATTTGTTAAAAAGACTCTCCTCTCTCCATTGAATTGCCTTTGCTCCTTTGTCAGAGATCAGCTGGCTGTATTTCAGTCTTTTTCTGGGCTCTCTGTTTTGTTTCACTGATGTATGTGTATATGTCTTCTGTTTTGCCTTCAGTTAAAAAATATGTAATTGCTCCCTCAATTTACTTATGAATTCTCATTTGTAAACAGAAAAGCATAAATTAATGCCGGAGTATATTTTAGAGTAGATGTTGCCTTGAATACAATGAGCAGAATGAGTTATAATTTTAAAGTGAATATAAAAATTTGACCATAGTGGTAACAGATTTGCAAACTAGTGATATCAATGACAGAGTCCATTGCAATATTGCTTCATCCTTTGGCTCAGCTGTGCTTCACACCAGGTAACTACCAATCCCTTTTGTGATTCGTTCAAGGATTTCTGTGGGGTGGAAAGTAGAAATATGATATCAGTGGAGGGAGAGAAGGCAGTTTCCCAGACTGGGAGCAGTCAGATCTCCAGTGGGTCCCAACACTGCTCTGTGGCAATACCTAGAGGGTGATGGAAACAGAGACAGGGTGCAAATGAGGTGGGTGCTGGCCCTAGGGTTCCCAGTGTTTCCTGGTTCCCATGGTCTATAAGACGTCCGAAATGAGACCTTCCGGGCTTTGGGGGGCCCCTGTGGAATTGGAAAATGAGGAAGTGAGCAGTGACAATCTAGACTGATTATTAGAGGTACGTCTCTCATTTTTCAGCAACCAAGGAGCCTTTGATTAGTAGTGAAATTGTGGCACCCCAACAATGGTGGAGTGGAATGTCCTGCCACTCTGGAGGGGTGATGGCTCAGGGTCAAGACTGAACTAATTAGAAAAAGAAATGCACTCCAGGAATATCAAGTCCAAAACGAAGCTCTTCAAACTATCTGGGAAGAGAAAACAGCATGACAAGGAAAGGTATATTTGTCTGATCCCAGGAATCAATATAAACATCCATGATAACCCCACCTATTTTTTACATATATGATTTGGATGAAACAAGAGAAAGAGACTGATTGTTGCTGAGTCCCTGCTGCAGTCCTGACACAGCTGGAGATGCCCTGCTCCCCTGCTCCCCTGCTTCCCCGCTCTCCTGCTCTCCTGCTCTCCTGCTCTCCTGATCTCTTTATTTTGTTGATGCTCATGAGGACCCTGATGTCTGAGGAAGAAGGTTCCTGTCCAGCTCTGCCCCTGGTGTGTCACGTGCCGGCCTTGTCAACTCACACGAGAACCTGACAGGGTGAGTGTTATAACCCCAATCATAGAAAAGGAAACGTCTCTAAAGTCTTTAGCATCTTGCCTGAGTTCGGACACTTAGCAGAGGCCTGAGTTTAGATGCAGCCCCGTCTTGCTCTTTGACAGCCTCAGCACCACGTGCCCTGGGTGACCCACGCAGTGAGTCACTGACAACCCTCGTGGTTGGCTCATGGCACAGCGTGGAGCGAAATGGCCCACTGACCTTTCCAGACACTGGGATAATTCGTGATATAGTTTATGCGGTCACTCCCAGTGAGTTCTATTGTTCAGTTTAATAGAACACCTAATTCTGTGTTTATTATGAATAAAGGGAGATTTCTTGTGTTTTTTAAGAATATGAAGCATATCTATTTTGTATACAAGTTGGAAGTTCCAATACTATAGGAAGCATAAGTGCAGGTTATAATGATGGGTCTTCTATAAGACTGAATTCACATCAAACTGAATCAGTAACTCCGGCTGTATGAACAGGGTGAGACATTAAACATTTAATGAAAAGAATTCCTTTCTTAGGTCACAGCAAGGACTAAATATGTTTAATTATCATGCCCGCTAAGAAGATTTATTGTGATATTTGCAGTTAATCACTCAGTTCCAAGGGTATTTATTGTCTGCTCTGGGCATAACAACAATTGGAAGCAGTATGTTCACATGAAAAAAAACTTACCTGAGGCTCTAAGTCACAACTTTCCATGACCAGCACACATTTCTGATTTGAAATACATATCTAAAGCTTCAAATACATAAATAGATATCCCAATCTAGAACTAAGTTAATAGTTGCTTAGAATTAATTGTTTAAATTATCCTGGGAATCAGAAAGATATGTCTACACGAAAAAATAAAGGTTATATTAGAATTAATAAACTTTAGAAGACCATTTTTATCTTAATATATAAGCATACTACCTAGGCACACTGTTTAAATACATCTGCAACCTACTATTTTTAGATTTAGGTAAATCATTAATCCTTAAATTTGGAAGATTCCAGTGTTAGAGCTCTAGACTATGAAACTTGGATGTTTTTCTAAAATTTTTGAGTTTTTATCCAGAAATATATATTTTCCTGGCACTGAGAACTGCAAGAAATTTCACTTGGAGTCTCCAAATAGTCAGCCATGTGTGATGTCAACTTCAGTGTAATAGATACTATCACAAACATCCTGTGACTTTTATTTTATTTTTTTTATACTTTAAGTTCTGGGATACATGAGCAGAACGTGCAGGTTTGTTACACAGGTATACACGTGCCATGGTGGTTTGCTGCACCTGTCAACCCGTCATTTATGTTAGGTATTTCTCCTACTGCCATCCTTCCCCTAGGCCCCGACCCTGCAACAGGCCCACGTGTGTGATATTCCCCTCCCTGTGTCCATGTGTTCTCATTGTTCAACTCCCACTTATGAGTGAGAACATGCGGTGTTTGCTTTTCTGTTCTTGTGTTAGTTTGCCAAGAATGATGGTTTCCAGCTTCATCATGTCCCTGCAAAGGACGTGAACTCATCCTTTTTTATGACTGCATAGTATTCCATGATGTATATGTGCCACATTTTCTTTATTCAGTCTATCATTGATGGGCATTTGGGTTGGTTCCCAGTCTTTGCTATTGTGAATAGTGCTGCAGTAAACATACGTGTGCATGTGTCTTTATAGTAGAATGATTTATAATCCTTTGGGTATATACCCAGTAATGGGATTGCTGGAGCAAATGGTATTTCTGGTTCTAGATCCTTGAGGAATTGCCACACTGTCTTCCACAATGGTTGAAGTAATTTACACTCTGACCAACAGTGTAAAAGCGTTCCTATTTCTCCACATGCTCTCCAGCATCTGTTGTTTCCTGACTTTTTAATGATCGCCATTCTAACTAGCATGAGTAGGTATCTCATTGTGGTTTTGATTTGCATTTCTCTAATGACCAGTAATGATGAGCTTTTGTTCATATGTTTGTTGGCCACATAAATGTCTTCTTTTGAGAAGTGTCTGTTCATATCCTTCACCCACTTCTTGATGTATTTTTTTTCTCCTTGTAAATTTAAGTTCCTTGTAGATTCTGGATATTAGCCCTTTGTCCGATGGATAGATTGCAAACATTTTCTCCCATTCTGTAGGTTGCCTGTTCACTCTGATGAGAGTTTCTTTTGCTGTACAGACGCTCCTCAGTTTAATTAGATCCCATTTCTAAATTTTGGCTTTTGTTGTCGTTGCTTTTGGCGTTTTAGTCATGAAGTCTTTGGCCATGCCTATGTCCTGAATGATATTGCCTAGGTTTTCTTCCGGGGTTTTTATGGTTTTAGGTCTTATGTTTAAGTCTTTAATCCATCTTGAGTTAATTTTTGTATAAGGTGTAAGGAAGGGGTCTAGTTTCAGTTTTCTGCATATGGCTAGCCAGTTTTCCCAACACCATTTATTAAATAGGAAATCCTTTCCCCATTGCTTGTTTTTGTCAGGGTAGTCAGACATCCTAAACTTTAAAATTTAAGAATTTACATTTTTTTAAAGTAACTGACAACTGACAATCATTTGAAAATCCATAACTTAAAAAAATAATAATTCCTCCTACGTTTTCAACCAAGAGAAGTGAAAATCTGTTGACACAAAGGCCTGAATATAAGTATTCATAACAACTTTCTTCTTAATAGCCAAATATTTTTAAAATAGCCTACCACTGAAGAATAGATAAGCTGTAATATATTCCTACAATGGTTACTGCCCAACATAAGAATGACATACACTGGAAACCACATGGACATATCTCAAAGGCATTAGAATACATGAAAGAAACTAGGTATAAGATAATATTCTGTATGATTCCATTTATATCAAATACTTCTTTTTTGAGATAACATCTCACTCTATCACCAAGGCTGGAGTGCTGTGATGTGATCACAGATCACCACAGCCTTGACCTCCCAGGCTCAGGTGATTCTTCAGCCTCCTGAGTATCTGGGACCAAAGGGGTTGGGACCAAAGGGGTGTGCCACCACACCTGGCTAATTTGTGTGTGTGTGTATTTTTTTTTTTTTTTTTAGAGATGGGGTTTTGCCATGTTGCCCAGGCTGGTCTCAAGTTCCTGGGCTCAAGTGATCCTCGCTTCTTAATCTAGTGCTAGAATTACAGACTTGAGTCATTGCACGTGGCCTGTATCATATTCTAAGACAGACAAAACTAGAGTGAAAGAAGGCAACTGCCGGGAGCTGTGGTGTGGGGCAGGGGTCACTGACTACAGCAGCTTGCAAGGGAATTTTGGGGGTAATGAAATGTATTTTAATGGTAGTGTTGTGTACATGACAATATGTGTATTTGTCAAAACGCATTGATTTGTACACTTAAAATTACTAAATTTTATTATATGTAAATTAAACTCAATTAGATAATAAAAAATAAACTTTTGATCCTGAAAAAATACCTACATACATACAAACTACCTCTGAAACAAACTACTTTTTCAGAATTTCTAATTTAAATATTCAGAAATATGAATGATGATGATGAATTTTAACAAGGCTTACATAATTCAGTTCTATTTTGGATCACGTCTGAGAGGCATATTAGCTGCTGGACTTATTTGGATTTCCTTACCTCCTTTGCATATGAAAAAATAAGAGGTTGAGACAGAAACAAGGTATGTAATTTATGTACAATGAAACTTTCTACTGCCCAGGAGATGAGGCTTTCTATTTTCCAATGAATTGTGCCTGGCAGCACAATTCACTGCTTCACAATTGATCGTTCTTTTTACCCTCAGAGCATCCTTGAAATGATTGACTCAACCATGAGAGAAACACTGTAAATATTCTCAGATGCAAACTCACAGTACCAGCGTCACAGAACACCTGCAGCTTCAAGTAACTAAAAATCCAGCTCAATTTGACTTTAAATACAAGGGAATTTATTGACTTAGGTGGGTAGTTCAGAAGCAGGCCAGGCTTCAGGGTGAATCTGAGCACAGAAGCTCATGGATGCTACCAGGACTCAGTCTCTTCCCAATTTTCTGCTCTGCCTTCAGTGAAGTCAGAATCATTCTGCGTGTGGCAAAATCTCCAGGAACAATTTCTGAGGTTGCTTTCTTCACCAAAGAGGGAGCATGAACAAGCACACTCTTGTTCCTAACAACCTAGCACAACTTGTATTTGACTCTAATTGGAACAACTCAGACCCTTGCCCATCCCCAAGTCCATTGGGGGACCAAGGGAGTGCTGTGTGGCACCTGGCATGAGTCTCAGTTATGCACCCACTTTGGAACCAATAACTGTGACACAGGGTGAGACAGTGCTGGTTAAGTCAACCAGGACCCACCGCATGTTTCAAACCACGTGACTGAATAATTCAGGGCTCTGTTAGGAAGGAGAAAGGGGGATGCTTCTTAAATAGCACCCAACACTCAACTACAATTTAATTTGACAGGAACCCGGAGGCCCTGCCATAGAAATCTCTCACAGTTGCTTGGAATGAGAGCACTCAATACAAAAATCCTATGGCAGCAACTCTATGGCCTTAAGGGCACCACGCATTTGGTGTGGAGGGTGGGGCAAGGAGGGTGGGGAAGGGCTCAGGGTCTTCTGAAGATGAAGCCAAAGAACAGATGGCACTGACTTAGCAGAGTGGAAAATGTTTAACCCCAAGAGATTCCTACAGAGGCAGCTAAGCCACACCACAGACTCCTAGAAGGGCTTGTGTTAGGGTTCCCAAGTGTCTAGGTAAGCAGAGGAGATGCTGAGGCAGACACAGAGGGTCGGTTCAAAGCACATTGGGAAGACTGTGATCCCAAGACCCCTCAGTCCACACTGGCAGTCAAATGCTCCTCCCTGACATCGGGAAAAGAAACAATTTATTTTCTTCAGATATTGAAACAGAACTTTTCTAACCTCCAGGACACTGGATAATGCTGCTTATGCAAAGACAGTATTTAGTGCAAGCCAATTTACTGAGCAGGGAGATCTTCAGACTCTTTCTCCCTCTTGGCTCCCAGAATGCTGGGGTCAGCTTGCAGTCTTAGGAGATTGGTGACCTCTTTTTGGAGAGGATCTGCAGATACCAACATTTTCAGGGTTTCCTCAGGTCCAGGAGTGCCAGGCTCCTGTGGACTCTTCCTTTGGGGAAGCAAAAGAAGACTCCATCTGTGTACACAGAATGCATTAATTGTATTTTCTTATTTTCTGTTTTCTTGACGCTCTAGCATCTGGTGTTTACTGGGAAAAGATTGTCTTTCCCAGGGCCAGCCAATTAAACTACCAATTCAGAACCCATACTCCTAACCACCTACTTTATCTGGCTCTGATACTGTAGGAGACAATACCGCCCTTCCTTAATCACCACAGGGTGAGGTACTAGGCAACTAGAAATGGCCCCTATGCCCCAGAGCCTGATGAAGCTATTCATGCTGGACAGCCTAAGCCTACCTGCCCTGCCTGCCCTTGCTGTCCCACAGAGGCCACAGCAGAGGATCCTGCCCATGTCTTTCCCTCTCCTGTCTCTGCCTGGGGCGTCCCTGTGCCTCCTATTTCTAGGGATCTGTGAATATGAATGGGACAGTCACTTCCATGTCTGCAGGTCTTAACATCCCTGATTGAAACAAAATCTGAGTACATTTTAAAACATAAGGCTTCCAATGGAATTTTTAAAACCCTTATATGGAGAATTTTAAACATATATGTAAATAAACATGAATATAACAAACCCCTGTATATCTATAACCCTTCAGAACAACAAGAAACACATGGGCAATTCTGTTCTGTCTATATTCCCAAATAAAATTCATACATTGTGATTAGCTGATGTGTTTTTAAGTCTATATAATTTATACATTTCCCTTGTATCTCCTGTATATCATTTTCTTGTAATTTGTTGAAGAAGCTGCGTTGATTTTCCTGATTCATCTTCAGAGTTTAAAATAGAATTTCGCAAAAAGGAAAAAATAAAAGCAGACGGAAAGAATAAAAATGTCAGAAAAGAAATCAATGGGATTTAAATGGTACAGCTGCTTTGGAAAACAATCTGGCAGTTCCTCAAAAAGTAAGACATAGAATTACTCTTTCATCCATCAATTCTATTCAAGTATTCATACTGAAGAGAATTAAAAACATATGTCCACACAAAAACTTGTAGAGCAGCATTATCCATAATAGCCAAAAAGTAGAAACAACCCAAACGTCCACCAACTGATGAGCGAATAAATAACATGAAGTATTTCCACACAATGGAATATTAGCCTCAAAAAGGAATGATTGCCAGAGGCTGGAGGAGGAAAAAATGGAAAATGTAGTTTCTCTCTTGGGTGCTGAAAATATGTTAGAATTAAATAGTGGTGAAGTCTGTGCTACTTCCAGAAAGTGCTAAATTGAACACTTTACATGAGTAAAATGTAGTATGTGAATTATATCTCAACTTAAAAATCAAGAACATTTTCCAGAAATAAAGTTTATGATTTTCAGATTTAAAAGATCTATTGAGTTCCCCTCAAAATGAATTTCAAAGTTCTTCTACACTAAGCACATTATTGTGAAATTTGATAACATCAGAGATAAAGATCTGAAACTTCCAGAGAGGTGAAAGAAAAAGATCACCTGCAAAGAGTCAAGAACGAAAATAGCACTGAAGTTTTTCACTGAAATTCTAGATATAATAAGAAAATGAAATTTGGCCTTCACATTCTGAGAGAAATATATATATTTTAAACCCAACTAAACCGTCAACCCAGTGTGAGAATAGTGCACAGGCATTTTGGGACATGCACAGCATCAAAGCTTTACCTTAGATCAGGAAGCTACAGTAAAGTGGCAACCTAAGAAATGGGAGAAAGGAATTCTAGGAACAGATGATCCATGCAGGAGAGAGGAGCAGCATTGCCGAGAGCCAGGGGTGAAGCAATTCAAGCTGGAGACACTGAGACAAACACAGGAGCGCCTGACATTCTCTGAGAGGCAGTGCAGTGGTTCTGCACTGTGTGCAGAACTAAATGTGGCATTTACCTCTTATTGGTTACAATGTGCCTTCCCAGGCCTGCCAGCAGAGATTCTAAATCCTAATGCAAATGATATGGCAACACTTGTGATTATAGACATGAGTGTTTGAATTACAGATCCAGATCCAAACCCAAATCCTCTCAGTAATTAACTGTATGCTGTCATTTAATTACTCAATCTCTCCAGCATGCCACTTCCTCAGATCAATTCGTATGGGAATATAAATTCATAGGAGTGTTATAAAGGGTAGTTTGTACAATGAGCTCGTGACTATGAAATGCTTAGCATGGCATCCAAAAAGTCCTCAATAAGTGGTGCAACAATACCTTTTTATTACAGGAAACACACCCAACTTAGAAAACAGCGTTCATGGAGGATTAAGAGAAGTAACTACAGTCGGGTGAGCAGAGGGAGCCAGCGTGGGGAGGGCCTTTCCTAGGTGAGGCATCCACCACATTTGAAAGTGGGATGCAGGGCCAGAGCTGAACATCAACCAGGATGGGCAGGAATGAAGTAAACAGCTCATACCTATTCCTTCATGGGTCAGTTCCTTTCATTTTCACTTTTGACTCTGATGCAAAATTAGAACTGTTCTCTGCTCAAATGTCACTATTCTTAATAAAGTAAATAAGTAGGATCCAAAAACTTCAATTGCGTAAAATACATGCTCTTGTTATTGCAAGGCAAATGGGAAATATTTTGCAGTTGGTCATCGCCATCACAATAACACAAATTCTAAAACTTACACTGTTTACAACTGAACCACACCCTCAAATAATCAAAAAATGGTCCCTCCCTAACCTCTCTCCCCAGCAAGAGAAGGTCTTTGGCCGCCCCAACCTAAGCAGGAGAGGAGGAGAGTGGGAGCCCACAGTTGCAGTGGCAAGAAGCCTGAGGGTGATGGCTTTGACCAAATAACAGGGAATTGGGTTGACTTGTTTGAATCATTTTCCAAAAACTGATATATAAAACAGATCAGACTCATTGAAGGAGCTGGGGAATGGGAGCCCACCCCTCAGTCTCCAGCCTCCCCAAACTGCATGTTTCTCTAGAGTAACCTTGAGCCTCTCCCAGCATGGATTAAAACCCATGGCTCTTCCAGATCTAAAATCTGAGGCTCTACAATTTAAGTCATAGTTAGGCACTTCCATACCTGTGATGGTAACATGCTTACATACTCAGTCTATCATTGTTTAATATTGAATGAAAGACACACATTTTGTTTACTTCTTATGCAGCAGGTTGGCTGTGTTCACCTGTGTTGTCTCAGGGTCAGCTCTTTTTTTTTTTTTTTTTTTTTTTTGAGATGGAGTCTCGCCTGCGGCCCAGGCTGGAGTGCAGTGGCGCAATCTCCGCTCACTGCAAGCTCCGCCTCCCCAGGTCATACCATTCTCCCGCCTCAGCCTCCCGAGTAGCTGGGACTACAGGCGTCCGCCACCACGCCTGGCTAATTTTTTGTATTTTTAGTAGAGACAGGGTTTCACCGTTCACAGGATGGTCTCAATGTCCTGACCTTGTGATCCGCCTGCCTCAGCCTCCCAAAGTGCTGGGATTACAGGCAAGAGCCACCACGTCTGGCCAGGTCAGCTCTTTATTTCCAAGAATCCTGTCCCATTTCCTGGAGCCTATTGACTGGGGAAAAGATGTGTCAAAAGTTAAAAGTATGTTGAGCAAAGCCTTAGAAACACAGCTTTTCTGACAAAAGCAATGGGGATAAGACTCCCTCTTCAATTAATGATGCTGGGATAACTGGCTAGCCATGTGCTGAAGATTGAGGCTGGACCCCTTTCTTACACCATATACAAAAATCAACTCTGGATGGATTAAAGACTTAAGTGGAAAACCCAAAAATATAAAAACCCTGGAAGACAACCTAGGCAATACCATCCTGGACATAAGAACAGGCAAAGATTTCATGACAACGACACCAAAAGCAATCGCAAGGAAAGTAAAAATTGACAAGTGGGATCTAATTAAACTAAAGAGCTTCTGTACAGCAAAAGAAACTACCAACAAAGTAAACAGGCAACTTACAGAATAGAAGAAAATATTTACAAACTATGCATCTGACAAAGGTCTAATACAGCATCTATAAGGAACTTAAACAAATTTATAAGAGAAAAACAACCCCAATAAAAAGTGGGCCAAGGACATGAAGAGGCACTTCTTAAAAGAAGACAAACATGTGGGCCAGGTGTGGTGGATCAAGAGGCTGGGCCCCCACCAGCTCTAAGGTACACAATCTCAAAGTAATCCCAGCACTTTGGGAGGCCAAGGTGGACAGATCAAGAGGACAGGAGATCGAGACCATCCTGGCTAACACGGTGAAACCCCGTCTCTACTAAAAATATCAAAAATTAGCTGGGCATGGTGGCAGTCACCTGTAGTCCCAGGTACTTGGGAGGCTGAGGCAGGAGAATGGCATGAACCCAGGAGATAGAGCTTGTAGGGAGCCAACATCCTACCTCAGCTTTCCGAGTAACTGAGACTACAGGTGTCCGCCACCACACCAGGCTAATTTTTTATATTTTTAGTAGAAACAGGGTTTCACCATGTTAGCCAGGATGGTCTCGATCTCCTGACCTCATGTTCTGCCCACCTCGGCCTCCCAAAGTGCTGGGATTCCAGGCGTGAGCCACTGCGCCCAGCTGGAAAATCTTTTCTTCTAAGGTGAGATTCAGCCCCCACTGGAGAGGAAAACACCAGAGAGTTTTAAAAAGGAAAAACCATGGTAAACTGAGGAGCTTCTTGACAGGAGACACAGCAGAATCCACCCAACTGGGGTGAATCTCTGCAGTTCCCCAACAGGACAGTGAGCAGGATCCCCAAGTCACTGGTCCCTGCAGCGTGAGAGCAGCATGAGCCATCTGTGGTCACATTGTCTCCTCTAGCAGCAGCCTCCAACCAGAAATCCATCTCAGGGTCTTTCCTCACAGGAACCTGATGCCAGAGCTGTGAACTGAAAGGATTTGGACACAGGTATTTTGTGAAACTGAGCATTTTCCAGGTCTTGCTGGAGGTCATTCTGTGTGAACTTGATGAAGCTCTTTCTCATGGGCTTTTTTTCTAAGTGTGGGAAAGCATGGCCTGCATGACTGCTGGCTTTCAGCACGTAGTGTGCAAACCCAAGCCAGGGTGTGTAATTCACTGTAGCCCTTGACAAAATAGCAGGGGATAAAAGTCATTTCTTAATCTTCTGTTTATTACTCTCAGCCAATTAACTTCTATCTATAGTAGAAGATATTTTACCATTTTTTTTCAAAATGGAGAAATACCATGCTCTTTAAAAAGTCTTTTACAGGCACAGACTTCTCAATTTCATTACTTTAAAATCACTAAAAGATAGAAAAAAGTGAAATTTACGTATCAAAGACATTTTCTTTTGGCAAAATATTCTATTTTGTGTTTTTGTGTTTGTGAATTTTCCATGCATGTGTCCATATGCGTAAGGAGTTTATTCATTCAATTAAGTTAAAACATTAGATAACATGGTACATTCAAAAAGTAGTGAGGACACATTTTGTTTCTGTCCCTTTAACTGAGAAAACTGGCTGATGCCTCCTGTGTGCGAGCACTGTGTAGCTGACGCAGATACGGAAAGCGAGATTTTCGTACTTGCTGCCGCTGGCCTGGGCACCGGAAGATGACTCCAGGAGGGCAGGGTGTCTGTTTTTATTACCACTCAGCAAGTGTCACACAAATACACATGGGTGTGTCTGCCCTCTACTGGATCCTGGCAGGCACTGTTCTTATTACCACTCAGCAAGTGTCACACAAATACACAGGGGTGTGTCTGCCCTCTAGTGGATGCTGGCAGGCACTGTTCTTATTACCTCTCAGCCAGTGCCACACAAATACACGCGGGTGTGTCTGCCCCCTAGTGGATCCTGGCAGGCACTGTTCTTATTACCACTCAGCCAGTGCCACACAAATACACACGGGCGTCTCTGCCCTCTAGTGGATGCTGGCAGGCACTGTTGTTATTACCACTTGGCAAGCACCGCACAAATACACAGGGGTGTGTCTCCCCTCCAGTGGATGCTGGCAGGCACTCTTCTTATTACCACTTGGCAAGCTCCGCACAAATACATGCGGGTGTCTCTGCCCTGTAGTGGATGCTGGCAGGCACTGTTCTTCTTACCACTCAGCCTGTGCCACACAAATACACCCGAGTGTCTCTGCCCTCTAGTGGTTGCTGGCAGGCACTGTTCTTCTTACCACTCAGCATGTGCCACACAAATACACAGGGGTGTGTCTGCCCTCTGGTGGATGCCGGCAGGCACTGTTATTGCCATTCTGCAAGTGCCACACAAATACAAACGGGTGTGTCTGCCCTCTAGTGGATGCTGGCAGGCACTGTTATTACCACTCGGCAAGTGCCACACAAATACACGCGGGTGTGTCTGCCCTGTAGTGGATGCTGGCAGGCACTGTTATTGCCACTCAGCAAGCACCACACAAATACACGCTGGTGTCTCTGTCCCCTAGTGGATGCTGGCAGGCACTGTTCTTATTACCACTCAGCATGTGCCACACAAATACACACGGGTGTGTCTGCCCTCTAGTGGATCCTGGCCGGCACTGTTCTTATTACCACTCAGCCAGTGCCACACAAATACACACGGGTGTGTCTGCCCTCTAGTGGATCCTGGCCGGCACTGTTCTTATTATCACTCAGCCAGTGCCACACAAATACACACGGGTGTGTCTGCCCTCTAGTGGATCCTGGCCGGCACTGGGAGCAAATGTGACTATAAACAAAATTAAAGGTTTTAAAAATATCCATTATCTCCAGAAGGGATTTAATTCTAACAGGAGGCTTTTTTTGTTTTCTTTTTCAAATGGGCTGATGTGTAAAAATAATACAGGACTGGAGATGATGGAAAAAAGCACACTGCGTTTGCCTTTCAGCATCTATGATGACTGAATCCTTCCTCAGTGCTGCCACAGGGAGCACATTCACATTTGTGTCACACAAATACCAGGGTTAGGTCAAAAAACCAAGTGTTACCTGGAGGAAGCCACAAAGGCTATGAGACTAAGCCTTCACCTAGAAGACACTTGACAGTTCAGAAGCTGAGATCCTGCAAGGTGTCTCGGAGAACTCAGCTGTGACCCTGCACTGTATGGAAGGGTGGGCAGTGGGGCCCAGGCAGGTGAAGAGAATTGTCTACTGTTGAGCATCATCAGCCTAAAACCCACATGCAATGCTGTTGCTGCAAAACCACCAACTGTTGAAGACACAAACCACAGAAACAGAACCCCTTTATGGTCTCACTGTGCACCTGGTGACTTTTCAGAAGATGAAGATTAAACATATTAATCATAAATTCAAAGTATCACAAGAAACACTAGGAGATTTTCTAACCTCTGCTACCATGACTTTTTTTTTTGCAAGATTCTTGAATTATTGTAAATAAGCTCACATAAGCCAAAGTGCTCCCCTGAAGTCATCCAGAAAGAGGCAAGCTACTAATCCCCATGTCTGACACATCTGTGTTTTCTTAGGATAATACAAAAATTAAAGATAAGGGAGAGAGAGAGGGACAGAAAGAGACAGAGAGAATTGGAGCCAAGAGAAAACACTTTCATGTTTTGACCCCCAAAATTCCCATTGAACATTCCTGTTGCCAGTGGGTGAAATCCAAGGCCCTGGCTCCAGGATCCTGCTCTTTCCTATGTTGATTCCTGTTCAAATTTGGCATAGAAAAAATATGGAACTTGTTACGCTTCTCTGGACAAGTCATTATGCTTTTGGCTCATAGGCTCCACTTCCCCAGACACTCCTTTGTCCTAAACTTCAAGTAATTCAGCTTCACCCTTCAGAGAACAGCTCAGCTGTCACTTCTTCTAAGGACCCTCCCTAGCTGCCTCTCCAACAGAAGGGCCCCCACCTTGTTCTTTGCACCTCTGTCCCTCGAAGTGCTGCTGTTGTCTGTGGAGGGTGGGACCCCAGGGACTAGAGCCCCTCTCATTCTGGAGACACTCAGCACTCAGTAAGTGTGTGCTGAGCGGATACAAGTGCAGCAAGCTTGCATAGTCTTACAATGTGTACCCTCTTGTCTGGAATAGAGCCCCATTTTCATTCTTTGTAAAATGAGTAAGTGGGGCTGGGTGACCCATACTCTCTTTTCAACTCAGAAGTCCACTATGAGCCTGACATCAAATAGCTTCCCAGCCAGCACCAGACCAGGACCGAGGTTATTCAATGTGCCTGTGTCCCCCACAGCATGGGGAAAGCATGGAGAAATGGGACCAGCTCTGCTGCCTGCTGCCCAGTACCAGCCAGCAACTCCAGGCTCACAAAGCCAAGGCACCTGCAGGAGATCTTGGTTATTTAGTAGCTGTGATTGGGCTGGGAGGGGAGTGTGTTCGCTTCTAATTTTCCAGTGACTAGCACGAGACAGTTTGAAATGTGATTTTTTCTCTTGGCTCCACCCCCCCAAAAAATAAAAGGCTTTTTTACCTTCTCATCCTTGGAGCCATTGGCATTAGCTATGGGCCTGATAGTTTAAGAAAACTTTATTCTCCAAAGTAACATTTTGATAAATAGTGTAATTCTTTATTACAGCAAAACCATTGCTTCAGTGGGCAAAACTCTAGAGGATAGGAAAAGACACTCTTGAAAAAAGGTGGTGATGCCCTGAAATTCAGCAAACTGCAGGGGCACGTGTTGTTCTACCCCAGGTCAGAGTGTGTCAGTCATCACTCAATGCCACTCACAGACCACCAACTTCAGAATATCTAGGTGTAAAGGTCTGTACAATAGTCGTAACATAATTGAACAATTTTACGTTATTAATAATTATTATTTATATTATACAATTACACAATGTAAACACTATTAAAACATGTTTGTCTTCAAAGAATGGCCTTAGTTTCTGTGGGCAGTGTCTCCTCATGGAAAGGTAGTGCATTCCTGCTAAATCACGGACAAAACGGGCCCCCAGGAGCTCCAGGCTGCAGCAGCAGCTTCTCATCTATGTCCTTCACTGCATGATGTTGTTGTTGACTTTGAAAGCTCCTTTTCGTTTAGTTTTATCAACAGAGCTGGTATTTCATGAGGATCTACTACATGCCAGGTTCCAGAAAGCTAAGTGCTTTTTGTTTGTTATTATTCACTAAATACAAATAACAACTCTCTTCTCATTATTCGCACAACACAATTTAGCAGAGGGAGATGGAGCGACTTTCCCAGGGTCACACAGCTACTAAGAGCAGAGTTGTGTTTAGATTCATGTCTGAATACTGAACACCGAAATGAACCAGAGGAAAAATCATACGTTTCAAAAGGCTATTCAAGCCATTTGTTCTTAATTTAAGGAAAATATTTCTGCTAATTTTAAACTCCAAATACTTATGAATGGCAGAGATATACAGATTTGATTATGATGTAAGAGACGATGCTCCCCGGCTGGTTACTGATACTATCCCACAACCCTGAGCATACTGGACAAATGTCTAAGCCTGGTGGTTAGTGGGGACAATGCTGGTGGAGTCTGAAGTTGTCATGCAGTGACTCATGAAAGCTTAGGCAGATTTGGTGATATATGACACAGATATGCAAAGAAATGCAGTAGCTGACAGACACGGGATGGCTCTGGGAGATGCAGAAGGAGCATGTCACCCAAAATAGAGCCAAACGGGTATCCTTAAGGAAGGAGCAAAGGGGCTGAAGAAGGGATTTGTCATGAGAGATGGGACAGGAAGTTCTCTAGAGGCAGAGGGACAGCATGAGAATGTCAGGAAGGGACGAGACATTCTCGCACATCTGAGAAGCTGACAATCCATCAGCATGGCCACGAGGAAAATAAGGGGAAGCAGAAATAATAGATGAGGCTGGATAGAGAAGCAGAGTTCAAGCTGGGTCTATCGTGGTAAAGAGTTGTGATTCTATCCAGAAGGCAATAGGTAGCTTTCTAAACAAAGATCTTTTAAAACAAGAGTCAGAAAATATTTTCTGCAAAGGGCTAAATGTTAAACATTTTAAGTTTTCCAAGCCATATGGTCTCTCTGTTAATGATTTAGCTCTTCCATTGTACCATGAAAACAGCCAGAGATGTCATATAGCACATGTATGTGGCTGTGTCCCAGTACAACTTTACTTACAAATGCAGACTGCGTCAGACATGGCCCATGCCTGGTAGTTTGCCATACCCTGTTTTAGAAAGCTCAGGTTTGTGATATGATGGAGAATGCCTATGAGAGCTCTTGTTTTAAATGGTAGAGTGAACATACACTGCAATTCTATCCTGCTTGACCCAAGCTTTTGATAGTGAAAGGTAGAAAAGATAGATAGCAAATAGATAGATGATAGGCAGGTAGATAGATGATAGATAAAGAAAATACATAGCTGTTCCAGAAAACAGAAAGGGATAACTTCATGAACCAAAAAGAAAGTAATATACTTTAGAAATGAAACAGGCTAGAAAACCCACAGTTGCAAAGCAAATAAAATTTCCAATTGCCTCTTTGAGTCCCTTCCTGGAAGTAGTCACAGCTGACTTCCTTCTCTGTTTTTTGTTTTTTTGTTGTTTGCTTTTTTGTGGGGTTTTTGTTGTTGTTTGCTTTTTTTTTTTTAAATCCCTTTCCCTGCTTTTTTGTCACAGCAGCCTTTGTCACTTCAAACACTGCAAGTGTTCTTTTAAAAAAATTATATCAACCTTTCAATTAAAATGCAACATGTCTGCAACCTGGTATCTAGAGAGGTGAGATGGACAAAGGAGCCCTTGTTACTGCACGTTTTCTTGCCCCAGCCTTCACCTTGCACATAGCAAGAGACAATGCACAAAGCCACTTCCTTATTGACTGAAATTCTGATCCTTTTATGACCGGCCTTTCCATCCTTCACCTTCCCCTCTCCCATGCTGTGAATGATTGTATTGGACATTTTTGCTTTAATCTCAGTTACAGGGGAACACAGGTAGCTCTAATATAACTGTGACCCAGATGCTTCTGTTTCTAGCATGTATTTATTTTGTAGCAAACATTTACATCCATCATTTTTCACTGTCTTTTGAAAATAATTAGGCAATATCTCATCTGAGGTAGAATGTTTCTAGTGGTTGTGTTCTGAGGGGAAAAAAACTAATCTGTTCTCTATCCACTGCATTCCAGGAACAGTAAGAGGACCTTTTGCTTGAATAATTTTTATCCACACTACAGAGTGGGTAATGAGCAGATTATGTAAAAACAATTCCGCTTCACTTCAGTAACAGCCTCCTCAACTCATTTCTTCTCAACAAACTTATTTTTCCACCAGAAGAATCCCAGGCTTCTTAGAGAACCTAGTGACTTTTTGCACCTTAAATCGGTGAAATCATCGTGTTTTCTTCTGCCGTATCCATAGTTCAAACAAAGATGAGGCAAAGCCAGACTCATTCCTGAAGGAACCCAAGAAATTCCTCCTTTCTCTCTCTGGAATGAAATGAATTCTCTAGACCATCAGTTCTAACCTTCAAAAACCAAACCTGTTATTGAGATCTCCTTCAAATACTACTGTAGACCCCAGTGTTTATTCATTAAATTTTTTGAATTTGTTTTATTTTGAATCAATTTATTTGTAAGTTTAGTATTTGTATTAGTATAAGGGAGAAATGTTTAAATCTGTCTATGTCATATGTGCCTCTGGCTTATTGCCCAATTAATTTTAGCCTCAGTCTAAACTTTGGTTTCTGTCTTTAATTTTTGTCAGAACAAATATAAGTGATCTCAAAACATCTGCTTTTATTGTAGGGACTCATGCTGCCATCTCCATTCCTCTCTCTTTTCTTGCAATCTGGGTGGAAATTCTTTAATGTGAACATTTCAACCACCTTCACTCTCCCATGTCCGCTATCAGCACATTCAAACTTATCTGGCCAAGGCTGTCACCTTAGGCCAGGGATTTTTTAGGAATCTATTTTGCTGTGATACGGCTGGCACCCCTTTGACTAATTTTATCACCCCAGGGTTCTTTTCATTTTAGGAGCCCAAGAGGGCAGAAAAAGAAGTAGGCGAGCAATTAAACCCTCTGAGTCAGGAGCGTCTCCCCTTGTGTTAAGCAACGTTGTAGAATATCGTATTTAGTAAGCTCCTAGCAGATGAGCCACGTGACTGCTGAGCACACATGCCTGCTTGCTGCTGTGAGCTCAGACACCATCATCATTAGTCTTTTCCACCTCTGGAGGGAATTATAAGGGCCACTTAATAACCTGTAAATCATAGAGAGTTAAAGGTGTTTCCCCAAAATGCTGATGACAGAATGAAAGGTGAGGAGTGTTAGCCACAGGTCAAAAGTGCAGGAAAGTCTGTCAGTGTGGGTTGTTGAAGAAATGTAGGTCTTTTTTCTTTTGGAAGTCTCACTAGAATAGGGTCAAGGACTCTGCCGATTCTAGGATGAAAAATTGGGATATTGGACACCCTCAGATATTTATCCCATGTCTTCATTTAGGGCTTTTAATTAGTTTGTTCGACCATCACAATCTCAAATGCTAAGCAGGGCATTTGAATCTCTCCACAGTCCAAATCAGCACCGTCTTTTAAAGTTGAATTTCTCATTATTCTCACCTGATATACCTTATTTATCCCACACCCATCCAATAACATATCGTGCTCACTGTTATCTTGAGACAACACTTGAATTTTACTCAAACTGGAGTGCTCTTCACATGTCTTGTCCAGATCCAGTTTGGACTCATTCTTCAGCCCTGCATCAGCCAATGGGGGCTAGGTTAAACTGTGGTGACAGACAACCTCCAAATTTCAGTGGCTCAAAAATCTTCTTCCTCATTTATATACATCTCATCATGGGTCAGGTGAGAGGTAGCTCTGTGCTGTATCATCCTAACACAGGAATCCAGACGGAAGGAGGGACCATCAATAAGATCCCCATTGCTATAGAAAAGAGAAAAAAGCATGTGGAATAGAACTCTGTTTCTTGGAAATCTCTCCTGAAAAAGTCACATGTTATTTTTTTCTCACCTCCATTGGCAAAGAAAAAAAAAACCAGTCACGTGGCCATGTGAAAATTTAAGTAGGTGGGATGGAACAGTCAGAATGCATTCATAAAAGGTGAACTGAAAATATTTGGAGAACAGCACCAATGACTATCATGAATGCCAACATGCATCCCAAAAAACCCAGTGCTGTCACTCTCTAAACCTTTTATGTCTTGCAAAGTATTAGAACTTATCTGAAGCCATGCCACTCAGAAGGACTACAAAATACATAATGACATTTCCTTTAGGATGTCCTTAGAGAATTCAAGGAAAAGAAGTTAAATAATTTAAAAGTGCGTATGGGTACAGCTATTTACCACTAGAAGGTAAGACTAGAGATAGATCGTAAACATAGTAACAGGGATTATGCTCAGAGTCAGGGCCAGAAGTATGGTTTGAGGTGGGGTCATGGTCAGGGTCAAGATCAAAGTTAGGGTCAAAGTAAGGATCAGAATTAGGGACCAGGGTAGGGATCAGGGTTTAGGTTCAGGGTCGAAGTCTTGGACAGGGTTAGGGTTAGGATTAGAACCAGAGCTTTGTTCTCCTCGGGACCCACCCGAGAGTGGGTCACCATGGCTTTGGAGCACCTAGTAGCGTGTCCACTTTGAAGACCAGAGTTTCGTTGTCCTTAAGACTGACCTAGGGAGATGTGGCTGCAGGCCATTGAGGAAGGTGAGGCAAAAGCTTCCTGTCTGCTCCCCATGTGCTGAGGAGGGAGCTCTGCTATGGGCTTTACTTTCACATGTTACATTCTACAAGTCTTGTTTTAGAAAAGCCTCCCTGCCTTGAGGCTTTGGCTGCTCGTCGCTGCTCATCATCACAGCGTGCCATAACATATGGTAAGATTTAGGTTTGTTTCTGGGGAGAGATCTTGGTACACAGAAAGGAGCAATGCTTAGAGCCACCATCAGGACAGTTGGGATGAAAGCTGGGGATGGGCAGAGGCTGGAGGAAACATGTGCACACTGCTGTAAACACTTTTATTCATGTTTTAATTACTAATTTTTCTTACAGTGTTAAAGTAGTAAAAAATAGTATTGAAAAATTGAAAAGTAGCCATACTATGTACATTGGTTCAGTCCAGAAAATTGAGAAGGCCAGACAGGGGGCTTCCAGGTCATAGGTAGGTAAGAGACAAATGGTTTCATCTTTTTGCGTTGCTGATTACTCTCTTCAAATGAGACAATCAGATATGCATTTCTCTCGGTGAGCAGATGGGTGAGTTTGCATAGAATGGGAGGCAGATTTGCCCTCAGCAGTTCCCAGCTTGACTTTTCCCTTTAGTTTAGTGATTTTGGGTCCCCAAGATTGATTTTCCTTTCACAAGGTCTAACATGTTTTCCTATGAGCATTAATTATTCATTGTGTATTTTATTACACAAATAAGGCACAGATTTTAAAAAAATCATCAACTTTGTGGCTAGCTATATAGACATAATTACACGGAAGCTCAATTAAATTTGCAAACATTCCAGAGTTTGGGTTTCCAATAATTTTTTGTGATCTTTAAAAGGTAAAAGTATTTTTTCCCGTAAAGCATAGCAGCATCTAAAATCACCTGTAGAATGTCCTGCCATTTTTGTTTCTCTAGTTTCCTCATTTTCTACAAAGCCTCACTGAGGAAATTGACTTTGAATATCCTTTTACACTCTTCTGTTTTAGAAAACATTGTGGTAAAACATTGAATCATCATGGTCATAAGTTCTCTCCACATACTTTCTTTCTTTGAATATTTTTTCCCAGTGGCTAATATTTGATTCTGTTGTATTATGGCTAAAAGGTAGGCATGGGCACGAAATAAAGACAAGAAGTCTTTGGAATAAGTGATCCCATCACAATGAATCAATTTTCCATTGGAACATATTTTTACAAAGTCACTGTTTTGAAAATATTTAGCCATGAATTGAAACAGAGTCTGTAAGGTTATTTTTTTTTTCCCTGGTCTAAGGCAAACAACATTTTAGAGAATGAACCCAGGACACAACCACAGCACAAGAAAAAAATATGATAATTAAGTTTACACGTATGTGTGACTACTCTAACAGAAAACACGTAAAGAGCATTTGTTTTGATTTATATATCAATCTGCACTGTTTAATTTTTTGTGTCATAAATGTTCTTATTTAAAAAAAACAGGACTAGTTAACAGTGTCAATTACTAGTAATTCGTGGTATAAATAATTAAACAAGGAAGTGTTCAAAGAATATAACTGTTTTCAATAACGTTTTATTTTACATCACTTTTTTTACTTACTCAGAAATTGCCCCCCCAAAAAATGCAGAGATTTCCCATGTAGCTGCAACCTAGTTTCATCTCTTATTAACATCTTCTATCAGTGTGTCTCACATGGCTTATTAATATCTTACATAATTTGTCATAGTTAATGAACCAATACTGATAGACTATTATTAACTAAAGTTCATATTTCATTTGGATGCCCTTGGTTCTGTCTTACTCTGACCCAGGATCCCATCCAGGATCCCGCATGACATGTAGTCATCACGTCCCTGTGGGCTCTTCCTGGCTGTGACAGTGTGTCAGGCTTTCCATGTCATGATGACCTTGATAGTACTGAGGAGGATTGGTCAGGAATTTTGTAGAATGTCCCCCATTGTCACTGCATATTCTCAAGGTGAACTGTCACCTTTGATGTTCACTTGGATCATTTGGAAGAGCTACTGTTTGTCAGGTTTCTCCACTGTGAATTTATTTTTCCTCCTTGCCCATACTGCATGTGTTCTTTTGGAGCAAGTCACTGTGCGAAGCCCACATTTACGGAGTGAGGAGTTGGCTCCACATTATTGATGGCTGAGTGTCTACGTCAATTACTTGGAATCTTTTTGCAAAGGAGATTTCTATGCAACTTATTCACCTGTGTATACAAATACAGACACCTAGATAATTACTTTCAGCTTTAGTTATTATTCAACACTACAATTCATTCCTGTGTTGGCCATCAGTAGCTGTTTTTATTGGCTATTATTTTTCTTTGATATATTTTAATTTTTTTTAGTACTTACTTACTTACTTTCTGATACTTCAAGATTATCCCGACTCCTATACTTACTGTCCCAGTTCTAGTATCAGACATTTCTTCAAAGAGCCTGATTCCTTTCAGAATGGTAGGAAAACTTACATCTGGCTGCCGAATGAGCACATTGTTGAATGAGCACTTGTTCCTCATTAGCAATGCTAGGAAGTATATGTGTGTGTGTAACCTACCTATACACACCTAATCATAAAGTTTTCTAGGTAGAACTGTGTGTATCTATATTAAACTAAACATAAGTTTACGTTCATGTCTCCACCTCTGATCTACTATCACATGAATCATTCTAGCCTTCTCCCCTTGCTAATTTGTAACCTCCCACTTCAACAGTGAGAGACCTGGTTCCTACCATCTGCAACTTATGTAAGTCATTCTTTTATTCCAGATACAGATATTGTGGTTTTACAATTGTTCACAATTGCTTCTGTTGGAAAGAACTTTATAAAATAGAATCCAGTGATGAAGTATAGTTCGTTTGCCTTCAGCATATGGATTCTATTCATTTTCAAAGTGACTTAGGTCAACACCATTTTCCCTACACCTTCAGTGAGTTTTTTCCTACATTTGTGTATTAGTCTGTTTTGTGCTTCTGTAACAGAATACCTGAGGCTGGGTAATTTATAAGTAAAAAAGGTCCTTTTGGCTCACAATACTGGTGGCTGGAATGTCTGAGATTGGGCAGTTGCATCTGGTGGAGTCTCAGTCTTTTTCACCTCATGGTGGAAAGTGGAAGGGGAGCAAGGGGTGCACCAGAGATCACATAGCAAGAACGAAAGCAAGAGGGAAGCCAAGGAACCCAGACTCTTGTTAACTACCTACTCCTGCAGGAATTAATCCATTCCTGTGAGAGCAGAACTCACTCATCCCCATGGAGGACATTAACCTATTCATGAGGGATCCGTCCCCATGACCCAAACACCTTCCACTAGGCCCCACCGCCCCACACTGCCACATTGGGGGTCAAATTTCAACACGAGTTTTTGCAGGGACAAACCACATCCAAACCTTAGTAATTTGTAGCATAGTTAAATTATTTTTCACATAATGTATTCTGTCCTGGGATACTCCACATCCTGAGTAATTTTATTTAATTTGAATAGAGTTTGATTTACCCATTTGGTTGTAAAATTCTGCGTAATTTGACCAATGCATTGTGGTAGGTATCCCACTATTAAAGTATCATATGGAATGCTTCAAACCCCTATCCCATGGAGCCAATGGTTTCCTATCTGTGTAGTTTGCCTTCTGCAGTGTCTCATTAAATGAGGTCACATTGTGTGTATTCTCCTCAGACTGTCTTCTTCCACTTAGCAATGTGCATACAAGATTCACTCATGTCTTTGTGTGAGTTGATAGCTTGTTCCTTTCTATGGCTAAATAGTATTCCATTGCATGAATGTACCACAGTTTGGTTATGCATTTTGGGGAGCAAAACCTTCCTCTTCTAACTTTGTTCCAGGGTTGGAGACCTTCAAATTAACTGACAATAGATACATTAGTAAGAGACACAATACTTGGCTTCTTATTCCACAAGTATCATTGTGGGACAAAATTCATCAGATGGCAGGATCCAGTTTACAAAGAGGTAAAAATAGCCCAAAAACAAGAAACAAGACTAGAATCTGATAACCCAGAATAGCTATAGCTTTCCTTAAAAAAATTTTTTTTTCGAGACAGGGTCTGGCTCTGTCACCCAGGCTGGAGTGCAAACGTGCAACAATCTCAGCTCACTGTAACCTCTACCTCCTTGGTGCAAGTGATCTTCCCTCCTCAGCCTCCTGATTAGCTGGGACTACAGGCACATATCATATCTAATTTTTATATTTTTGGTAGAGACGGGGTTTCAACATGTTGCCCAGGCTGATCTTGAACTCCTGGCCTCCCAAAGTGCTGGAATTATAGGCATGTGCCACCATGCCCGGCCAAGTTATAGTTTTCCATTGAAATATAAAATTTCTCTCTGTAGTAACCATCATTTTTGATGATAATCAAAGTAAGACTATTCTTGTTTTAAAATTAAGTATAGTTTTGTTAGATTTTGCTTGATTATTTACGTAAGTGCAGCAAGAACAGGAGATGACCACATAGGTGCTTTCAAGTTTCTTTGCTGGAAGTTTTCATACAGAATCTCAGATTTGACTTTTAAAGGCCTTATTCAGGCTAAAAACCAAGCTAAGAACATACTATCAAATTTCAGCTGCAGTACTTATAGCTTTGTGTGAATTCCTCTCTTCTTGAGGCCCCCAAAATATCCCTAAATTCCTGGGCCTACCAGGAAATGACCTTTACTAACCTGTAAGGCTGTGAACCCTGTAATGTAAGTATCAGGCTGACTTTTCTCAGAGTGCTGTTGGGAGTGAAGTTTTGGTGTTCCAAAAAACAAAAAAAAGAATTAACATGGGAACAAATAATCTCTTAGCAAGGCGAGCTTTACTTTCTGCAGAAAGGGTGCTACTCAGTAGCTGTCCAGCCACAAGAGCACACCGAACAAAGGAGACAGAGTTACTTGTAACCTGATGTGTCTACCCTACTGCTGTGTCCAGTTACCATTGGCTGAAATAGGACCTCACATTTTACACTTTACCCAGTTGGCTATTAGTTTAAAACTTTCTTAATTAGGTAAAGGGAATAGAACAAAGAAGGAAAAGGAAGTTGCCAGGGATAGTTAAGGAAGCATCTCCAAATAAGGAATGGCATATACTATGGGTTGGGGCTTGTCTAGTTCTGTCCAGGCATGCCGGAGCAAGCTAGGACAACTGATTTGGAACACACACACACACACACACACATAAAAATAGTGGATAGCAATCTTATAGTAAGAAATTGTGACTTTTTACAATCTTTGAAGAAGAACTTTCCCATTTCTCACAGTACTTTGTTAGCATTGTCTCCATAATAGTCAACCTTACTTCCTTAAAATTGCTGGTCATAACTGATCTTAGGTACACTCCCAAAATATGATATTCCACTAAAAACTTTGATAATATAACCAAATTTTCCAATTATTTCCTGTTATAAGGTGAACAGATTCTTACTGGACTTTTACCAATAACTATATCATCATGAAAATAAGAGTATTCAGTAAGAATTTCAAAATTCTGGAGAGATTAGGCAGGGAGAAAAAGATAAATGCTTCATTTCTGTTTACAAAAGTATAATCTACTAAATTGTAAGTTACAGTTAGATTAAGAGAAAGAGATTTCTTAAATTCAGAAACTAGAACACTAAAGAACCAGCAATGCTCTAAAAAGCTATAAAATTATAATCAATTTTCATCAGTTCATTCAGTGCCATGTAATCAATTCCAATCTTGCTGGATCTTGGGTTACCAGTCTCGTGACCCCATCAATTTCTCCACCAGGCTTCTGGAGATCTTCATTGAGTCAAGTGTATGGTCTTAAAGTTATTTAAGCAATATCATCAGAAGTCTTTAACCAGAGTACCTGTCATACTCTTTTCCATGAGCCTCAGAGGGAGTCCTGTATTGGAGATGAACATTCTGACCTGTAGCTGATCGCAGGAGCTTTCAGGAAAGCATCAGGGGGAAATAATATCTAAATGACAAAGAGTATGACATGGCTGTGATTATACCACAGTTGACAAGGATATTTGATTTTTTCTGTGGCATACAATATTTGTTTGTTTGTTTGTTTATTTATTTATTTATTTGGAAACAGAGTCTCGCTCTGTCACCCAGGCTTGAGTACAGTGGTGTGATCTCGGCTCACTGCAAGCTCCGCCTCCCAGGTTCATGCCATTCTCCTCCCTCAGCCTCCCGAGTAGCTGTGACTACAGGTGCCCACCACCACGCCCAGCTGATTTTTTTGTATTTTTAGTAGAGATGGGGTTTCACCGTGTCAGCCAGGATGGTCTTGATCTCCTGACCTTGTGATCCACCCACCTCGGCCTCCCAAAGTGCTGGGATTACAGGCATGAGCCACTGCACCCGGCACAACATTTAAAATAATAATTGGAATTATGACTCGTAACTCTATACTGGCACATAGCATGGAGAAGGAGGACATTGACAAATTTCCAGGAATTTTACATAATTTCTGAAAACATAACATTTTAGCCATACAAATATAACACAGGGAAGGTTCGATATCTCTTTTTATTTGTATCTTTTGTAAGGTTTTGCTTATAAAAAATACATCCTACTTGTGAAACATGCCCTACTTTTCTTGCATGCTTTCCATAGATTTGTTTCTAGTTATTCTATTGCTTCTGGTAGTTTTATTTACACATATTGATTATAATTTTAATACTTAGTAATCTTTTATTTTCCAGAGAAAACTAACAAGTAAACAGTTATAAACTGTCATATATTAGCATTCCATAGTAGGTTAGAAAATGTATGAGTATACCATCTCCCAACATCTACAGGGATGTGTTTCCTCATCATACAATTTCTCATTGTGGTAGTCAAAAGTATGTTTATTAATGGTCCAAAATATCTTTAGTCTCTCTGTAAAAATAAGAAGCGAAAAGTATATAAACTTGAATTATTTATGTTCAGTAATTAATGTTTTAGTACTGTATCTTATTTATAAATGGTCTAGATATTTAACGCAAAACTTTTACTTAGCTTAACTTTAAGGTTAAAAATTACCAAAAAGTATTTTGGAAACTATTATTAAGCAGATTTACAGTAAACAAATTATTTTTGCAATAATGTTTTTTCGCTTTTCACAAGATGGCACAGAAAGTGAAGAAGGAAGTTCCTGCCCCTCCTAAAGCCAAAGCCAAAGCCAAAGCTAAAGCTTTAAAGGCCAAGAAGGCAGTGTTGAAAGGTGTCCACAGCAACACATAGAAAAGAAGATCCACATGTCACTCACTTTGAGGTGGCCCAAGACTCTGCGCCTCCGGAGGCTGCCCAAATATCCTCAGAAGATCACCCACAGGAGAAACAAGCTTGACCACTATGCTATCATCAAGTTTCCGCTGACCACTGAGTCGGCCTTGAAGAAGATAGAAGAAAACAACATGCTTGTGTTCACTGTGGATGTTAAAGCCAACAAGCACCAGATCAAACAGGCTGTGAAGAAGCTCTGGGACATGGACGTGGCTACAGTCAACATCCTGATTCGACCTGATAAAGAGAAGAAGGCATACGTTCGACTGGCTCCTGATTATGATGCTTTGGATGTTGCAACAAAATCAGGATCATCTAAACCAAGTCCAGCTGGCTAACTCTAAATATATGTATATCTTTTCCCCATAAAAAAGAAATAATGTTTTTCATAAGAATGACAACTTAATTAGAATCAAATTTATAAGCTTTAAGATTTTACGTTTCTAGTAAGTATAATATTAGCTTATTTGAGTAGAACTCAAGCGGAATAGGAATTTATGTTTGTTTTATATTCAATAGTGGTAACTTTGAAGACATAGTTGTTTTATTATACCAAAAATATTATATTAACCTTATTTAACTAAGTTGTATCCAAATCGTGTTAACTTAAAAAACATTTGATCAGTTCCTATATTTCTAGGAGTTTGGTGAATATTTATTTATAAATGCTTATTTTTTTCCAAGCCAAGTTAGAATAGAGCACTTTTAAAGGATTTTAAAAATGAATTTTGCAACGCTATCCTGAGTTAAGAAAATATCACATATACATAACACACATTAATAGACATACCAACACAAATAGAGATTTCATAGCTTTTATCCTGAAATTTCAACCATGAATCAGGCATAAATATTCTGACGGTTAATTTTAGACATCTACTTGATTGGATTAAGAGACACACATAGCTGGTAAAACACAATTTCTGGACATATGTGTGAGGGTGTTTCTGGAAGACACTGAGGTAACCCTGACCCAATGTAGATGGGCACAGATATGATTTGGCTGTGTCCCCACTCAGATCTCACCTTGAGTTGTAGTTCCTATAATTCCTACATGTCGTGGGAGGGACCCAGTGGGAGGTGATTGAATCATGGTGGTGGTTACTGCCATGCTGTTCTCATGATAGTGAGTGAGTTCTCATGATCTGATGTTTTTATAAGGAGCTTTTCCCGTTTGGCTCAGCACTTCTCCTTGTTGCTGCCATGTGAAGAAGGACGTCTTTGCTTCCCCTTCCACCATGATTGTGAGGCCCCTCCAGCCATGTGGAACTGTCAGCCCATTAAACCTCTTTGTCTTTATAAATTGCTCAGACTCAGGTATTTCTTCATAGCAGTGTATAAATGGATGAATACAGGCACCATCCAATTTGTTGAGAACCCAGATAGAACAAAAAGAAAGAGGATAGGGGAATTATCTCCTTCTGAAATGGAAACATCCTTCTTCTCCTGCCCTTGACATCAGAACTTCAGGGTCTCAGGCCTTTGGCCTCAGAATGAGAGTTACATCATTGGCTTCCCGCATTCTGAGTCCTTTTGACCTGGACTGAGCCATGCTATGCTTTCCTGGTTCTCTAACTTGGCGCTTTCCTGGTTCTCCAACTTGTAGACAGGCTATCGTGGAACTTCTCAGCCTCCATAATTATGTGAACCAATTCCCCTAATGAGTCTTCTCTCATCTATCTATCTACATATATCACATTGATTCTGCCTTTCTGGAGAACCCTGACTAATGTGATTACAATAATACAAAATTCACTAGTTTATATAGAAGACTTGTTTTTTGTCTTTGCCCCATTTTATATTTGTATTATAACTGTGTTTCTGGAAAATGGAACAAGTTTTTACCTTCTTCATATGAGGGCTAAAGCTTTTTTCTCGCTAATACTTTTGGAGATTTGTAAGATTTTCTTTTGTTTTGACATACAATCTTACGGAGGCTGAGAAATAATTTTTTTTTCTGTTTTATTTTTCAGCCCCAGGTGTTTGCTTTTGCAGATTCTTGAGCATGTTGAGAGCCTCCAAGGCATGGAGCAGAGTGCCTAAAGTTTCAGTGATTATAGGGAGTTGAGAGACTCAAATGGGAAGGGAAAGGTCTAAAAGGCGGCAGTTTGGAAGGTAAAAATTTTCTCAAAGGAGCCATTAAAGTTCTAAATAATTCTTATTCTTAGTAAAGTAATGCAAACAGGAAAGGAAGTAGACAGAATTAGCTCCATATTGGTGGAACACACAGTCAGCAGAGGTTTGAGAAGGGAGAACTTAGTCAACTGAGAAGTTCCCATGAAAGGAGCAAGATCAAGATCACAGAGACACCATGAAACAAAAAGCCAGGAATAACTTCCAACCCAGGAAGAGAACACAGAGGCCTCAAAACCAAAGCTAGGATAAGAAACTTGTAGCCCAAGAGTTACCTTCCAGACAAAGAAGCCTGATATTCCAACCCAGCTTCACAGAGTACTCACTCAAAATGTTACTGAAACTGTAGGCTTTTCAATGACTTAGACATGCATGCAAAAGGCATTCCTTAAGGTGGTACAGAAGATGGAGCCCCCATATCCAAAGATAGCCAAGGAGAAAGAAAGACCCCTGTTGGTAGAGCCTGTGGGCAAAGGCAACAGAAAAGGAGACAAGAATCCTAATGGGATGAGATCCTTTCAGATTTAGGCTTATACAAACTCTTGAGAATTGGCAGGTTGACAGCCATAAATGGGGTGCCAACTTTTCTACTCATTGGACTACAAGTTCTTCAGCATCCAAAATGATTAACAAAATGACAATTTCTAGGGCTTTTGTGGGAGAGTATGGAAGGTCTTTTTGAACCTTTTAATGCTGTCAACAGAAGAATGATGACATTCATAAATTTGGAAAGGAGACATTTATTTATTTTTATTTTTTTTTTGAGATGGAGTTTCACTCTTGTTGCCCAGGCTGGAGTGGGCAACCGAGATGCCCCCTGCTGGCAGCTGGGGACACTGCCAGATGTGTCAAGCCGAGATGGTGTGATCTCGGCTCACTGCAACCTCCACCTTCTGGGTTCAAGCGATTCTCCTGCCTCAGCCTCCCAATTAGCTGGGATTACAGATGCCTACCACCAAGCCTGGCTAATTGTTTGTATTTTTAGTAGAGACAGGGTTTCATCATGTTGGCCAGGCTGGTCTCAAATGCCTGACCTCAGGTGATCCACCTGTCTTGGCCTCCCAAAGTGCTGGGATTACAGATATGAGCCACCACACCCAGTGAGAGATTTATTTCCTAGAAAGAGTTGCAGCCTGCAGGATTGTCCTTCTCACAGACTGGGAAGCATAGCCTCCAGCCAGAAGCCAGAAACAGATGCTTCAAGGGAGATGTAAAGGAAATAGTAATTTATGCTGAGTGGAATTGGCAAAAACATATATTTAATAAACTCTAGGAGGAGTCATGAATATTTATGAAAGGAGAAATGCATGCTTGTGCAATTGAGTTTCTTGCTTCTTCATGGGTCCCATGTACAAAAAATGGCAGTGTTAGCACGATCGCAGGGTAGAGTTTTCAGCCCTCTGACCTTAAAAGGTGAAGCAGAGGACATGAAAACTCGCTCTGTGCATCCTCTGTACACAGGCCAGAACCTCTCCATCATGGGTGGTCTCTTATTAGGCAAGAAAGGAGAGGTTGATATCAGTGGCAGTGCCTTTGAAAGGGCTGGTTTCTGTTTAATCCATAGGGAAGAAAGCCTCATCATGGTTAGCAAACGAGGGAGTACAACAAGGTGTATCTGACCCCCATTATCCCATCCTGGCTAAGGTGAGAACTCAGTTTTGAAAGTTACTCTGGGGTTCCCTCAGCCAACAGTTGGTCTGTTCAGTCAGTTGGGAGCTTAGGATTTCATTTTCATTTATCAATGCTAATGGGAAAGAGTACACTGTCTTCATGGCAGCTGAATTTGCAAGAAACTCCTTTGGATGGAGTTAATGGCAGCTGTATTTTTCTGGGAACTCTGCTTTAATTGGATAAAGTAAGTTCTGGTAAGATTTCTTCCTTTATTTTCAGTATCTCAAATGTTTTCATTTAAATAATCCTTATAAGAACTCTTGATGTCTGAGTGGATTCCCACACAGTCATCTACTATAAGACTTGCTGATTCTTTTTTTTGTTTGGTCATTATGAATAGAGCTTCTGTAAATAATTGCATGGTAGCTTTTATTTAGAAATAACATCAAAGTAGTTGTCAAAATACTTAGGAATGTGATTTTTGGATTGTAAGGTGAGACTTGTTTAGCTTTGGAAAAAACTGCCCAACTTGTAATAGGGGAGGACAAATAATTTTCTGTGTTTTTGGAATTCTTAGATGGGACCCTCTGTAACAAATGACAGATTAAAATGAGAAAAACAGAAAAGTTTAAAAACTTGTATACGTTATTGATAAGACTCTTTAGTGATATAGTTATCCTTCTGTTCTTGGTGCTGAGAGAGAGAGGTAGCTTTTAAATGGGAATTTCCTTTATAGATGTAAATTTTCCTTACACAAGGGTAACTTCTACTCTGTTTTCAGAACTTCCTTTGTTGGCATTTTTTTCAAAATAATTAGCTTGGAATAATTCTTAAGCCAAAGGGACATATTTTTGGGTGGCATATTCTGGTTTCCTGCCATTATATTTTAGGGTGGCATATTTTGGTGTTATACACTGTGTTCCACCAGCAATGAAAACAGTTCTTGTTTTTCCTCCAGCAATTTGTCATCTTTTAAAGAGTTTAGCAGTTCTAACAGATATAGACCAACTTTGCTATCTCATTGTGGTTTTCAGTTATCTACTATGTTGAGCATCTTTTGGTATGTTTACTTGCCTTCTGTAGATCATCTTTGGTGAGGTGTCCGTTCAGATATGTGCATTTTTAATTGGGCTGTTTAACTTATTGTTCAGTTTTAAGAATTTTGTATGTATTTTGAATACAAATTCTTTCTCAGATCTGTATTTTGCAAATATTTTCTTTCAATACGTGACTTATCCTTTTGTTCCCTTCCCAAGGTATTTTCCAGAGTATTAACTTTAAATATTAAGAAATCCACATTGTCATTTCTTCTGTGTATATCAACCTTTTGTGCCATTTGTTAAAATTCATTACCAAACCCAAAGGCACATAGCTTTTCTTCTCTAGTTTCTTCTAGAAATTGTATAGTTTTGCATTTTTAGTGTAAGGATGATTTTGAGTGATTATTTGTGTAAGTTGTAAAGTTTTCATCTTCATGCATATCATTTGCTATGGTTTCCAATTCATTGTTCCCTCACTATTTCTGGGAAAGACACAGGATAGTGGGCTCTGTTAGAGTAGATAGACAGCTAGACATGAACAGGAGGTTGAGCTCCTGGAAAAGGGGATGTCTGGGAAGGCTCACCTGGAGGGACCACCAAAAATTCACATATTAGTAGCATCTCTAATGCCGGAGTGGACGGGCACTTGTCAATTGTGGGTAGGAGGGAGAAGAGGTACCTATGCAGAAAGAAACACCCTAGAACTCCTCTTAAGATGCCCCAGTCATCATTCACTCTGCAGTAAAAATGTCACAATATTGGTAGCTACATGCTGATAAGGACAAAGGGGACATTCTTAAAAGAAACCTGGCACCATAAGTACAGATTAGGGCAGAGAAGGACATTCAAAAGAGATGGGCGCAGTAGGTACAAATGTGACTGCTGTCAGCCTGCCTGGGATGGTGGGAAGGAGCCTGGTGCCAGAGTGGATTCGGATGGATGACCACACATGTGCCTGAACCAACAGTGAGGAAGTCCCACAAGCCTAAGTGGGGCAAGTTGGGGACCTAAGGCAGTAGCAGGAAAACCAAAGAAAACAGGGGCAGACCTGAGACCGAGGCAGGAATGTGAAGAAGTCCAAAATAAAATTCCCTGCACAGGACTCTTACGCTGCCTTCCTGCATGATCAGCCTACTCCTCCCTATTTTTCTACAATAAGCTCTTCACACTGTATTTTTTTCAATGAAGTTGTCTGCCATCTTCGTACTGCCTCTTGGTGAAAATCTTTCTTCCAAGTTAGAAAAGAACTGGGACATGAGCTCTCCCCAGTAATAGCTCCGTTTCAGTTTGAATTTCCAGAACTGGTGGCACTTAATAACTGGCGCTCTGACTTTAAGTGGTGCAGGAGGCGGCCAGTACGGGTCGCCAGCCGTCACACCTGGAGCAAGAGGGCCCTGCATAGCCCCCATCTGCCTGCAGGTGTTGTGCTGCCATGACACTGCCAGCAAGAGGGCCGGGCAGTGTCCCCAGCATCCAGCAGGGGGCGTACAACGACTACACTGTGAGCAAGAGGATCCTGCAGTGTCCTTAGCTGCCAGCAGGTGGCACACGGGCACCACACCATGAGCAAGAGGAGCCTGCAGTGTCCTGGTTGGCAGCAGGGGGCGTGCTGCCACTCCACTGTGAGCAAGAGGATCGTGTAGTGCCCCCAGCGGCCAGAAGGGGGCGTGCCCCCACTACAAGGCAAGCAAGAGGGCCCGGCAGTGTCCCCAGATGCCAGCTGGGGAGCCAGCTGCCACTTCACTTGGAGCAAGAGGGCCGGGCAGTGTCCCCAGCTGCCAGCATCGGGAGTGCTGCCACTACACTGTGAGCAAGAGAGCCCTGCAACGTCCCCAACTGCCAGCAGGCGGCGTGCCGTCACTATACTGCGAGCAAGAGGGCTCTGCAGTGCCCCGGCGCCAGCAGGGGGCGCTGGCCACAACTGTAAGAAAGAGGGCCCTGCAGTTGCTCTAGTCACCAGCAGGGGGCGCACTGGCACAGCACCGTGAGCAAGAGGGCCCTGTAGTGCGCGGCTGCAAGCAGTGGGCACCCGAGCCCGGCTTCTCCGATTACTGATGTTCCGCCTGTCTCTGCACCGCTCTTCCGGCGGCGTGCGTCTCTGCACCTGCACCATGCCCCCTGAAGCCCACGCGGCTTGCGTCTATGCGCCTGCACCGCGACACCCCCCAACGACGCGCGGGCGTGGGACTCTGCGCCTGCGCCGCGCAGGCCTGTGGCTCTATGCCTGTGACTCTGTACCTGCGCCAGCCTGCGCCGAGCAAGCCTTTGACGCTACGCCTGCGCCGGCCTGAGCCGAGCCGTGCGCAGCCCCGGCCTGCGACTCTGCGCCTGCGCCGTGCAGGCACTGTGCCTCTGCGAGGGTGGAGCTGTATTTTCTCAGCACAGTCCCGGAGAGCATCACGAGGGCGGAGATGTGTTCTCCTTGTTGCAGACCTCGGGGGTACCGCGAAGGCGGAGCAGCGTTCTACTCAGCCCAGGTCCGGATGTGGGGTGCACCGCGAGGGCGGAGCTGCATTCTGCTCAGCACGGACACGGGGTACACCGCGAAGGCAGAGCAGCGTTCTCAGCCTCGCTTTGGGGCAACTCGGGGCCGCATCCACGGCGAATAAAATCCTTTCTGTTTGTAGCCTTGAGTAATGGTTCAGTGTGGAAAACGGGAAACCAAAAGCCTCTCTGAATCCTGCTCACCGAGGTTCTCCCCACCCCGGGCTAGGCGGCCTCAGTGCGAGGTCCACACCATAGCCCGGAACACAAATACAGCATATGCAGACATGACACCCCAAATACGACACCCGCAGTGCTCACGGAACAAGCACCTGTAATGCTAATGCACTGCCTCAATAGAAAAGTTAATGTAAGATCTGCATTCCCCATGCTGCCCTGGAGTGCTAAGACAGTGATCATAATAAAACTGACATAGTCAATGCAAACGTAGCAAAGAACTTAGCAATAGGGTTAGGGTTAGGGGTTAGGGTTAGAGTTAGGGGTTGGAGATAGGGGTTAGGGTCAGAGTTAGGGATAGGGCTAGGGTTAGGGTTTAGGGCTAGGGTTAGGGTTAGGGTTAGGGGTTAGGGGTTATGGTTAGGGTTGGGGTTAGGGTTTAGGATTAGGGTTTAGGGTAGAGGTAGGGGTTAGGGTTAGGGGTTAGGGTTAGGTGTTAGGGTTTGGGTTCAGGTTAGGGGTTAGGGTTAGGGGTTAGGGTTAGGGGTTAGGGTTAGTGTCAGGGTCAGCTTCAGGGTTAAGTGTAGGGGTAGGGTTAGGGGTTAGTGTCAGGGTCAGGGTCAGGGTTTAGGGTTATGGCAGTTAGGGTTAGGGTTCGGGTTAGGGTTGGTTAGGGTTAGGGTTAGGGATTAGGGTTAGTGTAAGGAATTAGGGTTAGGGTTAGGGTTTTAAGGTTAGGGTTAGTGTTAGAGGTTAGTGTTAGGGTTAGGGTTTGGGTTAGGGTTTGGGTTTGGGTTTGGGTTAGGGTTAGGGTTAGGGGTGGGACAGGGCGTCATTCCTCAGCTCACCTGCGACAAATACCTATTTGGTTGCTTCCTCTGCCCTGTGTAAAATGCAGCTTCACTTAGCCACACTAAGTTGTAAGTCACTATTCCTCTACCCCCACTCACAAGTCAATGGTGTATTCACCGAAAGGCTTATGAAAGACTCAAAACTATGCAATCCTTTGTCTCTTGTCCCCCTATAACCTGGAAGCCCCCCACCTTTGTGTTTTCCTGCCTTTCCAGATGGAACTCTGTTTCTGAAAAACAAACAAACAAACAAACAAATTTGGTTTTGAGACATTTGGATGTGGGAGTTCTTCTTGCAGACCAGATGTCAGACCCTTGCCTGAGGCAGCGGTGGGGCCACCAAGGAGATGGTGGCCCTCATGCTGCCCCAGTCTCACTCCTACAGGCTCACCCCCAATCTGGCCCACGATGCAATGTGACTACAGAGAAGTGGGACATACTCACTGTAGGTACTGCTGATACTCATGCGCATTCTTCCCATGAACAGCATGAACGTTGACCAACTCCAGCGTAATGAGGAACAAGATCAGGCTGAGCACAGGGGACAGTAGTCTGAAACTAAAAACAGATGAAAGTAAATTCAAACCTGAGGAACGTTGGTATTTTCCACCTTCATCAGGAAAAAGATGTTTCACCTCATCAACATCCTTAAGTCCCAACTTCTCAAAAAATAATTTTCCTAATCCTGAGAGCCCAATGCCTGCTTCCAGCCCCCAGGCCCGTGGCTGGCGGGAGTGCCCAGTGTAGCCCTTGCTCCCGGCCCATCCTGCACGTCCGCATTCCTTGCTCATCAGTCATCGTCTGAGACTCTCAGACATCTGACGGTCTATGTCAGGGCTGCCAGGGGCTCTGCACACTCACGGGGCACCAGGCAGGCCCAGTCTGTGCCCAGCAGCCCCCCTGCTCCCTGCCCTCTGACATCTAGGGAGGGACTCTCACCAGAGGAAAACAAATGGCTTCAATATGAAAGCAGGCTCAATGCCACCAGATTAAAGAAATCCCAACTAAAGTAAGATCTTATTTTTCCCATGAAACTAGTTGAGACATTTAAAAATATTCTGGTTTTGGAGAGTGGTAATAAGAGAATGACCTTGTCTTATAAACTGCTGGTAAGAGTGTAAATTAAGTAACACCCTTCTGGAGGGGAATCCAGTGATATCTATTTAAAGCTTTAAAAACACAGATACCACTCAACCCAAAAGTTCTAGAAATGTATCCAAAATGGTCATTTTTTAAGGATGTAGCACATTCTAAAATATACACTGTAAGTGAAGGAACCATAATGCTGTTAATCTGCTATTAAGTTAATCTGCTGTTATATTTTAAATCCAAATCTAGTTAATCTGCTGTTATACTTTAAATCCGAATATTCATTTAGGTAGATGGAACCCACATTTCCATAGGCCAAATTACAAACACTATTTAAAATAGTATGTACTATAACTTTCTATGAAAATCAGCATGGGGAGTCCTCACAGTCCTCAGATAACATCATTTCGTTCAACACCGTTTCATCACAACATCAGTGAGAAAAGAATTCGATACACCGTGAGGGCCACGGTCTGTGTGGAGAAGCACGTTCTGCATGGGTTTTCTCCCATCCCCCAGTTTCCTCCCACATCCCAGAGCCGTGCACATTAGGTGAACTGGTGCATCTCCATGGTCCCAGAGTGAGTGTGGGTGTGGGACTGGCCCTTCGAAGGAACCACGTCCTGTCCAGGGTGGGTCCTGCCTTGTACCCGGAGCTGCCGGGATAGGCTCCAGCCACCCACAACTCTGAACTGGAATGAACAGGTTGGAAAATGAATGAATGAATGAATGAATGAATGAATACAAATTATAAGAACTTGTCTTATATAAAGTCTACCATCATCATATAAGTGCTCGACAGTGCGTGTCGGTACAAAAGTGCTCAGTGACCCACACATTTGTTCCTGTTGGTGCTGGAGCTGTGGGTGGGGGGAAGGGGGCGGGCCTGGGGAGGTCTCGCTCTGCAAACATTTACTGCCTCATTTAACCACCACAGGACTGCCGGACTGCCGTCACTCACTGCCTCGCCAAACACTGAGTAGTTCTCACTTGTTTTTATTCATCTTTCTTAAATGTCCATAGAGCTCATATGTACCTCAATGTTTAACACTGTAAGTGTTTTGGGTCTTTCTTTAGAAATTTGGTAATATTTTTATGACTAGAAACATGCTGTGGGAACTTAACTTTTGTTTCCACTGTGCAAGGAAAATAAATCTCAGTACCCCAAACTCACTAAGCCAAAGGGAAAAGTCAAGCTAGGAACTGCCTCAGGCAAACCTGCCTCCCATTTTATTCCTAAATAAGGTGGCTACAAGAGAAAAAAGCTACATACAGACCTCCCTCACAGTTTGTCCACAAGGAAATGCCTCGTGGGCCTCAAGATCTCTACCCGGAAAGACTTCTGCTGAATTTCACCCTGGCAATGCAGTTGCCAGCTGATCTTCCCAGGGGTGGGACAGGGCGTCATCCCTCAGCTCACCTGACACAAATACCTATATGATTGCTTCCTCTGCCCTGTGTAAAATGCAGCTTCACTGAGCCACACTAAGTTGTAAGTCACTATTCCTCTACCCCCACTCACAAGTCTATTGTGTATTCACCGAAAGGCTTATGAAAGACTCAAAACAATGCAATCCTTTGTCTCTTGTCCACCTATAACCTGGAAAGCCCCACCTTTGTGTTTTCCTGCCTTTCCCCAAGTACCTGGGGCACATGCTGTCAGGATCTCCTGAGGCTGTCACAGCACGTCCTTAACCCTGGGAAAGTAAACTTTCTAAAAGGATTGAGACCTGTCTCAGATACGTTGGGTTCATACTCTCAGTTGTGAACTCCAAGTATATCAACACCTGTTGATGGGTTTAGTGAGGGGCCTATTGTGTGTGTCTTCAGTGGGGACTGGAACTGCATCTGTGACGACTTCCTGCCCCACAGTGCCCCTCCAGAACAGGAAAGTGAGCACACACCTACTCCATATACGCAGGTAGTTCTGCCGCTGGAAAGACCGCAACATCCTCTCCACCCACTGCCTGTGTCTCAGCTCCGAGGCAATGGTGACCTGGCCAGACACGTGGTGACACTGCTTGCCGATGCTTTGGAGCACAACCAGCACTTCCAGCACAATCCTGGGGCAGAAGAGGGTAGGAAAGGGTGTGCTGCAGAGCTCACGGAGCAGCTGGGGCCACCTGCAAACAGAGCCAGACTTGGAGCAGGCATTGTGATCCTGACCTGTACCTCACTATCCTTCTGTACCTGCAAGGCTGCGGCTTTCTGGGAGCCAGGGCTAGCTGCGTATCACTGGTGGGTCTGCAGGGACAACCGTGACATGCGGCAAGTGTTAATTAAATACACTGAATTGTGGCAAACAGAATGTGACATTCACAGCCTCATCAGCTGTGCCACGCTTGCACAGAGATTGTCAAAACTGATCTCATAATTCCTCTTGGAGCAGTAACAGTGGGATTCTAAGACTACTTTATAAAATCTAAAACGTAGAAAATGTCTAAGTTTGCTATGCCAATCTGCAGAATCAATGTTTCAACAGTTGTCAGGATGTCCTGGAACTTACGTCTCGGTAGGAAGATGATCCAAGTCCTTTAAAACACAATGATTCTCAGGCACATGGTGATACAGCTCATCCGTCATTTTTGTAATTAAAGAGTGGCTGACATTTGTTTCAGAATTATCTTCTAATCTGAAAAATAGAAAATATTTAAAGATACATGACAATTAAAATGCCCACATTAGTGCCCATGCACAATAATGGTTAATGGTTCACTGAGCAGCAACCTGACTGTGAATCTTAGTTTCCCCAAATATAAAATGTAAAAAGCCACCATCACGGGACAGTGGAGAAAGAAACGATGCCCTATGCCAAAAGCAAAGTCCAATGATGACTGATGATGAGACGATGAACCACCTGCGTATTCTTCCTGCTGAACAAGTATGTCTGCTGTTGTCTACGATTCCAGAATGCATGCCTCCATCCCCACTTCTCTCCTGAGCTTCAGACCCATCTTTCTTCCTGCCTACTCAGTAGTTCTCATGGACGCCATTGTCTACCCACAAAACCTGCCTCTTGTTCCATGTTCAGTCTCCACCAGGGCCCCAGGCCAGCTGGAAGATCGCATTCAGCATCACTTGCAGCTCCTCACAGCCACCAGGGCCCAGAAATTCCTCCTTCCCCTTTTATCTTCCAACAGCCTCACTAAAGAAGAAATGCTGCTGAAACTAACAGTACCAGACAAGCTTGAGGTCAGCCAGGCCCCAGGATGCCACGTACCTGACTGCTTCCCAAGTGAGTTCTTCGGGGAAAGGCAGCAGAGCCCAAACCCTGATACTCTCCTCACAGCTCAGCACCTGGGATGAAATGTTTTATTGACTTTGTAGATTTCACGGTAACTTCCTAGAAAATCTGTTTTTAGATTATTATGGATGTTACATCACTCTCTAGAAAATACGTATCTATAAAATTATTACAAATTCTAAACATTTTAAAACCAGAGGGCGGGTGTCAGTTCTTCACTACAGATGGGGGAAGGCTGGGGAAACCACCAGGGGATTGGTAGGGAGTGAACGTCTGGGGTGGCTATGACCATATTCACAGGTTCTTTCGACACCTGCCATTGAGAGGGAGGACCCCACCAAATCTGCACGAGCTCTGGTGACTGGCCTGGAACCAGCAGAACACAGCAGGTGTGAAGATGCTGCACGTTATGCAAAGCCATGTCAGAGGCGCAGGTGTCTCTCCAGTTCAGGCCGGGCTCGGGGTGCAGCCGCTGTCACCTTGAGACTGTCCCTGCAGTACCCCCATGAGGCCTCTGGCCAACTTCCAGTCTTCTCAGACGCAACATCCACGAAGCCCTGGGTGACCACAGCCGTCCACACCCAGGCCAGGCCACACGACAGATCCCTTGGCAGATGCTCCCCATTTCTAACCCACTAGCACATGAGCAAGTCAAACGTGGCTGCTGACACCATGGAGCGTGAGTGGTCTCAACAGCAGGAATAACCGAAGCCCAGGATGCAAAGCTGCCTGAATACCTGTGAGATGCCAGGAGGGGGACAGGAAGTGGTAAGGACCCAAATAGCCACAGTGGGGCACGGGAGAGGATGGTCTGGAGCCTCAGCAGCTCTGGTTGGAAGACAAAGGCTGCCTTCTTGAAGCTCCTCTTCCTTCCTAAATCTTCCCTCCTCCACCTTCCTAAGGGCTTGCACTTGGAAAGCATGGCAATCCCCACTGGTAAAGCTGGTCTGCGGCGCCAACGGGGAATGGCATCCGACCAGTGCAGCCCGATGCTCTGCCTCCAAGCCACACCTCTAGGAGGCTGTTTTCCCAACTTCACTGCTGACAACCCCCTTCTGACAGTATTTTCCTGAAGGCATTCTCAAGGAGGCCTCCGACTTCTCAAGGCACCATTTCCTTAAAGCGCCTTTGCAAATCTCTCCTGACCCGCTGTATGTTGATTTTACAGCTTCCTTTTAGAGGTAGTCTCATTTATGAATTTTCACCTGCACAGCTGTCACGATGCTTATATTCTTGGGGACTGTCTCTTTCATCCCCTTGCACGACCCTTGTATCCTCCCGTATGTAGAATAAAACACCTTTACTGATTGCCAAATTGGAACTTCCTGGCAGAAATGCTTAAAAAATTGTTTGTTTCAGTAAGTTAACAAAAGCTAGTCCGTGTAGGAGAAGAAAAACTGACATTACTCACCACTGACAAATAAAAACTGCTCCCAGCTCTGCGTTACTGCCTACAGCAATAAAAGCCTGCCAGGGGATTCAGCAAAAACACTTCCCGGTGCTCATCCATTTAACACTAAAAACCTCAGTGCCATCAGCACTGCATTACTTTCAACAGTGAGACACGGAACTTGAGGCTCAGAAGACTGAGCAACCAGGCCAGGGCCACAGCAAGCACCACGCTGGCTAGAAAGCTGGATCTGCCCAACTCAAAGTCTGACTCAGCAGGCAAACTGCACCCTTCCAGCATCTCTGCAAAAGACAGGTGGTTTCAGAGACGTACACACCCCTCCCAGCACCCTGCATTCGGCATACCTGTTTTTTAGGCTGAAAAACCGGATGGCAGCGAGAACTATAGTCTTCTGCAAGACTAATCAACAATTCTACTGCTGCTTTTTCCTAGTTTAGAGAAAACAGTGGCTACTATCGTGTTTGGGTAGACTTAGTTTTCTTCTATTGAACTGTAGGCCAATTAGAGTCCCCATTTCTCATTATCTTTCTTCAAACAATTTTTTGCAGCTAGAAAAGTAAACGCTTCACTAAAATAGGTTTCACATGGCAAGGAAATCACAGCCAATAAAATGATTTTAAATGGAGGCCATTAACAATAATAGATCACAAATGCCACACCCACCCTCTGTGCACAAAACTGGAGATGAATAAGAAAAAAAGGATTCCAAACAATTGGAAATTTAACTAGGAAATAGTTACTTAAACACTAAAAAACAATACAACTAAAAAACAATACAACTAAAAAAAATCACATAATCATTTAATTGCTAAGCACATACATATTTTTACAAGTATAAAATTACATCATTTGAAGCTGATATAACCACATAACTTAAAAATCCAAGTCAGTCAACTGAAACCTATGAGAAACAAAGTCAGTGAATTGATAGTTGACAAATTAAAAAATCTGTAACTACCTACAATTCTTTTTTCTTTTCTTTTTTCTTTTTTTTTTTTTTTTTTGAGACACAGTCTTACTCTTTTTGCCCAGGCTGGAGTGCACTGGTGCGATCTCAGCTCACTGCAACCTCTGCCTCCCAGGTTCAAGTGATTCTCCAGCTTCAGCCTCCTGAGTAGCTGGGATTACAGGCACCCACCACCACGTCTGGGTAATTTTTTTGTATTTTTATTAGAGACGGGGTTTCACCACGTTTGGCCACACTGGTCTTGAACTCCTGACCTCAGGTGAACCACCTGCCTCGGCCTCCCAAAGTGCTGGGATTACAGGTGTTAGCCACTGCACCCGGCCCGCTACTACAATTCTTAAAAGCACAAAACAAACAACTCAAGTAGCTAGATGTTAACTACGGAAGAAATGTGCTGGCCTTCCCTTCACTCAGATGTGTGAGAGCCTGGAGTGCACTAGGGAGTGTGCTGGGCGGAACACGGGAGGCACACACATGTGCCTGCACGGGTGATGTCCCCACAGGGCAGACCCACACGCAGCATATGTGTGCCACTGCAGAGCAGCGTATGTATCCCACTGCAGAGCGGCATATGTGTGCCACTGCAGAGCAGTATATATATCCCACTACAGAGCGGCATATGTGTGCCACTGCAGAGCAGTGTATGTATCCCACTGCAGAGCGGCATATGTGTGCCACTGCAGAGCAGTATATGTATCCCACTACAGAGCGGCATACGTGTGCCACTGCAGAGCAGCGTATGTATCCCACTGCAGAGTGGTGTATGTGTGCCACTGCAGAGCAGCCTACATATCCCACTGCAGAGCAGTGTATGTGTGCCACTGCAGAGCACCTGGCTTCTGTTCCAAGACATGAACCCATCTGAGGGCTTCTGAGGAGAGGATGACATGTTGGGGAAGGATCAGTCTGGCTGCCGTGTTATGACAAGGGGAAGGGCTCGCAGAAGTCGGTGGGCAGACCAGTCAGTACCAGCGACATTCCAGGGAGGGACCAAGGCGGTATGGCCAGGTGGTGGCACAGGAGGGACAGAAAGAAGCAGATGTGGAACATATTTCTTTTTTTTTCTTTTTCTTTTTTTGAGACGGAGTCTTGCTCTGTCATTCAGGCTGGAAAGCAGTGGCACAATCTCGGTTCACTATAACATCTGCCTTATGTGTTCAAGCTATTCTCAGGACTACAGGCACCCACCACCATGCCCAGCAAGTTTTTGTATTTTTAGTAGAGACAGGGTTTCACCATGTTGGCCAGGCTGGTCTCGAACTTCTGACCTCAGGTGATCCACCTGCCTTGACCTCCCAAAGTGCTGGGATTACAGGCATGAGCCACCGTGCCTGGACTGTGGAACATATTTCTAAAACCTGTTCCAAGGACGGAGTATGAAGAGAGGAGAGGAATCTGAGGCTTCCAACTTGAGCAGCCACCTGGGAGGCTGGAGGTGCCACGTAGATGGAAGGACTTGAGGAACGAAGATGCAGAGACACTGTGTCCCTGAATAAGCTTCAATATTGTGAAAAATGTCAATTATCCCTAACTCAGTCCATGAGGTGTTCTTATTTGTTTTTGGGGTTTTATGTTTGTCCAAGTTTACACAGAATAATAACTATTAATTTTTTTTTTAAAGTAAAGCTAGACTCTGTACCTTACTCTCAAGATGAAATAAATTCCAGTTGGATCCAAAGACGTAAATGGAAAATAAAGAAAAAATAGGTAGGGCACGTTGGCTCATGCCTGTAATCCCAGCACTTTGGGAGGCTGAGGCGGGTGGAACATAAGGTCAGGAGTTCAAGACCAGTCTGACCAACATGATGATACCCCGCCTCTATTAAAAATACAAAAAAACTAGCTGGGCGTGGTGGCAGACACCTGTAATCCCAGCTACTCGGGAGGCTGAGGCAGAGAACTGCTTGAACCCAGGAGGCAGAGGTTGCAGTGAGCTGAGATTGTGTTACTGCACTCCAGCCTGGGTGACAGAGTGAGACTTTGTCTCAAAAAAAAAAAAAAAAAAAAAAAAAAAAAAAAAAAAAAAGAAAAAGAAAAAATAGAAGTACCAGGGAAAATGTACACCTATATTTTTAATTTTGAAAAGCAAAGATTCTTTTCAGAATGACTCCAAATGTGAATCCAGAGAAAAAAAAATCAAAACCTATGAACAAATAACAAAGCAATATATACACAAATAAGGCTAATGAACCAGTGGGAAAAATGAAACTGAAATAAATGGAGAAAATACATTAATAGGCAATTAATGAAATAATTATAAACATCTAGTAAACATAAAAAAAGAATGAAAATAAAAACATAATCTTGGCTGGATATGATGGCTCGCGCCTGTGGTCCCAGCTACTCAGGAGGCTGAGGCAAGAGGATGGCTTGAGCCCAGGAGGTCGAGGCTATCATAAGCCATGACTGCACCACTGCACTCTAGCCTGGGCGACAGAGCGAGACCCTGTCTCATAAAAAATAAATAAATAAATAAAAGAAAAGAATTTTAAAAACCTTATTGATATCTTTTGTCTTAGAACTTTACTTTTTAAGAGTATTTACATAAGTGCCCAAATGAACAAAGATGTTCATTTCAGCATAATAATTAGGAATTTTCCACATCAGGAACATTACAACTCATCCATCAATGAAGGACTGCTTAGGTAAATAACAACATATTGATAAAATGGAATATCAAACAGCTGACAAAAAGAATAATACAGAACAAAGATGCCAAAAACACACTGTTAATGAAAAATGCTAGCTATAAAACACAACGTATCTTCCTACGAACTCACTTTGGTACACTCATAGCAAAAATGTGGTAGCAACACTACCTAATTATTAACAGTAGTTATTTCTGGGAGATGGAATTCTTGAGGGCTGTTACTTTTCACATTAGTTTTTCTATTTCTAGTAATTTTTCTTTGAACATTTAAACATTTTTAAAATAACTGTCAAATGTATAATTTGAAAAAAGATTAAAATGTCAATAACAAATATTCTAACCTAAATTATTTACTTTGAAATAATAAAAGAATTAGTTTATTGATGATGCAAATATCCTACCCCATCGATGCAGCAAACATCTGTAAAAATTTCCTAATATTTGGTTAATCCTGTTTTATAATTTGCTCTTTGATTTTCAATACTTAGCTGCTGTTACATACAGCATATGTGTTTTTAAGAAACAAGTTAAATCATTTTAGCTAAGATTAATATTGATTGATCTGTGATAGAGAATATAAACTTATGTGTAATCCAGTCACTTTTTTTTCTGATGGAGGATACTGTAACTCAGATATACTAAAAGATGATTAATAGTTAATTACATTTGAAAAATAAACTATATCCTTTCATAGCTGAATGAGTTAATCTAATTAATGATTTTCTTCCCTGTAAATTACCTTAAAAACTGATGGTAGACCTTCATCAACAGATCTGAGTAACAGTACAACAGAAAATGCAAGCAACTAATTAGTTGTTTCTTTTGAAAATTCATGTAAGTTGATCTCCCTGTGGCTTAAATTATCTCTTATGCGGGGACCCTCCTGATGGTTCAGGAAATCCCAGAGAAATTCCTTTCAGAAATTAAACAGAGAAAATGTTTTGTTAGTATCCACAGCAGAGAGCTGTGCCTGGTGTTGCTAACAGAAGGAAAGAGTGCATCCATCAAGTCCTCTGAAGCCCTGGGTGGGACCCTGCTGCGGAGAGCTGTTCTCCTACACCCACAGCTGGAGAGACTGTGGGGGAAGGCAGAGCTGCCCAGGTGGTACTGGAGTCTCATCAAATTCCAGTCTTTCTTGTTTTCACAAGGGGTGCCTCACAATATCGCAGTTGGTTGTACACCCCCTGCAGTACAAAGAATAATATTCTCTTCTCTTCCTTTAGCTCTTGAGAACAATATCACATGGCGGGGAACACGCCATGCACTATTGGAAGTAATATCATTCTCTCTTATTCTGGATAGTAGGAACAATATCTCAGGCAGGATGGACAAGCCCTGTGATATTGAGAGTAATATCATCCTCTCCCAACAAAGATATTAGGAACCATATCACAGGGGGCGTGTACACTTATTCAATATTGGTAGTGATATCATCCTCACCTCCCTGGGTATAAGAAACAAGGTGACAGGCAAGGTGGAGACCCCCCACGTCTTGGGGAGTAATTTCCCTCCCTGGATATTAGGATCCACGGTGGACACACAGCATGTTTACGATTCTGACAGTAATATCATCTCCCCCTCTAAACATTATGAACAGTATCAAAGACGGGTGTACACCCTCTGCAATATAGGGAGGAATATCATCCTCTTCTCGCCTGGATATTAGGAACAATATCAAAGGAATGTTTATGACCCCTGCGATATTGGGAGTAATATCATCCTCTCCCAGGTGGAAATTAGGAACAGCATTACCGGGGGCGTGTACACCCCTGCGATATTGAAAGTCGTATCATCCTCTCCCCTCTTGGATCATGGGAACAACATCCCTGGGGGGTGTACACTTTCTGCGATATTGGGAGTAACATCATCTTCTGTGCCTTGGAATATTCAGGATAATATCACAGGGGGAGGGGGTGTGTACATCTTCTGCAACATTGGGAATATTATCCTCTCTACCCCTGCAAATTCGGAAAGATATCACAGAGTGGGTGTTCACCTCCTGCAATATGGGGATTAATACTGTCTTCTCCCATTCGGGATATCAGGAAGACTATCACACAGGGGTGTACAGTGTCTGCGATACTGGGAGTAATATCAGCCTCTCGGCCTTGAGATATTGAGAAGGATGTCACAGGGTGGATGTACATCCCCTGCCATATTTGGAGTAATATCAACCGCTCCCCTCCATGGATATTTGGAACAATATCCCAGGCTGGGTGTACGCCTCCTGCTCGACGGGGACTAATATCATCCTCTCCCTCCCAGGATATTAATTACAATATCACTGGGCGGCTGAACACAGCTTGCGAATTATTATCATCCTCTCCCCCACCGGATACTAGGAACAATATTGCAGAAGAGCTGTACCCTCCCTGTGATATTGGGAGTAATATAATACACACTTTCCATGAATATTAGGAGCAGTATCACCGGGTGGCTGTCCATTCATTGCTATGTTTGGAGTCATGTCATACTCTACCCCTGTTTATATTAGGATCAGTGTCACGTGGTGAGTGTACACCTACTGTGATATTAAAACTAAAATCATGCTCTCCGTCCCTGGATATTAGGAACAGCATCACAGGTAGGTGTACACCCCCTGTGGTATTAGGAGTAATAATATAATTAATTATTAAACATCAATGATCGATTTTAATAATTATCAATGATACTATTAATAGGAATCCATTTATTAATTATGGATAATTATTTTAAATATATGATTATGCATACTTAAAATTAATTATTAACATTAATCACGTTTAACAATATTATTAGTTCTTAATATTAATTATTATTTTATTACCAGCATCACTTAGTATTGATTTAAGTAACATTATTGCTGATATCATTATTTTATTTTTAACAGTGATATTACTATTAATTATTAATACTAATCTTTAACATTTTTAACCAGTATTAATTTTTACTATCTTTATTGTGATTATTAACATCGATGATTACTCTTAATTTTTCTTATATTTATTAATATTAATAATTAATAGACTTGTTCCTGATATCCGGCGGGGAGAGGATATTACTCCCAATATCGAAGAAAGTGTACACCCCTCTATGATGTTATTCCTTATAGCCAGGGGGTAGAGGGTGACATTATTGAAACTATCGCAGTGGGTGTACAACCCTTCGGTCATCTCATTCCTTATATCCTGGGTGGGAGAGGATGATACGACTCCCAACATCGCAGGGGGCATAGACCTCCCCTGTGATATTGTCTCTAACATCCAAAGGTGGAAAGGATGACATTTCTTCCGATTTCGCAGGGGGTGTACACTACCCCTGTGATATGGTTCCTAATATCCAGGAGGCGAGAGGATGATATTATTTTCAATATTGCAGGAGGTGTACACTCCCTAGTGATATTGTTCTTAATATCCACGGACGGAGAGGACTATATCACTCCCAATAGAGCAGGGGTTGTACACCCCTTCTGTGACATTGTTCCTAATAGCCAGCGGGGGAGAGGAAGATATTACCCCCAATATCACAAGGGGGTGTATACCTTATATCCTGGAAGGGAGACGATGATACTAGTGGCAATATCGCAGGGGGTGTACGCACCCACTGTGATATTGTTCCGAATATCCAGAGAAAGAGAAAATGATATGACTCCCAATATCACAGGAGGTGTACATCCTCCTGTGATATTGTTTCTTATATTCAGGGGGAGAGGATGATATTACTCTCAATATCACAGGGGTTGTACACACCTCCTGTGGTATTGTTCTTAGTATCCCGAAGGGGAGTGCATAATATTACTCTCAATATGGCAGGGGGTGTACACCTCCTTTGTAATATTGTTCTGAATATCCATGATGGGAGAGGATAGGACTCCCAATATCACAAGAAGTGTACAGCTGAGGCCGGGCGTGGTGGCTCAAGCCTATAATCCCAGCACTTTGGGAGGCCGAGATGGGCGGATCACGAGGTCAGGAGATCGAGACCATCCTGGCTAACACAGTGAAACCGCGTCTCTACTAAAAAATGCAAAAAACTAGCTGGGCGAGGTGGTGGGCGCCTGTAGTCCCAGCTACTTGGGAGGTTGAGGCAGGAGAATGGCATAAACCCGGGAGGTGGAGCTTGCAGTGAGCTGAGATCCGGCCACTGCACTCCAGCCTGGGCGACAGAGCTAGACTCCGTCTCAAAAAAAAAAAAAAAAAGTGTACAGCTGAGGATGATATTACTGCCCATATCACACGAGTTGTAAAACCACTTCAATATTTTGACTACAATCCTGAGGGGAGAGGATGATATTACTCCCAATATCAAAGAAGGCGTACACCCCCCTGTGACACTATGCCCAATATCCACGTTGGAAGATGAAGACATTACGCCCAATATCGCAGGGGATGTACACCCACCTTGGGATATTGTTCCTTATATCGAGAGGGGGAGAAGATGCTATTGCTCCCAATAACACAGGGGCTGTGGCGGTACACCCTTCCTGTGATATTGTTCTTAATATCCTAGGGAAGAGAGGAGGATACTACACCCAATATCGCAGGGTGTACACCTACCCAGTGATAATGTTCTTAATGTACTCCACCTCCCACCACCAGGGATATCAGTCCTAATATCCAGGGGAAGAGAGGATAACATTATGCCCTATATCACAGGGGAGTGTACACACCCTCTGTGATGTTGTTCCTAGTATCCAAAGGTAGAGACGATGATATTACTGGCCATATCGCAGGGGGTGTACACCCTTCTGTCATACTGTTTTTGACATTCAGTAGGGGAGAGGACAACATTAATCCCAATATCGCAGAAGGTGTACAGACCCACTGTAGACCCTAATGTACAGGGGAAAGAGAAGACTATTGCTCTCAATATCGCAGGGGCTGTAACCACCCTGCCCCCCATATATTGTTCCCAATATGCAGCAGGGTGGAGGCTCATAGTACTCCCAATATCCGAGAAGGTGCACACACACCTGTGATAGAGTTCCTAATATCCAGCGGGAAAGAGGCTGATTTTACTTTCGATATTGCAGTGGGTGTACAGCGCCCCCAAACCCGGGGTATCATTCCTAATATCCAGGCAGGAAGAAGATGACATGGCTGACAATATCGAAGTGGGTGGACACTTCTTCAGTGATATGGTTCCTCTTATCCAGGAGGTGAGTGGATATTATTCCCAATAAAGTAGGAACCGTTCAGTCACCTTGGGATTTTGTCCTTAATAACCACAAGGGAGAGGTGATATTACTACCAATATTGCAAGGGGTGTACACTCCTCCTGTGATATTGTTTCTTATATCCAGGAAAGGAGAAGATGGTATTAGTACCAATATTGAAGGGATGGACAGCCCCCATGGGATATTGTTCTAAAGATGCAGGTTGAAAGAGGATGAGATTCCCTCCAATACAACAAGGGGTGTACACCCTGCCTGTGATATGAATCCGAAAACCTAGAAGAAGAGAGAATGACGTTGCTTCCAAAAACACACTGGGTGTACACCCCCGCTGTGATATTGTTCCTGTCATCTAAAGGAAGAGATGATGATACTACTACCCCTACCGGAGAAGGTACACACCCCCCCGTGATATTGTTCCTCATAACTTGGGGGGAGAGCATGATATTACTTCCAGTATGACACTGGCTTCACACCCAGTCTGTGATATTGCTCCTAATTTCCAGTAGGTAAAGTATGATGTTCCTGCCAAGAGAGTAGTGGGTGTACAGCCACCCTGTGATATGTCTCCGAATATTCAGGGAAAAATAGGAAGACATTACCCCAAATCTCCAAAAAAGTGTACACCCATTGTGTGATATGGTTCCTAATATCGGGAGGTGCAGAGGATGGTAATGTTTCTCCCATCGCAGGCTGTGTACACATAACCTGTGAAATTGTTCCTAATATCGTGAACAAAAGAGACTGCTAATAATGAACACACATTTCAGGGGGGAATAATTATTAAGATCCACATCGTAAAGGGGAGTAATAGCGATCCTCTCTCTCCCCCTCACTGTTACAATCCACATCACAGGGGGTGAGAAACCCCCCACGATATGGGGAGTAATAGCATCCACCTCTCTCCCCCTGGCTTTATATAAGGAGGCTGGCCTTATATAAGTGCCTCCCAATGCCATCGCAGGCTTTAATGTATTCACTTAAAGTTTTTTCCTCATTTAGATCTGCCATTCCCTTAATAGGTCTAATTGCTGCCTGACATTCTGTATTAGCATTTTCATGAGCAAGCAGCTGAACGATCACTTTCTTGGCATGAGAATTGGAAATAGCCTTTTGAGCCGCATCCTGCAAACGGGCAATACAATCAGGATAAGGCTCCCTTGGACCCTGTTGAAATGTGTGAAAAGAAGGATAAGCAGTACCAGGGTCGTGAATTTTTTCCCAGGCTCTTAGGCATGTAGTTCTGAGCTGATCAACAGCCTCATCACCCATTACCATCTATTGATTTAGAGTACCCATGCCTGTCCGATTCCAAGCAATTGATCAGGTGTGATATTAACAGGACGCTGGGCTTGAGCATTTCTGCCCGATTTGTTGCTTCATCCGTCCACCAGGTTTTCAATTGGAGAAATTCAGAGGGGGACAGGGTGGATCGGGCTAATGCCTCCCAATCCATACGTATTCAACGTCTGTTATAAGCCACACATTGTAACAAGGAATGAACATAAGGGGAATTTGGCCCATATTGTCCAATTGCTTGCTTTAAGTCTTTTAATATCTTAAAAGGAAATGGCTCCCAGCATGCTTGAACAAGTTCTCTAGCCTCCTCAGCTGGTGAAATAATTACCAGAAACTGCCAAGCATTCAAATCCCCCATTTCTTGTGCCTGGCGAATGGATGCCTGGATTGTCCCTGTGCCATAATTTGTATTTGGACCCGCTGGCAGCACTCCTCTACCATAATTAACAGGTGGGCAAGCCTAGATCATTCCCTCATCCTCATTGGCTGTTGGACAAGCCTGAAGCGTCCCTTCACCATAGTTACTGGCGGGGCCTGCAACAATAGGAGCCGCAAGGCGCGGGTCTCAGGCTCCCCTTTCAAATATTCAAGAGGCTGGCCTGGGGGTGGCCATTCCAGACCTTCCCCTAAAGGCGCAGTAGGTGGCACAGTTTCTTTTATAAGTCTCTGGAGATGAACATACGTACCTTCCCGTTTCTCGCCCTTTTTTAAAGGAGACTGTCATGGTTCACTTTGCTGATAATTAGACTCCTGATTATTCAACTTTCCTATGTCATCCTGAAAATCCTCCTTCTTCTCCTCAGTGTGGAAGGGCTCCAGGGCTGTTTTAATTGCAGACCACACAGACCAAGCAGAGACGGGAATATCGCGGCCCTCTTGTTGTGCTCGTTTTAAGTCTGACCCGACCTTGTCCCAATCTTCTACATTCATGATTCCATATTCCGGGAACCAAGGAGAATACTTGTCTACCAGATGGAGCAAAGATGTGAGATTTGGGGTACTCACAATTACCCCTCCGCGGCGCAGTAACTGCTGCACAAGGCTTAAGTAATTAGCGAACTTACTCTCAGCTCGACCCACATTTTCCCGAGGTTTCCCTGGAATTCCCCGAGCGCCCTCCTTACCCTAGAGCTTGAAGTGAAAACCTACTCGGGAGTCCTTTGTCGGTCGTCCTCAGCTTTCCACGCTCTGGTGTTCCTTCACTGGATTATTTGTAGAGATTACGGGGAGCCCTGTGTTGGGCACCAGAGACAGCCTGGGCAACCGAGGAAGACCCCGCTTTCTAGCAAAAAAAAAAAAAAAAAATTAGCAAGGTGTGGTGTCGCTTGCCTGCAATCTCAGCTACTCCATGAGAAGTCAGACAAAACCTGCCACCAGAGACTGATTTTCTTCTAAAATGCTTTCTCCAAAATATTTTTAAAACAAAAGGGGGAAATTGGAAAGGAAAATATTTTGGGCCCCCCAAATCACTAAGATAAAGGGAAAAGTCAATCTGGGAATTGCTTAGGGAAAACCTGCCTCCCATTCTATTCAAAGTCATCCGCTGCTCGCTGAGAAGAATGCATATCTTATTGCCTCCTTTGGAAAGGCTCATCAGAAACTCAGAAGAATGCAACCGTTCCTCTCTCACCTGCCTGTGACCTGGAAGCCCCCTCCTGGCTTCGAGTTGACCCACTTTTGCTTCAGGTTGTACCGGATCAAACCAGTGTTCATCTTACATATGTTGATTGATGTCTCCTGTCTCCCTAAAATGTGTAAAACTGTCAGATACAGTCAGTTTCTCTTCCAAGGTTTGGCATGTTAACGTTCTTGTGTTTTGTTCTCGAACTCAACTTTCTTGTTCTCCATGCCTCCTTGCCCTTAGTTACTGTAAACAACCTTCCCCCCGTCAGTTCTAATCAATAACTCACATCTGTTCCCTTGGTTACCTGCTCTGCACCCATTTCTCCCTTCCAAACCACACGTCCCACCGTTGTAACTCACGACTCCCTTCCCCCTTCCTTATTTGGGAAAATATTCACAAATAGCCAACGGGGTCAGTGTAGATCTTGAGGTCTGGCCCCAGCCCATGCCAGAGGTAAGGATTGCATTAGGAATAAAAACCCCTGCTTTCCTTTGTTCCGTGTGCTCTTGCGATTGTGATTGATGCGAGCAGCACGCTTCCGCAGAGGTAAATTGCGTTGCTGAGAAAACTTTTGCTTAAGTGCTGGTTTCACTTTGCGTCACCGAACATTTATCTCCAACAAAACCAAGCTGTGCTCTGACCACCTTAGGCAACTGTCATCAGGACACCCTGAGGCTGTGTCATGCACAAGCATCCCCAACCTTGGCAAAATAAACTTTCTAAATACTCTTTTCCCCGAATGCTCAGGGAGACTGATTTGAATAATCATAAAACTCCGAGGCTGCACTCCAGCCTGGGCGACAGAGCAAGACTCTCTTTCAGAAATAATAAAATGAAATGAAATGAAATAAAATAAAATAAAAATCAAATCTCCGGTCTCCTGCACAGCCGACTCTGCGTGAATTACTCCTTCTCTATTGCTATTCCCCCCCCCGTCTTGAGAAACTGGCTCTGTCTAGGTAGCGGGCAAGGTGAACCCACTGGGCAGTTACAGAATTGCCATTATATTGCTTGCAATTTTATATCTTATTACGCAAAATAGCCATAATCTTGTATACAAGGTTAAATGCGAATGTGCTCCTTGCGTGGTCAGATCCCAGCGCAGGAAGGATGCACGCCCTACAAACCGCTAGGCCAAAACGGTCATTCTGGCCTCATCCAGCCTCACGTGAGATCGCAATCTCCTGTCACTCAGGGCCTGAGGGGGCGGGGCCTGAAGCCCCAGACAATCAGGGACGCTGGAGTGGGGGCCCGTCAATCGGGCGCGCCGCCGGAAAGGAGAGGGCGGCTTCCGGGATCTGGCTGGCGGGCGCTTTGTCTCGCCTTTGCCACGATAGGCTCTTCCTGTGAGTCTCCGCTGCTACTTCCTGGCTCTGGGAGGCCCGGTGCCTCTGCAGCAGCCTCGGCCACCCTGTGACCTGCGGGTGTTGGGACATCCCTAGCTGATGCCGGGACACCCGGGAAGCCGAGGAAAGGTGAGTGGACTGCGCCTGGCTTCCGGAAGTGGGGAAGAGGGCTGGGTGAAACCTGCTGGAACCAGCCATGGGCTGCGGAACCTGCGGACCGAGTCGCCGGGCTCAGCCGGGCCTCAGTCCCCTTCTGTGCAGGGCCGGGCGGCGCGGGCAGCGGGGCCCCTGCGTCCTGTCTGTACCTGCGGGCGCCACTTCCGCCGGCCGGAGCCCTCTCGGGAACCCCGTGCCTCCCCCACCCACGTAGTGCGGTGACCACGGGAGGGTGATCCGGGAGAGCCCCGACTCGGTGTGCGGGGTTCCAGCGTGGGAGGAGCTGTGGTTCATGGAGCTTCCAGTCCCACCTTTCTCCCCCTAAAATTAACCTGAGGCTTTGTTAGAACGTTAAAGGGCGTGTTTGAGCAAATGCGATTCATAAACGGGTACCGCAGTCATGGTTTGTGGTTTGGGGTCCACGGGAGGGGCGTAAATGAGAGTCTTTGATAAGGTGAATGAGGAAGCAAACCATACATATATATACACACACATATATATATATATTTTTTTTTCTTCTTTTTTTTTGAGACGGAGTCTCACCCTGTCGCCAGGCTGGAGTGCAATGATGCAGTCTCAGCTCACTGCAACCTCTGACTCCCGGGTTCAAGCGATTCTCCTGCCTCAGCCTCCTAAGTAGCTGGGCTTATAGGCGCCACCACCACGTCCAGCTAATTTTTGTATGTTTAGTAGAGACAGAGTTTCGCCATGTTGGCTAGGTTGGTTTCGAACTCCTGACCTTAATTGATCACCCTCCTCGGCCTCCTAAAGCGCCGGGATTACAGGCGTGAGCCACCTTGGCCAAAATATTTTTCTGTTTCCAAACATTTTACAGGAGAGGAAAGCGGAGAATAAATCATCTGACAGTCTACTGTAAAAAAAATCTTTGTGCCTCTCTTCTTTTCATCTTTCCTAAGTGTACATATTACCAAAATGTCTTTAGGTTGAGGTCCCCCCGTGAAAACTTGACAGGGTGTTGTGTCCTCAGCCACTCTCCTGTCTTTTCCTAGTCCTGGCATTTTAGAACTGTCTGGGGATGACCCAGGATACCCACAGTGGCCATGTCTATTGGAGGGTCTGGTGAGTATCAGCCCCCGGGGTCATCTCATCCCCAAGGACAGCCTGAGGTATGGGATAGAGTCTCTCAGGGGAGCAGCTGGATCCTCTTGGCCTTAGAGGAATCTCCTGGTATAGTTTCATCTAAAATGGTGACCCCTTAGGGTCATTAAAATTTTAGGACATTAAAATGAATGGACAATACAATGTAATGTCATGAAAGTTAGGTCATTAAAATTATTCCTCCGGCCCGAGTTTTTATTCCTCGAAGACACATTGATGGTTTGCCAATTGGATGCTGATATTGAGAGGAAAAGGCAGAAATGATTTCTGCTCTCTAGCTTGTCTCAGACTTGTGAAGAGAGAAAAACCGTCCCAAAGGACAAGGAAAACCCACCCCAGAGAGGATGTGCAACAACCTGAATATTAAAATGCACTTAAGGCACACAGGAGGACAAAGAGCAGTGCCAGTGCCTCGTAGGTGGTCATTGAGTACTTTACTGAACAGGATGGGTGTCCTAAGGGATAGAATGGCCTGCCGTGACACTTAGAAAGGTCTGCGTTGGAGTCAGCACTGCCTCTCCCTGAGTTTGTTACCTTGCAAAGGCTTGTCCGCTTATTTGAGTTTCAGGTTTTCACTGACTGTAAGATACATTTTGTCAGTACAGCTTGAAAGATAAAAATACTATTTCCAAAGAGGTAGGGTAAAATGATGTATTTCATTTACTAAAAATTCGTATTTATTTCTTCCCCAGAGTGAGTGTAGTAAGTTTTAAAGTTCTGTTCTTTTTAACGGTAATTTCAAATGGAATTGTAGGACTTAGCTTTGTAAATGCTACTGGTGAAATAAAAGTGTGTTAGATAAATTGATGATTTATAAAGATTCACCAAAATGTCAGTTTCCCTCTTGTAGCTTGGTGAAGAATTTATGACAGTGGACACATGTGTATCCTCTTATCTGGGTGTCTGAGTGTTGTTTTTTGTTTTTTGGAGATGCTGTCTTGCTCTGTAGCCTGGCTAGAGTGCAGTGGCGCCATCTCTGCTTACTGCAACCTCCGCCTCCCGAGTTCAAGTGATTCTCCTGTGTCAGCCTCCCGAGGAACTGGGATTATAGGCGCCCACCACCACACCCAGCTAATTTTCATATTTTTAGTAAACACAGGGTTTTAGGCCTGGCACGGTGGCTTATGCCTGTAATCCCAGTCCTTTGGGAGGCCAAGGTGGTTGGATCACGAGGTCAGGAGTTCCAGAGCAGCCTGACCAACATGGTGAAACCCTGTCTCTACTAAAAATACGAAAAAATTAGCTGAGCGTGGTGGCAGGCACCTGTAATCCCAGCTACTCGGGAGGCTGAGGCAAGAGAATTGCTTGAACCCGGGAGATGGAGGTTGCAGTGAGCCAAGATCTTGCCACTGCACCCCAGCCCAAGGGACAATGCGAGACTCCGTCTCAAAAACAAATAAACAAACAAACAACAAAAAGACGGGATTTTTGCCATGTTGGCCAGACTGGTCTCAACCTCCTAACCTCAGGTGATCCCCTGCCTCAGCCTCTCAAGGTGCTGGGATTACAGGCGTGAGCTACGACGCCTGGCCCACTCTATTTTCCTTTTATCCCCTAAATTTTAATATGTTTGAGTTTGTCTGTTCCTTTATCACTTTTTTCGTACATAAAAAAAATTCTGCCTAATCCTTCATTAAAAAAAAATCTTCCTGTGACTTCTGAAAGTATTCTGGTTTTATCTTTTGTATTTGAATATATAATAAGATGATTATTGTTCATGGAATAGAGAAGAATGCAATGCATTTTCCCAAGTAGATGCCAGCCTGGTTTCCCTCATATTTTAAAGTGCATGTAATTTGTTTTTCTATTCTATAGTGCCTACTCTATCATTCCTCAACTTTCCACATAGATGCTGGGTCATTAAGACTTTTTTTTTCCTTTGGTCTGCTTGCTCATCTCTTTGCTAACACTGTGCTGTCCTGAATATTTTTGCTTGAAAATCTTAGAAGTATGTTAGACAAGCCATCACTCTTTTTTTAGATGACTAAAAATGATTAGACGTTGGTCATTTTTACTGCATATGAAAGAGTAGCTTTTCTTGCCTAAAACCACCTGATTTGGGAATTTATGTGGTTTCATAGGAATAGCATCTGGAAGTGGTGACATTAATGTCATTTTAAAAAGCATGTGTCCTATTTCCTCTTATTCCTTTCTGCCTTGATATTGTGCAATAGAAATTTGAAAAATGGTTGTATTAGTATTGTTAAATATCAATTATTGGTTTTATTTACTACTCAATTAAATTTAATAAGCCTATTCTCTCTTGGTGTAATCACGTGGAATGGGTTCACTTCCACAGTTAACAAGTGACAGCACATGTAAAATATTGTCTACCAGGGAAATTCATTGAACACTTAGTGTTCAGACTGTGTTTTTGTGTCTGGTTCCCTAAGCACCACTGCAGTGACACAGAATAATAGACTTTCAGCAGAAGAAGCTTTGGAAAATATACTGCATAAGCCATTTAGATGCAGTGAGTCATTCTTATTACTTGGGTTGGTGGAATCCCTCTCAAAATGTAAGTTCCTAATACAAACAAAGATTGAACTTTGCGAGCAGGTATTTTTAAGAATAAGTAGTCTCAGGACTGATAATATTAACTCACTTATGCACATCAGGTAGGACTTTAGTATGACAGATACTAGAAATGTACAAAGTGAAGTTAAAAGGTAACTCCTAGCAGCATATCGTAATCTCACTCCCTGGATTCTCTAATGAGATGGGTGTTTCTACTTTGCTGTTGCCTTTTTGAAGAGTTCAATTCTAGCATTAGTACTGCTGTGTGGGAGGGAGTATGTGTGAACAGAGTAAGAGTTGTGACAATCAAGTCATAGAATAAATGCTTGGAAATTTTAGAATCATGTAAACAGCTTATGAATTGAGTATACATTCCCAGTGCTCTCAGTCTCACCCATCCTTCTATCCACATATGTGGAATGTTCCAGGACTCTGTGGCTTTTGAGGATGTGGCTGTGAACTTTACCCAGCAGGAATGGGCTTTGCTAGATTCTTCTCAGAAGAATCTCTACAGAGAAGTGATGCAGGAAACCTGCAGGAACCTGGCTTCTGTAGCTAAGAATGACAACACATTTCACTTAATTACAGAAGTATTTCCCTATCATCAGTGCTATTTGTGATTTGGAATGGGGCAAGGGAATGATTTGGTGAATAAATCAGGCATGGGCACTGTGTACAATGAACATGAAATCTAGTAATGTTTCTATAGTTTGAAATAATTCATGATAATTTTGTGCATCTGCATTTTAGGAAAAAACGGAAAGACCAGAATATTGAAGATCACTTCAAAAAACGGGAAAGATAGAAGATAATTTGCACCGAGAAGAGGAAATAAAGTCCTCTGAAGGAAACTTAGCATGTCATGAATTTAAAAACAAGCAATCAAAGCAAATAAGAGTCACTTGAAATTCATTTCCTTTTAGAAAAATTTCACCCAAAATGTAACATACATCAGTGTAGCAGTCAGTGTTTGGAAAACAGTTTACTTGAAAATAGTACTACAAAATTGTATATATGAATGTTACTATTTTGGTCATAGCCATGTAGGTGGTAGCTGTGTTTTCAGTAGTAGCCCATTTACTTTCAAATAATTCAGTCATGGCACAAAAACAAAAACAAAACAAAACAAAAATGCATTTTCCCTAGTATTGGTAGCAGTGTAAGTCGAAGACCTATGAATGAGTAGAAGGTTATTAAACCAACCAATAGTAATGTGCTTGTCATTTTTTTTACAGAAATCATATGGTACAGAGACTGTGTGAAAGCAAAGAAGGTAGTCAGTATGGACAAGCTGTCAGCCACATTCCAAATCTTGATCTGAATGAGAACATTTCTACTGGATTAAAACAATGTGAATGCAGTATTTGTGGAAAAGTCTTTGTATATCATTCCCTCCTTAATAGGCACATCCTAGCTCACTCAGGATACAAATCATATGGAGAGAAGCAATATAAATGTGAACAGTGTGGGAAACTCTTTGTTTCTGTTCCAGGTGTTAGAAGACACAGGATAATGCACAGTGGAAATCCAGCTTATAAATGTACGATATGTGGGAAAGCTTTTCATTTTCTCAATTCAGTTGAAAGACATCAGAGAACTCACACAGGAGAAAAACCCTATAAATGTAAACAATGTGGTAAAGCGTTCACTGTTTCCGGTTCTTGTCTAATACATGGACGAACTCACACTGGAGAGAAACCCTACGAATGTAAGGAATGTGGGAAAACACTCAGATTTTCTTGTTTTAAGATGCATGAAAGGACTCACACTGGAGAGAGATGTACCAAATGTGATAAAGCCTTCAGCTGTTCCACTTCCCTTCATGACCATGGAAGCATTCATACTGGAGAGAGACCCTGTGAATGTAAACAATGTGGCAAAGCCTTTAGTTGTTTGAGTTCCCTTTGTAACCATAGAAGTACTCATACTGGAGAGAAACCCTATGAATGTAAACAATGTGACCAAGCCTTCAGTCGCCTCAGTTCCCTTCACCTCCACGAAAGAATTCATACTGGAGAAAAACCCTATGAATGTGAGAGATGCGGTAAAGCCTACACTCGTTCCAGTTACCTTATGCGCCACCAAAGAAGTCATGATATAGAGGTTGGGCGTAGTGACTCAGCCTATAATCCCAGCACTTTGGGAGGCCAAGGTGTGTGTATTACTTGAGCCCAGGAGTTCATAACCAGCCTGGATTAAAACAATGTGAAACAATCTGGGCATCGTGATGAAACCCTGTCTCTACAAAAAATAAAATAAAGCCGGGCCCGGTGGCTCATGCCAGCTACTCGGGAGGCTGAGGCAGGAGAATGGCGTGAACCTGGGAGGCGGAGCTTGCAGTGAGCCGAGATCGCAGCACTGCACTCCAGCTTGGGCGACAGAAGCAGACTCCGTCTCAAAACAAAAACAAAGAAAATAATTAGCTGGGCATGGTGGCACATTTCAGTTGTCTTAGTTCTTTTTCAAGGACATAAAAGGCCACAGGGACTTGGGGGGAAGCCCTGTGCATGTGGATCACGAGGTCAGGAGATCGAGACCATCCTGGCCAACATGGTGAAACCTCGTCTCTACTAAAAATACAAAAATAGCTGGGTGTGGTAGCATATGCTTGTAATCCCAGCTACTCAGGAGGCTGAGGCAGGAGAATCACTTGAACCCAGGAGGCGGAGATTGCAGGGAGCTGAGATTGTGCCACTGCACTCCAGCCTGGCGACAGAGTGAGACTCCATCTCAAAAATAAATAAATAAATAAATAAAGCCCCTTGAATGTAAGAAATGTGGTAAAACATTTACTCTTTCCCATTCCCTCATAAACATGAAAGAGCTCACACTGCAGAGAAACCTTAAGAATGTAGGAAATGTGGTCAAGCCTTCAGATTTTCCTGAAGATTTGGGAGGGGTCAGAGTGGAGAAAAGGTTTTGAATTTAAATTTATGGTAAGGCCTTCGGTTGTATTAGTTCCATTTGAAGACATCAGCTCATTCCTGAGAAAAACCCTATGAATGTCCAGAATGTTTGAGTGTTTCATTTCTCTCATACCCACTCAAGGACATATGAAAATGCACGCTGTAGCTGGCTAGACCTTGTAAATACAAGAACGTACACAGGATTAAAACTCTAATAGTTTAGAAACTGCAAGAATATTTTCAGTTTTAACATTTACTTGAAAAGCCGTGTGAAAACTCCCACGGGAAAGAAGTTCTATAAGTGAAGCTTTTCTAATTTGGAAAGCCTGATGCAAATTAATTATCGTGCAGTGCTTGAAAAAAATCTATGAAATGTTACACAAGTTACAAGTATATTGTTTTTATCAGTGGCCCATTCTTAAAGAGTCTTGAGTATGCATTTCACCTTATTTTGCGGGGAAACCTTGAGGTGAGAGTTCTGTAAATGTTCTTTAAGCAGTAGTACTTGAATTTCATAGATGATATTTTCTTCAGTTTGTTGGTAGAATTTTTGTCTATTCATTTGATAATGTGCTGGATTCATGGTTGAATTTGGATGTTTTTCTAATATGTAGGTAAGTTTAATTTTTTTATTTCATTATTATTTCTTTTTGAGATGGAGCCTCACTCTGTTGCCCAGGCTAGAGTGCAGTGGTTCGATCTCGGCTCACTGCAACCTCCGCCCCCTGGGTTTAAGCGATTCTCCTGCCTTAGCCTTCTGAGTAGCTGGGACTACAGGTGAACGCCACTACATCCAGCTAATTCTTTGTATTTTTAGTAGAGACAGGGTTTCACCATGTTGGCTAGGCTGGTCTTGAACTCCTGACCTCATGATTTGCCCGCCTCGGCCTCCCAAAGTGCTGGGATTACAGGCATGAGCCACTGCGCCCGGTCAGGTAAGTTTCATTTGTATGTATTGTCCTGTGATTAATGGACCAGTGAATAATGATTGTGAATTCTTGGGATTGTCTTACTAGCCTCATTTGGCAAATTTTGATTATCCCTTGTCCATTATACACATCCCACCTATTTTTATTAAATGAAAAACTACTCTTGATGTAAAGATATTTATTTTTTGCTAATAATGAGTTGGTATTAATTCCTAAGTACATACAGTTTACCCAGGAGACGGAGCTTGCAGTACGAGATCACACACTGCACTCCAGCAAGGGTGACAGAGCGAGATTCTGTGTCCAAAAAAAAAAAAAAAAGGAATATCCTCACTTTTTAAATGCTATACCACTCTCTACGCTCAAGTTAATCCCTGTTTGGGCCTGTGAGAGCTTACACCATCCTCCTGTATGTAATTAATAACTGATATCTGGCTTATCTGTTTAGTAATAGATGTTATATGTTTAACGGTGCCAGTAAACGTAGGGTGCTAATTCCTTCCTCACCAGTGGGGTGCATGAGACGCTATTGAAACAATTGGCAACACGAATGGAATGGACCAGCCCTCATGCAGGACACCAGCTCAACTTGACCTACCTGCTGTGGGCTGACTGTTCCGTAACACATCAGCAGTCACCTGGGTCAGAACCGTGAGCTGACGATGGGCCTTCCCTTTGGTCTGCAGTGTTTTGTGGTCTTCAGGTGTTGTCATCTCCCACACTAAAATGCTCTCATCTCCTAGACATCAATGTTTAACTGCACCCCAGCATGACCTTTGGCCTATGCTTAGCAGGCAGTTTTGAGGCCCTGGCTTATGAATGCACAAAAGCACAGCACGTAAGCCAACACATAAGTCCTAATTAGCAAGAATCAGGCTGTATGTCTGTAGTCCCTGCATCTGCTCTGGTCACCATCTCTGTGTGCTTAGGGCAGCCATGTGAACATTATTAATTATTTTACACTCCAAGACAATAGTTATTATGTAAGCAGAAGTAGTGGCCTTGTTTGTTTCTTGTGCTGCTGCTCCCCTTGCTGCTGTACCATACACCCTCCTGATGAGATGTACATCTATGGTGCCTCATGGTTCAGGCACTGCTGAGTAAAGAAAATGGGAAGAAATAGTTTGATATTAGCCCCTACCGAAGCATATGAAGAAGCGTCTCAGCTGCTTTCATTGAAAAATTCCTGACCAGTGTGTGGGCTTTTCTTATCACTGCTGCTTATCAGCATGTCAAAAGTCTCATCTTCGGACTGCAAGTCTTGATGGCCTTAGTTATAGCGGCCTTACTGCATATGGAGCTAACCCCAGGAAGATGGAGTGACACTCTCTGGAGGATTAGGTGGTCTCCTCCAATGTGGGTTGATGGGCTTCTGAAGTCTTTCCTTTAACCATGCAGAGAGTCTACACTGCCAGTGATCATGTGCCACAACTCTATAGATGTAGAAATTCAAAATATTCTGAAATAGTTTCCATTGAAAGGAAATAGAAAAGCGGTCTGGTGCCACGCTCCAGTTAAGAGAACTAGTAAATGGCTCACAAGAACACTCTGTCGCTACTGTCTGTGCCTCTGTCACAGCAAATATCCTGATCCTTCAGTTTTAAGGGTGCAGGGCCATTTTCTTCCCTTTCTTACTGGTAGTTCTCAAGATAACTGTATGGTATGCTGGGAAGGCAATATCCTGATAATCAAGTGACATTGGTCAGAACAGCCCAGCCTCTGTTATAGGCCCTGCTCGAAACGGAATTGCCTTTAACGCTTGTGTCCAGCAAACCACATCCTGGGAGAAAACCCAATGTGGGCTTCTTTCTGGGGTCCCTCAGTTGTAGTGCAAGTGAAGCATTTATAGTCAAAACTGCATCCATCTGCTCTGGATAGCCTTCCTGATCTTGTGGTAGTGGTTCATATTGAATCCTAGACTTCTGTTGTCTTTTGTTTGCTATTTGTAAGTAATAAATTCACTTCATGGAATTTATCTATGAATGTATTTGGCCTCATTGTACTCAGAAAAGTTGGTAGCCATTGCACAGTGAACCCGCTTCATAATTGGTGAAAACACCTATGGCCCCCTTGTGCACAGCAAGGAGGTTCATTCAGCCAAACATAGACTTCATGTTTGTAAAACCCTGTAGCACAATTATTACCATGTGGGAGGCCTTTAACAATGGTGATGCTGATTTGAAAAACTCTGAAGGAAGAAATTTACCCAAATGGGTTGGGTACATGGGAGTTCCTCCTAATTCCAAGAAACCCTTACTCCCCTCCACCTAAAAAGAGTGGAGAGGCTGGGTGTGGTGGCTCAGGCCCGTAATCCGAGCACTTTGGGAGGCCGAGGTGGGCAAATCACAAGGTCAGGGGTTCAAGACCAGCCTGACTAACATGAGGAAGGGCCATCTCTACTAAAAATACAAAAATTAGCCACCAAAGTTGGGAAGCCTCCGTGTCTGAAATTCACAGGTGGCTCAAATAAGAATTATACCTCGGGATACCCCAAAGTTTAGATATGGTATCCTCTATGATATTATGAGGAATTACTGTACATAAATCAGGTTGTCTTCCTTTAACTCTGAAAATCATATTATCTTGCCTAAATTCTCCATAACGCATTGCTCCGCAGTATCCTATAATGGACATGGCTTTTCTGACCAATGAGCACTAAAATTAAGTGTGTGAGACTCACCTATGTTCTTATCAAAATGGAAATCCCTGAATCCCACCAGTTAGAATAACATGACAGAATATCAGATTTATGGAATATATAAGTTTTCTGTAAGGTTATTAGGTATTGATTCCATTTTATTAATAGATATCAATATATATAGATTACCTATTTCTCCTGTGTTTTAGTATTAATAGATTGTGTCTTTTAATTCATCCAGTTGGTCTAAGTTACCAAGTTTGTGGGTTATGGAGATTGTAATATTCTTTATGATTTTATCATCCATGGGCTCTCTAATATAAAGGCTTCTTTTAATTCTTAAAGTATTAGGTTGGTGCAAAAGTAATTATGGTTTTGGACCATGAATTTTAAATTTGTATAACTAGGCTGCAACACATCTTTATTAATCAAAATAGAACCCATTACAATGGGCTGGGCACAGTGGCTCACGCCTGTAATCCCAGCACTTTGGGAGGCTGAGGCAGGCGGATCAGGAGGTCAGGAGTTTGAGACCAGCCTGACCAACATGGTGAAATCCCGTCTCTACTAAAAAGACAAAAAGTAGCCGGGAGTGGTGGCATGTGTCTGTAATCCCAGCTACTCAAGAGGCTGAGGCAGGAGAATCTCTTGAACCCAGGAGGCAGAGGTTGCGGTGAGCCGAGATTGCACCTTTGCACTCTGGCCTGGGTGACAGAGTGAGACTCTGTGGAAAAAAAAAAAAAAAAAAAAAAAAAGGAAAAAGAAAAGAAACCATTACAATGAATACATTTTTGCCAATGAGAAATAAACTTGTTTATTCTGTGCTTTCAAGGTTGGATGAACTCTTGAAAAGCATTTTCTGCATCCTGCTGGTTGTGTACTTGTTTTCCCTGCAAAAAGTTGTCAAGATGCTTAAAGAAGTGGTAGTTGGTTGGCGGTAGTGGGAGTAGTATCATCATCTCTTCCTTTAGATGACAGGAACAATATCACAGGGTGGGTGTACACCCTGTGTGTTTTTGGAAGCAATGTCATTCTCTCTTCTTTTAGGTTTTAGGATTCATATCACAGGCGGGGTATACACCCCTTGTTATATTGGATGGAATCTCATTTTCTTTCAACCAGTATCTTTAGAACAATATCCCATGGCAGCTGTCCATCCCTTCAATATTGGTACTAACACCATCTTCTCCTTTCCTGGATATAAGAAACAGTATCACAGGAGGGGTGTACACCCCTTGCAATACTGGTAGTAATATCACCTCTCCCCTGTGGTTATTAAGGACAAAATCCCAAGGTGGCTGTATGGTTCCTACTTTATTGGGAGTAGTATTATCCACTCACCCCCTGAATAAGAGGAACCATATCACTGAAGAAGTGTCCACCCACTTCGATATTGTCAGCCATGTCATCTTCTTCCCGCCTGGATATTAGGAACGATATCCTAGGGTTGGGGGCTGTGTACACCCACTGCGATATCGAAAGTAAAATCAGCCTCTTTCACGCTGGATATTAGGAACTCTATCACAGGTGTGTGTGCACCTTCTCGGATATTGGGAGTACTATGAGCCTCCACCCCGCTGCAGATTAGGAACAATATACAGGGGGCAGGGTGGTTACAGCCCCTGCGATATTGAGAGCAATAGTCTTCTCTTTCCCCTGTACATTAGGGTCTACATCACAGGGGTCTGTACACCTTCTGTGATATTAGGATTAATGTTGTCCTCTCCCCTACTGAATGTCAAAAACAGTATCACAGAAGGGTGTACACCCCCTGCGATATGGCCAGCAATATCATCGTCTCTACCTTTGGATACTAGGAACATCACAGAGGGTGTGTACACTCCCCTGTGATATAGGGCATAATGTTATCCTCTCTTCCCCTGGATATTAGGACCGATATCCCTGGTGGTGGGAGGTGGAGTACATTAAGAACAATATCACTGGGTGGGTGTACACCCCCTGCGATACTGGGTGTAGTATCATCCTCGCTTCCCTAGGATATTAAGAACAATATCACAGGAGGGGTGTACCGCCACAGCCCCTGCGTTATTGGAAGCAATAGCATCTTCTCCCCCTCTCAATATAAGGAACAATATCCCAGGATGGGTGTACATCCCCTGCGATATTGGGCGTAATGTCTTCGTCTTCCAACGTGGATATTGGGTGTAGTGTCACAGGGGGGTGTACGCCTTCTTCGATATTGGGAGCAATATCACCCTCTCCCCTCAGGATTGTAGACAAAATATCAAAGGAGTTTTACAACACATGCGATATGAGCAGTAATGTCATCCTCTCCCCACCTAGACGTTAGGAACTGTATCACAGGCTACTGTACACTTCTTGCGATATTGGGAGTCATATCATCCTCTCCCATCATGGATATTAAGAACAATATTACAAAGGAGGTGTACACCCCCTGCCATATTGAGAGAAATATGTTGCTCTCCCTTTCGGGATATTAGGAACAATATCGCAGGAGGTGTGTATAACCACTGCGATATTGGGAGTAATATCATCCTCTCTCCCTGAATATAAGAAACAATATCACAGGAGGATGTACACACCCTGTGATATTGGGAGTCACATCATTTTCTCTCCCTCTGGATATTCGGAACAATATCACAGTGGATATGTACATCCCCTGCGATATTGCCACGAGTATCATCATCTCCCTCCCAGGATATAGGGAACAATATCACAAGGGGGTGTGCATCCCCTGCAATACTGGGAGTAATATCTTCCTCTCCCCCACTGGCTATTAGGAGCAATGTCACAGAAGGGGTGTACACTCCCTGCTCTATTGGGAGTGATATCTTCCTCTACTTCCCTGGATATTAGGAACAATGTCACTAGGGAGTGTACACCTCCTGCAATATTGAGACTAATATCATCCTCTCGCCCCCTGGATGTTAGGAACCATATTGCAGGGGTGGTGTACATCCCCTGCGAAATCGGAAGAAATATCATCCTCTCCACCTTTGGAACACTTTTTAACATAGCTTCGTATGTGGGGAGGACTCGAGTGATTAATCGAATGTTTCATCAGGTGCGGTTCTTCTGTTTCCCAGTTTTGACACAACATTTGGTGAAATTTCCAGGGACTCCTTTGGTCAGGTTCACGGTTTCACTGTGTCACTTTCTAATGCAGTATTCTTTGGGAGTCTTTCAAATTAAGTGCCATCATTTAAAAATAAGTTTTCTAATATGCAGTTTCAGGTGAATTCTTTACCTTTGTGTCTCAGGCAGTGGTTCCCCACCTGTGAGTAGTCAGAAAGGTTCACGCAGTTTTCCAGGGCGACCTTTGCATTTACTGGAACTATTAAGAGCTCATTCCTGCTTCGGCCGTGATTGACACACAGTGCACGTGAGGCCGTGTGTGGCTTAGTGTCTTCTGCAGGCTTAGAGGTCACTTTCTGTTCTTCCCCAAGCCTACTCTGCTGTGCCGAGTGTCCACTGCGGGCGACGGTCACACTGTCTGGCACATGCCACTGATGCCACAGGGCAGGCTCCATGTTTTGGAGCCTGCAGAATGGCAGAGTCCGGCCTCCTCGCCGCCCTTCAGGGGGAGCAAAAAGCGCAAGCCTGTTATCAGAGCTGTGCTAGCCCAGAAAGCCTCCGAACAGGTTTAATTTAGGAATCAGCTCCTACCAACTGCCCATGTTTAGGATGTGTTTGAGTTTTTGTGATTTTTCCTGCACTGAAGCTACTGGGCTGGCTCTGAGTCACTGTCATGTGACTTCAGGTTGCCCCGACGGGAAGCGGAGGGGGAGGAGGGCCGCACAGAGGCTTGCGGCCGTGATAATGAAGGGCTTGTTGCCTCTTGGGACAGCGAGTTCAAACTCTTTGTAATTGTCAGCGTAAAGAGTGACCCGCTGAGGACATGGCTGTAATTCAGGGTGGCATGGTGGATTGTCATCCTTGATATCAGTTACCTGCCTCTAAAATGACGGTACCCGTAGTGCGGCTCCAGGAGGGCAGCTCCTGCCAAACACACGTGCTCCTGGGCCCGCGCCTGAAGCCACGGTCATGCTGCCAGCCAGGCCTGCAGCTGTGGGTGCAGCGGGGTCTTCATGGCACTGAGCGCCTCCCTCGTTTGCTTGTGGGGCCCAGCCCTCCGTCCCTCCCTGTCCCCAGTGCGGCTTCTCCCAGGGTTCTCCCAGCCCCGTGCACACCTCCGTCTTCACAGCTTCCCTAGTTTTCTCGTGGGCGGCCCAGGTGGGCGCCTGGGCAGGGATCGTGTGTTAGTCGAGTTCTTTCCAGCCTTCCCTGGCTAGTGGCTCAACAGGTCCCTTCAGATGAGTCAGCCAGCTGTGTGCCCGCGTGTTCAGGATACTTGTCAGGGTCCTTCCTCAGAGCAAGACCGACACTCACCTCCTTCATAGGACTTTGGAGCCCACCCTGGAGAGACGCCAGCCACATCCAGAGGGGCTGCCCGGGTCCCCGTTGGCTGGTGGGAGTGACTTCTGAGCCACTCGAGGCCCCACTTTGTGTTCCTACACCCCACAAAGTCACTTAAAGCGCCATGTTCTGGTGCCGTGTGCCTCTCGAGTGTGGCACACAAGCCTGGACGGGGATCTGAGCGGGCGCTGCCTTCCTCAGGCTGCGCTTGTGTTTTAGGGCCCCAGGAACACTCGTGGCTGTGATTCTAGCCACTGTCTCGGCTTCCCTAGAGGGTGTCACCCGCAGCCTGAGGGCAACATCGGCAGCCACCAAGGAGCGAGCAGGTCCGACGTTGGTCTCACTCAGTCCTTCTCGACTTTGGTGACAGAGGAGACAGCAAAACTTCAGCTGGGAGCCCCAGGCCTTCTCTGCTTGGGGCCCTGGGACTGAGATAACACAGATCCTGCCATCCACGTGCTGGGGACCCCGCTGTGCGGCTCCTTCCTCTGGTCAGGGGCCGCTCCCTTGGGCTGGGCAGCTCCGGGTCCTCGCACTCAGGGGCTCAGGGCAGGTCCTGGATGCAGAGAGAAGGAGAAGGGCGGCGGTTTGAGCCCAACTGTGTTGGCTTCATCTTCTGCCTCTTGTCGCTAAATACATTTGCAAAGTTGTCCAGATGAAAACTCAGAAGGGATTTTTAATGACTGGAATCTGTGAATTCCATGGAAGCCAAGTTTCTCCACCTCTTTCACCCATCTCACTTCTCCCCGTTGAGGCTGATTTTGGCAGCGATCATAGAGGCAGGGACGCAAGGGATGGTGGCCAGCCCTTGGCCCTGTGTCCCTCCTCTCCTTCCCTCAGCGCCACAGCATTTCGGTGTCATCCCCTTCCCTGCATGTGTCCTCTTGAAAACCAAGTGCGGCTGGAGGGAGATGCCTGTGCCCACTCCTGTGACCTTCCCGGCCAGCCTGGCTGCAGCGGCCTCTCGGCAGGCATCTTTGTGGTGCTGCCTCCGTGCCCCTCCCATCACCTGAGGCTCGTGCTCCTGAATCTTCACGCGTGTGCTCTGTGCAGCCACCTCACGGGCTCCCTGGGAATGGAGACAGTGTCTCACGCCGGTCAGAATGCTCTTCTCTGTCCACTGAATAGTCCAACACAGAATCATTCCTCTGCGATTATTTACGCTTTGTTATGTAGAACTGGAATAAAGAAAAAGTGAATTTAGACATTACAGCCATCAGGTTGAAGCTTAGTAATTGCATTAGGGAATTAAATGGAAGCATTTGAGCTTCTCGAGTTCTAATTCCACATCTTCGTATCCCCATCACCCCATACCCAGTGTCTAACAGAGCTCTTGGTCTAGGAGTTTCTTGATAAATGCTTACTGAATTGAACTGGACTGAGCTTAACATTCCCACCCAGAGTTAGAAGCCAGTCCCTGAACAAATTGCATTTAGAACATGAGTTTGACGTTACTGTGGTAAGGGGTATCCTACACGTCATAATTCCTAGTCAATATCGGGTATTTAGTCAAATAGACTCAAGTATAGAGAAGCATAGGCCCATCTGGCAAAAGGGCAAGGCACGGTGCTTTAGGTCCAGGTCCCCAATATCAACTATGAAAATAAAACGTCAACTCCAATGACAGCCCTGTCCTCAGCTGGTCACTGTTTACGCTAACAATTATAAACAGCTTGAACTTGCTGTCCTGAGAGGCAACACACCCTCCATTCTCTCTGCCGTATAGCTGCCTTGGTGGATGGAACATGCCCCTCCTCCCTCCCTCCCCCATCCCTCCCTCCCCCCTCCTCTCTCCCTCCTTCCCCCCTCCTCTCTCCCTCCTTCCCCCTTCCTCTCTCCCTCCTTCCCCCCTCCTTCTTCCTATCTTCTCTCACTTTTCTCCCCCCACCTTCTCTCCTGGACAAGGGGCAGAAGAGAGGAGACTTCCGGAATCTTCTGCTTCATCCAAGCAGCTTGGGGGCAGCATCAACAGCTGCAATTTGGCTGCCCCAGCAGGTGCCTCAGGGCAGCCTTTCTAATGGGAATCCTGGAATCGTGTCTTTCCTTAATGTGTCCTAAAGGCTGGAGGACATGAAGTGAAACAATGCTCCATGCTCAGTCCTGTGATTTTGTGTATTTATTGGACTTACTTTGAAATTTAACTAAATGATACCCAAGGTAGAGCATGAAAAAAAAGAAAAAACAGGCTATGGTGTTTGAAAAACAAAACCGTTTGGTTTGTTGGTTTGTTCTTAGACCTTCACAGGCTCCTAGGTCACACGTTTCAGTTTCTCAGCAAGTGACATTCTCTGCAGAAGCTGTGTCAGTCTCTTGTTTGATGATGTCAGCCACAGCAGAAAGAAGCACTCCGTAGGCCCCGTGCTCAGCACCTTGGCGTGAGCTCCTGCCATCTTCTGTTCATGCTCATCACAGCTCTGTGCAGTGGGCATCCTCCTGATCCCTGTGGGAGGATGGAGGATGGAGGCGGAAGGGTGAGTGATGGCAGGATCACATAAGCGGTCTCTCCCGAGGTAGGGAGGGGAACCGGCCCAGGACCTTAGTGCCCATCGCATCCTTCTTCCTCTTCGTCTGCCTCTCTGTGACTGTTTGACTCAGGCTGCAGGGACAGACATGAGTACGTGCAGAGCCTGTGTGCACCCCTGGGAATGTGTGCTCATATTGGCAGGGAGGGATGTGAGTGTGTACAGAGCGTGTGTGCACACCTTGGCGGTGTATGCTGGCATTGGCAGGGACAGATGTGTACAGAGCGTGTGTGCACACCTCGGGGTGTGTGCTGTCGTTGGCATGGACAGACGTGAGCATGTACAGAGCGTGTGTGCACACCTGGGGGTGTGTGCTGGTGTTGACAGGGACAGATGTGTACAGAGCGTGTGTGCACACCTGGGGGTGTGTGCTTATGTTGTTTTGTAAGCAGCAAATACGTGGCCCATTGCGTCGGGCGGCCCTGTGCCCATGCTGAGTCCGTCAGTGGCCCTCGGGTTGGGGTCTCCATCTGCCCAGACAGCACTCGAGTGGCTTGAGGTTTCAGATTCTTCCTCTACGGATACTTGGGCCTCCTCAGGACCAAACATCAGAACCAGACAACTGCAAACTACAAGAACGTTCAAATGCATCTTCAGTAGGAAAAACAAAAGCAATTGGAAAAATTTTCCAACGTGACCCCGTGGTTAAGCCGTTAGATACTCTAGCAAACAGATTGAGTCACTTTAAAATTCACACCAATTAAAATGGTTGTGAGAGTTGCAGAGCTTTACCGCTAAACCTTGAAATAATTGAAGCATTCTGCTCCACTTGCTTACAAACTAGGGTTGGGGATACCTTTCAGTCCAAAGTAGCAACCTTGTAAATTCAGCTTAGATGCGAGGCTCCCACTGACACAGGAAGAGACAGTGGCCCTTGATTATTCTCCTGTGTTCAGATACTGTGTCATTTCTTTTCTTTTCTTTTTTTTTTTTTTTTGTATCCTGATCATCACTTCTGCTTTTCCAATTCAAACTAAAGGGAGTTTAGTTCTGTTTTGGAGAAGCTGTGGTTAGTGGTTTCTTTTCATGGTTTGCTTAATCTCTTAAGTCTGGTGCTTACATTACCCAAATAGACTTTTCTTTAGTACGACAGTGCCATAACCCAGGGCTTCTCCCTCCATATCTCCTCCCCAGGAGGCTCCCTAGGAATGGGAGCTGGAGATCCAGCCCCTCTCCATGTGCCGTTTTCTTTGAGTCCAAGGTAGGTTTGGCTCAGAGAAGAAAAGAGGCCTCCGGGTTAGGTGCCTCTGACTGCTTGCTTGTGAAATGTTTAATGATAAGGCGACTTCCAAACTAATTTACACATTGATAGTTGTAGCTTGAAGTATCACCGCAGTCTAAGAACAAGAAACACTCCCATAAAGTAGATAAGCAGAAAAAAGCATAGAAGTTTAATAAAGCGCAAATAAAATGGTGTTGTAAGAATGTCCAGTGGGAAATGCTCTCAGTCCAGCCAGATCCAGCTGTGGCGTCAGTCCAGCTGTGGCATCCTCCTGTAAAAACATTCAGCCACGTGTGGCCCTGATCGCAATCACTACTCTGAATTGTGATCCAGAATGTTGTGGGGGCCGATGCCGGGACTGTTCCAGCAGTTGAGTCTGATTGGGCGTCACGGTGGTGATGTGCTTAGCGCGGCCAGCTGGGCTGAGTGGTGGCCACCCGTGCTCTCGCCACGTGCAGCCGTTATTCTGGTGATGGGGTTGCATGCGGAGCGGCTTGTCCAGCTGGGCAATTAAAGTACTGAGAACCCAACCGCGGGCGGGTGCCTCCCGACATGGGAGCTGTCTTTTTTATCCAGGGCCCTCTGGCGCTGCAGACCCCTGCCGCCAGTCTGAGCTCACAAGGAGGTACCGGAGGGCTCTGCTGGGGCATGGAGGTCCCTGAGCAGGTGGTCACTTATTGCTTGTGGAGTGGTCCATGGCCTGTGAGTTTATTCTCGGGGTTTGTGTGGGCGAGGTTAACCAGTTCACAGCTGGGCACTTACCCCTTACACAGGTGACACTAGTTAAAGTGGAATCTATATTAGCTCACACGGGAGTGTGTGAGGAGTTGGGAGGGTAGGGGAGGCTTGGCCCTAGCACTAGATCCCGGTGTCCTGACGTTTCTGCGTCTTCCAGTTGAGGGGCCGTCAGAGCCGCTGTGGGTCCTGAAGACAGTGGGTGCCATATGGACCAGGGGATGCGGAAGCCTCTAGAGGCTGCGGGAGGCAAGGAGACGGTGGCTTCCCCAGAGCCAGCCCTGCCGCCACTTCGACGTTAGATGGTGGGACCTGTTTTGAACTCCAGCTTCCAGAAATGTGAGAAAATAAGTCAGAGTTTAGGGCGCTAAATTTGGGGTGATTTAGTGGAGAAATAGAAAACTAGCCCACAAATGTGCACGCATTGAAATGTGCTCTGTCCAGGTGTTCACAGTGGTGTGAGGGAGATGGCATCAGGGTTCTGGGAACTGTGCAGTTTTACTGAAGGAAGGGGGCTCGCCACGCCTTTCCTCATATAACTGAAGGTATGTATGCCTGCCACACTGCCCAGGAGACAGGGACTAGAATTCTGACTTTATTTCTTATGGGAACCAAGCCACAGTCAGAACACGGTGAGGGCCGAGACGAGCTTCCTACAGCGTGAACTGGGAAGAGGAATCGCAAGTAGTTTGTGTTTTTCTACACAGACCTGTCCTTTTCAGGTTTTGTTAAGTTTTGGAAAAAGGGAGAAGCCAGGCACACCTCGGCGAGGGACAGTGTTTCTGGAGGTGGTGCGGCTTCAGCCTGAAAATGGCCGTGTGGTTGGGAGGCTCAGAAACTGCCCTCCAAGGGCACTCATCTATTCCTTATTGCAGTAATACCTCGTTTACAGAAATCCACAGAAATTACAGTGCGGGAGGCTTCTGGTCTGGATGGGTTTGTGTGGACCGAGGTCACGGGGTGTTGTCCCAAGTGCTAATCCTGACCTGGCAGAGGCTCTGTTCCCAAATAATTATTCCACAGTTTCAGAGCCTATATCTGAGTGATAGTCTTTTAACTTTGTTGCATAAAAGGAAACAAAGTATGTCTTGAGGGTCTAAAAATCCATGTGGTAATCATGGCTGTAAACTCATACATGGGGCTTTGGGATGGAGTGAAAACCACCGTCACCTGGCGTGGACGCTGCGTGGTATTTTTAGCATGGTGGCCTGCTCTTGCCTTGAACTCTATCTGCAGTGTGAGCAACAGCTGTGCATTTGAGAAATGTGGACAGGTCAGGCTTGCTCCTCCAGGGGCCTGCAGGCATCCGGGTGAGGGGCCTGGGATGAGGCCACATCAGTGGGAAGGAGCTTGGTTGTGTCAGCAGATATGTCTGCCTCTACAGGCCCGCAAGCCAGCCAGAACCCAGTTTTCCTTTGGTCATCTAATGCCAGAAGAAACCTGTTTCTTAGAGATTCTCATAATTTATATTAATGAACCATTTGACCGTACATAAAATGTTATAAATGCATGAGGCTTTACAACTTGGCAGATGTGTAACTCACATGTCGTTGTACCAAACTGTTGAAGATATTTGTTTCACTTGAAGGCTGTTAGCATTTTATGTGCAAAGCAAATGCCAGTAGCGTTTTGCAGGAGTATTTTGGAATTTTAAACACAGTGGGATAGTGCTGGGTCTCTGGGATACTGGTGAGGTGGACGTGACCTCAAGCTCTTGTAGCTTGCAAGCAGGATTGCTAAATTGTCACAACTGCAGTGCTGGAAAGTCAAAGTGGATTTCTGTAAATGAGGTATTAGTGCAATAAGGAACAGGTGAGTGCCCGTGGAGGGCAGTTTCTGAGCCTCCCAGACACCCCAGGAGGAAGCGGGGGACGGGGGCAGTTACCCACCAGAACCTGGACGGTGAAGCTGGGTTTGCCGGTGGCCCTGCTTGGCAGGTCATTACATGCAATAAGAAACAGGTGAGTGTCCTTGAGAGCGGTTTCTCGGCCCCCTTCAGAACCACAAGTGGAAGACGCTCCAAGGTGGGGGGTGGGGGTTCGGTTAATCCACAGGAGCCTGGATGGTGGAGCTGGGTTTGCTGGTGGTCCTGCGTGGCAGGTCATTACATGCAATAAGGAACAGGTGACTGCCCTTGAGGGCGGTTTCTCGGCCTGCTTCAGAACTGCAAGTGGAAGACGCCCCAAAGTGAGGGGGGGGGCTGGTGGTCGGTTATCCAGTGGGGCCGGATTTGCTGGTGGCCGCTGCGTGGCAGGTCACGGCGTGGAGCGATGGGAGGGGAGTGGAGTGGGAATAGAGGATGCACCCTCCACAGCTACTGCTGGGAGTTGGCTCTGGTAGCAGAAGGGGCATAGATAGAGGGATTCCCATCAGGGGCAACACGACTGGGGTCCCACGTGTGGTGGATGCCGAGGTGTGGCTATATGTAATCTCAGTCTGCACAGCCGTCCTGGTGAGTGGGTTCAGTTACCTTCCCATCTCACATTTGAGAAATCTCGGGGGCTCACATCACAGCTAGGTGGGTTGGAACTAATGTCTCAGGCAGGACGTTGGCCCCAGAGCCCAGATCTTACCCGCCCCCGCTCTTTTCAGTCCACCAAGCTTGTAGAGAGGGTTGTGTGGTGGTGGGTGGCGGCTGAGAAACCAACACAGTAGAAGGCGGGGAGGAACTAAACCAGGCAGGAGACACAGGCAGTGCTTGGGAGGTCTGCACGGGGTGTGGGTGTGGGAGACACCTCTGGGCCAGTGAACCCCGTTCTGTGCTCCTGGCTTGCCCAACCTTGGCCCTCAGCCACATGCTGCGTGCTTTAGGTGAAATCTCAGTCGCTCGTGTGGTGCGGGCATCTTTTCTCCCTGGCTTTGCCTCTCTTTAAATCACGGAGTCTCAGTGGGGATGGCGGGGCGGATGGTGGTCCATGGAATTTGCCCTCCACCTCCCCATCCTTGTCCTGTCCTGTCTGGCCTGTTACCTGAATCTGTGTCTCTTCAGAGCCTGCAAATGAGTGGAGGCCACGACAGCCTCTCGCTGACCGACCTCTCAAACTTTTATTCATCAGAATAGTGTTAAATGCCGATGCCTAGGCACCCCCATTGGACTCTACGCCTGCCTAGCATGGGTACTTTGGGGAAGGTAGAGGATTGCTGGGCTGTTCCAGGGGGGAATTTGCATTGTTGAATGTCTATTGTGTTCCTTCCAGCACTCTACTTTCCACGCACACGTGGCATTAAACCTGGAAGACCTCTGGGTGCTGTGCTGGTGAGGAAGCCCCGGCTGGACGAGGGGCTGCTGGGGCTCGGATTTGATTCCTGGGCTGGGGGCTGCGGGCTTATTCTCTTCAGTGGGTCTGCTGATGGGATGCCCTGAGAAGTCCTGCTGTGCACTCAGGGGAAGGTGCAGAGACAGGCTCAGAAAAGACAGACCATGGATTTAAAAATTCCTACTGGAAAATCTTTTATGAGCAAAGTAATTTGCATCTAACTGAAGACAATCATTGCTTGAATAATTGGTTTGTTTACAAAGTTGGTCCTATGAACAGATTAAAGTTTTCATTCATGCCTTATCTATAATGTGAATAGGAGCTATTACCGCAACTTAAATTAGCTTTAAATTTCGTATCAGATTGCAGTCCAGATTACAAACGGCTGCTTGATAATCTAATTGATAAAACGGAGGAATTTAGTGCTTGGAACCCAGAGTTGAAGGGAACAGAATTGCTTTGGTTTCTCAAAAGGGTGTTGACTGAGTGGTGACCTGGGGTGAAGAGAAGTGGCTAGAGTCATTACACTCGAGGAGATGATCTGCCCCCGCCTTTCTCAGCTGTCTTCTGGACAAAACAAAGGGTGATAAATGGAAAAAATTCAGCACTGAGTTCGTCTATGCCCTGAGCTTCTCATACAGTCATTAATGGGCTGTATCTGTGAAGCCTCCATACAGGCACAAAGGAATTAGGCTAGAGTAAGGCGGCCGGCGACCTCTGGCGTCTGGACCGCGTGTCACTTCCTAAAGCCCTTTTGGGTGAAATGACAGTGGCAATGTCGTTGTTCGGAGGAGTGTAATCTCACGTATGAGATGCAGATTTTAAACACCAAAGTCAGGAAGCTTGGTGGGAGTGGCTGTCTTCCAAGTGGTTTTCTGTGCTGCCATGGATGAGGCGTGGATGTGTCATCTGTTGGTGAGATCCACTGGTGAAGGGGCTAAGCAAACCATGGAGGTCGGGGGTGTGAAGCTGCATCTCTTCTGGCATCCCAAGGAAATACATCTTGTAAAACTTGTGAATTTGACCCTGACCCTAACCCCAACCCTGAGTGTTGAAGTCTGGTGCAGTGTCTTGAGCCCTCTTCTGCATTGAGGGTGAGTGACTGTAAATGACCGATTCCTCAGTGGTGAAAGTTCAAATGTAGCTTCCCTGAGGAAGCCAGACCTCGGTCACCCGTATCTCCATTGTAAACACTGCGGCCCCTACGCGGGTGGCTGCAAGTTTCCAGGCCTTCCTTGGAGAAGCAGCCGTGAGGTGCTTGATGATTTGATAACATCAGCCACCTTCTGTCTTCTGTCTAATCACGGTACAAATGATTCTCCTACAAGGAAATGGATCTGGTTTCTTCCTGATCGTTGGAAGAAGCAACCTGCCTAGGGACTCCACCGTCCTCTGCACTTTCACAGCGAAGCCTGTGTCTGTCTCCAAGGAGTGTCACGTGTGTCGTGGGAATCGCTTCCTTAATTCTTCCTGCTTTTGATAGCTCGGGTAGCTCTGCCTGTTTCACCCGGGATGAGCAGCGGGTGGTCTCTGGCTGCTGTGGGACTAGGGCTTGGGGGTGCATCATCACATCCGGTGGCCTGTCCAGGTGGGCATCATTGTCTTTTGCCTGTTGCCTGAGGCAGCTGTGATGCCATGGGGGTCATGCTTGTCAGGGCCAACCCAGTTCTTCCCGTGTACACCTCTCCTGCTGGAGTGCCTTTCCTTATGATGACTTGTTGAATTAACGTGGAGAATGCAGAGAGGCTCTGGGCCTCTCTCTCTCCTATTCTTACTCCCTGGAGCTGTGAAGCCCGAGAAGGGAGCCCATAGCCAGAGGCTCCTTTAAATTTAATTAGAATAAAGATTTGATTACATAGCTAAACACATTTGAAAAGAACTTCACAGATTAAATTCCAGATTCAACCCTTCAGGCCCAGTGGCCACGTTTCGGGGCTCAGCAGCTGTAGGTGGCTGTTGTCTTTCTGTGTTGGCTGAGCAGATTGGGGCGTTTCCAGTTCAGCAGGCAACTCTCTTGCATGGCTCTGCCTGTGGTGAGGGCACCTAGGCTGGAGAGCCTGGTGGGGATCCCTTAGGCCTCCGGCTGCAGCCAGGCTGCACGGTTCCTGTGCCCCGGGTCCTCTGCAGGCCCAGATGGATCCCACCACAGAGCCAGCACTGCTAGACTTGGGTACTGTGTGCAGACAGCAGAGGGTCACGTCCGGGCCTTGCAGGGGCTGGGGTGACTGGCCTCCTTGGCCAGGCTTCTGTTTCCGAGTCTTCAGGGGAAATGCATCCACCATCCACCATCCACACCGTGCACCAGAGGAAAACTGCAGGCTTCTCTGTGGATGGTGAATTGAGATCATGCAGAGTGACTAGGTTTGGGCTCCTGACCAGCGTGGAACCTGATACCTTTAGGTGGAACCTGACATGCCTCCATGTGTACATGGCAAAGAGAATGCAGCATTGTCAGCTTGAATCCAGATGTGCTCCCGTTTTGAGGTGGAAGGTTCTGGGAGTATTGGCCATTGGTGATTGTGCTGCCGTGGAGGACTTTGAATGCAGGCACAGGTTTGGGATAACCCTGGTTTCCTGGTCCTGTATGTGGGCATCCCTGAATATCCCGGACTGGAGGAAGGCAGGGCAGATGGGAGGGTGACAAGAGGTGTCAGGTGTTTCCAGCTTTGGGGACTGATGCCATCAGATGGCCGAGATCAGGATGGTGGTGGCCAGGGACCAAAGCAGGGGTGCGTGGAAATGCCATGTTCCTCGGAGCATGGGGAGGACCTCTTGAACTCTATTCCTGGGCAACAGTTCTTCCATTCTCAGGAATCTGTGCCATTGTAATTGAGTAGCAAATTCTGTAATTGCTCTAATTACTTACTGTTAAGTCCCCATGCCAATTACCATAAATTAGCAACAGTGATAACAGTTTGCCTGGTCAAACCTTACCAAGAAAAACCAGTGGACCTAGTTTTAGTTGCCTCCAGTTCCCTCCAAATCAGATTCCTTAGCGGCTTGTGTCCCCACACTTGCTGCAGTTCCTCCTGGGCCTGGCAGGCACATTCCAGACATTCACATCTCAGCTCAGATGCAGGCGTGCACATTATTTATAGAAAATCGCACTGCGCTGTGATCGGCTTGAGCTGACGTTCTCTAGGTGGGAGGTGGAAGTTCAAAAGTTCTAATGGGATGAAATTAGAAATATGAATTTTAAAAATTCACGTGTTATGAACTCTGTTCAGTGATTTTCTCTGAAATGAGAGACTATTTGCAGATGAGGCAGTCAGCCTGCAGCTCTCCTTAAATCTGTCCTAGACCTCGATGCCATCCTTCGGCCTCTTCCTGGGTGTGGGGTGCTCTGCTTGAAGCAAAACCAAAGGAAAGAACGTGGTCTGCATCACTACTGCAGCCAGCTCAACGCGCACACCCACTGGGAGGGGGGTTTGATCACTTAACATTTTAAATGCATTTAACATTAAACCAGCAAGTCAGCCAGTGCTTTCTGTACGCAAGCTGCCTGGCTCATGGGAACCTGACACTTGACTTTTAGGAAGAGAGTACTTGCTTCTGTGGAGTGTCAATATTTGCCTCATTTCTTGAGACTCTGCTCAAAGTGATGAACGTGAGTAAATTAGGACCTTTTTTTTGTAAATTGGGCCACAGACCTCTCTAGGCAGAGTCAGGGGAGTAAACGGCTGTGAAAGATGCCGCCTGATGTGAGCCACGGCCAGGCACTTTGGAACCTGGGATCCCATCTCCAGCCTTTCAAAGGACACAGACGAATATAAAATGCAGATGGGAGAGTTCATAATTTGGGCATCTCTGTTCTTTTGAAATCAAAGTGCAAAGAAAAAGTTTTGCCTTGAGGTCTTAACCCATACTTGTTTTTCTCCTGAGGTTTTAAGATTTTCTTAACTGCTTTTCTCTCCCCCAATCCTTGAGGAAGTTCTATCTTCATATCTTCTTAAAAGGTATGGTTAAAAGATATGGTTAAATTCAACACTGAAATATAAAAACATGCTTTCATATTTTTCTTTAAACTGAGGTATCTGACATTGGTGAAGAACTAACTGGGAGTATTGGTTTATTTTTATTTTTTTGAGACAGTCTTGCTGTGTTGCCCAGGCTGGAATGCAGTGGCACGATCTTGGCTCACTGCAGCCTCACCTCTTGGTTCACGCCATTCTCCTGCCTCAGCCTTCTGAGTAGCTGGGATTATAAGTGCCTGCCACCATGGCTGGTTCATTTTTGTATTAGTAGAGACGGGGTTTCAACATGTTGGCCAGGCTGGTCTTGAACTCCTGACCTCAGGTGATTCGCTCACCTTGGCCTCCCAAAGTGCTGGGATTACAGGCAAGAGCCACCACACTCGGCCTGGGATATTCTTGATTATAATTGTAACATATCCCTTTAATAAAAACAAAACAGAACAACAACAACAACAAAACAACAGCTGTCTGAAAAGTCTCGAAATTAAAGAGCTCAATTGGACAGGGATTTGGACACCAGTTGAATGGCCCAGCACACCATAGTTACATGGGCCACTCGGCCTGTTAGGTCCTTAGGGTATATGAAGTCATATGGATATTTGCATTTCTGCCTCTGGATATCGTGTTAGTATTCGGCTAGTGTTTGAGAGCCAGGCTCAGATCCGGGAAAACAAGAGCCCCTGCCCTCACGGCACTTCTCTTCCGTGTGTGTGTCAGGAAAATAGAAAGCATAAGATATTTTTTTCAATGAGCTGGGAAGATGGAAAAACAAGCTTAAGATGTTTACTTGTTCAGAAGAAGGGAAGTGCAAGGAACACTCAGCTTTGTTGCTGCTGAAGGAGGCCCCTGGTGGAGGCTGTTTCAGAGGTGGGGTTTCTCTGAGAAAGGTGGTAAGAGCCAAATAGGATGCCCCATCTGGTTTGCCAGAGATGGGGAAAGTTAGTATCCCCAAAACAGCTTCAGCATTCTGGCAAAGCTTTGGAAAACCAGCTACGGTGTAGGACCTTGTTGGCCGCTGGGTAGAAGGAAAACATTGCTGGTCCTGAGGACTGTACTGTTGTTCCACTGCTATAAAGAACTATCTGAGGCTGGGTAATAAGGAAAAAAAATGTTTAATCGGCATACAGTTCTGTGGGTTGTACAGGCTTCTACATCTGGGGAAACTTACAATCAGAGTGGAAGGTGAAGGGGAGGCCGGCATGTCTTCACATGGCTGGAAGGGGAGAGAGAGTGAAGGGGAAGGTGCCATGCACTTCCAAACAACCAGATCTCAGGAGAACGATCATGAGGACAGCACTTGGGGGATTGTGCTAAACCATTAGAAACCACCCCCATGAGTCAATCACCTCCCACCAGGGCTCACCTCCAACATAGGGTTAGAGTTCAGCATGAGATTTGGGTGGGGACACACAGCCACACCATGTCAGGCTTCCCATTCTTCTCCTGCACGTGCTTCGCAAATGGTTCTGTCATTGGTTTTTGTTTCTGTTGATACATAATATACGTACATATTTTCAGAGTGCATGTGATACCTTGATTCACCCCTATATTGACGAAATCTGTGTACTTGGGATGTCTTTCACTTTAAATAGTTTCTTTTCCTTGTGCTGGTTATGTTAAGTTATTCTCTCCTAGCTGTTTTGAAATACACAGTAGATGACCCACTGCCATCCCCCTGCTGATTTATCAATAGTAGGTCTCGTGTTCCCATTAGGCTGTGTGTTTGTGCACATTACCAGCCTCTGCCCATCCTGCTTATGAGTGGGCTCTGCTGGGCCCTGTTGACCACCTACTTTTGGCCTCCATGAGATCTGCTCTCAGCTCCTGCTTATGAGTGAGAACATGCGCCGTTTCCTTGCTTGGCTCGTTTGCTTAACGTAATGTCCTCCAACTCCATCCATGCTGCCGCGGATGACAGGGCTCTCCGCTGTGTGGTGGAGTATTGCTCCTGTGTGTGTTCGGGCCACGTTCCCTTCATCCCCTGTTGACGGGCACTCAGGTGATTCCAGACCTTGGCTACTGTGGATGGAAGCTGAGAGCAGTCACTGGCTTTATACTCGGGGGACGTGAGCCACTTTGATGTTCTCAAGCAGCCTATCCCCAAAGCCCTCCGTAGAATGCCGCATTCGTTTGTACTCATGGCTTCTTCCACTAGGATGAACAGCTGGGAAGGGGCTTTGAGTGAATGCTTGGGTTTCTGTCTTTAATTGGTACCCAGCTACACTGGCCAAGTAGAGGTCCCAGTGACCCTGGACACTACCTCACATAAGGTCCAAAGATGCAGTTAGGTTCTTTTTTTAACTTAAAAAAAAAAAATGCTTTTGACCTGGGTAAGCTATGGCATCATCAGTTAGAGTTTTTCATATTGGAAAGGTGTATATTTTATTTTCTAAGAAGGAAAGAAATCCTGTTAAATACTCTAACCACAGATTAAATCATGTCAAGGAAAGAGGTACTATTTTGGGGGAAAATTACCCCTTCATGTCAAAGATCAAGGAGATGACTTACATTGTTTAATTGAGTTAATTATGAAATCTTAAGTGGTTTTAAGAAGATGAGCTGTGGATCCTACAAGACATGAGACTGATACTGATTTAATGTTAGTCAGCCCTGACAGAATGTGGCTAATATTTAAAGCTTGCTCCAGTATTGCTTGATAGATTGTAAGTTAATGTAAAGATCTGTTTGACGCTTTTATTTTACAAAATATTATTGAGAAAAAGTTTGACAGCCAAGGAACGGCCTTCAACCAATTTCTTCCTAATTTCTATCACCAGAAAATTTTGTCCTGTTAATTCCAGAATTTACTTTTGGAAAGTTCCCGTAAGGAGAGCAGAGGTATTGGTGGTTGAATGGTGACTTGAATTTAGGTGAAGATCGTTAAATATTTCATAGTCATGTTTGTCTTGGTGGTTTTAGCAATTTTATATTAAACTTAGAACTGTGAGTCAAACCAAATCTGTTCTTTTGCTTTTGTGATACTCCTTTGTATGACTATACTGGTAAAGAATGATAAAATGTGTATTGGGTATTTTTTCTGTGTAGATATTAGGATTTTTAGGGGAACAAATTAATCATTCTTCTAATATACACTGTGCTGTGTGTTGGGTCCTTTGTATATTAGTTGAATCACTCTAATGAGGACCACTTGAAAGTCTGTTTCTATAGCAGATGTTTTATATGTTGACTTGTGTTATGCAAAATCCTTCATCCTCTAAGAAGACTAAGCAATGGGTTGGAGGAATTATTTAATCACCCATTAGGTCTATTCCGAATGCCCAGAATTGAATGCAAGTACTAATTATGTTTTTGAAGTGGTGTGTGTGTGTATGGGTGTGTGTAGTGGACTCCTTTTTAGGTCATGGGAGGGAGGTAAAGCGAAGATGAGATTTGCTGATGAACATTTGTGCACATGCTAGTGGAGAAGTCATATGACTTGACTGCACCTGCGTACTCTGATTTTGGTTTCGTTAGTGTCCGTAGCCACAAGCCTCAACTGCCTCTGGGACCCACCCTGAGGGGCTGTGGTGAGGGTTATTACAGAGTCGTGCGTCTTAGTGAAGGGCACAAACGGCCTTGTGGGCCTACTTTGGCTTTGTTTGAACGTCTAGATTGTTAAACTAAGTTTAACATTTTGAGGATTATAAATTGTGATTCTTGTCTAAGAAGAGGTTTCTGTTGTCTCTGAAGACAGGAGCCCCAATACAGATGGTCCCTGGCTCCCAATGGTTACATTTGTGATTTTTTTTTTCAACCTTGTGATGGTGTGAACTAGTCACACTCAGTGCATTGTTTGGCCCAAGATGGGCTGCCTCTGGATGAACCCGTTGTAAGTTGAAACTATGATGTCAAATGCACTTTCTATTTAGGATATTTTCAGCTTATGCTGGGTTTATTGGAACAGTTTCATCCCATGGTAAGTCAGGGAGCATATGTGCTCATAAAAGTGGAGACGATCTCATAGATACCGTGAGATATAATGTCTCTGATGTTATAGAGATACGATAAAAACAATCAAGTGGGACTTGGAAGCCTTGGAGGGACTCACATGGGCGGCTCCTGGAATGCAATCTTGAGCGCCACTGGCTTCTGGATGTGACATCTGTACCTTCTGCTTAGCCCAGTGTGTTATCGGCTGCTCTCGAGGGCAGAGAGGTCCGGCGTTCCTGTGTTTAGGTATTTGAGCTGCCTTAAGAGGCTAGGTCAATTCTCACTGGTGTCTTCAGGGCTTTAGGCCTTCTGAACAAGCAGGAGGAAGCACGACTTTGTAGAGCTTTGGAAATCTCCACAGACTTCAGGGCCATCCCCTTTGGCAGGAGAGAGCCCCACTGGAGGCGAGCAGGGTGCCGTGCGGGCCTCTGCTGGGCCCAGGCATGTACGGACGTTGTGAGGGCCACAGGACACAGATCGGTCTTGGTTCACAACTGGTGTCGATGGCCACGCAGCATTTCTTCCAGGTACATGAGTGCGGGGACTTGGGTTTTGGGGTTGCCTAGTTGCTTGGAAGACCCCCATTCAGACCCCAGCCTGAGTCACCGTGACAGGCCTCCTGCTTCACACGCCACACGGAAGCCGTGGCATCGGTCACTGATGTCCACCAGGTGTCAGATGTGCGTGTGTATCTTCCTTGGTCTCGGGATGTGTCTTGTTTTGAGGTTATAGTAAACGTTCTTTACGAGGGGTTTTGGATTTTTTATGTTGTTTGCAAGGAGGCAGCAGGGAGTGCTTGAGCAATGAGATCCCCTTTCCAACCAATACAATTTCAGATCCCAGCAGGTAATTAAGGCAGCGGAGCTGTGGGATCACCTTTCCAACCAATGAGAATTCAGATCCCAGGAGGTAATGACGGCAGCGGGGCGTGTGGCAGAACCCTGAACTGTGGCTGTTTCTGGTGTCTTGCCCCGCGGACAGAGCATGCTGGGGCCTCCGTGGTCCTCTGTGGGGTGAGTGGAGCGCATGAGCTGGGTGCTGCTGGGCCCTGGCTGGCTCCCCAGCCCGGGGTTTATGCAGGACTCGTTAGACAACTTGGAACCCAGAAAGCAGCACGAGGAGAAACGGGATTGTGCCTTTCTGGATCCTTGGTGCTTCCCAGTCTCAGACACTGAGTAGGCTCTGAGGGGTCTCGCCGGGAAGACTTGCACAGTCGGCCCCCAGGATGGAGTGGGGCTGCAGCAGGTCTTGCAGGAGCTGGAAGTGGGGGTGAGTGTCTCGCAAGCGGGACCTTTCAAGTGGGCCCAGCAGGATGCATCTGTGGAAATGGTGCCACCTAACGCAGGGCTGCGGCCAGCAGGACCTGAAAGGCTACAGCGGGCTGTGTTTCTGCTCTCTCTCTCTCGAGTCTCTGCACGGTTTTCCTTGGTTTTTGTCTGTTTGGAGGACGCTTCCCCCTTTGCGCTTACCTAGCCTTCTGAGCTTCTTTGTTGAGTATGACAAAGCCCTGAGAAGGCATTTTTATCGCATAATTGTGTTATCCTGGTGGCTGGATAAATGACCTGCAAATGTGGATGACTCAGTAGCTCTGAGGGTGTTCAATATCCAAGACAGAGGTGGGAAGGAAATGTTCAGGCAGGCATCAGAGGATCTGTTCTCTGCTTTACACTGGGGCCCTGGTTTGCTGACAGTCTTCACACTCGATCCAAAATGGGGGATAATGAAGTCTCACGGATTCGGCTTCAGCTGAGAGCTGCCTCCAGCACAGTCTTGTGTGAGTAACAGTTTCTATGTTTGGTGCGAAGGGCGGGCGTCAGTCAGTTGATCTTATTTGTGGTGGTGCTTATGGTGGGTTTTCCGTAAGGAATGTAGACTTTATTAGCTTTGGCAAGGGAATCCTGAGTGATAAATTGGAAGAATGTCTCAGGAAATTCTGGAACCTGCAGTGAATCTGGAATCTGTATGAAATTGAGATTTGGATTCTCACGATTTCCTAATGCTACCCCGAAACCCAGTAGTTGAGACAGTCGTAGAGCTTCAGTTGTGCTGCCCCGGTTCCCCATTTTAAAAGGAACACGTTGCTTTCCTCTAGAATGTTCTGAGCTCTGAGTGCTGCCGGCAGAGTGACCAGCTCTCTGCATCAGAGGGGAAGCCAGGGCTGCGTTCACGGCGTCGCGGCAGCCGGGAGCTGACCCTGGACCTCAGGCACGTGTGATGCTGACCATTTTCTGTAAACTCCAAGGGTGCAGTGTTCTCCTTGGCCGTTTACAGGCTTCTGAAGCTTTTGATGTGTCTGCACTTTGTAGATTTTTCAGAAGTAGACAGCCTTTTCCCACACCCTTGGGCTGAGTTTCGTCAGAGGCTGGTGTGTGGGAAGCACCACACCCACATTCTGACAGGGAAGACTCTGGTGCCCAACTGAGGTCAGAGTGGAAATTTGTTCTTCCTTCCCTCCAGTCTGGTCCAGCTGCTCCCTGCTTGGCCAGAAGAAAATCATGCTTATTCAAGTCGTAGGCAAACCCCCGAAGTCAAACATTTGTCTTTTTTCTTTAATATGCCCATTTAGTTTATATGGAATGATAGCTAGAGAAATGCCTTTTAGGGGAAAATTAATTTCCTTAATTACAGAGAACTTTTTGGATAAAAATCAGGAGGCTATTTTGTAATAAGATCTAGTTAAATACTACAGTGGAAAGCTCCTTATATTTGATCTTACACTTGGGCCCTGTGTGCGTGTCCGCATGCTCGTGCTCATGACGCCAGGCGCAGATGTGAACTACAGGCACAGTACATACTTTCTGGTTGCTTTTTTGAACGTCTTAATTGCTTGACCTCTCCGACTCAAATGTTGAGTTATGTTGATTCTGTTCAGAATGTTTATCCCTCCGTCTAGGGTCCAGTCGTCTTTCAGGGAGGAACCGTCTTCCTCATCTCTGTCTCCTACAGTATTGTATATTTAATAGTCAAATATTTATAGGTTACATGGGTGACTGATCTGTTCATTAGGAGGAAAACAATGCCAATTTTCACATCATTAGAATGGACTTGTTAAATGATTGTTAGTATAATGAAGTTTCCATGGCAAAAGAGGCTTTGCAGATGTGAGTGTAACGGACAGTGAGATGGCGGAGGACCCTGGGTTGTCCAGGCGGGTCCAGTGTCTTCACATGTGCCTTTTGAGAAGGCAGTACGAGGGTCTGCCTCAGAGGAGGAGACCTGAGGACGAGATAGAGGCCAGAGGGCTGTGGGGGTGAGGGCAAGTGTGGGGCAGGGGCAGGGTCCGGAGGGGTGCAGGGCTGAGGCCGGGGCAGTGGTAGGAGGGGTGTGGGGCTGTGAGCCAAGCTGCATGGTGGCTTCTATGAATTGGGAGACTCCAGGCAGGAATACAAGCTACTGAGCCCTTGACTTCAGCCCTGGGACTCCTGACTCCCAGGGCTGAGAGGAGGTTTGCATTTGTGGTAATTTGTTGCAGCAGCAATAGGAAGCTACTGCATTGTATCTGTTCTTCACCTCCAAACCTTTGAAAAGTAACCCTGTTGTATTGGCCTTTTGTGTGCCCTAAATTCTAATGAGATGGTTTGTAGGAAATAATGGACACAAACGATGGCAGAACAAAAAGTTGGACAGAAGCAGTGTCTTCTGTGGTTCTGTAGTTTGGGTCTGGGAAGTTAGATTTCGGTCAGAGTGTGTGGTCTTGTTCAGCGTATACCTGGAGTACTTGTTCAGAGCTCCTGGGGGAGTGGTCTTTAACACTGTTAGGATTAAAACTCCAAGCACATCAGGGCCAGAGTTCCTGAGTCAGTGTTAGGCGACCTTTGAATAAGAGTTGGCATGTAGAGTCTGCCCACTTTACTAGTATGAAGAAGCAAAATCTTTTTTTTTTTTTTATTTTTTGAGATGGAGTCTCGTTCTATCACCCAGACTGGAGTACAGTGGCGAGGCCTCGGCTCACTGCAAACTCCGCCGCCTGTGCTCAAGTGAGTCTCCTGCTTCAGCCTCCAAATTGCATGATTTATTTTCCTGTTTTATATACTTAGTATGTGAAAACTCTGCAAACTTTATTAATACAAATGACATGCCAGAACTTAGGAGAATCTGGTATTTTCCCATGCAAATTAGTAGTGATGTGGAATTCCTGGGCTGATTTGGTTTTATAAGACATGGGGCAGATTCTTTGCCTTATTTCTGTGGAACTAACAATTGTTAATCACCCAGCACTCTTACCTCCCCCAACAGCTCAGGTGAGGGGGGTGTTACCCCCACTGTCGTGATGAGAGGCAGGAGACTGAGGCTTAGATGAGCAGGTGACACATTACTGTCCAGCCCCACCCACCCTGTAGTTTCCTGCCATGGCTCAGCTGTCTTCCTGCAAGAAAGGACAGACACCCTGGTGCTGGGTAGAATTCCTTGTGAACCCCTTTCCATCCTCCAGGGAGTTCTTGCTTTACAGTGGTGGCTCATGGGGAGTCCTCTGGCCCACTGAGAAAGTGACTCATGTTGTGACATTACTGTCTCTGTCCGGCTGCTGTCGATTGGGTGATTTGTAAAGAGACATTTATTGCTCACAGCTCTGGAAGCTGGAAAGTCCAAGGTCAAGGCAGTCCAAGGTCAAGGCACCTGCACATCTGGTGCCCCAGGGCCTGTGGCTCACAGACGGCAGCATCTCGCCGGGTCTTGCGTGGCAGCGGTCATCTCGTCAGAACTCACGTGGTGGAGGAGCAGGAGGGCTCCTCCAGGCCTCCCAAGAAGGACACCAACCCTAGTCCTGAGAGCAGGACCTCCCAAAGGCCACACCTCTTAATGTATCCCTTCGGAGATGGTTTCAGCATGAGGTTTTGGGGACATTCAGGCCAGAGCCATTGCTCTGCTGGGGTGTTAGGGCTGCATGGCATCATTACTGCAGCAGAGCCACAGCTTCTTATCTGCATTTGCTGCAGGAGAAGGACGCAGGTGCCTGTGCAAGTTGGGGTTCGGTGCAAGAAGTGGAGACCCTCTGGGAATCTTAGCAGGAGGAACTTAAGGACTTTGAGAACTGACACCTTAGGACTGTAGTTTTCTTCAGACTGTAAAAACCTTGGTGTGTGATAATACTGAACATTGCCTGAGCCCTGTGATCCTTCAAAACAGTGATGGTTAAGACATTCCCCTTCCCCACAACTGCGCCCCCACTTTTACTTCAAGAAGCCCGTTCCCATGTGGCTTAGGCTGACTGGTGGGATGACCATTTACCGAGGACAAGACCAGGTACAGGCCTTCAAACCCCCCTTCTCTGCCTTATAAGTGATTAGCTAAACTGCCTGTTCCCACTGATCAATCACTTCCCACCTTGAAATGGTTCTTCGTGGTGCATTTGCGCCTAGGGGGATGGACTTGTCTTTGACTGTCGCCTTCCACAGAGGACAGTTAGGGTGGGCAGGGAAGAATTCTCTGCTACAGGTCTGCATTCCTGGCTGTTTCCAGAAGTGGGAATTCTGGTGCCCTGGAGTGTGGGAATGGATTTCTAGTGTCCCAGCTTCAGGTGGAGTTGAAATTGAGTGAGGCAACCCACCACACCCATCTGGAGCCAGGGACTAGAGCCATTTTTAAAGTGGCAGTTTCTCCATAAGATTACCCAAAAAATGCGCTCAGCACGTTTCTTTCTTTCTCATATGCATTTGGCCATCTAAAATGGGAATGGTGGTTTTTTGAAGCATGGATGTAGTTTTAAATTTTGAGTATTGTAAACCTTAATGTAGCTTCTTAAAATGTTTGCCTGATTATCTGGAGATTTACTAAACCTTTGGAGTGGTAATAATGAGTTGATCTATATGACTTTGCTTTCTAGGATGCAATGAAAGTACTCTAATTAAAACCTCTGCAGTTGGGTCAGCACGCGATTGGCCAAAACAAATTCTGCTTTTTGGGTTTCTTTAACCAAACAAGGGAGTAGAGTGTAGGCTGAAGTGGCAGATTCATTTCAGAGCACGCCAGAGCCCTCGTGACACCACAGAGCCACACCTAGGAAGATGTGGTTTCTGTAACAAGCTTTGGAAAACCAAAGTTCAACTTAATTATCCAACTTTGTTACAGAAAAAGCTTAGACCAGATGGCCAAAGACCTGATTGTTTCATGGTTGAGACATGGTTATAAAATTGCCCTTACTTGGTGCCAATCAGTGTTGGTCCACAGTGATACTCCTCCAACCTCACTGAATAGTTTGGAGACTGATATGAGACTGTGAAAATCTCCTTAAGGTGAAAAGGTCTCTGGAGCACCTGGGAATATCTGCACACCCGTGGCCATTCCCCTATAAGATGGAAAGGACGGCTGGGTCACGCGGGAGCATCCGCACACCAGTGGCCGTCCTCTTTAAGACGGAAAGGGCTGCTGGGGTGCCCCGCAATGTCTGCACACCCGCGGCCATTGTGGCTGTCCCCCTTTCTGCTCAGTCACCTCTGTGTCCCCGCATTCAGGCTTTGGGACACTCATGAACAGCTCGTACCCTGGGCTGGTGAGGAAAGAGTGGGAGGTTGTTCTGAGGCTCTGTCACTGTCTGCCCTGTCATGAGCTGGGCAAGGCAGTGGCAGTGACCCTGGAGGAGTCTGGTCAGTGAGGGCTCCGGCAGGAAGTGCTGAGGCTTGAGGTGGCTCTGCCAGTCGTCACCAAATGTCTTCCCTCTTATTTCCATGATTCCTTCTAGTTCTGCACCTTGCACTGCAGAGTCTCTGTGTGTCTATAAATACACATGAGTTACGATACAGGTGTCTCTTTCCCCTCTTTCAGGGGCTGGGCCCAGGGAGTGAAGTGCAAGACTCCCTTACTGCTGGATGCCCACCAGCACGAGGCACTGCCTGCCCTGCTGACGAATGCCTACAGCGAGTCCTGGAAGCCTCCTTCTGAGCACCTGGCCTGTTGACGGTGTATACGGGAGACAACGGAGCTCCCCTTGCCCCACCCTGAGCAGAGACTGGGGAGGCGGGGGCAGCACTGCCCCCATGGTGCATCCTTGGTGCATGGAGGAAAGTCTGTTTAGCCGGGCGAGGTGGCGGGCGCCTGTAGTCCCAGCTACTCGGGAGGCTGAGGCAGGAGAATGGCGTAAGCCCGGGAGGCGGAGCTTGCAGTGAGCTGAGATCCGGCCACTGCACTCCAGCCTGGGCGACAGAGTGAGACTCTGTCTCAAGAAAAAAAAAGAAAAAAAAAACACAGCCCATCCTCTCAAAAGCAGGGTGACAACCACATTTACTTCTGGAATCTTAAGAAAGGGCCTGTCTCTTTGAGAGAAGAATGTGGCATGAATGTGTGTACCTCCTTTGTTTTTTTTGAGACAGTTTCCCTCTGTCACCCAGGCTGGAGTGCGGTGGTGCAATCTCAGCTCACTGCAAGCTCTGCCTCCCGGGTTCATGCAATTCTCCAGCCTCAGCCTCCCAAGTAGCTGGGACTACAGGCACCCGCCACCACGCCTGGCTAATTGTTTGTATTTTTAGTAGAGACGGGGTTTCACCGTGTTAGCCAGGATGGTCTCGGTTTCCTGATCTCTTGATCTGTCCACTTCGGCCTCCCAAAGTGCTGGGATCATAGGTGTGAGCCACCGCGCTGGGCCGTATGTGTGTACCTCTTTACAAGTCTTGCCCGATCTTTGCATTGAAAAATTATTGAAAACCTTAAGGATGTAACTGACAAGAACTTTATAGATTTCTCCAAGTAAAAATTTGGAAAAGTGAAGTGAACCCATAATTTGTTTTATTTCTGAGTCCCACACTTGGATTTTTAAATGTGGGCAAAACATCTGTATGTTCTTCAGCCTGATTTCCGTGGAATCGTGAATGAAACGTGCTGAAGTTGCCGTGCGGATTTTGTTACGTGGCGGTGACAAGTGGGGCTGGTCATTAAACAACTGGAGGGATCCCTATCCTTTCTGTGCTCTTGTTGGACACTAGGCACGTGCTTGGGTGTTTTCTGTGTGTGTGGACAAGATGAGGACAGAATTTCCAGATTCACACGGTGGTATCTTCTCCCTTTTCTGTTAAAACGTGTCTTCTGCTGCTTCTACATAGACCAAGTGTTTCTTTCTCTTGCCTGTCTACAGAAACGCTGTTTAACAAAAACTGCATTGTAAGCATGTGAAGCTGAATTCCACATGATAAAGCAGATAGAGATGACCGAGTATACTGTTTTGTGGAAGGAAGGTTTAAAATGATTTTTAGCTTTTTCCCTGAAATAGGGAATACTTTTAACTTTTTCCCTGAGATAGGGAATAATGAAATGGGAAAATAATTAAATTTTCCCATATAATTGTTAGATTATATTTAATTATTAGATTATTCATGTATTGCAAGGGAAAAAGGAACTAGATCACCCCATGTACCCAAATGAAAATTTAAAGGGTATGGGCGAGTTCATTTGAACTCCTTTAATTTGTTTTTGTTTGTTTGTTTTTGACAGTCTCACTCGGTTTCTCAGGCTGGGTGCAGTAGTACAATGACAGCTCTCTGCAACCCCAACCTTCTAGGCTCAAGTGATTCTCCTGCCTCAGCCTCCCCAACTGCTGGGATTTACAGGCGTTAACCACCACACACAGCTTATCACCTCTTGGAGACTAGCTATGAGTTTGGGCATTCACTGAACTATATTTTGGTTAATTCTCAAAGTTTGTCACTGTTTATCTTTAATTTGCTAAAAATCTACATATATTGTAAAATGAGTTACATTTCCTTAGCATTCACGGATTCCCTGTTAGTGGGGCAGAGACGCAGAAGGGCAGAAGGCATTCGGACATCATCAGGTTTGCAGTTGAGTGCTTTCCCCGAACACACTGGAGCTCTGGGCTCTGTGGCCCCACGGGGGTCCTCTGTCCACTGAGGGGGCCAGGTTACCTGGGAGGTCCCTCCAGCCTCTGCAATTTTGCCCTTTTCAGGTTAACATCTCATCGTTGTCCTGGACAGCACTGCCTTTCGTTCACTGACCCATGAGTGAACAGCTGGTCAGTGGCCAGTGCTGCTTCCTTCAGCTGGGAGGTGGTGATGTGATAACACTTCCGTGGAAATTGGTTCTTGGTGTATTAAGGGTTCAGTTGTATGTTTATTTTTAATCTGCACCTCTGAATTGGTCTTTTGATTGCAAAGAGATTGCTTACTGGATTTGTTTCTGAATATTTGGTGGATAACAGGAGAACCTTGCTTATCTGTGTGTTCATTTAATGTGTTTTTGCCAGGCATTTATATGGGTGTGTTAGCCCCTAGCCCACTTTCTGTGTGTGGTGGAGTCATTGAAATCATTTGTGTGAAGTCTCTCTTCTATCAAGGCTAGAGGACGTGGGGTGGTGTCTCCCTAAACTAGAGGGAAATGGCATTGTTCTGCCCTCCTCCCTGGGAACGCTGGTGTTTCCAGGTCTCTGAACTTGGCTCCCACACTGGGAGAGTGGCTGTGGCTTCTGGAGCCCGTTTTGGGCGGGACTGACTCCTTCATTTGCTTTATTCCCCACCGTCTTTGCTGCTTTGTGACGCAGGGATGAGGGAGTTGGGCCCGGGGGCCTTGCCTGTGCCTGAAGGGCCCGATGCAGAAAACTCCTGGTGGGAAGGATGTTCCTTGAGGGCAGCTTTTGGAGTCTCTTCCTACTTTTAACTAAGAAGCAGCTATTCACATGGTTCTATTCTGCTGGTGTGTTTCAAAATAATTGGTGTAGAGTTGCGAAGATGTCCGAGACACCCATGATCCACTCCGGGCCAGTGCCGGGCATTGTGCTCAGATGCCTTCAGACCACATTCACATGCCAAAGATTCTTGCTTGGTTATTCTCAAACTTAAGAGAATCTAAAACGCGAGCCACGGTATGGATTTTCTCTTGAGCCCCCATGACTTTGCCTTGTATTTTGGGCATGAATGACTTCATCAAGGGGAAAGAATTTGAGGAAGGAGCCTCTGAGGCTAGGAGGGGGTGGGAAGGGGTGGGGGGAAGAGGAGGGAAAAGGAGCTGTAGAGGGAGGAACCAGGCTGGGGCTGGGGCGTCTCCCCATGATGCTCCCCCACCCCTGGCGCGAGGCCCCAGGGACTGACTGATTTTCCCACAAGAAATGTGTATAATTGCGTGTCTGTTTTGTGGGCTGGCCATTTGGATTGAGGGAATGTCTGTGTTGTGATTCCTTATTGATTCGAAGGTTGGAAAGGTTTGTGCTCAATACAGGGGTCTCTTGGTGCTATGGGAAATGTGATCGCAGCTGCCTTCTGGGTGGGGAGAGCCCTCGAGGCCATCAGTGGTGGCCGGTGTCGGCCTTCGCTTCCCTGGGTGAGCTGCCCTCAGGGTGGGAAGGGAGGCCCTCGGTGGTGGCCGCTGTTGGCCTTCGCCTCCCTGGGTGAGGGCTGCTCCATCCCCGGCTCTCCGACTCCTTGCCTGGCACCTTCCTCGTTGGGGGCCGTGATCCATCAACTTTGTCCACGCGTGTCCTGCAGACTAGTGCTGACTGCAGGTTGAGGAGTGGTCAGAGGAGGCCAGAGGAGGCCCTCGTGATGCAAAGCTAAACGTTTAATGATGGCGCTGCTGAGTGCATGAGCCACGTCAGCCCAAGAGTCTGAGTAAGAGGAAACCGCGGGGTGGAGGGAAGACTGGACAGATGGGTGCTTTCCTCGGCCCCTGGGAGCACGGCCATGTCCACGCTCAGACCTCCTGGTTTCTCCCATATTTCCATAAATAGCAAGGGAAGGATATGGGGCACCCAGGGACCTCAGGGGTATAAGCTGTGTCCTCGCGTGTCCCCAGCTGTGGCCAGTGACGTTATTCTCTTTAACCTCAGGCTTATTTTCTATAAAAACACAAAGGGACAGAAGTAGTTCAAGGGCCTGTAAAGACTTACGTAATTGTTAATAGGCCTACTTTTATGCTTTCTTATGTATTAAGAGCAAATCATGAAACAAACTCATTTCTGTTTGAAGAAATCTTTACTGCTCTCATTTTTGTGGCAAGCAGCCTTGATTCTTTGCTTAGTGAGCGTTAGTGCCCTCCTGCCCAGTGCTGCTGCCTGGCGTGTCCTCGCACACACCTCTGTCCATTGGTCTCCGTTCACCTTTCCGCCTAGAATTGTAGGAGGGGCGCTGGGATCTTAGGGCTAGAAAGAAACCCTGAAGACCACTTTTAGGGGCGACTTTTAGTCAGGGCTTCCAGAGAGACAGCCAGCCAGGTGTGCGTGTGTCTCCAGGGCGAGGCCTGCTGCAGGGGCTACAGAGTCCAAGAAGCCCCAGGACCCACAGCCTGCAAGCTATAGTCCTGAGAGGGTGTGGCTTGAAGACTTGAGAAGCGGAGGTTGCAGATCCGACCAGGGTCTGAGGAGCTGAGACCCAGGAGCACGGGCTGCAGAAGACAGATGTCACTGGCCCATCAGCCAGAGAGGTGGAGTGAACCCAGTTTTCCCCGCCTTGCTGTTTTACTCGGGCCCTGGGGGGATAGGGTGGTGCCCCCCACACCGGCGAGGATGGGTCTCCACTCAGTCCAGAGACAAACATGCATCTCACACAGAAATAATGCAGAACCAGCCATCTGGGCACCCCGGGCATGCTCAGGTTGATGCACAAAACCAATGCCGCGCGTGGCCCTGACATCTGCGTGTTCGCATCACTCCACACACATTGCTCAGTCATCGCCTTGGTGAGTTTGTAAGCTCGTTGTGTGGTTCTGGGGCTCTTTGTCCCTGGTGATGAGAGGCTCCCCACTGTCCCAGCTCAGGTATGGAAGGTGATGGCACCAGCGGCTCCTTGTTTCTCAGACACCTGAGTGGGTGCTCTGTGCAGCCAGTTCAACCTGCAGCAGCATCTGTTTCCTATGCCGATTCCATTCGGAGTATGTGCCTCCCTTCTGTTGAGGGTGCAGCCTTCTTTCAGGGAAGAACTGTGTCCTGTTCGCCTATATCTTTTGTGGTGTATCTCATGGCTGAATAAGTAGCTATAGGATACCTCGGTGGCTGAATTATAAGCCGCATGTTCTCCTAGGTTCTGGGGCCCTATCATAAGCCGCGTGTTCTCCTAGGCGCTGGGACCCTCTTGTAAGCCGCATGTTCTCCTAGGCACTGGGACCCTATCATAAGCTGTGTGTTCTCCTAGGCGCTGGGACCCTATCGTAAACTGCATGTGAGGGATCTCGGAGGTGCTCCTTATGAGGATCCGCTGCCTGACCTGAGGTGGAACAGTTGCAATCCAAAACCACCCCCCAGAAAAATTGTCTTCCATGAAACCCATCCCTGGTGCCAAAAAGGCTAGGTGACAGCTGGCCTAACAGGTGCTAAGATGTCAGTAGATTTTTGGACTTGGGCCTCAGTTGAAGAGGATTAGATTTTGAAAGGTGGGGTTTGAAGGCTTCTAAAGGGCAGATTTTTATCTCCAGTGGGGCCTGGGCAGAACTGGGTAGAACTGACCCAGAAGCTGACAACTAGTCAGGCTGGCTCACTGCCTGTGTCCTGTGTGTGCAGCCTTGCTGTTCATTCAATTGGTGTTGTGGATTCCATCCACAGCTTCAGAGTAGTGGAACCCATTATTTCAGGGCTGACCTTATTTAACTTTATCAAAAAGACATGAAAATCATTTAGTATAAATCTTCCAGATAGCTGTATCCTTTCTTTTCCCAGAGGCCTTTAAGTATTGCAACTTAAAAATCTTCAAAAATATCTTTAAAGGAAAACTTCTAAGTACATTTTTGATGAGCACCCTTGACATCTTTAATATGTGAAGTAAATTCCCTTGACTTTTGTACTCCTAGAAACTCGTTCATGTTTGCAGAAGACTTTGTATTTTGTCAACAGTGGCCACTGTTCAGTGACCATCATACCTGCCGTGTCTCATTTAGAAAGTTGGATGTGGATGTATTAACTTTTCAGACACACTAACACATGGGCTGTTTGTTTTTGGTTTTGATTTTTTTGGGTTCCCCCCCCCAGCTGGATTCAAGAAAGGGAAACAAGGAGACAGAGTAAGTCCCCGAAAGCGTCTAAGTGGCTGGGTGGGGGATCCTACTATGGTGTTGGATTGTGTTCTGCCAGACATCGCTCCTCGAAAAGCTGACCCTGAAAGGGCTAGCAGTGCCCTCACCCTGGGACATTCGTCTGTCTCACCAGTAAATGAAGAATCTGCCAGGGTACTGTGAGTCAAATTCAGTCAGAACTCGATTAACTAAGAGGGTTTGTCTCAAAGGCCAAAACATGAGGACACATTTTTAATTTTTAAGGATCGCTTTAGCATGAGTCAGTTCTGACGTGTACTGCATTAGGAAACCTCTGAACTTCCACGGTCAGGCCCAGAACTCTGAGGGAAAGTGGTTGTGCCCTTCCCACTGTTTTTGTCACTAGCTGTATTGATTTCCTTAAAACCCTTTTTATATGAGTTCTATTATAGTTTGAAAAAAATTCACTTAGGTAGAACTGGAAGCGTTTCCGCAGTATTAATACTCATGACCCGTTCTGGGTCTCGGTATATGTGTACTCTATAAATGTACATGTGTGTATGTGGTGTACGCATACTACGTGTATTTCCACTGTGCATGTATTTACAATGTATAGGTATGTACACTACCTTTGTGTCCTACACACGTGCATGCTGTAGGCATGCATGTACATGTGTATATGTGTGTATCTATGGTCACTTTGGTTATATGCACACTACTTGGACACCTATCTGTTCTGCATGTGTACATACATGCATGTATTTAATGCCATATACATGGCTGTGTACGTACACCATGTGGGTATGTGCACATTATTTCTGCAGATATATATATACATATGTGCACACAAGCATGCATGTACACTATGCACACTGAATAAACTTCTGGATATGTACACACTAATACATATACATGCTGCATATGTATGTACACTGTTGCATATGTGTATACGCTTTATACGTTAGTGTACTGATGTACGTTGTATACATGTGCATATGTGTACACTGCGCATGTGTATGCATGCTGTAGTGCACCTACGTACATTGGATAAGAGTGTATACTATTGGACAGGCGCGGTGGCTCACGCCTGTAATCCCAGCACTTTGGGAGGCCGAGACGGGCGGATCACGAGGTCAGGAGATCGAGACCATCCTGGCTAACACCGTGAAACCCCGTCTCTACTAAAAAAAATACAAAAAACTAGCCGGGCGAGGTGGCGGGCGCCTGTAGTCCCAGCTACTCGGGAGGCTGAGGCAGGAGAATGGCGTGAACCCGGGAGGCGGAGCTTGCAGTGAGCTGAGATCCGGCCACCGCACTCCAGCCTGGGTGACAGAGCGAGACTCCGTCTCAAAAAAAAAAAAAAAAAAAAAAAAAAAGAGTGTATGCTATACGCACGTGTATACATATAGCAAATAGCATACCTATGTACATACGGATGTGCATGTGTATGCCATATGCATGTACATACAGGTTATAGTATACCTGTGTACGCTGTATGCATACAGATGGGTGTACGTGCTATGCATGCGCATACGTGTTAGCATGCCTATGTACATTTGCTATATGGATGTGTGTATGCTCTATGCTTTTACACACGTAGTGAACTTGTTTGTACACTATATTTGGATGTGTGTACACTCTATGCATGGATACCACATGGATCTGGATGTGTGTGCACTCTACGCAGGTAGTGCACTTATGTACACTCCACGTATTCGGATGTGTGTACGCTCTATGCAGGTACACGTGTTACAGTGTACCATATACGTACACTATGTGGATGTAAATGTGTGTGTGCTCTATGGCACCAGGAATAGGGCTCCCGCAGGGATCCAAGAACACACCATCTCGCTGGCACCGGAGAGTGTAGGATGAAAACAGTTGTTTGTTGCAACCTAGTTGAAATTTGGCAGGTTGCTATATCCTTTGCAACGATTTAGGAATAGTCACTTCATTGATGTGTGTGTTCCTGAAATCATAAACAGCTCTGTGAGGTGTGTCTCATCCCAAGACGAGAAAGGGAACCGAAACAACAATGACTCGGTCACTTAAGTGAGGTAGAACTAACAGAGCAGCTGTCTAGCTTTCTGTATTACAACTTTGTCAGCAGCTCAATGAGAAATCGGCACTCATCAGGAAATGTGTCCACTTTCTACTGTTCTTTACTCGTGGCGTATTTACTGCCTCGTGTTATTCCTCACGATGTAGCAAAATCCCTCCTAGAGTTGTGAATATAAACAGTTCATGACAAACGTAGTATCTTCTTTGTTAACATTGAAAATGATATGTAAGTTCATCTTCAGATACTGTTTGGAAGGATGAGAAAGAAGATGTTTAGGACAAAAGAATAGAGAGCTTTCAAGTAAACAGGGAAAATAAGGACTTTGTGCAAAATATTTCCAAATTTGAAATTTGAGAATACTAAATCTCACATCTAAGATCGTAGGTAGTTTTTTTTGGGGGGGGGGGTTAAAATTAGTACTTGGTTTTCCATGCCTTTGGGAATTTCACTCCTGATGGAGGATTGTAAGAATAACCTGAATTTTCAGAACAGAAGGATAGTCTGTCTCAAAGGTAAATTCCAGGTTCTACCATAGAGAAATAGAAAATGCTGTCAACTTTCTGTAAGGTTCTTCAGTTCTTTCCTCTTCTGTGGTTAAAAAACCATCTCTGGGTTTGGTCTCAGCCAAGTTCCTCTTACTAGGTTGCCTTACATTTCGCACAGCTGTTGAGAGTCTTCATCATTCGTAGTTAACTCGTCAAAAGTAAACTTTGTACTAGCTGGATCTGAGCACCTTGAAGGCAGGGCTTTGTTTTATATTTTTAATAAGCAGCAGGGTGATGGCAGGACTGGGGCCCTTCATCCCATCATGCGTTCCTCTGAGCTTTCGGAGTTCTCACTGCGTGCCGAGTGTGGTGTTGGCTGTGTAGCGTTTAAATAGGAATATGAGGATCTGTGACTTGGGACGCTCTTACCACCTTCATAGAGAGCTTGGTGACAGCTTAGCATGACAGCTTACACACCTGTTGTGTATACTTTATTACGGCCCCACAGAAAGGGTATTGATTTAAACGTGACTAATTTCTCATATTTATTTTTGCCTTTATTCCTAGTTACAGTCCCGATACTTTTTCTTCCTTTAAAATCTTGCTAATCGCTGGTGAATTAGTGATAAACTATATTTCTGTGTTCTGTAAATCTAGCGATTTAATTGGAGGTCGTTATTCTTGTACCATGTGTCAGTGCTGTGTCAGGAAGTCTCAGTTTTATGTTGTCAAAGGATTAACTAGAGCAGGATGCAGTCTTACTGGAACTTGCTCATTTATGAAATATAGGCACTTTATTTTTTGTTATACTCGAGGTGTGCTCAAATGTAAACATTTTGAGCCGTGTTAGAAGGATATACAAGATTGTAATGAAGAAATCAACAACTTGATCAAGTACCAGCTAATGAACTTTATGTTTGAAGTATATGGAACATGGACCTTGGCAATCAGTTTTCATCTTGACCTTTCGTTTTTTTACTAGAATCTTGGTCTGTCACCCAGGCTGGAAGTGTGGAGCACAGTAGTACGATGTCCGTTCACTGCAACCTCTACTTCCCAGGTTCAAGTGATTCTTATGCCTCAGCCTCCCTAGTAGCTGGGGTTACAGGGTGTGTGCCACCATGTCTGGATAATTTATTTTTAGTAGAGATGGGGTTTTGTCATGTTGACCAAGCTGGTCTGCAACTCCTGACCTCAAGTGATCCACCCACCTCAGCTTCCCAAAGTGATAGGATTACAGGTGTGAGCCACCATCCCTGGCCTGATCTTCTGTTCTAATATTGGTTATTCAGTCTCAATGATAGCGCCTGGTTGTATTAACTTGTTGTAGAAAGCACAATTGCAATGAATTTGGTTGTGTATGTACGTGCTGACTTAGCGTTCATGGCAGCACTGTGAGGTGGGCATTGTTCCTGAAGGAAGGATGGATGGGCAAGTCGGGGCTTAGATACGGGACTTGTGGGCAGTCACTGTTGTCCCATGGCTGAGATCAGGCCTGTCTGTCGCCTGTACCCTGAACTCTTTTTTTTTTTTTTTTTTGAGACGGAGTCTCGCTGTGTCGCCCAGGCTGGAGTGCAGTGGCCGGATCTCAGCTCACTGCAAGCTACGACTCCCGGGTTTACGCCATTCTCCTGCCTCAGCCTCCCGAGTAGCTGGGACTACAGGCGCCCGCCAACTCACCCGGCTAGTTTTTTGTATTTTTTAGTAGAGACGGGGTTTCACCTGTGTTAGCCAGGATGGTCTCGATCTCCTGACCTCGTGATCCACCCGTCTCGGCCTCCCAAAGTGCTGGGATTACAGGCTTGAGCCACCGCGCCCGGCTCCCTGAACTCTTAACACACGAACGAGCAACGGTCAAGAGTCGGTGCTCGAGTGTGATGTGGCCTGTGGTGTGTGCCTCTCAGCCTTGCTTTGGCTCGGGGTAGCAGGGCAACAGCTCCATCCCTCATGCGGCCGCCTGGGAGTCCCAGGAGAACCCACTGATACCGTTTATAAATGCCGGGCATCGAACGTTCTCCTTGGTACCAGCACATCTGGAATCGGACAGTGCAGTTAGATTCTCGGCCAGCAAACCTGTACAGGAGTGTGTGAAGTCTGCGTTTGCTTCTCCCGGACAAAGGTGAAATCCCGGTCACTAGTGGATGACAACAGGTGTGGCCTCAGGAGCAGCACGGAGACAGGCACCCGGGTGCAGGAAGAGCACCTGCAAGAGGGGTTGGGGAACGTGACAGACGCACGTGCGAGTTTAGCTGTTACCGTGGCAGGTGGGGGGTGGGTGAGACCAGATTTTCTCATTGTTGCCCCTTTCTGAAAAGGGCCCTGAATTGACTTCTCTGTGGCTCCTCGCGCCTCCTTGTCAGGTTGGAGGAGACTGCTCCCCTGGCTCAGGCCCTGCTTGCGGCAACACGGAAGCTGCTGTTGCTTGCCCTGCCCTCCCTGTGACGTCCTCTGTGCTGTTGTCCGGGAACAGTTCTGCCGAGCAAGCTTGCACTCTGCTCCCTTCTGCTCTTGGATTTCATGTCTGGAAGGCTTGTGTTCTTTCCTGATTTTTGATAATGCTGAGCTATGTTTTCGCAAGGATCACACGTGCCCATACAGGGAGAAGCTCCTTTGCAACTTTAGCATCTTGACGCTCTCAAGCAGAGCTTGCTATCGAAGTTGACAGCCTCCTGTGTTTTTGTTTTGGCAGAAACTGAATTTCAGTCCTAGGACAGCTTCAGCACACTTGATCTTAGCTCTTCTCTCTCACTGCTCCCCTTGTGTGTGACAGAAATCATATGCCCTGAAGTTTACCAGTCCCTTCATTTGAAAATCAGTTAATGTATGCAATCCTCATGAGAATTTTTATTAAAGCAATCGCAACGACTGGGTTTTGTGAAACCAGTGTTTTATGTGTATATTACTTGCACTCACAATGAGCTTTGTCTTCTAAATATTTCATGTTTCAGATTAGCAGTGGAATCATGCCCTGGAGTAGTTTTACTTTTCCGCTTTTATTTTTGGCTAAGGTAAAGTTGAGAACATTGTGATATTAGGTGTAATGAGCCCTTTTAGCTTCTTCTATGTCTGTTTTCCTTTAAGCCAGAACCAGCAGACGGATACCAGTTTGTGAGCACCTGGCATCTCCCAGGCCTTTCCTGGGTCTTCCCTCAGCTGTCTCGTGGACAGAGCAGTCACTCGTGGAACGTGAACCTGAGAATTTGTGCGTGGAATTAAGTAAATGTCATAGCTCTCTTCTGTGACGAACGGAATCACATTAAGCCCAGTAAATTGTAACAGCAGGTTTTGCACATGCAAAGCATTGAACACCAGGACAGGTAACCAGGCTGCGACGCTTCTGGTCCTGCACAAGACCTCCGGTATCACAGCACATTTAATAAATTGGCTGCATTGAGTGCTTGAAAACGTTGTGTATGTACCATGTCCGTGATTTTCGAGGGCCTGGAAAAACACCTCTGTGGTTATAGCAATCTTGATCGTTGGGAGCTTAAGGTTAGTACTGGGGCAGACTGTGTTTTAAAGAATCAAGGTCTCTCGAGTATGTTTCGGTTTTCCCATGAAGAAGAAAGATGTTAGCTGTTCTTTCCTGGACTGTGGCTATCAGAGTGCCCCACCACGGTCACTCACACGTTTACTTCATTTTCATTTAACCGGGCTGGGCTTGGGCCAGAGTACTTCGGTTGTCAAATGTCATATGAGGCTGAGGAACTGTCTTCTGCTTCATCGTTGGCACATGGAAATACTGTTTTTCAAAGCATACTCTACTCTCTCATTTGTGTTTATATAAAATAATGGAATGGTTATTTTAACTGCAGTTTCCTATGCTTGCTTATTTAATTGCGGAAAGATAATGGTTTTATTTTGCTAAAATCTGTGCTAGGAATTGTGCAAAATCTTTGTGAAATGCCCATTTTACTAGCTTAAGTTATAGATCTTTGTATAGAAAAGAAAAAGCCTATTGCTACAAGGAGCATTGTCTTTACCGATGCAAAAAGCTTTAGGCTTATTGGCCGTGTAGTCAGTAAAATGCATTAGAATGTGGCGAACATTGAGAAAAGCATTGAAGTTTTAAAATCTGCTATGCAGTTTTCTTCAACTCCCTCGCAAGATACTTAATTTGAATAAAAGACAGAATAAAGTGTTCCCATTGAGGAAAGGGGCAAGAGGACTGTTGAGAATGTGTTCTGAACCTGAGCAGTCCTGCCACGCTCATCTGTGATGTGGTGGTGTCCATGGTATCACTTTTACAGAACTTTAAGAATGCTGCTTCTGTGAATAAAATACATTTATTCTTAGCGTTTCAGTTTTGAGTTTTGAGAAGTGTAAAAAGTGTTAATGGTTTCTTTCCCTTACAGAATTTGCTTGTTCTTTTTTTTTTTTTTTTTTTTTTTAATGCCTACAAGACTGTGAAGCACATTAGTCACTTAAAAAGAAAACAAAACAAAAAAGGGCCGGGCGTGATGGCTCACGTCTGTAATCCCAGCCCTTTGGGAGGCCGAGGCGGGTGGATTGCTTGAGCCTGGGAGCTTGAGACCCAGGGAACCGGCCTGGGCAACCTGGTGAAATCCCGTGTCTACAGAAAACACACAAATTAGTTGGGCGTGATGACTGCACACCTGTAGTCCTGGCTACTCCAGAGGCTGAAGAGAATCGCTTGAGCCTGGGAGGTGGACCTTGCAGTGAGTGGAGATCACGCCCTTACTGTCAAGCCTTGTTGACAGAGTTTGGACCCTGGCTGATAAACAGCAACGTTCATAACGTATGGGTGAACTGCCCGGCTGCTCTGTCTAGAGTAGAATAAATCCAATTATGTTTTTGTCTTTTATTAGCATTGAAATTTTCTTAATCATCCCTTTGTTTTCATTACATTGTAGCAATATATTGCTGCTTAGAGTCTGGAACAAGTAGGCTTCTCTGGATCAGGTTCTTACTGGATTGCTAAAACTTAGAATGATTTTTCCCCTCCTTGGATGTGACTTATAGAACTTTGCCTTTTGAGGTGATGTGTTGCATTTGATAGCGGACACAGGAACGCCCAAAGAATTCACTTACGGGGCTAAAATGTACGTACTTTGTAGTGTTTCCCTCCTAGAATGAAAACGGTACCTCTCATTTGTGGGTCGATGATGCTATTTGCTGAAAACATTTTAAATTTTATTTATTTTAATTTTTTGAGACAGAGCCTTGCTCTGTCGCCCAGGCTGGAGTGCAGTGGCACGATCTCGGCTCACTGCAAACTCCACCTCCCAGCTTCACGCCATTCTCCTGCCTCAGCCTCCAGAGTACGTGGGACTACAGGTGCCCGCTACCATGCCTGGCTAATTTTTTTTTTTGGTAGAGAAGGGGGTTTCACCGTGTTAGCCAGAATGGTCTCGATCTCCTGACCTTGTGATCCACCTGCCTCGTCCTCCCAAAGTGCTGGGATTGCAAGCGTGAGCCGCCGCACCCGACCGAAAACATGTTTCTTTACTGCCTCAGTCCTCAGTTGGGTAGTCTGTTCTTTGTAAGACATTCAGGGAGCGGGGACATCTTGAGTCTTGAAAGGCGCTCTCTGTGAGATGGGAATCTTCCGGCTGCTTATTTAGGGAATCCTGCTGGTTGTCATTTACTGTAGAGTGCAGTTTCCTGGCTGCCCTGGTCTTTGAGGGGAGGGAGACTGAGGGGTCATTTTCCGACCTGGACCAATGTGTTTATTAAACCTGGCTTGTGTATCATTTGGATCTTTTCATGAAGGAAAAGCCACATCTGTGACTTTAAGATGAGTGGAAGTCATGTTAAAATATATATATATATATTTATATATGAAATATATATATATATATATATATATATATATATATATATATATTCTGGCTACTATGGAGAAGTTTCGTCCTTGTGACCTGTGAATACAGTCACAGGAGAGCAGAATGTTCACGGTGTGGGTGCTTACAGTGTACATCCAGAGTCACATTCTTCACTAGTATTACGTTAAAAAGTGACAAATAAGAGAAAAATATTTTGCTCATTACAACGTCGGTAAGAAGCTGGCAGCACTCTTGTTTTTGGAGGGGTGTGAAGGGAATATTGAGAAAGTGTCATCAACATTAGACTCGCCCACTCTGCAAATCCTGTGCCAGCTGGAGTGAGGACCCCGTGATGGAAAGATGCACCCCTGTTCCCGGAAGGAGTTGAATCTTTGTAGCGCTCAGGACGCATGGTTCATCTCTGTATAAAGGCAGAGTGTGAAACGCCGTGGAGGCTGAGAGAAGCGATGTGGTTAGCAAGTATGAGTGAGACGTTTGGGGCTTGTTAGCACCTGGCGTGTGTGCAGCAAGCTTTGCTATCTGCACATGTGTGATTCTTAGAACACTGGCGTCTGGAACCGTGGGGGCTGTCGAGGGCCCCAGATCCCGGCGGGCTGAGGAGTTCCCTGTTACCACCAGGATAACCGTGATTTTGAAGGCTGTCACTCAATCCCAAGTCCTGGAAGGGGCTCCTTTCAGAGAGGAAAACACCCCTAGAGCCTCGGGCAGAATTCAGTGATTTTTCTTATAATGTTGCTTAGATTTCGCAAACATGAAACCAAGAACATATTTCAGAATGCTTATGGTTCTTCTGTAACCATGGAAACAAAGTAATTTGCAGTCGATGGACAGTTTGCGGAAGCTGAACTGCCTACATCGTGAGCACGGCGCTCTCCCTACCGCCCTGGGCCTTGCTCCGGCTTGCTGGGGAGGCTTTGCAGGGCCTCTTGGCTGGGATACCTCTCTCATGTCCCATGTTGCTACTCCTGGTCACAGCCATACTGCTGGGCACCTGCGACGTGAGGACACTGAGTGGACACGGAGCCGCGGGGCAGCAGTTGGTCAGGAGGTGGCATCCACTTGGTCCGAAACAGGTTTCTGTTCATTAAGAATGATCATTGCAATAAAAACAGAGTGAAAGAAACCTCTACTGACCTGAGAATGCGTCAGCTGAGTTCCATAGGGAAGTGCAGTGAGGAAGGTGAGGGCTGAAAGGAAATGAGGGAGGGAGAGGAAAGGAGAGAAGGGAAGCAAAAGGGGGAGGGCGGATGGGAGTGAAGAGGGAGATGGAGGAGGAAGAAGAGAGAGGGCGGTGGGCAGGAGCCTGGGAAATGTGTCCCAGAGCCGGTTCCTGACCGTCGTGGGTGCGTCAGAGCTGATCTTCCAGGAGAGGTGGCCTGGGAGGGTTGACCCTTAGGAAGTGAGGGCCGGGGGAGCTGATTTTTTGGCCCTCAGCGGGGCTGTTGTTGACCTGAGATACAGTCGATAGTTTTCCTGAAGAGATCGTCTGCACAGCCACCGTTTGCTGCCAGGTTGGAGACAGAAGTGCTCCTCCCCATGGATTCTTTCTAGTTTGTGGATTTTTCCCAGTTTACCTGAGCAGCCTGTCAGTGGAAATGTCGGGGATTACTAACATGTCTCCATCCTACAGAGCAGTCGACCAGCTTCTGATCCTGTAGTTGTTGGGGGCACCATTCCGGTCCTGTCAGTGCCGGCCCAGCGTGGAAGCCGCAGCCCGAGGCGCTGGGAAACCTGCGGGGCTCTCACTGCCAGGGTTCTGATGGGAATCGAGCGCTGGAAGAAAGATGTCCTTAGGGCAGAGCCTGGCGAGGAGGGGGTGCTGCTGTTGCAGCAGTACATGGAATTTCAAATGACAAATGAAACAAGCTTTTAATTATGACCAGAGCCCTATGCTCTGCGTTTCTTCAAATGGAAATGTTGTGCTGAAATGAAATTGCTGTTAATCGGTTGCCTCATGCAAGACGCAAGACGGAGGGCTGGGAGCAAAGTAGAACGTGGACTTATCTACAAAGCTTCCTCCTCTCAGACTATCATCAGTTGGATGGTGCTACACAGGAATATGTGAGATTTCGTGTGAGAAAGGTGATGGGTGCAGACCTGTGTGACCGGCAGGTGTGGGGGGAGGTTTGAGAGAAGCTTTTGGCTGAAGTGATGTCAGATGCAGGTGCTGAAGTGTGATGTCTGTCTGGATGGAAGAGCACACACGCCTCAGGGCTGCGGGAAACAGATAAAGGAGGAGGTGGGCAGACGTGAGTCGTGTCTTAGGAATGGTAGCAATTCAGGCAGACCCAGGATCAGGCTCCCACGGGGGAGGAGTGGATATCAGGACCCAGGGAGCGTGGGGCGGGGGTCATGCCCAGGCCTCTGCGGGTCTTGCTCTTGTGTCAGCAGGGCCCTGTGCTTGCCCTCCTTAAAACTTTCCTGATCCATAAAACGGGCACGACAAAATCCACCTTGTGACACTGAAGCTTAAATGAGATGATGTACATGGTGTCTTCCTTCCCTTCCTGACACATCCTAGACTCACAGCTATGGTAGCAGCGACAGACTGGATGGAATGCTGGAGCCGCTTTGCGCCTGGTGAAGCCACATGGATTTGTGCAGTGCTGGCGACTGTCTCTGAAAGCCTTTGGTCATGGCAGTGGCAGCCTGGAGTGGCTCTTGGCATACTTGAGTCTGTGGAGTGCAAGGTTGACTGGAGCTCCGAGGCCCTAAAACATGGGGGGAAGGCCGAGAGGACTTGGCTGCCAGAAGTATTGTAGATTTCTGGCTTTGAGAACTTGCTGACTTATGGACATAGGAAGGTAAACCCAGATGGCTCCAAAATTGTAAGTCCAGAAGAAAGGTGGGAGGGTACAATTGCTGACTAGGTCATGGTTGCCCTGTCCCTTTGTTTCTGGCCATCGTTTCTCCTCCCTGCCCCTGCCTTTGTGGGCTGGAGGGCCTGAGCCTGCACAGCGGTCTATTTCATGATGACAATGGCCGATTATTACCCTGCAGTAAGAAGTCTCTCCATTTTATTTGGCAGCAGTAGTTAAATAAATTTAAGGAGTGATGGTGTAGTAGTATTTGTTTTGTTTGTGCTTTTTTTTTTTTTTTTTTTTTTTTTTTTTTTTTTAGTGTCATTTAACTGAATGTTATTTCCAATTTCACTGATCACTTTGAGAGGCCAAAACATGCTTTGATTTGTTATTTTGTGTTTGAGCTAGTTTATTGCCTCACAGGAATGCCAAGTATTCTGTTGTCACACATCATTAAGTATCTCAAATTGTGTTACTATAATACTTAGCTGAATTACCTCCCTTATTTTGGCTTTTAAAAATCTAAAATCTGTGTGAAACACAGGATGGTGCATCTCCATTGAGGGTTGTTGAGAAGTGTGACTTTTGCTGGCATGCTTGAGAATCAGTGACATTATTTTATAGAAACACTTTGTAACTGACAGCAAAGCTAGAAGCTCCTGTAAAGGGCAGAGTAGGCAACGTGTTATGCTTTTAGGGCCACAGAAGTCTCTGCATATATGTCTTTTGTGAAAACTTCAACGTGTAAAAATCCATGTCCAAGGCTCGGTCGGGGATCATGATTTGCAGACCCTTAACAGCAGCTTAGCTAAAAGCTGGTCTCCCATGCGGTGAGCAGGAGCCTACCTCATTGCTTCAGCCAGGAAGATGCTGCCCTGATGCTGGAATTTACTTCAAACAAACTTGAAAGCTCTGGCACCGCTGCTCATTTCCATACTGTTGCAGGCTATCTAAAATACGGAGGATGCCGTGGCGTTTTGATTTTGTTACTCCTCTTGAACGGCTCTGAGATGGCTCATCATGAGTTAGACATTTGCAGAAATGATCAAGCAGAGCTGCAGTCATCTTGCAGATAAAGTGAAATTTTTTCTGAAAACTCATTACAGGCTTAAATTTCTGATCCCATTCCATCCACTGATCTTGTATGATTGGTTTCTTTTTGTACCCATTTGGGTCTATGAAGCGTCTCCCCACCGTGGTAGAAATTTAGCTCTGATTTTGTGCATGAGTCGGTATCCTCACTCCTCATCTGCGAGGAGAAAGTGCTGCAGGTCCTGTGTGGTTTCCATCCCCTCCCTGCACGCGGATGGATTGGGAGGTATTTGTGGTGTGTGAACTTGCTACACCCAGAGCCTTCTGCTTCATTCCCTGGACCGCTTTCCTCCCTCCTCCCTCCTGACTCACTCCCCTGCACCACACTTCTCCCTCCTGGTTCACTCCTTGGGCCGAACTCCGCCCTCCTCCCTCCTGGTTCACTGCCCTGGGCCCCCACGCCTCCCTCCTTGTTCACTCCCCTGAGCCCCCACGCCTCCCTCCTTGTTCACTCCCCTGAGCCCCCACGCCTCCCTCATAGTTCACTCCCCAGGGCCCCCACTCCTCCCTACTCTCCTGGGCCACATTCCTCCCTCCTGGTTCACTCCCCTGGGTCCCCAATCCTCCCTCTTGGGGGCTTGGTAGTTTCTGATGTGCTTGTGCCAGCACGATAAGGCTGAGTGGCAGCTCCAGGGCTGCGGCTGCTCACGCAGCTGTGGCATGAGTGCAGAGAACTGCGGGGATGCAGCTGCCCTTGCTGTGATGCTTCGAGTGTCATAGTCGATATTGGAAACTGGGTGGGATGTGGATGTCCCAGGAAGGGACAGGAGCCTCCCCTCAGCCTCTGTCAAACAGTTCTCAGCCAGGCGTGGTGGCTCACGCCTGTAATCCCAGCACTTTGGGAGACCGGGGCGGGCAGATCACCTGAGGTCAGGAGTTGGAGACCAGCTTGGCCAATGTGGTAATTTTTGACGCATTAAGGATTAAGGAAAATGACTCACACTAGTTTGCCTTGCTTTTTAATTGATAATTGGTGTACCCCAGTAGTCTGAACTTGTTAAGCAACCATTCTTACCGAAAGACTAATCTTTAAAAGTCTCTTCCTCTGGACACGTCTTTGGCTGCTGTAATCAAATGCAATGTAATCAGCACTGGTTAATGGCTTTCCTTGCTTGGCTAACAAATGCTCCTCAAAAACTTTGATTTCTTGTTATTTTCATTTATAATTATGTTTTAAGCCTTCTAAATTTTCTAGCTTTCCTGCGAGTTGGGAATAACTGTGATGGGTGCTTAGTTTGGGATGTTGACATACACTCTATGCCCAGCTACTATGCCATTGTGTGAACACTGATTTCTCACTTTCTCATGAAGACTGATTTCACCTAGTTTGGTAAATTCTATTAATTTTAAGGAAGGGGGTGGAATGCAACTGCTGTTAGGAGGCTTTTCTAAGGATCGAGGAAATGTTGCCATGATTATTACCATTACAGAAGGAACATAAAAATGCGTGCTGCCTTCAGTCATGATGAATCTGTAAGTCCGCATCTGTGACTGCAGAAAACGGCAGCCCCAAATCCTAAAATCGTGTGGATGCACCAAGCCCATCTGCAGGGCACTGTGGAGCAGCCTGCATTAGCCGAAGTTAGCCCACAAGCCCTGAGGGATGGTGTCTGAGTTATGATAAGGCTCTGACTTGGGATTAAACAGGCCTCCAAATAGTGTGATATTCTAAACAAAAACATGATACTGCCCAGGGAGCCCAGTGGGCACCTGTAGGCAGTGTAGGTGAGAAAAGGTTCCAAAGAAGATTCCTGCAGCTCAGCTAGGAGGATTCTGTAAGGCAGTAGACACATCAATGTTCACATAGGAGTGTTGAGCTATATTCATTCCTTTTAAGCAGCCAGGCTTGTGTGTGTTTTTAGGGGCACTCACATGGCGCCCTTTCCACCCTCACTGCTGGTTGTGCCTGTTTGATGTTGCGTACTTCTGTGTTAAGTGTGTCCACTCTCCAAATGTATCTCTGTCTCTAGAATATTTTAGAGTAAACCATTTATTGTTTAAACGCTTGTTTTTAGTGAGGAAGAAATCTTTAAAATGGGCCATACAGACCCTGCTATAAATGTTGAACAATGGCACGTGTAATGTTTAACACGTAGTGTTTAAAGTAGAAGACAGTTTAATTTAGAAATCCTGTTGGAATGCCAACTTAAATTACGACCATCTGTACACATATGGAAAAGAATGAGAGTGAAGGTACAGAATTGGAATTTTGTCTATTTTGTAGAGATTCTGTAATGTATCAGGTACAAGTCTCACTTCATGATTTAAATGCATGAAACTGAAATTAGAAAACTTGACAAAAACATGCCTTTGAATAGTGAGCCTTTATCCTCCTTGAAATAGTGATTCATTCACTAAAACGTCCACCTGCAACTTTGTCAAATACATTTGTTGCATTAGTCCTCAAGTGAGCTCAGTTTTCCAGACAGACAGATTATTACTGTTTAAAGTTTGTCCTGATGATGTTGGTGAACAGGGAAAATCCTTTGACGTGGATCCTCTGTGTGTGTTACACATCAGACGCGGCCTGCCCAACCCTCTGCCTGTAACTGGGAACCTTGACTGTCAGGATCATTGTAGAGAACCTTGAGGAAAGCAAAACAAGCCTCTGGAGTAGCAAAAGATGTAGCTGATTTCATGCAATAAAACTTACACATTTTTCTTTAAAATGCTTCCTTCGGAACGTTAGCTTGCTGACTATCTTAGAATCGCTGTAGTCCGCTGACAGCAGTCGTGGGAACAGGTGCATGGCCTGGCTGATGCAGGAGGGTCTCAGAGTGGAGCCACACTCCTGACACTGAAGGAGGGGCTGGAGCCATCACGCTCGTGACTCGTGCAGATGGCCTTGGCTGACCTCCAGAAGAGAAAACGTCAGTATCCAAGGAGGAAAAAGTCTATTAATTTCATGAGTGTTTGCCTTCGCAATGGCTAATACCCTGAGTTTGTGGCACCTGCTGTCTCTGGAATGAGGAGTCTTCCCTTCCTGGCAGACAAGCTCTAGATGGGAACAGGAGCTGTGATTGCTGGATTGAAGAGATTTCCTTCTTGGGGAGGTGGCCTTCGAGCCTGACATGAAGGAAGCTGTGACTGGCGGGAAAGGGCCTTGGAGACAGTGTATTTACCAGGAGGGTCGGTGACTGAGAACCATCCTGTTCCGAGTGTTGCCATTCTGGTTCTAGAGTAAACTTGGGGAGAAACAACAGCCAAAAGCCCCGAGGAATATTCTGTGATGTTGATCACGTTTGGTAGATTTGTTGCTGAGACTCTGAAATGAGAAGCCCTGGAGGTGCAGGTCTATCAGGCCATGCGACGTGAGACAGCTGCTGCTTCAGGGGTTGGAGTCCCCGTGCCAGAGGCTCAGTCCTGCAGAGACTTCTGCACAGTGGGCAACTGATGCCTCCGGTTGATTGTGAGTCCCCCAGATGAATACCCATGAAAGGTACCGTGTCAGCAAAGAGTCAAACTCTGTGAAGCATTTGGAGATTTATTCTGAGCCAAATGAGTTACCATGGCCCTTGATACTGCCCTCAGGAGATCCTAAGAACATATTCCCAAGGTGGTCAGAGCCCAGCCTGGTTTTATAGCTTTTAGGGAGACATAAGACAATCAATCAAATAAATGTAAGATGTACATGGGTTTGGTCTGGAAAGGTGGGACAACTGGAAGCAGGGGTGTCCAGGTCATAGGTAGATTTGAAAATTTCCTGATTGACAGTTGGTTAAGAGAGTTGTCAGATAAGGGGTTGTGGAGACCAAGGCTTTGTCATGTGGAGGAAATCCTCCAGGTAACTTTGGAGAGAATAGATTGCAAATGTTTCCCATCAGACTAAGCGTCTAAGTTCTGTCTAATTCCAGAAGGGAGGTGGGGTGATGAGGCAAGTCCGACCCCCCAGCAATCATGGCCTGGACTAGTTTTTCAGATTAGCTTTGGAATGCCCTTGACAAAAGCCGGGGCTGTTCAGATGGGCAAAGGGGCTTCGAATTCTAATGTTTTTAAAACCAGAAAGTGATTGTGTTTTTTTCTGTGGATAACAGCCAGTGTAGTAATTAATATTTTATTAGCAGATTAATTTGGAAGTCAATGTGTTTTCAAGTATGTTAATTATTAAGTCATCAACAAACAGAGAAGGGCTTACTTTGAAACCAGCCTGAGACTCAAGAGGCTCATCAAAGAAAACGATGGACTTGGGAGAACTGATTCACGAGTTTACTGTGCCAAGTTTCAGGCATTATGAGAAGTCTGTGCTGATACATTGTGACTTGAGAACTTAAATCTTGATGGACTCTTAAGAGTGAGGCTTTTTTTTTTCTTTTCTTTTTAAATGGTCAGTGTTTCTGTCTCCTGTGTTTTGTCTTCCAGCCGCTGAGCACTTTAGCTTTGTGTTCACGTGGCCTTGTTCTCCGAACCACCTGCTTTGTGGCTCCTCTGTCCTGCCCACCTTGATCGCGTCTTCCCTGCCCCGTGGGTTTTATCCCGAGGACTGTTCTCCGCTGTGGGGAGGGGAGGATCAGTGGACACTGGCTTTACCGACTCATTTTCTGTGTAGCTCCCAGTTTCTCAAATTCTTAATTGTCTTGGATTCCCTGTGAAACTGGGAGTCAGGCCTTGGGCGCAGTGCTGGGTGGCCTTGGGCGCAGTACTGGGGCAGGAGGGAGAGATGAGAACAGGAAGGATGGGTTTGTCAGGGGAAGGAACCCCTTGCCAAATTCCTGTGTCTGTTTTAGGTTAAAGATGAATGGCCGGATGGTGGATGTCTCACCTGCTGTGGCTGGACCTCGCTGTGCTGAACCCTGAGCAGGGGCCCCAGCAGCTGCCTCCTGCCAGGCCGGGGTCACAGGGCTGGGCTTCTGCCTCTGGGAGGGCTCGTGCCAAGGTGCAAGGGTCTGCACCGCTCGTGTGTGACCTGAGGGGCATGTGGGAAGCTTTTCTGTGCTCCTCACCTGGGAGAAGTTGAGCTCATCTGGGCTAGAGCCTCTGGGGAGGTAGGAAGGCAGAGGCCTGGAATTCCTGCTTTCCCCAGACAGCAAGAAAGCTCAGCGTTGCATCTGCTCTGAGATGCCCTCAGCAGCCATATATAGTTGATTTTAACATGACGGAAGGTGCCAATTAACCCGGCTCTGTGGAGAGCTTTGAGGATTCCAGGCCCTGGGCCCCGGGCTTTTTAATATGTTCCTTCCTGAACAAAAAAGAACAAAAGATCCTTGTGGCTGATGTCGACTGCGTGGGGTAGGACATGCTGAGCTTGGGTGGGGCTTGCCCCTGAGTTTCCTTGGTGCTCCTCCCAGCCCCAACGGACACCAGCCTCTCCAGGCCGAGGCTTGTCCTGTTTAGACCCTCGTTGGTGGGGTCTGTGGTCCTGGATCGAGGGCCCAAGCACTTCTTTCATTATTATAAATGATTCACCAGAGATGCGCGGCTGTGCCCAAACCTCTCACGAGCATGAGATACAGCCAGTGTCGCTGCCGCAAGCTCATAATTCTAGTGGAAAGAGGAAATTTTACTTTTAATGTGCTCGTGTGACTCAGATGCAAATATTCAATTCCCATTAAACTTTCAAGACCTTGAGATCCTCTGAGATTCCTTGGGAAGCCGTTCCTTGGCCCCACGACTAACTCTCCTGTGGAAGGAGGCTGGGGTGGTCCGCGGGGTCTGGGATCCTGCTGCGTTCTCCAGGATTCCTTAGGTTTCATCATTAGTCCCAGCTCTTCAGCAGGTGGAGCTGATTGACTCTGACATTTCCATTATATTGTTCTTGTGTTGCCTCAGTTAACTTAGAATAATCAGTATTTACCAGAAATAATTGATGGCGAGATGGGAATTATTGGTGATTCCCTGACATAGGCAGCCTGTATAGATAAGCGTGTTACACGGTGTCTAATTTCTGAGATGTTGGTCCACACCTTCTCAGGAACACACTTTGAGGGGTAGATTCCTGTGCAGGAGAAGCTGCTTTCCCCCGAGACGCGGTGGCGGCTCCTGCACTGGCATGGCAGGGTGGCTGTGTGACTGGGCAGGGCTGGACATGCTCCTGCGCTGGGCGCCCACCTCCGCCCTACATCTGTGTCGAGGGTGCCTGCCTTTGTTCCCCCAGGTCGAACTCATAGAATTGTATACCTTCCTGACACATTCCTGCATAGAGATGATTAGATCTGGGGGCTGAATCTCAATCTGACATGCATGTAGGTAAATTATTGACGTGAATGACTTGGGTCCTCCACCTTCAGGGTCAGGAGGCACGAGGTGGGTTTGGAGACAGCTGCCTGGCTTCAGGAAGTTTCTCTCAGAGCCTGTTTCTTTCTCTAGCAAAGTAAATGATGCCTACCTCACCGGGCTTAACACACGCTCAGTACTCAGATGCTGTCTGATCTTTGTTATAGTTAGTATTTGGGGAACAGCGTGGCTGGTAAGAAAATGTGTTATCTTTACAATTTATACAATGTCATACAAGGCAAGCGTGAAACCGGGACACTACCTTAATCTGAAGATGCTGGTGCTTAGTCTTCTCCTCAAGCATTTTGTTGTCATTCTGGCGTGTGTCAGCCAAGTCATATGACGGTACCGCGTGCGTGATGCCAGCTCAGTTACCTTGGAATGGGGAACCTGAGGCTGCCAGGGAGCATCCCTCCTGCCTCCAGTCCTCGGGGGTTTCTCTCTCTCTCTCCTTTCCTCTGTCCCTCCCTATCCCCCAATCTTCCTCACCACTCCTGCTCCCCTCCCTACCCTCCTCACTTACTCTACAACAGAGGTCCAGACTTCGACAAATCCCAGCTGGGCCTATTTATCGCTTGGCTGGGAAAGCAGAGGGAAAGGGGCCCAGTTACTACAAAAATAGAGAATTGAAATAGAATGTGAGCTATTTTTGCGTCTTGTTTTTTATTTTATTCTGAATATAAAAGGCAAGTGTCAAACAAAATCGGTGCTAACTGCGCCACTCAGCTCCGAGTCTGCTTTGTCGGGGCTCCGTGGGTTCCCACGCCCTGGCCTTCTCCATGAGCGTCTGGACACGCCGTGGCTGTGAAAGGAGCATTCAGTTATGGTCCTTTGAATGTTGCAGAGTCATGTTTAATAAAAATCTTCACGTTTACCCACAGCCAAGTCTTGATTTAATAACAGGTACTGCAGGTCTCTGGGTAGGGCTGAGCCTCTGTTATAGAAGCAGCTGCACCATCTGAGGGGCAGGTCCGTATGGGCTGGCAGGCGGCCTGGTCCTTGGAGCACAGGGTGTACCTGACTCAGTCCTGGCAGTGGGGGGCCTTGCAGTTCTAGGATGTAGTGATGCAACCTGTGGCATAAATAAAAAGCCTCATGTGCCCCCATGAGAAGCTGGGGCTTCCCCTCAGTACTGTGGTGTGCTGTGTTTGTGATTGTGCAGATGTAAAAGGGTGAGGGAGATGTCTAAAAACCAGGCTCCCAAAGACAGCCCTTCATGTCTGGTGCTTTCATGTGTATATGCACACGTGTTTGACGCGTGTGCACCTTCACACGTTCACCTCTTTCATGCATGTACACCTGTTCCTGTGTTCATACACCTGTTTCGCGCATGCACCTGTTTCGCCTGTGTATGTGCCTGCGCGTTCACCCTGTATTGCGTCATACGTTGTATTTTACATATTGGGTATTTTCAGTTTGTATCGTGAGCTTGTAACGACGTCGTGAAGAAAAGAGGGGGCCCTGGCAGCCTTTGGCTCTGAGAAACGTGATGTCACGGGAACAGATGAGACAGCCCGGGTGAGGCCGGCAGAGGCCATCGTGGCCTTGGGAGTCCGTGCACATCCACTGTCTGTCGCTGTGTGACAAGTGACCCCAAAACCTAGGGGCTTAAGGCAACATACACGTACGACTGTACAGCTTTTTCAGGTTGGAAATTCAGGGCAGCCCTGCTGAGCGGCTCTGGCCCAGTCCCCCGGGTCACTGTGAAGATGCTGTCCAGGGCTGCAGCCATCTGTAGGCTCAGCTGGGCTGGAAGTTCTGCTCCAGGATGCCGTGCTGACGTGTCTGCGGGCAGAGGCCTGGTCGTCCACACCTGGCCACTCCCCGGGGCTGCCAAGTGCATTCCTGCCCAGGGCCGCTCCTTTCCCCAGAGACGTAGCAGTGCTGGTCTTATGCCCAGCGTCAAGGTGGCCGGGTCAGGAGCAAAGACTTGTTTCCCCTACTCGGCGGCTACTCCTGCAGGGCTGGGAGACAGTGGAGGTCGCGCAGGAAGGTTTTCGCTGAAGACCGTGCTCTGTGACTTGACGGGTGTTCCTCCCAGGAGAGTGAAATGGAGACTGGACGCCGGAAGCAGCATCCTGCGTGACCCCATGTGTAGTGGGGTCACAGCAGAGCTAAGTCCTTCCTTTACAGATACTTTTCAGAGTCTACCCGCCTTTAGATTCTCTGATTAACGTGTCTGAGGAGGGTCCCAGGAGTCTGCCACCTGCCAGGCCAAGGAGGTTCCCTGCATGTGGCTCTCCCCTGACACCTTGAGAAACGTGACTCGAGAGAATCACCGAAGTTTCCTAAATGAGTCACCTGCTTTCTCTTCTCTTTGCTTTCATGCCTCCCCAGGGTAGGTCAGTCCTGTCCGCCACAGCGATACCTGCATGCTGGAGTTCCAAGGAGTTTGGGGGTGTGTCGGGTCCCCCAGGGAGATTCGGTGACTGAAGATGCTGTCATAGCAGCCAACATGTCCTTATTGTTTTCACTTTTAATGAAGTTCAGTTACTAGGTTTTCTGAGGCACAATGATGTCCTTGTGAAAAATTGGTGATCAGGGAAGCAAGCAAGTGTGGGAAAATGATCCTGCCCTTAAATCTAAAAAACGATGAAACAGCAAACAGCCCTGAAGAGCCCATGAACCTCCTCATGGGGCGGTGAGGAGACACCTCAGTAATGGCTTAAAAAAAAAAGTGATAATACTGAAGAAAAGGTAAACTAAATTTTGGGTCTCCTATGGGTAAAGAGATTGTGGCTTACATTTTGGATGTATGCGTTTATATACTTATTTATTTTTCTTTGTTGGATTTAGAATTAGTTGAAATAATTGTGTTTTTTAAATTTAAAAAAATGGGGTATACGAAGTCTAATCTCTGTGTGACATTTCTGTACTGTGAGACTCCACATACAAAAGTGAAGCCCAGACTGTCTGTCTCTAATGAGCCAGAGAGAGGTGGTCATCTCCTGCAGGCCGGTCTGGTCTCCAGGCATCTGGCCATCCTCCCAGTCTTGGGCACACCTGCATCACTGGTGCTTTCTGCCAGACTGTGACTCTGCCCAGGTTTCAGGAGCACCCGGAACTGTTTTCCTAGGGGCTCCTGCTTTGTCCTGGCTCCTGGAAGCACAGGCTTTTGACGAAGGACTCTCCCCACTGCCAGGTAAATTGGTGATTGCCCCACAGTCTGTATTTGTCACATGGGGCACAGAGAGTCTGGGCGTGCTGTCCTGGCCCTGGAGCCAGCTCTAGGACTGCCCGGCGGCATTGCCTCCACCCCTCATCTGGGAACAGGGCGGTGGGGAGGAGAAGGGAAGCAGGGTCTTGACCCTTCTGCGTCTCGAGAACACGGGAACACATCGTCCCATTGCCTCACACCATTCACAGCCCAAGCTTGTGTGAAGTATTATTTTATAACCTCCCCTGACAATGATGTATTTTATATAAGCAGCACATAAAGTGGTAATTTAATACCCTATCGAGCAGGATTAAACAATAAGGAGCAGATATCACTGTAGAAAAGTTACTTTATCCGGGAAACATTTATCTACTGCAGGTGGATGTGAATCATGGCTTCCTCCTCGGTGGCTCCTGATGAGCCTGTGAAATTCTGTCCTGTTCACCACTGTTAGTTATAAGCTACACCTTTCCTTCTATGACGCGTTAGTTACAAGCTCTACCTTTCCTTCTATGATGTTTATTTCTTGCCTGTTCAGCACTGTTAGTTACAAGCTATACCTTTTCTTCTGTGATGTATATTTCTTGAAGGCATGGACTAAATCCTAATTCCACAGTATTCGATGCACATACTCAAGAGATACTTGTTTGAATGAATGGATTAATAGAAAATAGAAGTGGTGACTTCACTTTATTTCATTATGTCAAACTTTGTCTACACGGAAAATTTTATGGTCCTTTGGAAAAACAGGGCCTCTGTGCAGGGTTGTTAGAGATTGTGAGAATGCCGCAAATGGCTCTGTGGCTCTAGGCTCACAAAGGGCTTGAGGGACTTGGTGGCGCACCTGTGTTGAAAACTGAGTTCTGCAAATCCATTGGAGTGACCTGCCAGCACCAGCACACACAGCCCTCCTTCCCAGTTGATTTCTGCACAGAGGCTTCTTCTGAATGCCCCAGGTGAACGTGGGTTCAGCCAGCACTGCTGGGCTTCCACAGCAAGCCAGGGTGCTGCAGGGACGAGAGAGAAGAGGGGCAGGACCAGGATCTTCCTGGGCCCCAGTGCCCGTGTGGGGACGCTGCCTGGCCTGGCTTTTCTGGGGGAGGTCAGGGAAATGATGGCATGGAGGGACTGTTGGTATGAGTCGCTTGCTCAAACATAGATCCCAGGTCTGTGTGGGAGGCAAATAGAAATTTATGTGGGTATCATCAGTAACATAGCAAACATGGGCTGCTTCACTAGGGTGGCTGACCCTCTTGCTCATCTGCTGAGCAAAGGCCCGGCCTGGCCTTCTACGCCTCCACAGTGAGCTTTTCTCAAGCTCTGTCCACTCCATGGAGATGGCCGGAGCCAGGGCAGATATGGGGTGTTTTCCACTTTTTATTTATTTTTTCTTTTTTGAGATGGAGTCTTGCTCTGTCGCCCAGGCTGGAGTGCAGTGGTGTGATCTCGGCTCAGTGCAAGCTCCACCTCCCAGGTTCACGCCATTCTCCTGCCTCAGTCTCTCGAGTAGCTGGGGCCACAGGTGTCCGCCAACACACCAGGCTAATTTTTTTGCGTTTTTAGTAGAGTCAGGGCTTCACCGTGTTAGCCAGGATGGTCTCAGTCTCCTGACCTCGTGATCCACCAGCCTCGGCCTCCCAAAGTGCTGGGATTACAGGCGTGAGCCACTGCACCCGGCCAGGTATTTGTCAGTTTTTGAAAGCTACATTTAAAGAATGAAATAGACCGAACAGAATTACTTCCTTTTGAATATTTAATACTCAGTCTACCAGAACACTTAAATATAGTTAATGTATTCAAATAATAAGAAAGAACTTTCCCTCTGTTCCAAAGAAAAAGTATAAACAACCTTTTACTTGTCAGGGATTTCACTATGTTTCTAAAAAGCCAGCAAGCACTTTTCCTGAAATAGACCCATCTCTTCCTCTGCATAGACCCTATGAACATTTTAGCTACATTTCTGCTGTATCTTAATGTGATAGATTGTAGAAAATTCCTTGCTACTGGAACTTCACGATGCTTTCCTTTGAAACATCAAATAGAAAGTATGGATAGTAAATCTCAGACTAGTTGCAATTATCAGTCTTGGTAGAGCTGCCACCCACAGCCTCTGTCAATTACAACAGAGTGTGTCTCCCCAGCAACCCGGATTAGATTGCGGACCAAGCCAGGCTCACCCAGGATTCAGTGCAACGTCTTTCAAAGCTGTAGTCACTGCCCCTGGAGGAGACTTGAGAAGTCCTCCCTTTGATGCCTGTGCATGGCTGTTCTCAGATCACAGCAGCTGCAGCAGCATCTCAGAGGATGCCAGCAGGGGTGTCCTGGGTATTGACACCACGGTAGGGGCCTGCAGTGTCTGAATGAAATGGGCCGTGAAAGTGAGCACCCTAGAGGAGTCCACAGCCACGTTTCAAAGGTGCAGTGGCCCGAGGTGAACCCCAGAGCACTGAGGAGCCTGGAGTTGACCTGTCACGACTTCATTGAGAGAGCTGACTGAATTCCGTACCTGTGCGGGCAAAATATGGCTGTTTGCGCTTGGCCCCTTCTCAGTCCAGGGCTAGGGAGGTTGTCTGCACAGCTAGTGGGAGCTTAACTTTGTGCACACTCGGGGTTGGGTCCCACTCCTTTCTGTGAGCCCAGGGAAGATAGACATGCCGAGCTCTCCTGGAAGGAGGGCCCTGACGAGTGGAAGCTGAGCTTCAAGATGGTCGGCCTTGTGGTGTGCGTGGCGGGTTCGGAGTCTGTGTGTGCTGAGTGGGGGCCCGGCTGCTGCTGTCGCTATTGGGCTCAGCAGACGCTGCGGGGGACGTGGCTCCTGTTGTACTTGGTGGTTTTCTCCTCACAGGAGTGGGTTTCCCTGCTGTGAAGGTGTCGGGGCTGTGACAGGCAGCCTGGCAGGAGGAAGACGCTCGTGGGGTTGTGCCCTGAAGCCCCCTTCCTCTTGAGGAGCATGAAGGGGGTTTGGGACCCTGCTTCCGGCTGCGCTCCCTTGCTAGGTTCTTGGCCTCGGGGGCCAGGAGAAGCTGAGTACAGGCCTGAAACCTGGACCCCTTCCACAGCCTCCGTGGCATTTGTGGTGTGATGCGGGACGAGGCCCTTGGAACTCCAAGCCCTACCCTGGCATGCCCGCCCACTGGGGCGTCTTGGGCACCTGCTGTGTGCTAGGCTCCGTGGTGGGGTGGGCGGTAGCAAGGGCTGTGGGGTAGAGTGGACACGGTACGCGGATGATGAGAAGCCTCAGGGAGGCAGTGGGAGCACAGCTGAGACCTGCAAGGAGGGGACTGGCTGTGGGTGTTGGGGCTCAGGGAGCTGCCTCTACCCAGAGCCACAGTGGCCAGTGAGGGCAGAGCAGGGGACCAAGGCCCAGGGAAGCCGTGTGTATGGTTCGCATCAGGTGTGCGGGTCTGCCGGGCTGTGCGGCCCTTCTCAGTCCTGGCTGGGCCTGGGGTCCCAGAGGGAACGGAGGGTCTTTGCATCTCCCTCCTCTTGCTTCCCTGCTGCTTCCTGGTCAAGGGATGCTTCTTTATTGCAACTCTGGCAGTTATTGTGCATATTAAGAGGAGTTTCACAAAATCGTAGGGGGGAAGGCGGACTAGGGATTCATTTTTTTTTCTCCCCCTGATTTTACACGGAGCCTTCTACTATCCCTTAGTGTGGAGGCAGAGTGCAGATGCTCTACAGTTATCTATCCAGGAAGAGAAGAGCTGATGGGAAGTCACAGATCTGATCATTGCAATAGCACTGACATTTTTAAGTGGGAGAATGCTGATGTCTATAATAATCAGAGTAAAACTTCAGTAGCTTCAACATAAAGATTCTGAGATGATCTTAGAGCCATTTCGTCCCTAGATCCTTCTGCAGTGTGGAGTGTGACATCTCTACCAGCCTCTGGTCAGTGGCCACCTGTGGGTAACTGAATGCTTGAAGTGTAAATGAGAACTTCTAATTTTATTTAATTTTAGTCAAATTTAAATAGCTATATGGGCCGGGCACCGTGGCTCATGCGTGTATTCCCAGCAGTTTGGGAGGTCGAGGCGGGTGGATCATGTGAGGTCAGGTGTTCAAGACCAGCCTGGCCAACAAGGTGAAATCCCATCTGTACTTAAAAATATAAATAAAATAGTCAGGCGCGGTGACAGGCGCCTGTAATCCCAGCTACTCGGGAGGCCGAGGCAGAAGAATCACTTGAACTCGAGAGGCAGAGGTTGCAGCAAGCCGAGATCGAGCCACTGCACTCCAGCCTGGGTGACAGAGGGAGACTCTGTCTTAAGAAAAAAAAAAGATTTTAAAAAACCCTACATGCCCCTAGTTGCCTCTGTAGGAGACGGCATGGTTCCAGAAGGTAGACTTTGTGTTGAGGACTCTGCAGCGTCAGGCTGGAGACAGTCTCCCTTCCTAGCAGCGTGGGCCCCTGGGCTGTTCTTCTACCAGAAGGGATGGTGGCATCTCTGGGAGGTATCTGTAGACTCAGATCTGTGTGGATTAGTGACTTGTGTTACTCACAGATACTTAATTTTATGGGTAAATGAATACCTGGACTGGCTGCAACTTCAGGGCGAGATTCGGGAGTAGGGAGTGAAAAGTGACGACGGAACCCTGGGCTTGTCCTGCTGCCCCCAGGACCCGGTCGGGGTGCCTTCTCGTCTGAAGTCCCAGCACGTGGTCAGGGTACCCCTTGCCTCTGAAGCCCCCAGGAAGTGATCGGGGCACCAATCCCCTCTGAAGCCCCAGCACCTGGTCGGGGCACCCCTCCCTTCTGAATCCCCCAGCCACCTGGTCGGGGAGCCCCTCCCTTCTGAATCCCCCAGTACCTGGTCGGGGCGCCCCTCCCTTCTTAAGCCCCCAGACCCTCCTGGCCTGCGGTGCTGCTTCTCCAAATGCTGTCCTTGGCTGTTTTCCAGGAGTCACCTGCACCAGAGCAGGCTGCGTGTGTCATTTCTTGTCGGATCTGGGGTGTCAGTGAAGCTCATTTATCTTGTCTTCCTCCTCATGTGCCGTATCTCACCTGTTGACTGTCTGAGTTTGTGTGAGTGCGTGTTGTGCGTTCTCAGGCTGTACTCGGTGCTTAGGTGACAAGAACGTCTTAGAGCAACGGACTGTCTGCTCCAAAGGACGCTGGGCATGAATCGAGACACAGTTTACTTGTGGGGTTTAAATTTCCTGGGTGTTGGAGGCAATTAAGGGGAAACAAGGTCTAAAAAACCCCTGCAGATGAGGAAGGCAATAATGAAAAAAATTACTCTATACACACTTAGCAGATGATTTACTTTGTAGGTGAATTTTGCATTTCGGGAACTACTAAAGCTACTGTTTGTAGGGATTCCTTGATGAGCTTCTTGTTTTCTGTCTAGAAAGTAAAGTGGATCGGTTTTGCCTTTAATGCTGACTGACTAGAATCTACTTCCTTTTCCCCCCATTCACGTTAGGGTGGGGATTGGACTGGAAGAGCTGTAGGATCTCTTTATTTCTGATCTTAAATGAATTTTTTCTTCAATGCCCGGTTCTTTGGTTTGGGAAATGTGCTCAATTTGTACCGTGCTTTAAATGTACACAATGGTCGAAATTGCTACTTTTCTTTAAAGTTAGATATAACATCTTAAGTAAAATGTCATCTATAAATCAGGCACAGTCTGGGGCCTGGAGACCCCTCTTGTCACTTCCTTCCAGCTGTGTCTTCTTCCCTGGCCACATTGCCCCTGGCCACATCTCCTCCCCAAACCACGCCGTGTCATCCGCCCACCACCTCACCTCTGGTCACAACACCTCCCTCCCGGCCACATCACCTGTGGCCTCACTGCCTGCCTCCCTCCTTCCTGGTGGCCTCCGTGGCTCCCACTGTCTGCCCTCCCGAGGGTCTGTTCAAGGCTCCTTCCCCGTTTTCCACTCCTGAGTGTGGGTCTCGGGGCCTAGATGTTTCACAGGATGCAAGTTTCTTCCCTTCCAGCCGTGGGTCTCTGAGCGACAACTCCAGAGAGGGCACTAAGCTCTCCTTACCTACCTGGGGGGCCCTGAGCCCTGACCACCGACCACCAGGGCTTTTCTGCAGTGTGTGGGGCAGACTCATGCATGAATTGGACTAAAAAGATGCTTCCAGGAATCCTTGTTTTAAGTGCACTGGAGCAGAGATGGGGAGAGGGGACCACCTGGTTTGCTCAGAATTTGGTCCTGATCACAGCCAATGAGGCAACATAAGCACCTCCTAAATGAAGCATTCCACACACTGATTTTACACATGACAGAAAGGCTTCACACAATGAGTGAGTTTGAGCTGCATTTGAAGGAAGAACAGGTCCCTGTAGGTGGAAATGAAAGGTAAGCGTGACCCAAGCCATCAGCAGCAGCGGGGGTGGGGTGGTGCAGACTCCCCATGGATGGTGGGCATGGCTGAAATGCAGGAGAGGGCAGGGGTGCGAAGGAACAGCAGGGCGGCAGTAAAATTCCCCTGCAGAGAGGGGACGTGACTGAGATATTATCACATGTATACAACTGAGAGATGATTTGAGGAGGATTTCTGGGAGCCTGTGGGAAGAGCACGTGGTCATCATCAGTTCTCGGGATCTCTTTTTATGAAGTGAAAATAGTCTTGCCTCTGCCTATCTTGTGAGCTGTTGTGACGATCAAATCAGATAATCTTCAGCGAGCCTTGTAAATGCTAAAGCTTATGACAGACTGTTCCAGCCCCCTTGTCTCTACCCTCCTTTCCTCCTGAGTAACGTGAACCCTGCTGGGTACCTCACTATCTGCCTGGTTTCCTCCTCCATAACGTGAGCCTTGAGTACTTGCTGGGTACCTCGCTGTGCACCTTCCTTAGTAACGTGAGCCCTGAGTATTTGCTGGGTACCTCTCTACCTGCCGTACAGCTGGCTGTAGAATTGTCAAACGCACTTGGCTGGCACATAAGCAGAAGTGCTCGCTGGGCCTTGGGAGGGCTTTGTGACATGTGGGTGCCTTCTGTTCCCTGTTAGGCTGGAGCTGCAGGAGCCCCCCTAGACCAGATAGAGGACCAAGGCTGTGGCCTCGGGGTGGGGGCTGGGGGAGCTCCCTGGGTTTATTGTGTGGGTGAGAGCAAACTTCAGTCCCGCTGTGGCATTGGGATTCAGGGTTCCTTCTGGAATGTTCTGAGTGAGAAACAGGAAGTGTGCACAGGTGCGTCTTCTGTGGATTTTATGGTTATCTCTTGGGAGAGCACTGGTGCCTCTGAACTATGAACCTGCAGAACCACTTCTTCCACTAACGGCCGCCTTTATATAAAGAATGACTTACAAAAGATGCCACTTCAGATGGAGGTATTTGCAGGTGTGGCCTGAAAAATGAACAAAATGACTTTCATCTCAAGGAAAGTACCTTACATTTTTCCCAATGATAGACATTTGAGCTTTCCAGTGAATATTAAAACATAAAAATCTTGTGTCCACCACTTTCTCATGTGACCAATGGTGATACTGACGTGGGGTGTTTTTTTTTTGTTTTGTTTGTTTTGTTTTGTTTTTTTTTTTTGGGACATATAATGTGGAAGCCGCTCATAACTCTGAACCAGTATTTTCTAACCAATGTGTGATTACAAAATCGTGTGCTGGTAAAAGCCATTCAAGTGCAAGACCGACCAGTCGACTTAGAAGGAATTGGGGCAGAAAGGCCCGTCGACCAGAGCACAGACTCTGTGTTGCAGACAGCCTGTACGGAAGTGCCACTTGTTACATTTGGCAGCAGAGAATACCTAAAATGATCTGAAAACACAATGAAAATACTGCTTCCTAATTGTATATCAGTAGGGGGTCGGACTTTCTTCATAAACTTCAGCCATGGCTCTGCAGCCCACTGAACGCAGATGCAGGCATGAGAATCCTGCTGTCTGAGGTGCAGAGATGTTAGGTGTTTTCACAGTAGCACAAACTGTTGCCACGCTGCTGCTTATTTTGGAAAATGGTTTCTTCTTTAAGACTGTGTTAAGATGTAATGACTTTATCCTTGTAAAAGAAACTAAATTATGTTCTTTTTTTTTTTTTTTTTTTTTTTTTTTGAGACGGAGTCTTGCTCTGCCACGCAGGCCGGAGTGCGGTGGTGTGACCTCAGCTCACTTCAACCTCTGCCTCCTGAGTTCAAGCGATTCTCCTGCCTCAGCCTCCCTAGTAGCTGGTACTACAGGTGTTCAGCACCATGCCAGGCTAATTTTTGTATTTTAGTAGAGACGGGGTTTCACCATGTTGGCCAGGCCGGTCTCGAACTCCTGACCTCAAGTGATCCACCTGTCTCTGCCTCCCAAAGTGCTGGGATTACAGGCATGAGCAGCCACCACTCCCGGCCTGATGAGAAAGCTTTTTTGTGCTCTTTAATAAAGTGCAAAGGGTTCCTGAGACCCAAAAGTTTGAAAACCACTGGCTTGAACCGACAAAATTGTCCATGATTCTTCAGTGTATCTTCTAATCTGTTGATGGAGAGAGGACAGCAAGGGTTGCTTTACTTTTTTCCTTTCACAACTCAATGGTGCTGGGACAACTGGGGTATCCACATAGAAAAGGATGGACTGGACCCTTCCTCACCCTACACGCAAAGCTCAACATGGTTCCAATGTAAGGAGCTGACTGAGACCCATTCTGTCAGTCTGCTGGGTACCATAACGGACACCACAGACCGTGCGACTTAGACAATAGCATCTTATTTCCTTTTTTCTGGAGACTGGAAGCCTGGGATCAAGGTGCGGGCAGGGTTGGATTCTCTGGGGCCTCACCCCATGCTGTGTAGACAGCTTCTTCTCTGTGTCCTCACAGGTTTCTCTTACGTGTATGCAGCACTGAGGACTGTGTCTAAATTCTCTTAAAAGAACACCAGTCATACTGGATCAGGCCCTACTTTTAAGATCTTATGGGACCTAAATTGCCAAGTTAAAGGCCCTGTATGTAAATACAGTGACATTTTGGGTTTCCGGGGTTGTGACTTTAACATGGAATCTTGGGGGAGGGGGACAGTTCAGCTCATAACACCTTTAGGGGAGAATCCTGGAGAAACTGTTAGGTTGGATTAGGCAATGTTTCCTTGGCTGAGACGTCTAAAGCTATAACAAGCAACTGAAGGGAAAAAGACGGTATCAAAATTAAAAATGTTCAATTCAGAGGATACTATTAAAGTAAAATGACAACCCACAGAACAGGATACATTATCACGATAAGGACCTGATATCAAGAATATATTCAAAAACTCTTAATAAAAATCCAATTTAAAAATGGACAAAGGATTTGAATAGACACTCTCCAAAGAAAGACATATAAATGCCTTAAAAAGCACATGAGATGTTTAGCAGAATTCGTCATCTTAGAAATGGAAATCAAAACCACCGTGAAATAACACTTCACAACCACCGTGATGGGTGGGTAAAACCCCAGTATTGGACAGTGACATGTTGGTGAATTGGGGAAAACTGAAATCTTGATATATTGCTAGTGGGAGGGGAAGTAAAATGGTGCAGTTGATTTGGAAAAGTCCGACAGTTCCTCAGAAAAGCATGAAATCACCGTACGACCCAGCAATTTCACTCCTAGCCATATGCTCAAGAAAACTGAAAACATTTTTCCAAAAAGTATGTCATGCCTGAATCTTCACAGCAGCATTATTCATAGTAGTAGAAACAGTCCAGGTGTCTGTCAACCGGTCACTCACTGAGATTCCACTCACCTTAGACGTGAAAGATGTCAGCACCGAAGGTCACACCAAAGGTCATGCACTGTACGATTCTCCTCACAACAGGTGTCCAGAATGTGCAAATCCAGAGAAAAGGAAGTTGGCTGGTGATTGCCAGGGGCTGGTAGAAGGAAGGAGCCAGGTGCTGACTCTTAATGGGTTCAAGGTTTCTTTGGCCTGTGGTGAAAAAGTCCCGGAATTACATACTAGTGGTTGATGTGCAGCTTTTAGAATATGCTAAAAAGACTGAATTGTATTCTTTAATATTGGGGCTTTTGTGCTTTGTAAATTGCTTTTCAATTTAAAAAGGAATTCAAGAAGTTATTTGGTGTTGATATGATAGTATCCAAAACAAGTTACTATGTAACTCACGTCCCCAGCGTTAAACTTCATTTTCTGAGGATCTTGAAGTGTTTGAGGCTAGGAGACACAACGATCCTATACTGTATGTTACACCCCATCTTACTGATTTCTATCTCACATAACCATATTCAGGAAAAACCGACATGTAAATGTGAGCTGAATGCTATGCAGAGGCACATTCCTCTTACCCGGATGATCTTTAGTGGTACAGTAAGAGATGAGATCATAGCAACGTTAGTTTAGTTAGTTTAATTTCCATGGCAACAGGAATTTGGCACATGGGATGAGTTAGATCTCCCTGCACAGCTCCTAACGGGGTTGCCCATTTCTGTGTGGTGTCTGTGTATATTCTCGCTGTGGAAATAAGTGATAGCACCTGCACAAACACTTGTCCAGAAGCGCACACGAAGCTGGTGAAGGCAGAGGACAGGCGAGAGGGAAGCATGGCTCAGCCCTGGCAAAGAAGACCGTTATTCCAAACGCAAAATATTCAGGAACACAATCCTTGGGAAGACTGGTGATGTCTTTAGACCTCACCACTATCGGGTTGTATCTGTGCAGCCAGTTACCAGAGCCGCAGAACGGCGTGTGTTGGTATTGGTGTCATCACTCAACGATTCTGACTTTTCCTGGTGCTGAGGATGACTGCATATGGCAGAAGCAAAGTGCTAATCTAGCACAGGTCATCATATCCAAGTTCTTTTCTATGAAGGCGGGCAGGGTTAGGAACCACCCCACCCCACCCCACTCCCCAATCCTATAAGAACTGGGATCTGATGATCTGTGCTGTCGAGAGAGGCAGGGTTAGAACACCTCATTCCTCAATCCCATTGTTGAAAATAATAGTTGGATTGGGAGGGTTTTTACTCCTAAGGTTGAAGCCGTGCATTTCTGGAGCCTGGGCTGTCAGTCATGGTGGCTGGGGAATGCTGGGGCTGCGGTTGTCTGGCTGCCGGTAGCCCTGCTGGTGGGTCCTCCCTCTTTGACACCGTTCATTTCTGAAGCTTGCTTTCCCCGGTGTTGGAAGTAGCAGCACTGGAAGAATGGCCGCCTTCCTACAGTGAAGCTCTGGCAGGAGAGGAGAAGATACGGAGCGTCTGTTCAAGGACGTGACGTTCTGGGCACCGCACCATGCGTTCTGCTTCTCAGCTGTGCCTCCTGGTTGATGTTACCATCACCTGGCATTTCCCAGGAGGTAACTCGCGAATGCCACACTGATGGAACAGTGCGGCTCGAGTCCAGGGCCGCTGGAGCACATCAGCAAGGTCAGGCTGGACGCATGTGCTTGCTGACAGGAAAATGACAGGAAATGTCATGTCAGTTCAGGAAAATGACAGGAAATGTCATGTCAGTTCAGGAAAATGACAGGAAATGTCATGTCAGTTCAGGAAAATGACAGGAAATGTGTTTGCTGACAGAAAAATGACAGGAAGACGACAGGAAAGAGGCCCATGAGGAGAGGAACCAGTAGATTCAAGGCAGTTAACCGAAGGAGCGAGCCATCACAGGCTGGGAGGACACCCCAGCCACAGTGGATGTCAGCGGTGGTGGCTGGACTCGGGGTCCGTGAATGTTGCATGATCGAACGTGTTTGGTACATTCTCAGCTCCTGCCCAGGTGCCTCCCAAGCATCGGGTGTTGTGGCTCCCCACACCCTTCCCATCTGTGTGTAGCATGACCACCACCTTCCTACCGTGTGTTTGTCCTATCACGGCTGCTGTGCCTAACGGACGCTTTGCTTTCCAGCTACTTTCCTATAACCAAAGCCCTTGAACGACTTTGCGTTTCAGTAGACGACAGGGTATTAGTTTTTCATGATTGCTCTGAGGATTTCCGAAAGCAAATGTAACTTACAGGATGGAAGATATTGGAGACAGTAATTATAGATGACTTTTCTCAGTTTTTTGATTGTGGTAAAGTTACACAGCACTCTATTTTTAACTGTATGGTTTTGTGGCATTAAGTGTGTTCACACTGTCGTGCTGCGATCACCGCCATCCATCTCCAGAACTTTCTGGTCTCCCCACGCTTGAAACTCGGTCTACCAAACACTAGCTCTCCTCCCGCCCCAGCTCTGGTAAGCACTACAGGTTGCTTACAAAATAAGCTTTTTCAGTAAGAGAAGGGGCAAGGAAAAGAGCTCTAAAGACTGTCTTGAGATTTGAGGAAGTGTTTTAGGTTTTGTTGTGTGGTTCCCGGTGTAAAGGAACTATTGAAGACGTGGGAAGGCGAAGGTCTGTGATCTCAGGAAGTGCTGGGCTGGGCAGCTTTCCCACTGTGACGGGGGCACTTGCCCTCAAACCTGCCTGAGATAATCGCGTGAGGATGGTGCTGCATTGTGACAGCTCTGAACTTGGTCTCCTTGAACGTTGCCAGGTACATAAGCTTTGGCGGTTACCATCTAGTGTCTGTGGGAGACCTAGAATTTGAACATTGTTGACTTTAGGACACACTCATTTTATAACACTCTACCTGTTCTCATCAGTAGGAAATATGCTGTGTCCTTTTTTTTTCTTTTTTTTTTTGAGAGGGAGTCTCGCTCTGTCGCCCAGGCTGGGGTGCAGTGGCCGGATCTCAGCTCACTGCAAGCTCCGCCTCCTGGGTTTACGCCATTCTCCTGCCTCAGCCTCCCGAGTAGCTGGGACTACAGGCGCCCGCCACCTCGCCCGGTTAGGTTTTTTTTTTTTTTTTTAGTAGAGATGGGGTTTCACCGTGTTAGCCAGGATGGTCTCGATCTCCTGACCTCGTGATCCGCCCGTCTTGGCCCCCCAAAGTGCTGGGATTACAGGCTTGAGCCACCGCGCGCGGCCTTTTTTTTTTTTTTTTTTTTTTTCCCTTAATATTCTGTGTTGCTGTAACAGTAGTTGCAGCGGACGCTACTTCTGGTTCATGGTCATCACCAAACACAAGCTTCAGGAAACCGTGTGAAAAATGAAGGGGAAAGTGCTTTTCTGCAAAGGGCTTTTTTGAACATCCTGTTTTTTTCTGGAATATCTATTTTGGTGTAAAACGTTTTCATATTTAGGGGTTTGTAACGTGTTTTATACTGGTTAGCTTTGAAACCCCATGTTTTTGCATGCCATGGGGCTGCTTTATCCTGTTATTCTATGATATAGCAGGTTGGCAAAACTATTGGTTATTTCACTTTAAAAACCAAAGCAGCTTACAGATTGAGTGTGATTCTTGTAAGAAATTAATTGTAAAATTGATTTGTGTTCAACAAGCTTACTGGAATGGCTAGATCCGTGGACAAAAAGATAAGAACATGTCAAGTCTCTGGGCCAGGAAGGACTTCCAAATAATACAAGTGATACACATTAATTTCTTAACAAAAGATTAGATTTAGTACATAACTGTTTAAAACCTCCATATTTTCTATTATAGCCATTCCACAGTGCCCATGGGGGTGGGCTGCAGGACTGCCTATGGAATCCAAGGTCTTTGGGCGTTGAGGTCCCTGCAATAAAATGGCATCGTGTTTGCATATGACATATGCACATCCTCCTGCAGACAGTCATGTCAGGGTTGCTCGTAACAGCTATACCATGGACATACCATAGTTGTTTAATGAATAATAAAGTCTGAATGCTTAGTACAAACACATTAAAAAATATGTTGATCTATGGTTGGTTGAATCCACAGGCCTGGAACCCGGGGAGAGAATACAAACTCTAGAAGCAAAACGAACAAAGCACTTGAGGTCAGCAGTGACGGGTGTGGGATCACACTGAATCTCATGTGTTTTGCTGTCTGTGTCACTGTGTCCCGTGTAAACGGGAATCATTTGTAGCTTAAGATAAAATAGGTAACAGGAAACACTACAGAGTGGGCACGAAGGCGCGCCCCTCATTACCCCGTGTTACAGCCAAGCGTCTGCCTCCTAGGGAAGGATTTGTTCTGTGGGGAGACTAGATGTTGATGATTTCCGGATGTGTGAAGGGAAACTCCCTCCGAGAAGCGTGGCTTTGGCCGGAGCACATCAGACGAGAGTTAGCGTGGCATGGAGTTTCCACAGTGGCCCTCAGGCCTGCTGCTTCTCTCCTCTCCCCACCCCTGGCCCTGACGCTTACCAAGGGAGGCAAGTTCAGCTCCAGCTGAGCCCCGCACAGGGCTGTGGGTCTCTAGGGCAGGTGCCCACCTTCGCCTGAACAGGCTGTGTCAGAGGAGGGTCTGGCTGTACTTGAGCTGTGAGAGATGCTCTCAGAGATCCAGCATCCTGAAAACCCAGGTGCTGAAGGTTCCTCCTCTTCCACCATCCTGCGGGGAAGGGGGTCTTATCCTGCTTCCCCTCAACCCGAGCTGACTTCTTGTCTGTTCTGTACACCTAGGTTTTCAGAAGAGTTTTGTTAATCATCTAGCTGACAAACAACCATAAGGTGACAGCCTGGGAGGGTAGACGGCGCTGGAAGGTAGTTTCCTGAATAACAGCGTTCAGTTTCCTGTTTTGCCATCATTTGACCCAAGGCCCCAAGATAATTGAAATATTGTCAGCCAAACACCGATTTTTTATCTGAGTTTTTTTTTTTCTTTTTAAGTTATGGGTGCAAACTTATAACCAGGGACCTGACAAAAGAGAAGGATTTATTTGCAAAGTGAATGTCGGGGATGGTTGGCATTTGCCAACTCTGACTAGCAGGGACCCAGGCTGCTTCCGTTCTGCCGCCCGACTCCTGACCCTCCAGCTCCTGCCCCTGTTCCCACCAGCAGGAAGAGGAGCGGGAAGGTGCCTTTTCCCCTTTAAGGGGGTGAGGTGAGAGTTGCACCTACCACTTAGCTAGTCCCTGGGGTGATTCTCCAGCATGGGTGGGAGTTGGGTTTGGAGGCCTGAGCCCCGTGAAGCTGGGGTTGCTGTTCCCTGAGCAGCAGGAAACTGGACTCTGGGAAGTGGGGTCAGAGGGTAGCATCCTCAGGAGGGGCCTCTCGTCCCGTTTGACATCTTCACTGCAAAAGGGGGTGTGGGCTTCATGGTCCATTGACAAATAGAACGTTACTTTTTTTTTTTTTTTTTGAAGCACATAGAACCCTAATTCCTTTGGCTTTTACTAAAGTGGCATTTTGTAATTCCACATGATTTCATTGATATACTCGCAGGAGAGAATGCTTCCTGTAAACCAGAAGGATCTCTGCGACAGTCCTCGATCCATAGAGAGTTCATTTTCCCAAGGTTATAGACACAGCCTTAGGGAGGGGTTGAGGACACACTGCGGCAGCCTCAGGAGGTCCTGGACATGTGTCCAAGGTGTTTGGGGCACAACTTGGTCTTACACATTTTAGGGAGACGTGAGGAATCAATACATGTGAGACGTACGTTGGTTCAGTCTAGGAAGGATGGATGGCTCGAAGCGGGGAGGGGTTTCCAGGTCACAGGTAGATCAGACAAATGCATTTCTGGTGCATCTTTCCAGAGGAAGCAGTCAGATCCGCATTTATCTCCGTGTGCAGATGGTGACTTTGAGTTCTGTCCTCTGTCCATGAGGAATTTCCTTGTGGATCGGTTGTGAGGGAGGTACGTGGCTTTTCCCCCCACCCCCAGTAGCTGTCTCTGTTAGGAAGAGCATGGGAGGCAGGTTTGGTCTAAGCTCTTCCTCACCTTGACGTCCCTTTAGCGTAGTGATTTTGGGGTCCTGAGATGTAGTTTCAACTTCATGTTTCTGAATACACTGGCACTCTAAACAGTGTTGTAGGAGGCATCTAACTTACTTAGAAGAAGAAGAATATTTGGAAACACTTGAGCACCTTCGTCCTTGAGAGAACCAAGCCTTTGTTTAGTTTGCTTTGCCCTGAGGCTGTTACGCTGTCCCGGGCTGTGCGGCCTTAGAAAGCTGTGCCCCTGTGAGCTACTGCCTGTGGAATCTGGTGACTTTGAAGTTAATCCAGCAGCTACATATTTTGGAAAGCAGATTCCCTCTTAAAGTGTTGGTGATTATGATTCTAGCACTAGAATTTCAGTGTGTGTTTTCCACCCTTCTTACTTTGTCTCCTCATACACTGAGATGCTGCTGCATTTGCCCTTAGGCTTCACTGAGGGAGGGTCAGTTCTCACCCTTTCTTAGATATTGATCTTGAACGGACAGAATCGAGATTCAGGAAAACTCTCGAGCTGGGAGAGTGTGCTGATATCTATGTAAGTGGGGTTCATGTGTCAAACTCAGGTTTAAGAAAAACCAATTCTAGGCTGGGCATAGTGGCTCACACCTGTCATCCCAGCACCTTGGGAGGCTGAGTTGGGCAGTTCACTTTTGAGCCCAGGAATTCAAGACCAGCCTGGGCAACATAGCAAGACCCTGACTCTACAAAAAATTAAATAGGAGAGGTGATGTGCACCTGTGGTCCCAGCTACTCGGGAAGCTAAGGCTCCCCACACACAAAGTATCAATTCATGCAGTGGCCAGTTCTGCTGGGACCACCTGTTAAGACTACTCTGGGCCTCATGGTTTGAGAAGCGTCTGTCCAGGGTCGAGAGGGAGTAGCTTGAGGGCCTAGAAGCCAGTTCTTGTGGTTGAGCGTGATTGCGGGTGTGGAGTTGGGGGCAGGGCTCTCCACGGCATGAGTGGGTAAATGGATGGGCTTCCAGGACGAGCCCCTGTGACTTTGCCTGGTTTACATCCGTCCAATACAAATCCACAGGCTCTTACTCTAGAAGCTTCTGCTGGGGCTGATGGACTGGCCTGGGGACAGAGGGTGCCCTCAGAGCCTCATGGTGCCGTCTGGTTTAGGAAGAGCACTTAGTCACCTAGATCTAGAATTTATGGCACTACAGGGGACTCCTCACACTCAGAGCAACAGCCATCTGCATTCTAGACTTGGTTCTAGGCAAAGTATTTTGGAGCCTGTTGGTAGGTACCCTGTGTTCTGTTTATGTGTAAAACAAGTTAGAGTTATAACTAGTTAAAACCTATTTTTAAAATTTTGCCACAGAATATGGCAGTTGTGGTGGAGCCTGGCCAGAGACCCCCACACTGAGACGCTGTTGCTTGCTGGGGTTGCAGGCGTTGCCTGCATCGGCTGCCCCTCCCGGCGTGTCTGTGTTCTTGACACGGGCGCCCATCGAGGCTCGGCCTGTGAGAATCGTGCCACCGTTTGTCTCCGTGTTCCTCTGAGGTTCCGCAGACTTCACGGTCCCGTGGCAGAGCGTACGGTATCTGCTTGCATCCTGATTTCCCCAAACCCCAGGACAGGCCAAGAGTTCCTTACACACAACTGCAGAGGGCCCCGTGGCGTGGATTTGCAGAGACACAGCCTTTCCCCAGCTTGGCCTTCGTCTCCAGAGTTGGCTTTAGGGTGATAGAAGCTTCCTTCAGACTGGGGGGCCTTGAAGCTTTGGTGCTAGGAATTCGGTGAGCAGCACGGATGATACCCCGTTTCTCTGCATTTGTAGCACTAGTTGTTAACACGACCACGAGATGTACAGAGGAAGGAAAAAGGAGGTTTTATTTTCAGAGTAACACTCTGTGCTTTGGGAAATGTGGTCTTGGGGGAGCTGTAAGCACACGCCCCTCAGGAGGGGAGGAGGCCGCGGCGTTACACGTTCCGGGGTTTGTTGGCTGTGTGTGTTCATCGTGCTCAAGGAATGTCTGAACGTTTACAGGGAAAGTGGGGTTTGTTCATCCGGTTCGTGCAATGTCTGAACACTTACAGGGAAAGTCTAGCACACATGCAGTGAGTTAACCTGTAACATCCGTGTTCGCCTTGGGGCAAGTGTAACATTTGAAATGAGGTGGACTGGGCGTGTCATGTACAAAGGTGAGCTGTTGGGCGCAGACGTTTATGCGCAGCCTCAGTCACAGCCAGGACTGGCTCGGGGTCTGCAGCCTGTGGCGGGAAAGGACACTCATGAGGCCATTCTGTCCAGTCGGGGCTGCCGGCAGGGTCCCAGGGTGGGGCTGTCTGGTCGGCCGGCATCTGGAGTCCACCCAGGTCCAGTGGGCAGCGTTCCTCTAAACCAGGCTTCTGATTGTGGAGGAGACTTCATGCTGGTTAACACACTGTGCAGGAGTAATGTTGTGGGGCTTTGGGGTCCACCTTCCCTATGATGCCGGTTACATTTCTCTCCGGACCTCACAGCCACAGAGATTGCACCTCGTCTGGCAGCAGGGGGTGCCATGTTGACATAGTAATTTATTGTATTAACCTTTTTATTGCTATTTTAATAACCATTTTTTTTTCTTTTTAAAGAGATAGGGTATTGCTGTGTTACTCAAGCCAGTCTTGAACTCCTGGCCTCAAGCAATCCTCCCACCTCGGCCTCCCAAAGTGCTGGGCTTATAGACGTGAGCCAGTGCGCCCAGCCTACAGCCACGTTTTTAAAACTCAGCAGTTTAAAAATCCTATTCCTTTTACCCCCTCAAGCAGGCTGGTTGGCCTTGTGCAAACTGGGGTGTCACGATCTTAGCCCCCCTTTTATTTTTACCTTTGGCCTCAAATTCTGATGAGAACAGCAGTTACAAAATGGGCTTTAGGTGATTCTTCCGTTACTAAAGCCAGAATTCTCACCAGGTAGAGATGTTTGTCCCCAGGATTCCAGAAAGCTGTTTTGAATCAAGCCCGTAGGAAATAAGTAAGGAACTAAACTCTTGGTCCTCTGCTTAGTACCAGGGGAATGGGTTAGTTGCTGATACCCTTTGATCTGTGCTCACGTGCTGCATCTCATCACGGGAAGCAGAGTCGCCCTGTGGAATAAAGCCCGGCTCAAGGTGGCGCGTCGAGACGCTTGGGGCTGTCAGTCCCTTATACAGCGGCAGACTTGGAGACTCAGTATCGCGTGCAGAGCCCAGGCAACCGGAGTGCATCCACTTTAGAGACCACATGGATGGTCGGCAAGGTGGATGTCCGGGCATATGGCCTTGACAGGCCCACTGCGAGGTGAATTAGGAATTCGTTAGCAAAGAAATCAAACTCGCCTTTGGGTCCCGACTACTTGGAAGGTTGAGGCGGGAGGATTGCTTGAGGCAGAAGGTCAAGGCCGCGATGAGCCATGATTGTAATACTGCACTCTGGACTGGGTGACACAGCGAGACTCCAAGTCAAAAAAAAAAAAACAAAAACAAAAACAAAAAAAACAAACCTTACTCTTCATAGCAAGAGGGAGAATTTATCAAAGTAACTGCAACAAAATCTTAGATGATGTAATTTCAGTGGCTAAGTGAGCTGTCCAGCCCACGTGGCTGGCTCACAGCGCAACAGAGCCAGGTGCTGCTGCAACTGCCCCCCCACCCCGATCGCTTGTGGACATTTTCTGTTTTCCCATATCTCCCTTTTGGATACGTAGCTCGCTACTTTATAGCTAAGCATCAGTAAAACAGGTTGTCTATTTTGAAAAGTAACTATTTTGTCTTTTAAGGACAGAAAATGAAGCAGGTGACAATAGCATGGCGACCTGGTGAATAGATTTAGAGGAATATTTAATACTTGGCACCACTCTGATCCCTTCTTCTCTCATGCTTAGTTACAGCTACCGCCTCCTAGGACAGAACACTTTGAGCTCTGTGAGTAGGAATTAAACATGTTCTAAATCAGAAGTTTTAGTTAAGCAGTATTTTATGTGAATGCCCAGATCCTAAGCGTTCACTGTACTGGTGTGTGGTGTTGAAGAAGGAACGAGGGCTTGGGGCTGCGTTTATGGTGCAGCGTCCGGGTTCCCATATGTGAGATGAGGGCCAAGAGACACGGCCTGGAAGGTTCAGACTGTGGGATTGAATGGATCTACCCACTCCTGGAAAGCCTCAAGTCTAACTTGACTTGGGCTGGTTTTAGGGAGATGCTGGCAGCGCTGCCCTCACAGGTCACTGGGAGGGGCTCTGGCACCGTCCCCGTCAGGTGTCTCATGATCAGCCCAGCTTGCTCATCTCAGAAGCTGTTGGTCGTGTTCTCGTTCCTGTTGTTCGTTGCGTGTTATTTAGGTTCTGTTCATGTGGGGACCTAGGAAGTTCCACAGTGAGAGGAGAGCCGCTGAGCCGCCTTCCTGCCTGGATGCCAGCCCCACGGAGGACCGTAACTGCTTGAGGTTGGCTTCTGCCCCCGGCCTCACCTGTGGAGGCATTGATGCAGTGGTACTTTCTAAGCTCCTGGGGCACACAGTGCTGTTGTGTGGATCCACAGGCTACTGTGGCGTCCAAGCACGTGCTCCCGGAGGAGAGGACTCTGCGGGCACTGATAGTGGGAGCTGGCTGAGAGTCGAGCGAGTTGAGACTCCCTGTGACCTGCACAGCTGCCATTTGCACAGCCCCTCCTGACACCAAGATGGTCGTGCGATAAATGCACAAAGCACATCTCCAGCAAAAAGCCGCCGATTGTCCATATCCAGGATATCCACCACGGTGGCTTTTTGGTGTTAATACGATGAATGTGAGCAGCAGGTGGTCTGCGTCGAGTGTGACTGTGCCACTGCAGTTTTGTTCTCATGTCTTGATGAGCATGAACGGTTCCTGACGAGGGTAGGTAAGGATGCTGTGACCTGAGACTCTGCAGTATTGTAGCTTGAGGAACCAAGGAGTTTTTCTGTCTTGCAAAGCCGTCAGGGAGGATGTTCCAGGCTGGTGACTGCTCCATGAGGTATTTAGGGATCCAGGTTTCTTCCCGACCCCTGCTCTGCGTTCCCAGGGACACGGCTGTCCTTGCCGTGGTTGGGAATGGGTGATTGCCATGCTGGCGGGGGAGGCTTAAGGTGAGAGTGGCCGTGATTTACCTAATCTACATAATGACAGGGAGCCTGGGAGTAAAGTGTAGCCATGGCCTGGAGGATGGATGATGGTTGTTGGTGAACGACTGGCTGCACTCACCGCAGCTGGCCCAGGAATGGGGAAGGATGGCTGAGTATGCCGTTCAACGGTACCTGGTTCTTTCAGATTTGACTTCCTTATGGATTTTCTGCTGTAAAGAGGAGAGAGCCTGTGGTTCTAGGCCAAGCATCTCACTCATCTCATAACATCTTGTATCCCTCAGCCAACATTTATGTCAAGTTTTAGAAGTCCTATCAAACTGGCAAGCATTTCTCAATTTGGTTTAACCATTGGATTTTATATCTGTGTCTGCATCTCTATTTTACATCTATGTGGTTATTTGACACTCTGTAGTACCTTTGTAATAGGTTCTCTTTGGTGGAAGTTACTTTCAACAAACCCTTGCTGCTACTTGAATTTTCAAGGTTGCAAGTAGAAAGGAGAGAATAAAAACCACATCTTCTCTAATTTTAAAATTTGTTGTTTCTCAAATCACACCAGAAGTACAGATATTACAAATTACAAAAGCAGCCAGAATCAAGGTTAAGAGATTTCTGGGCGATTCTGGCTAATCAGCAGTATTTGCTGAGGTGTGTGCAGCAGAGCAACATGCCAAGAAGCCCGCGACGGGGGAGAGTTGGGAGGCCAGGCTGTGACTTCGGAGGTGTGTTGCCTCAGGGAGAGGAGCTAGATGTAGAGAGGATAAATGGCCACAGGTGTGACCACCGCCATCCTTGCTGCGGTACGGAGGCCTTTGTACAGGGGCCTTTGTGAGCTGAGTTAAAAATCAAAATTGAGAGAGTGCAATGCATTCTTAGTTTTTAAAATAAAATGCTAATAGAGAACGTTTTGTAAGAATGTAAAATGTTACATCTTTGTTTAGAATTTAAGAATAATAATTTGCTTCTGAGATCTTTGCGACTGAGGTTCGAAATCTTAAGTATGGTTTTTTCTTCCATGTTTTATACATATGCACGTGTACACATATATGTAAGGTATATAAAAGGAAAATAAGCGTGTCTGTATTCACATTTATATACACTTCCATAATGTGTATACTTCTAGTCACACATAGGTCTAAGAGACTATGACGTGACTTGATAACCATGAGAGGGTAATCGCGCCTCCCGCGTTCCAGGCCTCACACAGCCCGTGCCAGGTTTTGGAAGTAGGAGTTTGTCTGCAGCCACTTCGGGAAGCATGTGGTTGCCAGGATTGCCTAGAGCTCCAGGCTGTCTCCAGTCCCAGCCTCCCTGGGGTAGAAGCTGCCCTACCAGGGGCCTGGACATGGACGTTAGGGCCTGGAGCCAGGGAGCGCTCCTGAAGTGGGGGGCTCCCCTCACGGCTGGGCATGACAACCGAGGATAGGAGGCGGAATCAGCCTCGGGCCAGTGCACGGCCTCCCTGAAGTGCTTGCGGGAAGCCCCAGCTGCACTTTGATGACCCCATAGACAGCACCACACTCTGTGAGATCCCCCTGGCCCACCCCTCAGGTTCCTAAAATGATGAAGGTTTCCTGAGCTCTGAATTTTTAGGTCTAGGCTAAAAAGTCCTGGGACAGGCTCACAGGGTTCTTTATGTAGAAATGATGAGTGTGCTGGTGACTCAGAGCAGGCACTGTACCCTCACTCCAGGGTCCTTTGTGCCAGGTGGAAACGAGCGTGTGGGTCACCCAGAGTCCCTGCATCCTCACTCCAGTCACTGCTCTTTGGTTTCTTAATTAAAAGCCTAAAAGCCTTGATAATGAAAATGTATTCTCCCCAGAGAGTAGAGTTTCCGGTTATGGAGGCTCACCAGTAAATGCCGTGCCAGGTCAAATATGCTGAGATCTGGGCCAGGTCCTGCTTCCTGCCCACGGCCAAAGCAGGTACTTCATTTGGGAGGTGACCCGGGGGATATCTGAGAGGTCCCCGAGGGATGAATCCGCTGGCCTTCACATTCTGCTCCGGCCTCCATCAGCTCCTTCCTACCTGCAAACTGCCGGCTTTGACGTTGCCATCATTGGAGATATGTTAGGGACTTGGTATGGGTTGATGCCCATAGGACCAGCAGATCGCGAAAAGGTGGGAACCAGGGCTGGGAGGGTGGTGACCACGGCCAAACTGAGAACCGTGGTGGGCTGGAAGGTCCATTTTCTGTCTGAGGTGTTTTTTAAAATAAAAAACAGTGTCTCAGGGACATGAGAGGGGAGGCCACAGACGGGGAGAACGCATCTGTAAAAGACTCATCTGATAAAGGCTGTTATCCAAACCGTGCAAGGAACTCTCAAAACTCAACAAGAAAATGAACAACCTGATTAAAAATGGACGAAAGACCTGGACAGACATCCCAACAAAGAAGATACACAGATGGCAAATCTACACGTGGAAACATGACCCGCGTCTTATGTCATAGGGCGAGGCGTCACTGTGCACCCATCGGCCTGGCCAAAACCTGAACTCCGACACCACCACGTGCTGGTGGGTGTGTGGGCATCAGGACCCTCACTCATCGCTGGGGGAAGTGGGGCAGCTCCTGTGGGAGGCAGCGTGGCGGTTTTCCGTGGAACTTAGCTCTCCGACCACAGGAGCAATCACAGTCCTGGACGTTTACTCGGAGGAGCTGAAAGTTTACTTCCATGCGGAATTGTGCACACAGACGTTGACAGCAGCTTTATAATTGCCAAAACTAGAAAGCAACCAAGATGCCCTTCAGTAGGTGAATGGATAAACTGTGGTATGTCAGATACTGGGATATTATTCAGCACTAAAAAGAACTGGACCCCTAAGCCATGAAAAGACACAGAAGGATCATAAACGCATGTTGCTAAGTGAGACTCCAATCTGGAAAGGCTGCCTGCTGTCTGAGTCCAACTACAGCACAGTCTGGAAAAGGCAAAGCTGTGGAGACAGTCAAACAATCAGCGGCTGTCAGGGGTTGGGGAGGGGAGAGATGAATGGGAGGAGCATAGGGGGTGTGTAGGGTGGGGCAGCAACTCCAGGTGGGGCTTTCATGGGGGATCCATGCCGTTCCACGTCTGTGAAACCCACAGAGTGAGCAGCAGCAGGCCGAGTCCTCGTGTGAGCTGTGAACTGTGGGTGGTGGTGCCGTGTTGATGCGGGTCTGTCGGTCGTAGAGACATGCTGGTCTGGTGAGGGCAGGAGAATGATGGAGGCTGTGCCTGTGCTGGGAAAGGATATGTGAGGACTCTCTGTACTTTCCTCTTGATTTTGCTATGAACGGAAAACTGCTTTTAAAAACGTCTATTGAAAAGGCAAACAAAAGAGTGCTGGCCAGACAACATCAGTGTGAGGGTGTGGCCTGTGTTCTACGTTCAGAATTTCCCTTTTAGAATACACATATCTAAATTTTTCAAAGTTAAACCTTTGCATTAAGTAACTCACTACCAAGTTACAGTATCAGCTTGAGCGCTGCCAGGATGGCCAGGATCCTGTATCCTGACCGGCTTCTCCCCTTACAGGTGCAGTTGACGTCCATGGCCACATCTCAGTAAGCGGCAGGGCTGGAATCAGGAGTCAGGCTTTGCGGGACAGAGAGGAAGTGAGATCTTGTAAGCACGTGGCTGAGGGCGGGCAGGGAGGAGCCCATGGCGCAGGGAGCCGGCAGGGATGACTTTTTGACCAGTTTTCCTTATCGCTGAGGCCTTCTTAGACTTGGGGAGTTGGGAGTCCCCACTCTCGGGTGCCTCAGAAACCAAAGGCTGCTTGTAATGCTCAAGTTCCAGATGCCTCAGGGGAGGTACCTGGGTTGTTGGGTGCAGTTCCGTTATTTGCTGCTTGGTGGGATTTGCCCGCAGCATTTCTGGTTGTTTTTAAGAGCTGATGTTTGAGCTGCTTAAAATCACATATGGATGTCGATTTATCTATAAAAGTTAAGAATGGAATTTGAGTGCAAAGAGTTGTGAAAATGCTCAAGGTGATGTACTAATGTATACATTACATTTGTGGAAGTATTTGAAAGTGCAGGATTTACATTAAACACTTCTCTTGATTTTTGTAATATCTACCTGTCATTTTCCCATTTGATTAATAGATGTCAGAGGGCTTAAATTTTGAGTGCCTGAATTCACTGAAATTAAAACTTCTTACATCAAATGTAATTGAACTGAATGTAGCAACAGTGCATACTTTTAGAAGTACTGATTTAAAAAAAATATATAAAAACACATATCCATGAACATGCAGATGGGGGCAACATATTAAACCATGGAAGTAGAATTAGTATTGTTTTCTGAGAAGACAAATTTTTAAAAAGTCAAGGGGTTTTATAACTTTCTAGTTTCCAACTTATTTGCCCTAAAGTGGAAGATTGACAGCAGCAGAAGAGGAGATCCTGGGCCAGTGCAGGCTCTGGGAGCAGCGGGGTGAGTGCTGGAAGGAGCTGGCTGGAGGCAGAGCAGGGAGGTGCTCAGGCAGGCCAGGACGGCCTCAGGGCACGCGGCTCAGTGAGTGAGAAAAGGTTCACATTTCTTGGAGAGCCCTTGACTCTGCCCACAGAAAACCCAAACTCCTTCCAACGGGGATGTGCATCTCATGTAAAAGTTGTTACTCCCAGAAAGAAAACCAGTGGAAGTAGAAATTTTACGTATGCAGAAATTACTTCAAATTTGTTTCTAACCTTATCCTTTTCTTCCCCCATCTTAATGTGTGGTGACTTTCTGCAGGTGACGCACACATCTTAGGAGAGCGCTGTATTTCAGTTGCTGTTGGCTCTGATGTGACTTTGTGGTGTCCGATGTTCTGGTTCTGAGGTTCTGCGCAGAACGTGGCTCCTCCCTGCTGAGTGTTGCTTGTTGAAGGCCCGTGTGGAAACTTTTCCTGTAAGCTCGTTGACCGCAGCAGTCTTGGTTCAGAAACCTTTGGACCTCCTGAGACTTCACACAGCCTTCTAACCTTTCTAGTGTGACCTTTTCATTTTACTGTTCCCCATTAACCCAGATGTTTTCCAGAATGTAAGTAATCTGCTGAATGCAGGGTCGGGGGTGCCCTCCGTTGGCTCTGGGGAGAAGCATGGCTGTTTCTCCGGGTGGAGCTTCCCGCCCACCATGGTGTGCTCCAAGCCGCAGCAGGGTTCTTTGGCAGAAATAATCGTCGAAGGCCTGCGTGGTATGGCTGTGGGTATGCGACCTCGCGGCCATACCGGCCCCTCCCCATCAGTGGTACCACAGAGAGGAGCAGGGGGAGGCCTGATGTGCTTCTGAGACTGCGTTGTCCGTGTGTAACTAGACATGCAGAGAAAGTGTTGGAGATGAGCAGGAGACGGTGTCTGTCCCTGATGAGCTTAGCCGTGCCCTTGAGCGGGTCAGGTTTCTGTGCGGCTGATCTGGACTCAGCCTGGCTGTGCCAGTGCAGATGACTGCTGGGCTTTGGCAAGGCTGCACCCACTGTCCGTCTGAAACGGCCCCCTTCCCAGGCTCGCTGTGCCAGCTGGGCGCCCAGGCCTGATTTCCCGCCAGGACGGAGGCCCTGTGTATGTGTTGGGGAAGGGGGAGGTGGGAGTCCTGCTTTATTGCCGTATCCAATGCCACGTGGGGTCAGCACTCAGGAAACATGTGCTGTGTGGGTCAGCGATTGAGTTCAGAAACCTGGAAAATTCAGCAGTGTAGGCTTTGGCCATGACCTGTCCAGCCCTGCGGCTCTTTGTTTCTGTCTCTGAATTTCCTGCCATAGCATCCTCCTCCTTCCAGGGGCCCCTGTTCCCATATGGCTGTTGGCAGCTTCACAGGTTCCTCTGCCTCCCCTCCCGGGCCCTGGTGTGGCTGGGGCAGCTAGTAGCTATGCAGATCCCACAGCCAGTAGACGGTTGGTGCCAACGTCTTGGGCCTGGGTTACCTGAGTCAACGACTCCAGTACATGGCTGAGCTTACCCCGAATGTCTGGATCGGAAGGCCTTGGGTTGCAGAAAGGTGGGAGTTCGATATCAAAGGACAGCCTGCAATGCAGAAGGGGAAATGGCTGTGCTGGATGGCCAGCTAGAGGAGTCTGTGCAGAGCCTGGGACCCAGTGCAGACACAGAGCTGACATGGGCAATGCAGTGACACGGCCACCGTGGAAGTGGGCAAAGTTACAGGCTTCAGACCGATATGGAGGGGCTGGTCTAAAACAATCCTCATTTTCCTTTAATCCTAGCAACTGCTGGCTTTTGGGGTGGGGAAGTGAGATCTGTGGTGGCCGCGAGGAGAGACAGGGATTTTAATTAAACCCCTCTTTCTGGGAGAGGGGAGCAGCCTTTTCTTTAGGACGGTGAGCATCGTCATCTCAGGCAGCTCAGGCTGCTGTAACGAAACACCATTGACTGAGTGGCTTATGAACAACAGGAATTTGTTTCTCACAGTTCTAGAGGCTGGAAGGCAGGATCAGGGTGCTATTGGGTGGGTTCTGGTGTGGGCTCCTTCCTGGTTGGCACATACCTTCTCTCTGGCCCTGATACAATGGGAGGGTGAGGGATTTGCTGGACCCCTTTGTGAGGCACAAATCCCATTTAAGGGTCTCCAGCCTGAGGAACTCATCACCTCCCAAAGACCTCCTGACAGCATCACATTGAGGGTGAGGATTTCAACCTGTGTTTTGGGGGGCAGGCAGTTCGTAATCGTCACCCTCTTTGTGTATTTCTGACTCAACATTGAGTCTGCCTTTGGCTCTCCAGGGGACAGAGCCTGTGTGGACACTGAGCAAGGTCAGAGCTGCAAGCATGTGCACATCGGGGGCAAGGGAGCTGCCAGGGGTGTGAGAAGGGGGTTTCAGCGTCAATCGGAGCTGCTTTCCTGGCAAATGTACTCATAAGCTATCCTGGCAACATTTGCTTTTCACGAAGAGTCGATGAGGCAGTGGGGGCAGCAGGCGGTGTTGCCAGAAGCTTGGAACTGATGGGCAGCAGAGAAGGGGCAGAGGCCACGACCTTGGGGTGGTCAGCAGTGCCAGGTGTCTGCCCTCCAGGACTCACGCCTGTGATTGTGCGGAGACTGAGCCGACCGGGGCTTGCCGGCCAGTGTGGCTCTCATGCAGGTGATTATCGGGGTTGGTTTCTATGTAATGTTCCCTCAACCTCATGCCCCCCCCCCCAACAATTTCTGTGCCTAGCAGAAATCATGCTGCATTTCCTTGATGAAGCCTTGAGTTTCCTGTGGAGATGTAGGAATAGCACGATTTGGCTCACGTCAAAATACTTTGCAGTGAAGCTGCACGGAAGAGGTTTCTAGGCTTCCATTTGACGTTTTCAACAATGCCTGAGTGTTACAGGACTGTCTTGCTTGTTAAAAAGCACCAGATGAAAAAGGCTAGTAGTTAATTATGGAGACTTTTTACATTAGCACAGAGACGGTGGCTTGAGGCAAATTCAGTGTAACGTAGGTGTGTTTGTAAGCCGTCAAACGGACCATCTCTCTGCGGGCGACACATGTTTTCCGGTATTGGTTTTGTTCTGTAAAAGGATGACTGGCATGCGGTACAGTCGTTCCAAAATTCACCTGGAAGGTGTCCACATGGTGCTTTGTTTTCTCCTGACATTCTGGGCACCACGAGGAAGTATTCCTGTCTTCAGCACTAGCAGGAGACTTTTCCTGAACACCTGCTCCTCTTTGGCGTTGTGGGTGTGAAGGGGTCAGAGTGACCCTGTCTTCATGGAGCTTTCAGACACCATGGGGATAGTGTGGCACAAGTGTCGGGCTCAGGTGGGACTCAGGTGGGACAGAGGCTTTCCCCAGAAAACAGCTGCCGATTCCAGGACGGCCCTCCTGCATCATGTCTGAATTAAGGCTGTTCTATTACAGCAGGGGTGTCATGTTAACTGGAAGTGCGCTTTTGTTCTGGGCAGTAAGTAAATTAATTGTACATTTGCCAAGGACAGTGAGGTTTGATTTGATGAATCCAGTAGGGAAAAGGAGAAGGGGCGTGGCTGGGTGGGGACGTGTGTGATGGGAGCAGAATGGAGCAGCCATCCAGGCTGTTGGGATGGAGGGGCCGCGCCCGCATTTTCATGGGGTCTGTCGCTGTTTGTGCCACTAGACCTGAACCTCTGTCTCTACAGTAGTAACGCATCATTCACGTCCCAGCAGGCCAAGTCCTCAGGAAAATGGGGCCAAAAAGTAGAAAACCATGACCGTAGAAGGCAACGGCACGTGACTGAGCTTTCTGGGTTGTGCGTCCTTGTGATAAAAACAGTCCTAACTGAGCTGAACACCAGAATGAAAACGAACCTTCCTCCGTGCTGAAGTCGGAAGAGGTGTGCTTGGCTATCCGCAGTGCCTGCCTGTTTGGGCGGTGATTACTGCAGGTCACACGTGCTGTACAGGAGGAGGGCAGTGAACTCTGGAGCCAGGCTGGCCGGGTGCAAGTCCCAGCTCCATAGCCAGCTCTGTGATCTGGGACAATTCACCTATGTCCTCTGCCTCTCGGTTTCCTCCTCTGTAAAAGGGGGGTAATAGTCGCATCTATCTGAAAGGGCTATGTGAGAATTAAACGACCTTGTAAATGTAAGGGGCTGAGAACAGTATCTGCTCTTGGTGAGCAGAAGGATGACCAGGAGGTGACCAGCAAAATACCCCTTTCGAAGCCTCAATACTGTTCTGTAGTGAGCAAAGACATAGCTCCTCTCTGGACGAAGCCATTAATAGTCGATCCTGGCAGGCAGAGTGCAGATTCCTTCAAATCAGAAATTTGAACTCTGGCCAATGACTGCTGTACTGATTAAATCTTAGGATTTGTTGTTAATGGTAAAGTAGTCTACAAAAACAGAAACAGTCTGAAGGAGTTTGAGAGGGTGTGGGCTCAGCTGCAACCTCTCCTCCCAAGGCCGTTGGTCAACATCATCTCTAGCCCTGTGGAAAGACAGAAGCAGTGAAGAAAATGTCGGACAAACATTTGGTGTGTTTGTACACTTCTCCCAGAAATCCTAAATGCTTTGCATGTTTCAGCTAATAATTCATTAAAATGGATTATGCTGACCATTTTATAACCTACTTCACTACTCTCCTGTCTAAATCCATCCCTTTGTGACACATTTTTTTTACACTTGGCTCATTTTTTCAATTGTGTTTGCTGTCTTACTCCCATGTAAAGGATAAATGTGCATGTTTGTTGATTTGACTGAGACAGCTAATGCTAAATGTCTGTTCCTTGAATGTTGACTTGTGATGGTGTCATTTAAGTCTCTTCTCTTACCCCTTGAGTCAGCAAAATATTCCGTGTTACTTTGAGCAAAACTTGCTCATTAGTGTTATGGAGAGTATAAAAGCAAATGGAATAAGTTTCCTGCCTTCAGGAGGATTGAAATCTCAGTCGGTATGACAGCATGGATGGGAGTCAGCTCAGTTTGCAGCTTTTAAAACATGTTGGAATCTTTCCTCTGCCACTTTTGATGGTGAGACCCTGAGCAAATCATTTCCACAAGCATCATGCTCTCCATCTATGACATGGAAGTAAAAATAGCAATCTTGACAGAATTGTGATGACTACAGACGTGTACCTAACCTCTTATTTACTGCCTCCCGATAGAAGATATTGTAACTCATCCCATTTGAGAGCAGGTGGTGATCACCCCATCCTGTGAGATTCAAGTATAAGTATCTGGAATCCCCCATCTGCAGGTGAGGAAGACCCAGCAGCCCTCACAATGTCTTCTGGAAACTGGATTTTGTTTGAAGGGTGAACTGACTCCAAGTTTCTTCTGTTTTCACGTATTGTCCTTCCTACGTGGCTCCTGGGGTTTTTCCCTTCCTCCCAATCTACATTAACCTGATAACAGCCAGCTATGTTTTCTAGAATTCCCCTAAATTGACTCATGCCAAATACTGAATACAGTAGATTGTGAGGGGTTCATTAAATCACGATAGAGCATCCTAAGAAGGAAAGTAGACACCTTTGTTCTTAAAGGGTCTTCAGCTATCCCACCCTGGAGAAGGTTGCTGATTTCCTTTTCTCCTCGGGCAGTCTTGTTACTATGCATCACTTCTTTTCTCTGAGATGGAGTCTCGCTCTGTCACTCAGGCTGGAGTGCAGTGTCATGATCTTGGCTCACTGCAACCTCCATCTCCTGGGTTCAAGTGATTCTCCTGCCTCAGCCTCCCGCGTAGCTGGACTACAGGTATGTGCCACCACACCGAGCTAATTTTTGTATTTTTGGTAGAGACAGGGTTTCACAATATTGGTCAGACGGGTCTTGAACTCTTGACCTCGTGATCCATCCACGTTGGCTTCCCAAAGTGTTGGGATTACAGGCATGAGTCACCGTACCCGGCCTGCATCACTTTTTATGCCTCGTCTTCATCCTTACAGCTTCTCCTTCCTAGTGGCCTCAACTCCCAACCCCGGAGTACGGGTCACAACTGTCCATCTTCATGCACCACAGCTTAATTCCCCTTCTTCTCCTCCCCACCATGCCCTATGGGCTGCTTTTCTACAACCAGAGTGGAGACCCAGGGAGATCTGCTAAACTAAGACAGTGCTCACCCCTGGGAGAAAAATCTACTTCCCAGTTCTCAGTCCTGCTAAACTATTGTTAAGATAAAGAAGGACCATGATAAATCCTATTGGCTAAGAGAAGAAGATTCTCCATGTTGCCATAGGACAAGAGAGGAGGTGACAGAATCTGCAGCCATTTGGTCGAATATGTGATATGTGAGTCATTCTGAGGAATACGTTAAAATTCTGTAGTCAGATCTTGGAAAATGGTAGTTCCAGCAGAGGGAATAATATAACAAAAAACCCAGGCAGAAAACAAGTGTGTGTGTGTGTGTGTGGAGAAGAACAATAATGTGATGTGAATGAAGGGTTCGGTGTCATGAGTGAGAAATGGCTGACCGAAAGTAGGGAGATGCAGAGAGGAAGATACCACGGGAAGACTGAACATCACATTAAGTGATTTAGGTGATTCTGCCTGCAGTGCAAATATTTTGGGCTCTGAAGTGAAGTCATCAAAAGGTTTACGTCTGTAATGGAGGATTGGTCTAGATAGCCTCTCAGATCCCACTCGGCTTTGAGATCCTTGATTCCGGGTCACACCTGCGGGTCTGGAGGGCAGTTCTGCAGGGTCATGAAGGAAGGATTCCAGGAGGCTGGGACACGAAGGGCATTCAGGTGACCACATCAAGAGATCAAGTGGGGTAACAAAAGCCTGAACTAAAAGGAATGCAGTGTAAATATGAAGGAGAAAGAGGAAATGGGAAACTTACTAGAAACGATAAGTAGAGAAAAAGGGGAACGTGTGATTCCAAGGTTTAGAACAGTATTTGTAAGTTACAGTCCCACAACTTCTTGCATAAACAGTATCTAAGAGAGTCATTTTAAGAAGAAGAGCAAACTTCCAAGTTCCACTGAAAGACATCAGCATCTCTGTGGAGTGAATTGGGGAAAGAGAATGAAGAAGTCTGCTCAACTTTTAGACACACAAAATGTGAATTGAATTGCATGAGTGACAACAATGTGAAGATATTTAACAGGAGCTCTTTTTTCTCTTTTTGGCCTACGGTATTTAATCCTTCTATCATTATCGTCCTTTCTCTAATTTGATGTCTTTGAACCTTTATTCAAAAATCTACTACGTATATGTAACATGTTTGTGAGATTATTACTAGACCCTCTAGGAGGTTTCATTAACCCAGTTTTCTCTTATTATACCAATACCACACTATCTTGGTAGTTCAGGTAAGTCCTCCACCGTTTTATTCCAAGTTGTCTTAGCTCTGTTGGGTTCTTTAAATTTCCAGACACATTTTGGAATCCGCTAGTTCATTTCTACTGAAAAATAAAAATAAAAATAAAAACCATGCTGTGATTTTGATTGGAATTGCATTAAACCTCTGATCCACAAGCGCAGAACTGACATCTTAACAATATTGAGCCTGCTGATCCATGGACACAATATATCACTTCATTTATTTAGTTCTTTAATTTATTTCAACATCACTGCCTGCTTTTCAGTGTATAGATCTTACACATCTTTTGTCAGATTTAGTCTGAGGTATTTCATGTTTTGATGTGCTATAATATTGCTTTGTAAATTTCCATTTCCAATTATTTCTTTGCCAGTGTATAAAGAGATATTGCTTATGTGTTTAGCTTGTATCTTGCAAGCTTTCCAAACTCACTTATTAGTAAGTAATTTATTATTATTAGCTTTAGTGGCTTTTTGTGATTTCAGGAGATTTTCCACACAGGTGATCACGTCACCTGCAGATCCAGATAGTTTTAAATCTTTTCTAATAAGGGTGCATTTTATATATTTTAACTTGCCTTATTGCACTGACTAGACTCCAAAAAAATGCTGAAAAGCAGTGAGGAAAAAGTCATCAGGTGGGATGGTAAATACAGCCCCTGTTCTTCCATTTTGACCTGAAGCACCCAGTGTGATCATTTTCTCATTTGATTTTCGTGAGGACTTTTTGTTTCCTTTTTTTCCTTTATTTTTAAAAAATACACTATCTTTTAGGCAGTTTCACCTTCACAGAAAAATTGAGGGAAAGGTGCAGAGAGTCCTTCTATATGCCTTCCCTTCCCCCACGTGCACAGCCTCCCCCACTAAAAACTCTCCTGCCCAGAGGGAGCGTTTGTAACAATTGAAGAACCGACGTTGACATATTGTCACCCAGAGTCCACAGTTTACATGAGGGCTCCGTCTTGGTGCTGGTTCTATGGGTTTGAACAAAGGTGTCATGACATGTATCCACCATGATAGCATCGTACAGAGCAGTTGCACTAAAATCCTAAAAATTTCCATGTTCCACCTCATCATCTCTCCCTCTTCCCAACACCTGGGAACCACGGATAGTTTCACTCCATAGTCTGGCCTTTTTCTGAATGTCCTTTAGTCTTTTCTGATGGGTCTCTTTTGTGTAGCCGTGCATGTTTAAAGTTCCTAAGTGTCTTTTCATGGCTTGACAGCTCACTTCCTTTCAGTGCTGAAGAATATGCCATTGTTTGGATATATCACAGGTTATTTATCCACTCACCTAGTGAAGAACATTTTGGTTTCTTCGTTGCCTCCAAGTTTGAGCAATTATGAATAAAGCTGCAATAAAATTAGCAATTATGATTAAAGCTTCTATAAATGTCCGTGTGCAGGTTTTTCTGTGAACACAAGTTTTCAACTCCTTTGGATAAATACTGAACAGTGCAATAGCTGGATCACATGTTAAGAGGATATCTCGTGCCCATCAATGATACACTGGATACACAAAATGTGGCACGTATATACCACGGAATACTATGCAACCATAAAAAAGAATGGGTTCCTGTCCTTTGCAGGGACATGGATGAAGCTGGAAGCCATCATTCTCAGCAAACTAAACTAAAAGAGGAACAGAAAACCAAACACCACATGCTCTCACTCATAAGTGGGAGTCGAACAATGAGATCACATGGACACGGGGAGGGGAACGACACACACGGGGGCCTGTTGGGGGTTGGAGGCAAGAGGAGGGAGAGCATTAGGACAAATACCTCATGCATGCAGGGCTTAAAACCTAGATGATGGGTTGACAGGGGCAGCAAACCACCATGGCACATGTATACCTATGTAATAGACCTGCACATGTATCCAAGAACTTAAAGTAAAATTTAAAAAATAGGGAGTATAGTTTGGTAAGACAATGTGATAATTTTACAAACACAAAACATGTCATACCCACTTCCCCACCTCCCTCAAGTGCTTTCAACAGCATCCTGTTGCTGTTATTAAGAGAATAAAGCATCTACCATCATCTCCCAGCCCCTGCCTGCCTGCCTTCATTCTTGTCTTGTGCCACTTTCTCCCGTGCTTACTTCCTTGCACGTGCCTGTTTCCTGCTGCAAGAGGCATTCTGCAGCACCCCCATCTCTGTTTAGACCGTGGTGTCCCTACACTCCACCGCCCTCAACAATCAACCTCTACTTCTCTCCAGACTGCAAGGGGATCATACCTTCCAGAATGCATCGGTTTTCTACCTCTCATCCCAAGATACGCCAGATTCTTTTACAGCATAAATTTAGAGAACCCCGCTTCCCTTTCTTTGGTGTGCTTTCCTGAATTCTTCATCAGAAACCCATTAGAGTGATTGTCTTATTAGTGCCCATTCTCCCCATCAGGCTGCAGGTTCGTGAGAGCAGGGGCCACGGTCATGTTGGTGAACCACGGTATTCTCAGTGACTATCCATGTGCTTAGAAAGTATTTGCTGAATGAGTAAATGGGTCTGCAGTTCCAACCAAAGCTAGAAGCTTGACTTTGGAAGAATGAAAGTAGATAACGTCTCCAAAGCAGACCCCATAGCATGAGAAAAGAAAGGAAGAACGGAGGCAGAGCTGAAGGATGAATATCGGCACAGGAGTAGGTGAGAGTTCCAGAAATGCTGGGTTTTCACGTGTTTTTACTTACCTCCTATCTGTGTTTCCATCTCTGTGTAGCGTGACTCTCACATCCCTCTCAATTTCTACATTTCTTTACTGACAAGGACAGAGGTAGTGCATTGGACACACTACTAACCAGCATACTCTCTCGGACTTGCAAGGAAATGTAGAGAAAACAATCTAGAAATGGTATCTCAGAAGAAAAAAATATCAAAAATATGAGAATAAATGTGGGAAAAAAATCAATGTTTAAAGACAACTTCTCAACATATTTAGGTATCTCTGGGACCTAAAATTTCATCAGAACTCCCCACACTTCTTTCTTTTTACATTGCTCTGTGTGTGTGTGTGTGTGTGTGTGTGTGTGTGTGTATTCAACAGAAATCTACCAAAAAAAAAATAATAATAATGCTATTGCTAGAATAATGCTACTACAGGGGAGAAAAATGTAATCTTTTCTTCCACCCATCTTAGCTTCATTGGTTGGGGTTCCTATAACAAAAGACAGATGAACCCCCAAAAAAGCAAGCGGAGGTTTATTAGCATGTATATTTCATATATACATGGGAGATACACAGGGAATGAGGGAATCTCAAAGAGACAGCTCAGACCTTTCTTTTATATAACATCTTCAACAAGGATAATAAATGTTTCTAGAAGTGCCAAGACAAAGTAAAAGGACTTTGGGTCATTGGGGGCAACAAATTGTGGGAAGGCCAATAAATGATAGATTTTTGTGTAAATTCCTCTGGTGCTGTTTCCTGAATAAGGGTCTGAAGTTGTCTACAGAGATTGAGCTGCGTCCTTTCTGGCAGAGAGGGGAGAAAGGGCACTTTTGTCTTTGTATAATATGATTATGTTGTGTGCTTTTCAGAAACTAGAGGGAAGGCCAGAGCGCTTCTTAATTGCTTTCAGCTCAAAATATTTTAGCATGGCGTGTTGTATTCTCTGCACTGTTCCTGCTGCAGATATCTCTAAAGGCATCAGTCGCATCCACAGCACTACTTGTGGGGAAATATTGAGCAGAACTGGAATCAAATGTATAATTCAGCCCCATAGAATCTGAGCCACAGGACAGAGAGAACTGCCCGGGAGTCAAAGCAGACACTGAGCAGCTGACATTCTAAGAGTCTCCTTCCAGTAGATCGGCGCATAAACTCAAGTTCTTTTCACAGATTTGTCTGTTTCTTTTTTGGAAAAAAACATAACCCTGTAGCGAAAATGTCTACTTCACAGTGCACCAAAACATCTGGAGCCTTAGCCAGAAGCAGCACAGACCCAGGCAGCCTGGTGATGTCCGGCGGGGGCAGCCCATAAAATCCATCAGCATGTGGCCCTGCGAGCCGCCACCAGTAACATATGTTTACATGCTAATGAATGTCAGGCTCATTTAGAACAAATTTGCATCCATCAAAGTCAAACAGCGAGCAGAGCAGCACATTTTCCTGTGTGTCAGTGGCCCCTGAGATACCAGGGAGAACTTGAATTGCCTGACCCCTTCAACTTCCAAGCATCCCAGAGGGAAAATGCAGACCCCAGGAAAGGACTGTGCTGGAAACCATTTGTTCTTACAGATGTCCGGAGTAGTCTTGTGACTGACCCAAAAACTCCCCTCTGAGGGTGGGGGAGACCTAGGTTAGGAGAGGGTGAACCGTGCTGCCTTCTAAGACCTTCCTTCTAAGGGAGGGTGGGAGAAACCCAGAGTAGGTGGAGGTGAGCCATGCTGGCAGGACCTTCCTTCTAAGGGAGGGTGGGGAGACCTAGGGTACGTGGAGGTGAGCCATACTGGCAGGACCTTCCTTTTAAGGGAGGGTGGGGGAGACCTAGAGTAGGTAGAGGTGAGCCATGCTGGCAGGAACTTCCCTCTAAGGGAGAGTGGGGGGACCTAGGGTAGCTGGAGGTAAGCCGTGCGGGTAGGATCTTCCTTCTAAGGGAGGACGAAGTGTGCTTTGCTAGACTCTGCGCTTGAGTCTCAGCGTGGCGGACCCAGATGGGAGCAAGTCACTTCTATCCTATGATTCTGGGTGTCCTCATCTGTCATGGAAGGTTTGGTTAGATGAGCTTAAAGTCACTCCAGTTGCAAAGCTGTGTGACTTGTAGATACATGCCAGTGTGAATGACTCACTTCACTTTTACAAGTTGCACAGATAGCCAGGCTTCCCCTTGTATCAGTCAGGAGGTCCCAGAAGACTTTGTCACAGGCAAAGAGGTGATTAAAAGGAGTCACTGACGGGATTCTTTGGAGATCGGTGGGCAGGGCCCAAGGGAAGTGAGAATAGCACTCCCCAGATTATGGGCAAGGGATGCCTGGGGAGGGGCTGCTAACGTGGACAGGCATGAGTAAGAGAGGACTGAGGACAGCTCCTCTCCCTCCTCCACCTTCTACCTGCTGCCAGCAATGAATCCAACCAGCAGCCCTAGGCCAGGCCAGGCTCCCAGAGTCAGAGCCAGGAAGAAGCCAGGCACATGGAGAAGCCACTGGTCCCCACCAACACCAAGGGTGCAGTAAGAATTTTGATGGAAATATTTAAAAACTCATTCAACAACTTCCTATCTCCCCAACCAGCCTCTACATATGATTCCACCTTTTCCGACTCCTGAGCCATCCTCAGGGGTGTCACAGGGGTGGGGCTGCCTGCTCTGCCCAGGGCCTGGGACCCTCCAACCTTCGGAGGTCTGGAGTCCCCTCTCCCCTCCCTGGCAGCAACTGTCTTCTCTGCTGTCAAATTATCACTTCCATCCTCCCACAACACATGAGAGTTTAAGACGGGATTTGGGTGGGGACACAGCTAAACCATATCAAAGGGGGGACCTGGGGCTTCCTCATGGGGCTCTGGCATGAGCTTGGGTGACACAGGTTATAAGACCCCATCTGCTTCAGGTTTAATTGCATACCCCAATATTCCCAGGTTGTAGTCCTAACCAAGGACCTCAGAATGTGTCTGTATGTGGAGATAGGCCTTTTAAAGAGGTGATTAAGGTAACGAAGTCATTAGAACTGATGCCCTTGTAAGAAGAGATCAGGACACAGACATCTATTGAGGGACAACCGCACGAGGACACAAGAGAAGATGCCATCTGACAGTCAAGGAGAGATGCCTTAGGAGGAGCCAGTCCTGAACCCACCTTGACCTTGGACCTCCAGACTCCAGGACTATGAGAAATACATCTCTGTCTTTTCACAAAACTGCCTGTGGCAGCCCAACCAGAGCCATGCGCCATCTTTGGTTCTCAGAAATTCCACTTGTTTTTATACTCCTGGATTTTAGGAGGCCCCTGGATGACCAGCATGTGGCTAAAGTTAGAGAAGGAGTTACTTGTGTAAGAGAGCCCCACACATCTCTGAGCGGACACCGTACAGCCCATGAGATATTGGGTGTAGTACCATCCTCTCTTCCCTAGGATATTAAGAACAATATCACAGGAGGGGTGTACAGCCACAGCCCCTGCGTCACTGGGAGCAATAGCATCTTCTCCCCCTCTCAATATAAGGAACAATATCCCAGGGTGGGTGTACATCCCCTGTGATATTGGGTGTAACGTCATCGTCTCCCAATGCGGATATTAAGCATAGTGTCACAGGGGGGTGTATACCTTCTCCGCTATCGGGAATAATATCCTCTCCCCTCAGGACTGTATGCAAAATATCGAAGGGGTTTTACAACTCTTGCGATATGGGCAGTAATATCATCCTCTCCCCACCTAGATGTTAGGAACTCTATCACAGGCGGCCGTACATTTCTTGCGATATTGGGAGTCATATCCTCTCCCATCATGGATATTAAGAACAATATTACAATGGAGGTGTACCACCCACTGCCATATTGAGAGTAATATGCTCTCCCCTTCGGGATATTAGGAACAATATTGCAGGAGGTGTGTACAACCTCTGCGATATTGGGAGTAATATCATCCTCTCCCCCTGAATATAAGAAACAATATCACAGGAGGATGTACACCCCCTGTGATATTGGGAGTCATATCATTTTCTCTCCCTCTGGATATTTGGAACAATATCACAGTGGGTGTGTACACCCTCTGCGATTTTGCCACTAGTATCATCGTCTCCCTCCCAGGATATAGGGAACCATATCACAAGGAGGTGTACACCCCCTGCGATACTGGGAGTGATATCGTCCTCTCCCTCCCTGGATACTAGGAACAATATCACTAGGGAGTGTACACCTCCTGCAATATGGAGACTAATATCATCCTCTCGCCCCCTGGATATTAGGAACCATATCATAGGGGTGGTGTACACCCCCTGTAAAATCAGAAGAAATATCATCCTCTCCACCTTTGGATGTTAGGGACAATATCACGGGGGAGGTCTACGCCCCCTTCGATATTGGGAGTTGTATCATCCTCTCCCACCCAGGATATAAGGAACAAGACGACCGAAGGGAGGTACACCCACTGCCATAGTTTCAATAATGTCATCCTCTACCCCCTGGCTGTTAGGAATAACATCATAGTGGGGTGTACACTTTCTTCGATATTGGGAGTGATATCATCCTCTCCCCGCTGGATATCAGGAACAAGTCTATTAATTATTAATATTAATAAATATAAGAAAAATTAAGAGTAATCATCGACATTAATAATCACAATAAAGATAGTAAAATAGTTAAAAATGTTAACGAGTAGCATTAATAATCAGTAGTAATATCACTACTAATAAAATAATGATATCAGCAATTGTTACTTAAATCAATATTAAGTGATGCTGGTAATAAAATAACAATATTAGCAATTATTTTAAGCATGCATAATCATATATTTAAAATAATTATCCATAACAGTATCCTATTAATAGTATCATTGATAATTGTTAATATCGATCATGGATGTTTAATAATTAATCATATTACTCCTAATACCGCAGGGGGTGTACACCTACCTGTGATGTTGTTCTTAATATCCAGGGACAGAGAGCATGGGATGTTGTTCCTAATTATCAAGGAGGGGAGAGTGTAATATTACTCCCAATATGACAGGGTGTGTACATCCCCCCCAAGGCACTGTTCTTGCCATTCAAAACAAGAGAGGATGACATGACTCCAGATATCGAAGAAAGTGCAAACCCACGTGTGATATTCTTTCTAATATCCAGAAAGGAAGAAGAGGATAGTAATCCTCATATGGCAGGAGGGGTACACTCACTCTGATATTTTTCCAAATATGCCGGGGGAAAAGAGAATAATTGCATTCCCAATATCGCACCAAGGGTTGTACACCCCATGTGAGATGGTCCTTCATAATGTTTCAAGGCGGGAGGGATGATATTATGACATATATGGCAGAAAGTGTACACTCCCCAGGGATATTGTTCCCATGATCCTGGAGGGAAGGGGATGATATTGCTTTAAATATTACAGAAGGTGTACATGCCCCCAGTGATATTGTTTCTAATTTCCACGTGGGAGAGGAAGATATGACACCCAATAATGCAGGGAGTACAAACAGTCCTGGGATATTCTTCTTAACATTCAGGGAGGAAGAGGATATTACTCCCAATACAGACGGGTGTACACCCTCTGACGGTGTACACACTGAGGGTATACACCCATCTGTGAAAGAGTTCATAATTTCCAGAGAGGGAGATGATATTACTCACAATATCATAAACAGGCTGTGAGTCCACCAGGGCCCCTAATAGCCAGCGGGAGGAGAAGGGGTGGCTATTAGTCCCCACCTTGTGGGGGTGCCTCACCCCCCTGCGAGGTGACTCCTAATAGCCAGAGGGGGAGAGGGGGTGGCGATTAGTCCCCACCTCGCGAGGGGTGCCTCACCGCCCTGCGATGTGGCTCTTAATATTCGGGGGGGAGAGGGGGTGGCTATTAGTCCTCACATCGTGGGGGAGGTCCTAAAATAAAATATATGTTAACTATTTAAAGGTGTGAATTTTATTACATATAGAAAAATGTGCGTTTAGCGTACAAATGTGTGCATTTATGTCAAATACATGAAAACACATAATCCAGGTGTTTCGGTTCATACCACTGTAGAGACTTTTCGGTTTCTTTTCATACAACTGCCCAACTGGGGCCCAGAGCCAACACCCACCAGCTGTGTCACTGCGTCTGTTGTTTTACTGTCACACACCGGCCCTACCCCACAAAAAAAAAAAAAAAAAAAAAAGCCATGGCACTTAATAAAAAATTAATTTTACAACGTTATTAGAGATGACTTGTAGTCCTCTTTGAAGAGACTGCAGCATGTGAAGGATTTCAAATACAACTGTGTTCTGGGTCTCCTGATCTAAGGACCTATCCGCACTGGTGGCTTTAGCAGTGCTTCATGCAAACTTCCAGAAGGCATGTGTGTCATGTCTAAGAGCAAACTAGAGTTCACGCCTCAGCACTGTGTGCCTCTTCTTTCTTCCGTCCCACGGGCACCGTCTTCTCCCAGGGAGCTGGTGCTGTGCTCTGAGGCTCTGTCCCACCAGTCCCTGCCAAGTCCCTGGGGCCACTGTGGAGAACCAGCCTCCGTCTGTCAAAGTGTGTTGTGCAGAAAACAACTCATCCAAATCTGTTTAAAAACCACACATTTGCGACGCCTCTAGGCCTCAGAAGGTGGAGGCAGACAGGTAAAGGCAGCTGCCATGGGGGCTGAAGTTCAAGCCGGTCTGTCCGGCGACTGATGGGCACTGTCTGCAGTGAGCCACTGCACATTTAGCGAGGCTGTCTGGCCCCTCACCTCTGCCAAGCCTCCACCCGTCGAGTCTGGCCTGGATTCTCACACGCCTGCACAGCCTTCATCTGGTTCATAACTCAGCTCACAAAGGGCCCCATACAAAGGCCCCCGTACCGCGGCAAGGACGGCGGTGGTCACACCTGTGGTCATTTATCCTCTCTGCATCTAGCTCCTCTTCCTGAGGCAACAGCACCTCTGAAGTCACAGCCTGGCCTCCCAACTCTTCCCCGTCCCGGGCTTCTTGGCATGTTGCTCTGCTGCACACACCTCAGCAAATACTGCTGATTAGCCAGAATCACCCAGAAATCTCTTAACCTTGATTCTGACTGCTTTTATAATTTGTAATATTTGTACTTCTGGTGTGATTTGAGGAACAACAAATTTTAAAATTAGAGAAGATGTGGTTTTTATTCTCTCCTTTCTACTTGCAACCTTGAAAATTCAAGTAGCAGCAAGGGTTTGTTGAGAGTAACTTCCACCAAAGAGAACCTATTACAAATGTACTACAGAGTGTCAAATAACCACATAGATGTAAAATAGAGATGCAGACACAGATATAAAATCCAATGGTTAAACCAAACTGAGAAATGCTTGCCAGTTTGATAGGACTTCTGAAACTTGACAAAAATGTTGGCTAAGGGATACAAGATGTTATGAGATGAGTGAGATGCTTGGCCTAGAACCACAGGCTCTCTCCTCTTTACAGCAGAAAATCCATAAGGAAGTCAAATCTGAAAGAACCAGGTACCATTGAACGGCATCATCAGTCGTCCTTCCCATCCCTCGGCCAGCTGAGGTGAGTGCAGACAGTCGTTCACCAACATCCATCATCCATCCTCCAGGCCATGGCTACACTTTACTCCCAGGCTCCCTGTCATTATGTAGATTAGGTAAATCCTAGCCACTCTCACCTTAAGCCTACCCCTGCCAGCGTGGCAATCACCCAGTCCCAACCACAGCAAGGACAGCCGTGTCCGTGGGAACACAGAGCAGCGGTCTGAAAGGAACCTGGATCTCTGAATACCTCATGGAGCAGTCACCAGCCTGGAACATCCTCCCTGACGGCTTTGCAAGACAGAAAAACTCCTTGGTTCCTCACGCTACAATACTGCAGAGTCTCAGGTCACAGCATCCTTATCTACCCTCGTCAGGAACCGTTCAATGCTCATCAAGACATGAGAACAAAACTGCAGTGGCACAGTCACACTCGACGCAGACCACCTGCTGCTCACATTCGTCGTATTAACACCAAAAAGCCACCGTGGTGGATATCCTGGATGTGGACACTCGGCGGCTTTTTGCTGGAGATGCGCTTTGTGCATTTATCGCACGACCATCTTGGCATCAGGAGCTGCAGCGCAGATGGCAGCTGTGCATGTCACAGGGAGTCTTATTCGCTGGAATCTCAGCCAGCTCCCAGCATCAGCTCCCACAGGGTCCTCTCCTCTGGGAGCACGTGCTTGGACGCCACAGTGTCCTGTGGATCCACAAAACCGCGCTGTCCTCCCTGGCCACTGTGCCTGTCCACTGTGCCTGTTGCGGCTCCGATAGTCCTCCGTGTCTACCTGTTGGGGCTCGGATAGGCCGCCTTGTCCGCCTGCGAGTCCCGTGCACTACAAGATTACGCCATTCCAAGGCTGCTCGATGAGGCTTCACACGGGGGCATTGTATTTCATTCACTGCTAGGTTCTACACTGACTTTTATGACCCCGGGGAAGGACTAAGACTTAAATAGAACAGCGGCTAGGTGATACAAACCGCCGCTGTAATCAGAACATACCAAGACCAGGCCACAGGAAGGAAGAAGCAGCCCTGGGCCGCAGCCTGTTACCAAGTCGCTGACATCTCTGTCCAACATGGATAAAAAGACCCTCTTTCCTCCGAAGTCTAAAGCAACATATCGGCCCATCTAACAGTAATTCTGTTGTACATTTAACTTCATCTTGCCCTTCTAAGTGACTGTTCACGGTCTTAACACCTGAACAAGAATTTCTCAGTTGCTGAACCACTGTTCGTTATTCAGCAGATAAAATGGCAGCAGATTGCACCCCAGGAAGAAACACACCCAGTCACGGGCACAGAACGGGACATCAGCACAAACCGTTTCCCAGAAAAAAACGCATCTCTGCTTTGGGACATACCATCCCCGGTCTCCATGAGCTCGGCGTTGCAGTACTTGGGCGCTGTCCGGGACCCCGTGGAACCCTGTGGTCGCTCCATCTGTATGGAGTGCTCTGAGGTGTACGTGGTTACGTCAGGAGGTGCAGAATGATTAACTGTAAAGAAGCACATCATGAGTGTTTCTGGTGGTTGTGGCGTTTGCTCTGCAGGTTGAGCAAGCCATAGCTCAGGAAGAGACGGGAGCGCAGACGCTCACCCTGGGGGTGCCGTGAGAAGCCAAAGCCGATCTCAGCCACGTCTGCCACAAACATCTGGCACAAAGGGGGACCCCAGCATAACTCATGTTGCCGAAAATGGAGTAGAGTTCGGTGAAACCTCAATTTCCTAACAGGAGCCACGTCAGCGGCATTTTAACTAGAATAACGTTAGACCGGCAATGGCAGGGCGCCAGGAAGCGTGTGTGTGTTCATGGAAGGGTCCCGTTTCCTGTCGGCCACCGTCCACACAGCCCAGGGCTTTACTCGCGCTTTGGAGCCCAGGGCCTGGAAATGGAAACCCAGCTCTGAAAACTTCTGGGGATTTGGGGATGTCCCTAAAGCTCTCCGTGCCTCAGTTTCTTCATCAAATGGGAACAGTAATGGCTATGACCATGTAGAATCGGGGCGGGGGGGTTGGCCAGTGTGACTATGTTGTGCCTGGACTCCTTAGAACACTCACGCACACATGATCACAGATGCTAAGTTCTCATTCACAGGCTTCTGATTATCTCAGAAGGTCAAATGCACATCTGACTTTTTACTTCTCTTCTTTTGCCACACAAAATATTTCTGCTCTTCAAGTTTCATTATTTTGTCACAGCTTTTCCAAAAAACTCCCAAACTTATAGAAAATTTCCAGATAGTCTAGGAGGATTATCTTTGTGCCCAATTAGAAATTACCGGAACGCGATCAGCCGAGAGTTACATTTGGGTCACACTGAGCCCTGACGTACATGAGTTAGGAGCCCCTCATAGTTTGGATAAATTAATTCTTTGTACTAAAACTTCCTCCAGTATTGAAAGGGTAAACCCACAAAGGGAGGCCCAAGTGCAGTGATCCATTTATTCAAAAATATGTGTTTTCCTTGGTAAGATTCTGTGCATTTTCTTAAAATTGAATAAAATCCGAGGATACAAATGCTTCCACCAAGTGGCAGAGGCGGTGTCTGGCCTCCTCGTTCACGTCTGGCAGAGCCTTGGCCACTATCCTGCAATCCAATATACACATGGAATTTTATTATGGAAAAATACGTAGCAGTCACACATTTCTGTTCAATGTTTAGCCTGCTGTGATTTCAGGTAGGGTTATTAACTCACATAAACGAGTGTACATGTTCCTGAAACTGTGTCAAACTGAAGTTTAACACTGCTTTGCCTTTGAGTACTACTTTGCAAACTTTTAAAGAGTATTTCTGTTTTCTCCTTTATACTCACAACAGTTGAGAGAGAAAAATTATTGTTTTCAATTTTTTTTCCCTCACTCAAGCCTAAAGCAGGAGAAGGGACTTCAAGATCCCAGCAGCAGTTATTGGGAAAAGTGAGACAGACCCAGCTCTCCTGACAGCAAACTCCTGTTCCAGACAGAAAACAGTTGACGCTTTCAGTGTCAGTGAGCACCGAAGGGGCTGGGACCCAAGTCAATCCCAAACACCTCTGGGTGTGAAGGAGTCAGTGATCTAGAAGTGAACATTCTGGGGTTCTGGGGTGTCTGTCGGCTATCTGATCACACATGACGTCCACCTGCTTCCCACTGAGGGTTTTGCAGAGATCAGGCTTTCCTGTGGTAGCTGGTGCCGGGAGGGTCTGAGCCTGCGGCTCGTGCTCCGTCATCGGCGACGTGGTACACAGTCATCTCCGGTTACTGCTTTAATAGAGACACACACCAAAACCTATTCAACCCAAGTCCCATACTTGATGGAAAACATTTTCTCCTGAACCATTCAAAGGCAGAGCGACGCGAGGCTCATCGTGGCTCCCCCACGTGTCGACTCTAGCTCTAGTAATTCTCACTTCACTCCTTTTCCACGGCATCTTCAAACGTTGTAGGGCAGTGATCCTAACTTTGCTCTTTTTCTAATACAGAGGATCTCCCTTGTCATAGAACCTACACAAGACAGTGCGCCACGCCCAAGAAATCTGAACACCTGTGGCAGACAGCAGCGTAAAGCGGCCGTGCTTAAAGCCCTCGTTTCCTTAAATGACTCCCGTGGTCAGGAGGAGCACACTTTAAAACCCTGTCCTGTTGACTGGGACTGTTAAGGTTTCACGCAGGAGCATAAGTGAGAAGAAAAGATAGAAGCGGATATGGCTGCAGGATTCCCCAGGAACACGAAAGGACTTATAAAACAGAAGGCCCCTGGAATTCGGATATGGCTGCGGGATTCCCCAGTAACAAGGCCCCTGGAATTCCAGCTGTGGGAGGAACCTGGGCATGAGAAAAGCAGTACAGCAGCTTCCAGAAACAATCCAACCAAAGCACCCCAGGGGCCAGAGGGGCTCTGCGCTCTTTCCACTAAGGGATTCCACAGCCAAGATACAAACAGAGGAAAACGTGCACACACAAAGGGGTTTAGACAACAGGCACAGAAAGACACTGTGAAGCGTGCTCACCCATGGGGGTCTGGGCCATGACATCCGCTAGCCTGTGGGCAGCTCTGCTGCCCCCGCTCTGCGTGGAGGACGAGGAGGTGGTGGACGTGGTGGAGCCGTGGATGGCCTGACTGATCCAGTGCTCCACTTTGATGCTGCCCTGGCTGGAGGTCGGGGCGCCCTGGGAGTCCACCTGCACTGAGCCTTCATCTTCTGAGCCATAAGAGGTATCTGTGTAAGAAGAAAGGCAATTTGCTATATGTTGCAGCAAAAACAGGCACTACAATCTCAGTCCCTCCAACACAGATTTACTTCACGCAAGTCTGAACAGTTGTTTAATGACTTTTTGCCGTAGACACTCTTGAGAATTTAAACCACTTTTCAGATAATGAACCATTTATTTTAGCATAATGAATTTTGCTTCCAAAGCACCTTATACAAACATGCTATAAGATGTTTGATACTGTCATCTCAAAGATGCACTGACACATTTCCTCTACACAGCAGTTTGGGAAGAAACCAAGTGTTTTCTTGTGTCAGAAAGTGAGAGGGCAAGGGGAGGCGGAGGGCCTGTGCAGCTCTCAGGAGTCTCAGTGTGACTATGTTTAGCCCCGGTTAGTCCTGAGATGCTCTTCTAGGCTCTGATTTATTTCTACGTTGGTGTGTGTGTTAGATACCCTTGCAGGTGATTTTTGCATCTGTGTGTTAGTTACCCATAGAGCTGATTTATTTCTACATCGGTGTGTTAGATACCCATGCAGGTGATTTCTGCGTCTGTGTGTTAGTTACCCATACAACTGATTTCTTTCTATGTCAGTGTGTTAGATACCCATGCAGCTGATTTATTTCTACATCGGTGTGTTCGATACCCATGCAGCTCTCTTAAGGATCAAGACGCTGATGATGGTAACAGGAGGGAAAGCAGAATGTGCCTCACATAGAGCGGCCCCTCCACCTCCCCGTTTTCCTCTGGGGCACACAACAAACCCTCATGTTACATTTTGCACTCAAATCTATTCACCTTTACACTATTCGTTTCTTATACATTGTCATTATTGATTTTTCTATCTGTACAAATTGGATATCTTGGATTATGAGAAAATACATCCCTTTTTTCACTATAATTCGCGAGAACATTTTTCATTTAATAACTTTTCATGCAGCACCAAGGTTTTTGGGAATAAATTGCTGCTGTATTTGTTAAACTTCAACGTAAGAATGACACTCAGAATCCTACCTACAAGTGAGTGATGGGAGGCGCTGGCTCAGGTGAGCAGCTCCAGATCATTGGGTGAGAGAAGGAGTCACAGCAAATAATCTTAAGACACTGGTTTGCTTCTTAAAAGACAGTAAGGGCAAACAATATTCACACTTATTACCACTGTCACATGACTTACGCTGTTTGGGAATTTTTTAAAAAGTTTACTTGTTAGACAAGCAATAATATTAGGAGCCTGAAAATTCTCTATCATCTTGCTTTTTTTTCTTTTGAGACAGAGTCTTGCTCTGTTGCCCAGGGTGGGGTGCAGTGGTGTGATCTCTGCTCACAGTAACCTGTCACTCCCCGGCTCAAGTGATTCTCTTGCCTCAGCCTCCCAAGTAGCTGAGATTATAGGCAAGTGCCACCATGCCTGGCTCATTCTTGTATTTTTAGCAGAAACGGGGTTTCACCATATTGGCCAGGCTGGTCTCGATCTCCTGACCTCGCGACCTCATGATCTGCCTGCCTTGGCCTCCCAAAGTGCTGGGATTACAGGCATGAGCCACTGCGCCTGGCCGACCCTGCCTTTTAAGAAAACTTACACAATTTATATAAAAGTAAAAGTAAAACTGACACAGCCTTGAGACTTTTGAGAAAGGTACACAACCAGGTGTCCATTTGGAGCACAACCATCTCCCCAGAACGTCTTCTCAAAACCCTTTCCAATCTTTCATTCCTCACTCCCACCTACCTTTTCCAAGAAACCTGCAGAATAATGTGATATAGACACTCGACAGAATAGCAGCAAACCAAGCAAGCAGCATATGAAATGGATGATACAGCATGACCAGTGGTGACTAGAATTACACACCATGGGGACAGGAAGTCAGGTTGATTTAACATTCAAAACTGAATTAATGTCATACGCGGTAAAGAATTACGGAGTAGAACCGCGTGTTAATCTTAGGAGACATAGAAAAGTACTGACAAATTCAAGAGAACGAAACTCAACAAACCATGAATAGAAGGCAATTTCCTCAACCTGTTAAAGTACATTCCTGAAAAGCCACAGCTAACATTGTATTTAATGGTAAACAATAGAATGCGTTTTCCCTAAGATGGAGAACAAGACAAAGATGTCCCCTCTTGCCACTTTTATTCAACATTATCTGGCAGGTTCTAGCTGGTGAAATAAATTAACAAGTTTAGTAATAAAGACATCCAGATTAGAAAGGAATAAAAGTGTCTTTATTCATAGATGACCTGACTTTGGCATGTAGAAAATGGCAAGAAGTACACCAAAAATTACTAAAACAAAGTTTGATGGGATCATAGGACACAAGATAAAGATATACATATACTAGCAATAAAAAACCTGAAAATAAAATTAAGAAAATCGTTCCATTCACAATAGCATCAAAAGCAGAAGACATTCAGCTGAACTTCTAACAAAAAGGTGCAAAATGTGTACAATGACAACTATAAAACATTACGGAGAGACATTAAAGATCCAAATAAATGGAAACTAAATAAATGGAGGCAGATTCATGATCGTGAATTCGAAAACGCAGCATTATCAAGACAATTCTTCCAAAACTGTTCCATTAATTCAAGGCACTGCCTAATAAAATCCCAGAAGGCTGTGTGTGAAATGGAAAGCTTATTCTCAATTTTATCTGGAAATACAAAGGACCTACAATAGCCAAAATAAATTTGAAAAAGGGAAACAATGTTGGAAGACTTCACTATCTGATTTCAAAACTTTACATAAAGTCATAGTTATTAAGGCAGTGGTATTCGCACAAAAATAGATGTATACATCAAAGGAACAGAATTAAACTCAGAAATAAAGCCTTATATTTATGATTAATTTATTTTTGACAAAGGTCTCAAGACAATTCAGTAAAAGAAAGGTAGTTTGTTTTTTCAACAAATGTTGCAGTGGCAACTGGGTACCCACACACCAAAAAGAAAAACCGTGGGGGAAAGAATCCCCCAAACCAAACGAAAACAAAAATCCGACTTAGATCTTTACTGCACACACAAAAATTAACTCCAAATGGATCACAGACCTAAATGAAAGAACAGTAAGACCATGACACTTCTAAAACTCCCAAAGACACAACCCATGAAAATTAGTGAAATGGACTTCATTAAAATAGAAAACTAGTAAGTTTTAAAAGATGATTATCTCCCTATAACTAATGTAACAAATTACCTTGATCTTAGTGGCTTACAACAAGACAAATCTATTATCCTATTGATGAAGAAGTCAGAAGTGTAAAATCTAAGTGTCAGCAGAACTACGTTCCTTCTGGAGGCTTCAAAGGAGAATCCATTTCTTTACCTTTCCCAACTTTTAGAGGCCACCTGTGTCCCTGACTCATGGCCCCTCTTCATCTTTAAAGTGCATCAATCCAGTCTCCAGTTCTTTTCTCTTTTAAGGACCTTCTTGATTACAGTGGGTCTACCTACTTAAACCAGGATAATGGTCCCATCTCAAGATCTTAAATTAATCAGCTGCAAAATGCCTTTTAACCACTTCAGACAACAGGTTCATAAGTTCTGGGGAATAGGACCTGGGTATCTTGGGGGAAAGGCTATGTCTGCTACATAGTAGTTTGTTCTTTCACTGAGAAACGTTACATCTGTAAAACTCTTATATTCAGATTGCATAAGGCACCTGTAACCCATAAGATGACAACCAACCCATTTACAACATGAGCAAAAAATCTGAACATTTTACCAATATATACAAATGGCTATGAATAGGAATTAGCACATTAAAAGCTAATAAGCACATTAAAAATGCTTAGCATCATTCATTGTTGCAAAGTAAATACACAATGATATACCATTCCACATCAATTAGAATGACAAAAATAAAAATAACAGTAACTATTGGTGGTGATGATGTGGAGAAACTGGGATGAGCATATGCTGCTGGTGGAAATGTGAAATGGTGCAGTTATTTTGTAAATAATTTGGCAGTTTTTAAAAAGCTAAACCTAAACTTACAATAAGACTCAATCATGCTACTTGGCATCCACTTAAGATAAAAGAAATTATATGCATACACAAAGATATGTACATTAATGTCAATGGCAGCTGAATATGGAAACAATGAATAACCAACTGGTAAATGAATAAACAGAATGTGTCATATCTATCAAATAGAATATAAATAAATAATAAGAAATAAACTACTGGTGCATGGTACAGCAAGGACTTCAAAACAGGTAAAGGAGGCATAGAGAAGTGTGTACATTGTATGATTTTATATCATAAAATTATAAGATCATAAAAAAACCAAAAACCATAAAATCAGAGTAAAATATTCTATGATTTTATATTCTAGAAAATTTAGAGTGCACTGTTATGATTTCTAGGGTTCTTTTCCGTAGAGCTAACCTTTCATCTGATATCCTTTGCAATCAGCCAAGTACATTCTTTAGCACGTTTATAGTGTAGTTCTGCTGATAACACATTCTCTCAGCTTTCATATTTGGGAATGTGTTGTTTCACCCCTGTTTATAAAGGAGATTTTCCCTGGATATGAGTTGACAGGCCTTTCTCCTGCTTTTAGTGCTTTAAAAAAATGTCTTTCCATGGTCTTCTGGTCTCCACTGTATCTTCACAGAAGTCACGCGTTTTTGAAATGCTTCTCTGGTATGTAACGTGTCTTTTCCTTCTGAGTCCTTTCAGGATCTCCTCTTAATCTTGGGATTTCAGTACTTTGGCTATCATGAACTCGGATGTGCTTCTTGTTATACTTGTTCTGCTTGGAGTTCACTGAACTTCTCGGGGCCGGACACAGGTGTTTGACATCAATCTGAGAAAATTTTGACTCCTGTTTTCAAAGGTTCTTGCTCTTCTCTCTCTTTTCCTTCTTGTATTACAAGTATATTGACGTATCACAGGAGCTTGAGGTTCTGTTGGCTTTCCTTTCATTTTGTTTCTCTGGGCTTCACTTTGGTTAATTCCTTTTCATCTCCCTTCGAGCCCACAGACTTCATCTTCCTTCTCCAACCTGTTAAGCCCATCAGCGCCATTTCATCTCAGTGTCATATTTTCCAGCTTCATAGTGATGTCTCATGTATACCCTATATATGCACAGCGTCTCCTATCATGGACATTGCCTACCAGACTGGTACATTTGTCACAACTGATACTTCTACAGTGAAACATCATTACCACTCCAACTCCATCATTCACATCAGGGTTCATTCTTGGTGTTGTACAATATATGGCTCTGGACAAATGCATAACATGTATCCACTATTACAGTATCATACAGAGATCACATGATACTAAAAACTCTCCTGCTCTGCCTATTCATCCCTGCCTCCCCCTGGCAACAACTGATCTTCTTACAGTCTCCATAGTCTTGCCTTTTCCAGGATGTTGTAAAGCTGGAATCATACAACAACCTTTTCAGATTGCTTCTTTCACTTAGCAATATGCCCTTTAAGTTTCCTCCGTGTCTTTTTATGGATAGCTCATTTATTTTCAGCCTCAAATAATATCCCATTGTCTGGATGTACCACAGCTCACTTATACATTCACCTACTGAGGGGCATTTTGGTTGCTTCCAAGTTTTGACATCTATGAATAAGGCTGCTCTAAATATCTACTTGCAGGCTTTTGTGTGTAGACATAAGTTTTCAACTGCTTTGAGCAAATGCCAAGGAGTGTAATTGCTTTATCATATGGTAAGAGTATAGTTAGTTTTGTAAGAAACCACCAATCTGTCTTCCTAAAGGCTGTTCTATTTTTATTAAGACCCGCCATGAATGAGAGAGAATTCCCACAGCTCCACATCTTCACAGGCTTTGGTGTTGATAGTGTTCTGGATTCTGGTGTAGTGATATCTTACTGTTGCTTTCATCTGCATTTCTCTATGACACGTGATGTGAAGCATCATCTCATACGTCGATTTGCCATCTCTATATCTTCTTAGATGAGGCATCTGTTAGTCTTTGACCCATTAATGTGATGAATTACGTTAATTGGCTTTTCAATGTTAAACCGGCTTTGGATACGTGAAATTCCATGTGGTTTTAGTGCACAATTTTTGCTAGATTTGCTAATATTTTATTGAAGATTACTGCATCTATGTTCATGAGAGATGTTCTGTAGTTTTCTTGTAATATTTTGTTATTAAAATGGTATTTGATATTAAAATGATGCTGGCTCTATAGAATGAGTTAAGAAGTATTCCTCAGCTTCTATGTTCTGAAAGAGATTGTAGATAATTGGTATAATTTCTTCTTAGATATTTGGTAGAATTCACCAGTGAACCCATCTGGGCCTGGCACTTCCTGTTTTGAAAGGTTATTAACCACTGATTCAATTTAACAGATACAGGCCCATACAGATCGTTTCTTCCTGTTCAAATTTTGGCAAATTCTGTCTTTAAAGAAATTGGTTCATTTCATCCACGTTATCAAATTTGTGGCCATAGAGTTATTCATAATTTTTATTATCCTTTTAATGTCCATGGGATCTGTAGTTATGTCCCTTATTTCATTTCTGATATTGGTAATTTATCTGCTGTATTTCTTTTTCTTGTTAGAGGCTTACAGATTTTCTCTCAAAGAACCAGCTTTTGGTTTCATTGATTTTTCTCTACTGATATTCTGTTTTCAATGTATTGATTTCTGCTCTTTCATTATTTGTCTCCTGCTTAGAATTTAATTGGATGTTCTTTTTCTAGTTTTCGAAGGTGGAAGCTGATTGATTTTAGATCTTATTTTTAACGTATGCATTTAAATCTATAAATTTCCCTATAAACATTACTGTCACTGCAGCTCACAAATTTTAACAAGTTTTCATTTTCATTTACTTCAAAAATTCAAAGAAATCTTCAGGTTTCTTCCTTGAACAATGTATTATGTATAAGTGTACTGTTTAATATCCTAATATATTTTCCAGTCGTCCATTATTGATTTCTACTTTACTGTGGTTGAGAACATACTTGTTTGATTCCCATTCTTTTAAATGTGTTAAGGTGTGTTTAATGGACCACAACATGGTATGTCTTGGTGAATGTTGTGTATTCTGCTGCTGTTGGAGGAAATAGTCTATAAACTTCAGTTATATACAGTTGACTGAGGATGCCGATTTCAATTTTGTCCTTACTGCTTTTCTGGCTACTGAATTGGTCCATTTCTGATAAAGGGGTGTTAACGTCTCCAACTATAATAGTGGGTTAATTATTTCTCCTTGAAGTTTATCAGTTTTTACTTTGGAATTCTGATACTTTGTTAGCAAAAGTACATTTAAGGATTGTTACATCTTCTTGGAGTATTGACCTCTTTATTACGTAATAGTCATCTCTGCTAACTTTCCTTGATGTAAAGTCGACTCTGTCTAAAATTAATATCACCACTTCCATTTTTCAAAATGAGTGTTGGCCGGGCACGGTGGCTCATGCCTGTAATCCCAGCACTTTAGAAGGGCAAGGCAGAATGATCACCTGAGGTCAGGAGTTCAAGACCAGCCTGGCCAACACGGTGAAATCCCATCTGTACAAAAATAGAAAAAATAAATAAATTACCCAGGCATGACGACAAATGCCTGTAATCCCAGCTACTCGGGAGGCTGAGGGAGAATCACTTGAACCTGGAAGGCAGAGGTTGCAGTGAGATATCAGGCCATTGCACACCAAAAAATTAGTGTTAACATTTATATCTTTTGCCATCCCTTTACTGTTGATCTATATGTATGTCTTTATATCTAAAGTGGATTTCTTATAGATAATATATAGTTCGGTGCATTTGGACTGACATTGAAAGTAATAATATACAGTTGAATTAACATCTACCATATTTGTTACTATTTTCTATTTGTTGCCCTTGTTCTTTGTTTTTGTCTTTCACTTTTTTTTCCTTGTGGTCTTTATTGAGCATATTCTATGATTTATTTTCTTTCCTTTCTTAGCATATCAGTTACTTTTTTTTTTTTTTTTTAAGTGGCTGCCTTGGAATTTGCAATATAAATTTACAAGTAACCCAAGTCCACTTTCAAATGACACTACACTGGTTTCTTGATAATGCAAGCACACTATAATAACAAAATAACCCTAATTCCTAATTGCTCTCTCCCATCCCTTGGGTATCACTGCTCTCATTCATTTCACTTATATTTAAGTGTGTGTATATGACATATACATAAGCATATAATACAGTATATTTACCGTCGCTATTATGAATGAACTGTTAAGTTAGATCTGTTAAGAAAAATGAAAGATTTTCTTCTACCTTCACTATTTCTTCTTTAATGCTTTTTGTTTTTCTATTTATTTTTTTAAACAGACAAGGTCTTTCTCTGTTGCCCAGGCTGGAGTGGAGCAGCATCATTATAGCTCACCGCAGCCTTGAACGGGATCCTGGGCTCAAGAAGTGACCCGTCTCAGCCTCTCAAAGTAGCTGGCACTATAGGTGTTGGCCACCACGTTTGGCTTTTTTTTAATGAGACAGAGTCTCACAACGTTGCCCAGGCTGGTCTCAACTAAGCGGCCTCCAGCTCTACTCCCATCTTTGCCTCCCAGAGTGTTAGGATGACAGCTGTGAGCCCTGTAAACAGACTGTGCTCTTCCTTTCTTTGTGCACAGCTGAGTTACTGACCTCTACTATTTTCTCTAGAGAACTTTGAACATTTTTTGCAAGGCAGGTCTACCGGCAACAAATTTTTCAATTTTTGTAGGAGAAGGTCTTTTCTTTTTCTTCACTTTTGAAAGATAATTTCACAGAGTATAGACTTCTAGGTTAATGGAATTTTTTTCCTCTCAATAGTTTAAATACTTCACTCCACTTCTTGCTTTCATGGTTTTTGAGGGGAAGTTGAAAATAATTCTTATCTTTGATCCTCCATAGGGAAGGAGATTACTCTGGTTTCTTTGCTTTTTAATCTTTGATTCACCATAGTTTCAATATTTTATGCCCAAATAGAGTTTATTTTTGTTTTGTTTTTGTCGTCATCGTTTTTACATTTATCCTTCTTGGTGTTTCTTGAGCTTCCTGGATCTATGGTTTGGTGTCTGGCATTAATCTGAGGAAATTCAGCTATTACTGTTACAAATATTTCTTCTGTTCCTCTTTCTTCCCCCTTGTATTACCGTTATGCATATTTTATGCCTCTGTGGAAGTCCCATAGTGCTTGGATACTCCGTTCTTTTTTGCTTTTCAGCTCTGGAGGTTGGAGTTGGGTATTTCCCTTTCTCCCAGGTCAGAAGGCTCTGATAAAATCCCACCAGGTTAGTCTCCACTTAACTAGCTTCTCAGGAAGGTGGACCTAGTGAAGAGTGCACTTGCATATTGAAAAATGATTCCTATTCTCTTTCCCCTGTAGTAAGTATGAGGGGATTTTTCTCTGATGTTTACTTCGAGAACCTGATTGAGCTTCTGATGATACAACTCACAAAAGCATGAGACCCATATGCACAGGCCTCCTGGAGGTTTTAACTCTCAGACGTGGCCACACCTCACCACAGCAATTTGTCAATTCCAGTTCAGGGTTTCCAATCCCAGCGTGGGTTCCTTGGAGCATTGTGCTCCAGTGTATGGTGATTCATCTGCTTTACCTGTCCAGCCAATCTGGGGACAGTGGCTTGCCGGTGACCTCACGTCTCTTGCAGGTTTAAGAAGAGCTGCTGATTTTTCAGTTTGCTCAGCTTTTTACCTGTGAGGAGGGAGTGACAATTCTCAAGATTATCGTGTACAGAACCTGAAATTCCCCAACTGCATTATAGTGAAAAGTGTCTTCCCTTCCTCTGGCTCAAGAATTAAAATATTTTCATTCTCTGACACGTTGTACTCTGATTCCCTAAATATTTATAATTGCAGATTTAAAAACTCAGTTTTCTGCTGTATCAGACATGTAGACTGGCACTTTCCAACAGAATTATGAGAGTCCTGTTATAGAACTTGAAACCTTCCTTGTAGCCTCATAACCTTCCTTGTAGCCTCATATAAATATATAAACAGGTATAATTAATTTTACTGGTATATTTTTAACTCAAAATGCTCATGCTATACTTGCAATAAGAAATACAAATAGGCCGGATGCGGTGGCTCAAGTCTGTAATCCCAGCACTTTGGGAGGCCGAGGCGGGTGGATCACGAGATCGGGAGATCGAGACCATCCTGGCTAACACGGTGAAACCCCGTGCCTACTAAAAATACAAAAAATTAGCCAGGCGTGGCAGCGGGCAGCAACTTGGGAGGCTGAGGCAGGAGAATGGCATGAACCCGGGAGGCGGAGATTGCAGTGAGCCGAGATCACACCACTGCACTCTAGCCTGGGCAACAGAGCTAGACTCCGTCTCAAATTAAAAAAAAAAAAAATACAATATTTTCTATTTTTTATATTAACTGGCATGTCTTTCACGCAGCAAATCCAGTTCAGACCAGGCACACGTCATGTGCTCAGCCGCCGCATGTGGTGAGTGACAGAGACCATCCTGCATGTGTGTGCACTTTTTACTGCCTTTTTCTTGACCACAGATTCTACCCCCCGTTTCTCTGTGTATGCGGTGATTATTTGCTGAATATTACACATTGTGGGTAACTTGTTGAGCACACTCAGGATCCCTAACCTCCCTCTGAAGCTTTCCAGCTCTTGTTTTAGCAGTTAGCACAGGCACGGCTGGGTCATCGTGACATGGGCAGGCTTGGTTGGATTCGCTGTTGGTGTGAATCTGTGGAGAGCTCCCATCCTGCACCCACTTGGGTCTCCCCCTCCTGGACGTGGTAAGATGGCCATGCTCCGCCCACACCTGAGCTCTCTCTGATCTCCCCCTCCCGGACATGGTAGGACGGCCATGCTCCGCCACACCTGAGCTCTCTCTGATCTCCCCCTCCCGGACATGGTAGGATGGCCATGCTCCGCCACACCTGAGCTCTCTCTGATCTCCCCCCCTCCTGGACGTGGTAGGGTGGCCATGCTCCGCCACACCTGAGCTCTCTCCGAGCTCCGCCTTCTGGATGTGGTAGGATGGCCATACTCCGCCCACACCTGAACTCTCGGCACCACGGTCTGCAGGTGTTCTCCAGAGGGCAAGTGTACTGTGGGTGCATCTCATTCATTCTCCTGCCCTCGCCCTCAGGTTCTGGCTGGTACAGCTGTGGTCACAGACTAAAAACAGCCACCTCATTCGTTTTGTGCAGTTTTACAGTTGTTTAGGGCAGATGGGTGATTTGGGTCCCTGTTCTCTCATCATGGCTAGAAGTAGTTTTGGCAAATTATTCTTTTATCTTTACATTCGGAAACTAAAGGAAAGTTTCACCCATAGAATACTAGCGTTGCGACAATCCTAATGAGAGTTTCTCCAGAAACTAGGATCCAGGTCAGCAGCCAGTCATTTCATAGAAGATAAACTTCAAGAACATTCTCTGAAGGGCAATGAAACTGAGTAAGATCTAACCACTGTTACCAACAACCAAGAAAAATAGGTAAGAAAATGCAGCTAAGATTTGGATCAAGTAAGTACGGTAATAAACATGCAAACTATCGCTAAGCACAAATAGGCTGGGAGTAAAAAATTTTTATGACATTGACATTTACGATTTTACAAAACTGCCCCATATGATATATCAAGAGGACTCCTGATGAAAATTTACAAAGGATGCTTTATGGCTTATATAAAACTGTTGGTCAAGTCCAAATATTTCACAAAAATAACATTTCAAATAATATTCTTTTATATTTTGCAGACATCTGTACAAGGAGGTTATTCATCACACATGACCCAGTAACATTTGTCAGCGGTTGGATTCAATACGAGAAATAAGCAAATAACCGTAACCGCACTGTTTCTTCCATTTCAAAGTCTTTTCTCTTATACAAAGTGGTCAAGAAAAATGCCCGTTGCCTTACATACTGGTTAGTGCCAAAAATTTGGTTTAAAATATTTCAACCCTTGAAATGTTTTACGTCCATGTTGTTAGTTACACAAAGAACACATACAAATACAATTATTTTGCCATAAGTTTTGGCAAATTATAACCATTAACTAAACAAACAGGAGTAAGCATGTTATTTTTGAGATAGGGTCTTGCTCTGTTGCCCAGGCTGGAGTGCAGTGGCACGATCATGGCTCACTGCACCCTGATCCTCCCACTCCAGCCTCCCGAGCAGCTGGGACCACAGGCACACACCACCATTCCTGGCTGATTTCTGTATGTTTTGCAGGGATGGGCTTTGGAATGTTGCCCAGGCTAGTCTCAAATGCTGGGAACTCAAGCAATCTGCCTGCCTTGGCTTCCCAAACTGCTGAGGTTAGAGGCATGAGCCACCATGCCTGGCCTAATCATTTTTAAAGAGTCTGCATTTATTATCGTTATTTTTTTCTAATTGAGATGGGGGTCTTGCTCTGTTGCCCCGGCTGGAGTGCAGTGGTGCCATCTCAGCTGACAGCAACCTCTGCCTCCCGGGCTCAAGTGATTCTCCCACCTCAGCCTCCCAAGTAGCTGGGACTACAGGTGCACACCACCAGGCTCAGCTAATTTTTTGTACTTTTGGTGAAGACAAGATGTACAAAAGGCATTTCTGTACATTTTGCCATGTTGTCCAGGCTGACCTTGAACCCTTGGGCTCAAGCCATACACCTGCCCTGGGTTCCCAAATTACTGGAGTTATAGGCATGAGCTATCGTGCCCAGTCCTTCATTATGTGCTGTGGCTTAATATTAAAATAAGGAAAGGGAGGAGCCCAAGGGAGCACGTTGGCAGAAAGGGCTCCCTTGTCAACAACTTGCTAGCATGGCATTCACTCCCTTGCCTGGCTGGCACTGCGTTCTTTCGATGAAGAACACGTTATGTGTCAATGAGAAACAGAAACGACATAGGAACACCCTGTCTCTACAAACACTTAAAAATTAGCTGGGTGTGGTGGCGAGCACCTGTGGTCCCAGCTGCTTGAGGTTGAAGTGGGAGGACCGCGTGAGCCCAGGTGGTCACAGCTGCAGTGAGCCAAGAGCTGCCATCATGATGCTGAATTCCAACCTTGGTGACAGAGCAAGACCTTGTCTCAAAACAAACAGCAACGAAAACCCAAAATGATGCACTCTAAGTTCTGTCCTTTAAATTCCAGTACCTTCATTTGTAAAGGTATGTAAAGGTGAAACTCAGGAGCTGCCTGTAGTAATGTGGACGTACGCTTGACCTCAGCTCTGATCTGAAGCACGTCCTTCTGTCTCACTGCTTGCCAAGACTAAGCTAAATTTCAGAAGTAAAAATACTCCCGAAAATGTTGTACATTTTCAACTATTCGTATTGTACCTTAAGTTTCTTTGGTATTGGAGCAAAAATACTGGGTCATTTAAAGTGATATGTAGCTTCAACGTGGGATGTAAGGTGATTCAGGTCCTTTGAGAAGACAAGCTTGCAACAACGGCATGAATAATGTTGGAATCAAAATCACAGAAACTAAACACCAAATAGCATAGGTTCAATCCGTGTCTCTAACAAGTATCTGGATAACTAAACTTTCTGCTTTACTTGGGTGTGAAGATCATGAAATGTAGTTTATAATTATTTGGGCAGAGAAAAGAGAGAATTGGGGTAGTTATGTAAAATTCAAGATTAAAGAAAAGCAGTATTATATAGCAGAAATATAAATTGGCTATTACCTTCAGTAATTTAGATCAGGGGTTGGCAGGTCCCTGCACCAAATCTGGTCCGTTGTTCTTGTAAATAAAGTTTTATTGGTACACAGTCATACGCACTTGCTGTCACCCATGGCTGAGGGCAGAGTTGAGTGGTTGTGAGAGACCTTATGGCCTGCAGGAACTAAAATACTAGCTGGCACCTTGCAGGCAAAGTTTATGACCTGATTCGGGTAGCTGCCTAAACTGTCCAATTCGCTTGTTCTAAAACAATCCAATAATGTAGCACACTTATCTGAAGATTTGAGAATATGCATGCAACAGCCTAATCAGAAGAAAAGTCCAATTCCACCCATAGGGTTACAAACTCTTCCCTTTTCCCTACAAGGAATTAAATGAATAAAACTGTGTGAGATTTTACTGGTATGTATCATATGTATCAATCTTGATGAAAAGTTAAAAATGTGTATTTATACAGATACATAGTGTTACTTTTCATGCACTGTTTTCGGACTTCTGGTTCACAAAATCTGCATTTCTGCACCATGATTTTGAAGGCAAAAACCCAACTTCTGGGCTAGCGGTCAATTCTGAGGCGCCCAGCATGTTCAGGAGGCAGCGTCGGGGAGCGTGTCCCTTACCTGGAGGGGTGTAGGCGTCCATGGAGGTCTACACGACCAGGGACCTGCGTTTGGAAGGCATAGGCACCGCCATCTTCTGCTCTTTGTGTCTGGCCAGAGCCGCCTGGACAGCTTCCGTGTGGACGTCTGAAATGGAGAGAGCTCAGTCACTCAGTTCTCAGCTTAGGTCCCAGAGGCCAAGCTGCACCCTCCTCTCTGTCCCCGCAGCACGGTTCATCCACCTTCTGAAACTCACCAACAGATGGGTGGGTGAGGAAAGAAAATCAGTGTTTACAGTTCCATAAAGACATTAAAATTTATTCACAGACTTTTAATTATTCATTTTATTAACTGTAGAATCCATATCCGCAAGCAAACACTGGGTGTAAACTGCACTGAGATTTTTCTTTTTAGGGTGAATGCACCTTGATCTTTGGAGATTCTTTGTAGGTCACACGTTTGAGCCTCCAAATCCTTTCACTGTACCGTTGAGAGGCGTGTGCACGCCTCGCACCCCAACTCACACAGCCACGGTCGCAGCTCAGCTCAACACCGGCCATGGGCCAGGACTGTGTTGGCTATGGATATGGTTTGGCTGTGTCCCCACCCAAATCTCAACTTGAATTCTACATCCCAGAATCCCCATGTGTCGTGGGAGGGACTTAGGGAGAGGTAACTGAATCACTGGGTCCCGTCTTTCCTGTGCTATTCTCGTGATAGTGAATAAGTCTCATGAGATCTGATGGCTTATCGGGGTTTCCGCTTTTGCTTCTACCTCGTTTTCTCTTGCTGCTGACATGTAAGAAGTGCCTTTCGCCTCCCACCATGATTCTGAGGCCTCCCCAGCCATGCGGAACCGCAACGCCAACTAAATCTTTTTCTTCCCAGTTTCGGGTATGTCTTTATCAGCAGCATGGAAATGGACTAAAACAACCATTAGGACATTTTGTGGCTATTAACCCATTACATTAATTCCACACATTCACTGAATGCCTTCTCTGTAAGTCCTTACGGGTTGGGGTCGCAGTGGTGATAAGGCAGACAGTCTCATGGCATCTCACGCAGGCCACTTCTTAAGGGATGAGACAAGTGATAGATGGGCTAGAGAATTAAAGCAGAGACAGATGCAGCAGCAACTCCAAACTGTGAAGCCAGGGAAGAACCCTCTTAACACAGAATCGGAACAACAGGAATGAAACATACCGGCTGTCAAGACGAGAATCTTCGAGACACAGGCAAAAATCCGCTCAAAGGCCCTAAACTGTCAGTGAGAACGGTGTTAGCAGAATAAAACCACCACCACCAAAAATGGCCAGCGTGAGTGAAGACGAGTTGGGGCAGTTTTCTCTGAAGCTGCGAGAATGATCCCACTGAAAGAGAATCAGACGTGGCTTTCTGGCTTAAAACCCCCAAGCTGCCACCTGAGACAGGACCCAGACCCTCAGCACCACGCCCACAAGCAGCTCATCGCACTGCTTGGTCTTGTCAGCCTTTGTGCACACTTCTCTCCCTAACTAGATAAAGAGCCTGGTCATCTGGCCACTATTTCTAATTCCCAGGTCAAAAACCATTATGTGACTGACTTGGCTCATGGCCGAAAACTGAAGGGATCAATGAGGTGACAGTCCACTCACTTCCACAAATCGCTTTTTGTTTTGCATATTCTCCGTTTTAAACTTTTTGGATGTAATTTCAAAGACACAGAAAATCTGCAAGACCAGCGTAGTGAATTTCCACATAACTTACCAGGCTCAACTTAGGCCCAACTGCTCCTATCTTACATCACTGCTTTCCCCCCTCCCCCATGAATTTTCTAAGTCAAATGAAAATAAATATCAGATACTATATCCTTCCATACCTAAATGTTTCAATGTATTTCCTAAACACAAGGATATGCTCTCACATTCACTTTCCTCAAGATCCGGAAATTTAACTGTCATATACAAAGTTCACTTTCAAATGCTGTCAACTGTCTCCATAATTTTCTTACTTTGTCTTCTTCTACGATCCAATCCAGGATGATGAATTGATTTGTCATGTGATTTTTACCCGTCCAGCATCCAAGTTTCTCAGGTTTTGTGTTTCCTGAAATTGGAAATGTTAAAGAATACAGGTCAGTTATTTCACAGCTTGTCCTTTATTTTGGTATCTTCCGGACTAGACTCAGGAGTATGCATTTTAGCAGGGACACCGCAGAAGTCTGTCTTACGTGACAATGTTAACATCGGCAACTCAGTGAAGGTGGTGCTTAAGTGCCTCCAAAGCAAAGATGCTACTTCTCGCGTTGAAATTAAGATTTGGGAGGAGACACCCTGACACTATGTGCATATTCTGTTTTCCATGAATTCTCCACTACTAGTTTTAGCATCCACTGATTTCCTGTCATTCCTTCTAAATCATTAGATCTTCCATATTCACTGAAAAATAATTTTATCTTTCAGCATTCATTTACATATGTCCATATATACTCACGGAGTCTGGCTTCGTGGGTTATGATTCATAGTTACAATGGTTTGTTCTGTTGCTCAACTGGTCCCAGATTTGACACCGGATTCCCCAGCCCTTAGACCAGGGCTCCTTCTAGTGAAGAACGGAGTTTGGAAGCTAAGAGTGGGCACCGGGTGCTGCTGGGCATTGCCGGCAAGTAGAACACACACACGCATGTACACGCATGTGCACCCACACCCATCCACAGGCACTTCTATCCCTGTCTACATCTGTCGGGAGCCACCAGCTGATACTTGTACCTCCTGCTGCAACCTAATCCCACGTGATCCATTCCAGGCTTTGGCCTTTTCTTATTTCTACCTCTTACCAAGAAAGAAACCTGGCACCTGCAGCACTCAATATAGTCACTGATTTATTAAGCTTATTTGCTTAAGTCTGGAGATACAGAAATGCTTTCAGAATTGCTATCTAATACCACGGTGAAAAATCTATCAAGTTCAGTGCTCATTTGTAATTATTTTTTCATTGTTTTTTTGGAAGGTAGGGAGTACAAAGTATACACAGTGAAATGTTCAGATCTTGAGTACACTTGGCGCATTTCGATAAATGGAAATCTATTACCCTAATCAAATCTTTTGCATCAAAGTTCCCACAAGTCCCCTCCCAGTCAATCCCAGCCCTCAAGAGACAGCCACTGTTCATTCTCGAGGAGTGTTCTTGGCGCTCTTCCGTCACCCGAGACTCGCATAGATTCTCCGTTGTCACGTGGACTCCACGGCGTGGTGTTCACTCTCTGCTCAGTTCAAGGCTCCTGGAACTCATCCCCGTTGTCTGTTTTGGTTTCAGCATTTTGTACGTTTTTCCTGCTGGGAACTAGGACAATGTATGAATATATCAGAATTTGCTCATGTTTCTCCAGATGAGAGAGATTTATGTTGTTTCCAGTTCTTGGCTATGACAATTTACTCTGGAGATAATGTGCATTCTTTTACAAGGACACACATTTTCTGCTCTCCTTGGTGAACGTCTACAGCATACCTGCTGGGCCATATGGTAAGTGTACACATTTTAAAGAAACTGCCACATTTGCTGAAGTGGCTGTGCCATTTTAAGTCTCCATCAGTCTGAGATCCAGTCTGTCATATCTTCACCAGCACCTGCTACTGTCCTCCCTTCTCCACTCTTGTGAAGGGGAACCTCGCGGGTTTAAGTTGTACTTACCCAATGACTCCCTGGTGAGCACCTCTCATGGGCCACTGGGCATCTGTATACATCTGTTGCGAAGAGTCCATCTTGCATGCTTGCAAAATTCACACCATTTCTGGTTGTTTGTACATTTCCTAAAATGTTCTAAATAAGGCCCTGTGTCTTCTGTACATCAAGCATCTCCCCCTGCTTCCAAGTCTTTATGCCTTTTAGTTCTCCTAACTAACTTCACGGACGAGGGCCCCAGTGTGCACCATGCGAACCTGAAGCACGGAGAATGGCCATGCTCCCGACACCCCTGACTGTGGGCAGAGCTCCCCGGCTGCCACCACCGAGGAGGGGGGTCAGCTCTTGTTTTTCAGGAGTGGCCTTTATCAAACGGAGAAAGTTCCCTTCTGTTCCTGATGTGATAGGAAATTCGTATAAGGACTATTAAATTTCAACAGATGTTTTCCAGTGTCTACCGGGAGGATAAAATGGGTTTTCTGCTTTATTTTTTGTTAATGTGGTGAATTACATTGATTTTTGAATGATGAGCCAAATGTGCAATGCAAAACTACAGATCATGAGAACAAACTCTAAGTGTTCATGGTATTCTTATCCCTTTTACATATTTCTGGGTTTGATTTAGTAAGAATTTGTTCAAAGCTTTGGCATCTGTATGTCAACAAGAGTGAAAGGCGTGAGATTTTGCCTCACATGCAAACTAACAAAGGGGGCCAGCACCACCCCAATGCACTGAAAGAGCCAGGACATTTCCAGGCCAGAAACAAAGGGCTTGTCACACACAGTGGGGCAGCAGGACCCACTCACCCCTGTCGATATTCAGGATCACACAGTGGGGCAGCAGGACCCACTCGCCCCGGTCAATACTCAGCAACGTCCTGTATCCCTGTACAACGACAAGATGTTATTTAGGCAAAACAAAATTAACGATCATGTCAAGAACTGCTTACATTTTTCTCTTCTGAGAAAATTTGTTTTTAGCAACCATGGCTCTCAAGGCACTCACTTGCACATTATACATAATACTGCTTGTGGCCAAAGTCATGGTACCTTCCTATTCTTATTTACCAAGAGTTCTGAAAGGTGAGTATTTTAAAGAGAAAAGAGGTATGTGGCTTACCCCAGGCTAAGGAGTGAGTTAGCTGGACAATTCTTGTGAAATATGTGCTTTTTCTAATTAGAAAATCTGAGAACAAGGTATCAGTGTGAGTCTGTTATCTCCATGAAGGAGTGAAATGGATGCTGGGAAATTGAAGGAGCTTCAGAACGGGAATCTCACAACCTCAAATGGGGAGACCAGCAATTGGGAAAGCAGTCACTCTGATTCATGGAGTTTTCGGAGATTCACGTCCACTCCGTCCTGCATTTGAGCGACTTTTCTTCTTGTGATGTGGACCCGATAGAAGAGAGGTCCCACGTAGACATTCGGCATTTGTGAGGGTCTGGCACCGTGACTCACTTCTACAGATTTAACATGTTTGTGTATAAATTACAATGGCTCAACTCTATAAAAACTGATAGCAGTTATGGATCAATTCCCTCATTTCTCACTTGGGCCACACTTCCTGTTTCTGCAAGAACATATCGCTTGGCTAGAAGGCACGATGTTGACATTGAAAGGAAAAAGGACCTTGTATAAAAATGATGTAGAGAATTCTTCTCAAAGGCCACTGGGACACACACTGTGTTGGTGACCAGCTGTCTACCGGCGCGGCAGCGAGAGAGACAGAGCTGCACGCGTGAGCAGTCACAGCTCCCGTGACCCACACCAAGACCCCCAGGGTGATGAAAGGCCAACCAGCAGCCTTGGAACGTACACTTCCTTCCCAAAATAGCTTCCCGAGAAACAACAAACAGTGATAATTGCAGGCATTTCTATGACTGGGAAGCAAGAAACCCTCCCAGTCCTGTTCCTTCTACACCACATCCAGAACAGGCGTACACCCGGTGTAGAAAGCTCCCAAGGCCTGAACAGATCATTCGATTCTAATTCAGACTGACCTAATCTCTGCAGTGCAGTCCTACAAACAGACTTTCCAAAAGTTACCAAACCACTACCTCAAACCTCATGCTTTCTCTGCTTCGAAAGAGGACATGCGGCTCGGTTTATACAGCCACCAGCACACACACAGGGTATTATCTTATTGCCCTTCAGTGCCAAGAAGAATCCTGTGGTCTCTCACAGTAAAAACAAAACCACAGCCACCACAACCCAGCTTTTCAAGTTGCAGGGAGTTTTACAGCCTCTTTCTATGTCGTCTTCCTTTTTGCCCCAAACTGGATATTCTTTTTACTTTCTCCTTATTTCCTGAATATAATTTGATCAATATAATCAAAGTGCTTGTGTTAGAAGCAACTTTACTTAAAAAGAATTCAAAGAACTACATCAAAATATTAAGAGTAGCCATTTCAGGGTGACAAGAGAACAATATATTGTTTTTGTTCATTATTTCCAACATTTGCGAAGTTTTTTGCCTTGAGTGTAGTCACTTTTGCAATCAGAGGTTACAGTGCTTGATGGAATGAGGCCATGAAGCGCACACACCACCGAGTTTCTAACACAGAGCAATCTGTGAGGAAGGATGGAGACACAGGAAAGGTTCATTTTAAAGCAATGCAATTGTTTTTTTCATAAAGGCAAAAGACATTTTTTAAAGTGTTTGTATCATACACAAGTCTGCTAAATTTGGTCAAAAAACAGAGAAAACAGTAACAGAAGAACACTTTAGCCCACAAGGAGACCAGCACACCCAGCTCGAGACCACTCCAGATGAGGCGTGGAGAGTGGTTTCCTCACAGCTGACCCACAGGATCGGGTAACACAAGCAGAAGGGAAACATGGGGACCACAGAGACATCAGACTGTGGACTTCATAGCAAGAGACAGCAACACAAACTAGCGGAGTAATTAAAAACTATGGTAAAAAGAGGTCCACATTCTATTTTAACCTGAAATCAGTGGCACGGGGACCACCACACCACCCTGCAGTTGCCTCCTCCCTCCCCCACACACAGCAGCCTCCTGGGACAACATCCTACTTCCAACTTGCAGTTGCCTCCCGTCCCACCCCCCCACAGTGGCCCCCTACATCATCATCCTACTTCCACCCTGCAGCTGCCTCCCATCCCCAACACACAGCAGCCTCCTGGGACAACCTCCTACTTGCCGGCCACAGCCTGGAGCCCCCAAAGCATGGAGGGGCTTAGCGAGCCACACAGCATTCCCCCTTCACACCTGGGAAGTCAGCCCCTCACTGAAGTGGGTCCTGCGCCCGCCAGCTGTGCACGATCAGAGGTGTGAGGTTATGGACCTGGTCACCAACTGTGCAGAGAGGCGTGAGGTCATGGACCTAGTCGCCCGTTGTGCACGATCAGAGGTGTGCAAGGTTCCAGACCTGGTCACCTGCTATGCACAATCAGAGGTGTGAGGTGATGGACCCGGTCACCCGCTGGGTATGAATAGAGGTGTGGGTGGTTAGTGACCTGGTCACCAGCTCTGCACAATCAGAGCCATGCGAAGTTACAGACCTGGTCACCAGCTGCACCCAATCAGAAGCTTTTGAGGTTAGGGACCTGGTCACCTGCTGTGCACAGAAGTGTGAGGTTATGGACCTCGTCACCCGCTGTGCATGGTCAGAGGTGGGCCAGGTTAGGGACCATGTGCGTGGTGATGGACCTGATCAGCAGCCAAGACACCTGACGTTTCCAGTGTCATCCCGGCTTCTTTCAAAACTGGAAAAGTCTTCAGATATTTCCCAAAAGCTTGTCCATCTTTGAAAACGATATGCGTGTGCACAGGTGATACCGATGACTGAAGATTGAAGGTTAGAGCATTCCAGCCCCATGCCCATGTCCCATCCCATCTGCGAAAACTTGAGCACAAACATCTCCCTCTCTGAAGCTCCCTGAACCCTGTGGCAGGCCTGAGACTCAGGTCCAGTGTCCTGTCAGTTACACTGAACAAAATGTAATTCAACACTGGCCATGGGCCCTGTGCTTTAAAAACCACATATAAATCTCCCAAAGAACTACAATCTATGAAAGCTTTCATGGCTAGTATTTTAGGAAGACTGATCAGTCTTGACCTAAATCAAAGCCGACACTGCCCAAATTCACTCTAACCCCAGCTTCGTGCACAGGCAGCCATCGCCTGGCCGTCAGGGTGACCAGCAGCCTGGGCACAGACAGGACCAGCGCCGGTCCCTCCCTGCACCTTAAGGGGGCTTCTGAGCTGCTGTCCATGATCAGTGATGGTGACGCCCAGAGCAGCTTTCCGGGAAAGCAGTAAACCTTTCAGGTCCTCACCTCACGAGGATGGCCATGTATAAATCAACCGCCTTTGTTACTGCCCTGCCATTCTCAAAGAGGAGATGGGTTAAACTTCTTTATCCACATGCCCAACACAAGGCACACCTGCCCCAGCACGAGGCTCATCTACTTAATCCCGGGAAACTCACACCACCCACAATCAGAGGCCGCACACAATCAGAGGCCGCGCACAATCCGAGACTGAGCACAATCCGAGACTGAGCACAATCAGAGGCTGCACAGAGACCACACACAGAGACCCACACAATCAGAGGCCACAAAGAGGCCAGAGGCCACAATCAGAGACTATACACAATCACAGGATGTGCACAATCAGAGGCCATGCACAGTCTCTGCAACCTCATCAGAAACTGTTTCTGACCATTCACCTGAGGCCACCAAGTTTAAATGAGAGGCCCAGGTTTTAAAAGACAGCAGGAGTTCTCTGAAGGCAAACTCCGTGCATTCCACCATCAGCACCATTTGTGCCTGTCACGGTCAGGAAGAACCACAACCACGTCTCGGTGCCCTTGCAGTGCAGGGCGCTGCGTTTCTCCCCCTTTCCAAACCCGCGGCGGCTCCTGGCGACCCAGCGCCTCTGCTCAGCCACACGCCCCCAAGGCCTTCCTCCCTCACCCCACAGGGGAGCTCCCGCAGCCGGGCTATCTGGCTCATCACTCCGATTCAGTCACTTACACCCTCATTCCAGGCTGAAAATCTCTTCTGAAAATATCCAAATCTTACCCACGTCAGGCTCCATCTTTTCCCCAGAGCTCCTCATCCCCTCCAGAGCAGCAGCCCTGGTGCCCGTGCAGCCGGGGCCTGTGGGCAGATCCGTGGGCTCAGAATGCCCAGCCCCTCAGCCCCTCTGTGTGTCCCCTTACTCCCTGCTCCCTGGCGTTAATGCCCTCCGTCTTCGATTTCCTGATAGGCAAAAGGGGGTTAATTCTAAGAGTGCTAACCGAACTGGATCACTTAACACCATGTCGGGCCCAGAATACCCCTTGATCAATGACAGGTATTGCTGCGCTGTTACCATTGCGCTGGGTCCAGGTTTCCTGTGAGCCCTTTAGGCTCTTTGCCGTAAAGGCCACTCAATGGTCCTGTCCAAGCCTGTCTGTGGCAGATGGACAGGTGAGTGGCCGATGCACACGTGTGATGCTGAATGGGATCGTGCAAAGCTGGCCCCGCGTATTGTGGTCAACGTAAGAAAAAAGTCGCCCATGCTTGCTTGCTGCTGCCCTGCGGTGTCCAGAAGGAGCCGCTTAAAGGCAACTGCGCCGCACCTACCTTCTTGGAAGGAGACGGCAAGACCAGATTGGCTGGAGCTGGGAAGTTGTGCCCTACAGATCAGGGCTGCGTAACCCAGGGAAGGCATCACTCGAAACACGTGCTGGAGGGCAGCCAATCCGACCCGACCGTCCACCTCCAGGGTCAGCCATGGGGCTCCACTTGATGTGTCATCCTGATCACCCCTCACAGAGCAAATGAGCCTTTGACTTCAGCCTGTCCTAGGTACAACACCGACTCCCACCTCCCACGTCCTGAACCAGCCTGTTCCGGGGATTGCTGTGGAGGTAGAGGAGCAGGCCCAAGACATCTAGTGGCATTTCCTGGCAAGGACACTCACCATGCTCGACCATAAAACTCGGGTCAACTGGTTTTCGGAGGGACTGTAATTTACTTGTGGCACGCATGGATACTGATTGACCCAGGGAGGGGCACGGAGGAGGCTGAAGGAAAACCCATGGTGACTGCGCCAGGCATTCCCGCACACACCGACATCTTCAGACTAGGGCGGCGTCCTAGTCTTACAATCAAACCGAAAGCCCAGAGAAACTAGGGACCTTGTCCAAGACCAGCAACAGGTATGTGGGCAGCTGGGATTCAACTAAGTCCTTTCCTGGATCCATCCACGCTGCTCCCTGCCCCCACTCCCACCACCCCGCCATGGCCCCCGATAGACACAGCAGGTCTGAACATCAGGCACCCCGCACGCAGAGTACGGAGCAGAGCCGGCTTCCGCAGTGGGATCTCACACACATCCCACTCCCCTTCTTGCCGAATGCCTCGGGACTCTGTGCGGTCAAGTCTGCAGATGTGGCCTCACTCTGCGCTAGGAGATCTGGGTGGCCGGCAGCGTTTTGCAGAGTGCTCCTCCAGACGGGGCTCGTCGGCTGATCCATGAGACACAGGACACCTGAAAGAAGGGCCGACAAACCCCACAAAGTCGCTCCCAACATGGAGAGGAGAGGACCACAGCGGGGCTCTCGCAGTCCACGCTTTGGACAGGTCTTGCTGCAAACTGTGGTGCTCGTCAGGCGCGAGGAAGTTTCCCAGGGCAGGAGCTCTAAGTGACACAGCAAAAGCGACACAGGCGATGCAGCAGGATGTACTTCAGCTCAGGGCTCAGGAACCACGGGGTGCAGCGTGGCCTACAGCAAACCAGACACATCAGAAGCCAATGTCCCACCTTTTACATTCAGTGACATTGAACGGAGGGAGTTATCTGTAGCAATCATCTTCCTGGGGGACCCGTACAGCACGCATGACCACCGACACTGACCACGAGTCCTTCCTAGGTCCTGGGGGCTACCCCACTTTACACGCACGGTTCCATGCACAAATCTACGCGTGGCAGTTGTTAGCCCCAGCTTAGAGATGAGGAAAACGCTGCTGGAAAAGCTAAGTGAGAAAATCAGACTTCAGCACACCTGCCATCTCCAAGACCACTACTGCTCTATGTGCTAGGGTCTCAAGGGTTGGGTGTGTGGCATTTTAAGTGACTAATTGTAGGTGATTTTCTTCTCTCCTACACCTGTTTAGCCTGAACGTGCACGTACATGCTCTGCTGCAGGTGCACTGCCCTATGTAGACCAGCAATGCTCTTTCCTGCCTCGGGTTCTCGTTACTGCCTTCCGGAAAATCTCACCTGCTTTACAGCCAAGCCAGGTAGGCCTGGTCAGCCGCACAGTGAAACTCCTGCAGTGTCAGAGCTAAGTGCTGGCTGAGACTTTAACAGCGAAGACAGTGGAGTAATGGGGATAAACTGAGCAAAACTGTATTGTAACGCAGATGAACGTCTAGAAGCAAAAGAAACTGACACCCCTGAGAGCAGGCGACTGTCTCTTACTATGATGTTAATAGCAGCTTGCTGTTTCCAGTGTCTCCGTGTGCCAGGGTTTCCAGTCAGCGTTTGTGTTTATCTGCTCTTGGGCTACCTCATCAAACCTCTGCAGAGATCAAGGGTATCTAAATTGACCCAGTATCTGCAGGCTGGCTGCTCAGAGGCCGTGGTGTGGAACGGCCAGGACATCGCTTAGTCATACGGGGCACAAGCACGTCCCTTGCCACTCCTGTCTTTCTGTTTCATCAAACCCTCTTTTCTCCTGAATATTGACCATAGCAAAGTCATTAGCCTTCGAGATGCATTTGAAACATCAACTTGCTTTGTTCAAGAGGTTTAAGACACACGTAAGTCTTTCTTGCCATGCTCAACACACACAGCCGGCCATTTCTGAAGTCAGTGTTTCTGGAACAAAAGCCTTGGCCTGCCCCAGTGAACATTCACACTGAGCACACTGTCGCAAGGCTGCTTGGCCAACCAGCAGGGGGCAGGAGAGAGCTGCAGGGGCCACGTGGGGTCCCTGCAAGGGCGCCTCACTCCCTCAGTCAAGCGCGGTGCCTCCTGCCAATCCAGCGGCTTCCTCCAAGGGGAAGAGGCCTCTTCAGCTGCTACTGCACTGATTTCAGACGGCTCAGCCAATGGGGCAACAGATTCAACAGAGTTCTATGTTGTTTAAGGAAAACTTCTGTTACCAGGCAACCTTAGTACCATATTCAACGTAAAATAACCAACAACATTGTTTTCAAAACAACATGCTACTAGTGCCTTATCCTTCAATGCTGCTTAAACACGGAAAAGTATGAGGAAAAAAGAGCATGGCACTTACTTCTTAAAAAATAACACCCCTTCCAGGTTATTTTTACCCCTATCATAAAGACTTAGAACTGTGGATTCCCTACAGGAATGTGGAGTGGGGTTGGATCCCCACACTGACCCAGACTCACCCCAGGTCAGTCATCCCCCCACCACGGGGTTCACACCTCTCCAGGCCCTGTCACCTCATCAAGGAAAGGTGGCGTCTCTGAGCTCTCTTCGCAGGAAGCACCCGAACGGGAGCTAGAGACACAGACACACCCACAACTACTTTGAAATCCTAAACATATTTAAGGACTTCATTATTAGCTTTTTAAAACTGTAAGAACAAAGTGACCCTGGTTTTAACCTCTCTGCCACAATAACACCGTGTACATCTGTCTTTTGCTATTTGTTCCTTCTCCAGCAGCTGCTGCCTGGCTGGCCGACTGCAGAAGAACAGCCTCTGGTACTCCCGGGAAGCCCTCGGTAAAAGCGTGAACACCACGATCACGTCTCAGGACGCCGCACATGTTAGGGTCGCCCACAGACCGCCATTCCCAGTGCCTAGAAGGCACTGAACGGGCCTCCTGCTCTTTGTAAATGTCAACTTTCCTAAGCTAAGTTGTGTTGAAAATTTTTAACTGCAGTCCACACGTACTTCTTTGTGTCTTGTTTTTATCCTAGAGGAATACTTTTATGGAAAATTAAGCTTGCAAGGTTGAAGGATTTTCTGAAAGTCGACTCCTAATCCTGGAAGAAAAAAAAAAATGGGCCAAATGTGGTGCTCACGCCTGTAATCCCAGCAGTTTCGGAGGTTGAGGCCAGGAGATTTTGCTTGAGCCCAGGAGCTCGAGACCAGCCTGGAAAACATGGCAAAACCCTGTCTCTATTAAAAATACCAATAATAATAATAATAAAGCTGGGCATGGTGACGTGTGTCTAGTCACAGCAACTCAGGAAGCTGAGGTGGGACGATCACCTGAGCCCAGGAGGTGAAGGCTGCAGTCAGCCCAGATTTGCATCACTGCACTCCAGCTTGGGCGACAGAGTGAGACACCGTCTCGAAAAAACGAAAAGCAAAAACAACTGTATAAATCATTATAGAAGGGAGCTGGCCAGGCGCAGTGGCTCACGCCTGTAATCCCAGCAATTTGGGAGGTCGAGGTGGGCAGATCACCTGAGGTCAGGAGTTTGAGACCAGCCTGGACACTATGGCAAAACACCATCTCTAATAAAAATACAAAAATTAGCGGGGCATGGTGGTGGGTACCTGTAATCCCAACTACTGGGGAGGCTGAGGCAGGAGAATCACTTCAACCCTGGAGGCGGAAGTTGCAGTGGGCCGAGACTGCCTCACTGCACTCCAGCCTGGGCAACAAGAGTGAGAGTCCACTTCAAAAAATAAAAATAAAAATCAAGGGAGCTAATGTTTTTCATTTAAAGGAAGGGAGAAGAACATTCAGTATTTATACCTCTCAAGCACACATCTCCAGTGGTGTCCTAAAGTATTCAAGATACACATTCCTACAAATATAGCTCAAAACTACTCACCAAGTTACATGCTAAAAGCACATGCATTGTAAGAATGCTACATTATATTTTTTGAGCGTCTGTATCCAATATTTTAGCATACTGGCAGTTTTCCCTTCAGGTGCTGTATGCCTAAATTATTACATGTTTAGTCCTTCATTTTAGAATTTATGACTATTATGCTTTAGGCAATAAACATAAGCTACTAAATTAATGACTTAGGGGAAAAGTTACTAAGTTAACTTGGAAGTTAAACTTTGCAAACTGAATTTGTTGGACCTCATTCAAGCTAGATGATCAGTTTTTTAAATTGTTTCCTGTGTGTTTCCCTCCAGGATGGAAATAGCTTCACTCTCATCCACTGTGCACACTGCAGCCCACGCCTCTCGTCCACCACGCCACACTGCAGCCTGCAATTCACCCTGTACCAGGCTTTCCACACCGTACCTGAAAGTCACTAAGTATAACCAAGAAGGAAATGAAAAGCAGATAAATGACCTCCACCCCTACATCCAGCATGCAAATGTTAAACATTCATCAAAGTAAAACCAAAATCCCATGTTAGCTCACGATTGTAACTGGTAGAGTTATGTGCATGGCAATTTAAAAAGTCTAGTTAAGTAAAAACCTAATTGAGACTCTCAAGAAAGACATCTGCAAAGATTGACAGTGAGGAGAGGACTTCACTCTGCATCCAGCCTGTTCTGGAAGCCACGGCCAAATATCAGGTTGTATAGATCCGAAAAGCAGGAAAAAACAAGTGTTGAAAGGTGTACAGTCTCAGCAATGTACAAATTCGATGTAGGATGCTCAGAAACCTTGAATTTCCAATCAGGAAACAGCAGCATGAGCAAGTTTCCCAGCAGTGCCCACTTTCTACCTACGGCACGTGTAACAGTTACGCTGGCCACCTCCGGGGGAACAGAGGCTTCCTGGTCACATTCGCTCTGGCAGCCACACAGCTGGCCCCGCCAAACACCTGTCTAATACTGAGGAACCACTCTCTCCCTGGGCTTTGCTCACTCTAGCCAGGAGAGCATATTTACAGAGTACTTTACTGAGTCCTCGTTCAATGCGTCAAGCTTGTTGAAGGCAGGGCAACCCCATTCCTGGCCCAATTAAGTGAACTGAGCAGAGCAAATGCCTCCAGTTGCACGGCACTCAGTCACGACAGCAGTGGCCACTGTTCACAGGGCACTGGCTTCGTGCCGAGAACAGTTACAAGCGTCTTCTCTCTGTCCGAGGAATGTGCACTGCAACGCTGTGGGGCCGTTTGCAACGTCCACCAGAGTTCTGAGGCAGCCAAGTCCAGGCTGTCCGTGGGCCTCGCCACATGGCCGTCCACATCCCCTGCAGATCAGACCTCACTGCAGGGACCACGGGTTCCAGGGCTGCCTTGAGGCACATACTCCCTTCACCACCTCCTCCTGGCCCCTGACATCAACCCTCACCACTGCTGCCAACACTTGATTTTCTCATGGCTCCTGAGGGGCCTGTTCTGCCCTTCCCTGCTCCCTGCGTCCGGCTTGGAGGGTGCCCACATCAACGCCAACGCTCACGTAAATCACCAACCTTTCCACGGGGCTTGATGCCTAGGAGTCTCAATATCAGAAAGTCAGATTCCTGTGCTTGTTGGAGAATTTCTTCCCATTGTACAAGGAGATAAAATTCTAGGTGCCTGCAATAACCTCATTTCCACAACGAAGCAACTTCAGTAGTAGCACAAAACAAAACAAAAAAAAAAGTTTTTTTTTTTTTTAAAACTTCTTTTATACAAGCTAAATACAATTTAATTTTTACATCCACGTTCTCATCAGCTCCCACCTGGTGAGCAGGCAAATAGTAATTTTCAAAGAAACAAATTGTTGCATAATTTTAACACTTAGCATTATCACTATTAAGCAAGATTTATCCCAAAAATACATGATGATCTTGTTCTCACGTTCAAAAATTGATTGTCACACAGTGAAATAACACTTAATGCAAAGGAAATTTTCTTTTCAGGTATCTGTTCTGGAAAAGAAAAAAAAAAAGATTTCTGGCAAAGAGATAAACATTAATTATATAACAATCCAAAATGCCTCTGGGAAAAATGATGTCATCCAATTAGTTCTTTGAAGTGTTACAAATGCAGCTGAGTTTTAATAGTAATTTCTCCATAATTATCAAAAGAGTCTTTAAAAATCTTAGTGCTGAAATAACTATAAATGGATATAATACGCAAAGCAGAAGAGTTAACATTTGGGGTAGGATTTTGGCCCATATTTTTAACATATGCATAGTTATTCACCTAGTTGAAGCTTATCCCTCTCCTCCTAGGCTCTTCAAGACTGATTTTCAAACATAGACTGGCTTTTGGTACATGAAGGCAGCTTTAAAAGATGTCAGGATCAGGCCGGGCACAGTGGCTCAAGCCTGTAATCCCAGTATTTTAGGAGGGCAAGGTGGGCCGATCATTTGAGGCAAGGAGTTCGAGACCAGCCTGACCAATATGGCAAAACCCAGCCTATATTAAATATTTTTGTAATTAGCCAAGCGTGGTGGCACACACCTATAATCCCAGCTACTTGGGAGGCTGAGGCAGGGAGAACTGCTTGAAGCCAGGAGGCAGAGGTTGCAGTGAGCCAAGATCGCACCACTGCACTCCAGCTTGGGCGACAAAGAGAGACGGTCTCAAACTAGAACTTAGCCCTCAGGAAAAGCATTGAGCACCCCCCACCCAAACCAACCCAAGGAATCACATGGCAATGGTTATCATCTGATTTCGACAAATAAAGTTCTGTTCTCCCCTCTGAACACAATGGTAAACACCTGCCATCAGCCCACAGAAACTCCCAGGACCCAGTAACACTGGACTAGCAAGATCAATGGGCCACGTATGCAGGGTTCAGCAGCAGAAAGTCATGGCACCGAGAATGGTGTGTGCTCAAACCAGATTCCTTGCTTTCGGGGTGAAGGGGCTTCCCGGGAAAATCTAGTGGGATGGTTTCCACTTCCACCATGAGGAGGAAATGGGGGGTTTCCTGAGGGCACTGACAGGACCTGGGTCTCTGCCCCTTTGTCCTCTGTCCTGTTATGGGATGAGGGTGGGCTGAAGGCAGGTTTCCCCTACATCTTCCGGGCAGGAGAGATGGAGCTGACAAGTGGACGACGCTTTTTCCAAAACATTCCCATGTTTATAACCTGTTATCAACCTGTTTTCCCTGGAGATCAGTGAAGCAGCATCATTGATTCTCTTCCATTAGGGACAACCCGGTGTTACGGGAGGCAAGAGACGACATGCGAGTTGGTCTGAGTCAGTCACTTGTGTCTGGTCCCCAGCGTGGTCGTCTATCAAATGGGCGGCCCCACAGACCAGTGACTTTGAACCAGAGTTCCATGGAGGTTGCCCAAGGACAGGGAGGGGGAAGAGGGGGGAAGAGGGGGAAGAGGAGGAAGAGGAGGGAGGAGGTAGAGGAGGGAGGAGGAAAGAGAGGAAGGAAGGAAGAAGGGGAGGAAGGAAGGAAGAAGGGGAGGAAGGAAGGAAGAAGGGGAGAGGAAGGAAGGAAGAAGGGGAGGAAGGAAGGAAGAAGGGGAGAGGAAGGAAGGAAGAAGGGAAAGGGAAGGAAGAAGGGGAGGGGCGGAAGAGGAGTGTGGAGGGAGGAGTGTGGAGGGAGGAGTGTGGAGGGAGCACTGTGGAGGGAGCAGTGTGGAAGGAGGAGCAGAAGGGGGGTTCTCTGAGGAGGAGGGCCAAGTTTTTGAGGTGTCTTGGAGTCAGAGGTGGCAGTGGCTTGGGCTCTAGGCCCTCTGTTGCATAGTTTTAGGCTTTAACTATTTATATTTGTGGACTCTTTAAAAGATTTAATTTGAAGGAAACCGGAGTTGGGGATACCTTGCTTCTAAAACACAATTTCTCAAGCCTGAGACTAAGTGCTAGGCATTGCTCATTCTGTTACAATCATTTCCTCCTATTTAAAATCAGCCACACACCCCCAATCTCTCTTCAGGGCAAACATCTTTTCCGAGGATCTCAAACAGCAGAGCGAGCGGCCCGTGACCCCAGCCGTGGGCACGAGGAGTGAAGAGGAGACGTGTGGAGAGGGCTGCTGATGACATGAGAGGTAGAGGCCCGGCACCTCCCTCTAGGGGCTGTGCTCCTCCAGGCCTAAAGGACATCCTCGCCTCTGGGGTGAACAAGCAGCACAAACTATCAACACTTATTCCAAAAGAACAGGAAGAAAATTCAAACGAAGTTAATACAGTTACCCCAACACAACACTGCAGCAGCCCAGAAACAGGAGGGCCAGTGAGCCTGAGGTGGGCGGTTCCAATAGCAGGACAGCGACGTTGGCATTAGGGCTTTTCGGCAAAGAAAAAAAAAGACACAAAAGGTAACATGGGCCACCCATTATTTCCTGCCAGTGGAAAGACACCCACAGGCCCCCAGATGCCAACGGCCCCTTGGGAACGAGCTCAAGCAGCACTTCAGGTCTTCGCACGAGCAGGCACGTGGTGTCCTCAGTACCCCCGCCTGTGACACACACACCACACTTGACTCCCATACCTGAGGGTCCAGGGGAATGGCGGGAAGTTCTCGGGGGACCGGGCATCCTGTGAGGGCACTGCATGACTATGTACCTCAGAGGGGTCCCTGGGCAGGTGCTCTCTCTCCAAAGGATGAACTGGATCCTGACCACACCCAGATTGCGCTGGCCTCCAAGCCGAGCGCCAACATCTCACATCCAAAGGGATGCACAGATGCCTGCTGCACGTGGAGCCAAAGCCCCTTGCAGAGCTCAGGACGAACCCAGTGTCCAGGCCTGGGGCCGTCACCAGCCAGGAGAGGTGTCCGGGGCACTTCCCAGCGATGGCCACAAGAAGAAACAACTCAGGACAAAGCCAGTGTCCAGCCCCAGGGCCGTCACCAGCCTGGAGAGGCGTCTGGGGCATTTCCCAGCGATGGCCATGGGAAGTAACAACTCAGGCCCATCAGGGGCTTCCTCACTATACGGGTGTTAGAAGTAGAGACAGAGGTTCAGGTCTAGTGGCACAAACAGCGACGGATCCCATGGAAATGTGGGCGTGGCCCCTCCATCCCAACAGCCTGCATGGCTACTCCATTCTGCTCCCATCACATACATCCCCACACAGCCAAGCCCCTTCTCCTTTCCCCCACTGGATTCATCAAATCAAACCTCGCTGTCCTTGGCAAATGTACCATTAATTTACTTACTGCCCAGTAAAAAAAGCACACTTCCAGTTAACATGACACCCCCGCTACGATAGAACAGCCTTAATTCAGACATGACGCAGAGGAACAGAGGGAGGAGGGGTCGAGGGCCGTCCTGGAAACGGCAGCTGTTTTCTGGGGAAAGTCTCCCTCCCACCCGAGCCCGACACTCGTGCCACACTATCCCCATGGTGTCTGAAAACTCCATGAAGACAGGCTCACTCTGACCCCTTCACACCCACAACGCCAAAGAGGAGCAGGTGTTCAGGAAAAGTCTCCTGCTAGTGCTGAAGACAGGAATAATCCCTCGTGGTGCCCAGAATGTCAGGAGAAAACAAGGCACCATGTGGACGCCTTCCAGGTGAATTCTGGAATGACTCTGCCGAATGCCAGTCATCCTTTTACAGAACAAAACCAATACCGGAAAACATGTGTCACCAGCAGAGAGATGGTCCTTTTGATGGCTTACCAACACACCTACGTTACGCTGAATTTATCTCAAGCCACCCTCTCTGTGCTAATGTAAAAAGTCTCCTTTATTAACCAGTAGCCTTTTTCATCTGGTGCTTTATTAACAAGCAAGACGGTCCTGTAACACTCAGGCATTGTTGAAAACGTCAAATGGAAGCCTAGAAACCTCTTCCGTGCAGCTTCACTGCAAAGTATTTTGACGTGAGCCAAATCATGCTATTCCTACATCTCCACAGGAAACTCAAGGCTTCATCAAGGAAACGCAGCATGATTTCTGCTAGGCACAGAAATTGGTGGGGTGGGCGTGGGGTTGAGGGAACATTACATAGAAAGCACAATGCGATAATCACCTGTATGAGAGCCACACTGGCCGGCAAGCCCCGGTCGGCTCGGTCTCTACACAGTCACAGACGTGAGGCCTGGAGGGCAGACACCTGGCACTGCTGACTACCCCAAGGTCGTGGCCTCTGCCCCTTCTCTGCTGCTCATCAGTTCCAAGCTTCTGGCAACACCGCCTGCTGCCCCCACTGCCTCATCGACTCTTCGTGAAAAGCAAATGTTGCCAGGATAGCTTATGAGTACATTTGCCAGGAAAGAAGCTCCGATTGATGCTGAAACCCCGTTCTCACACCCCTGGCAGCTCCCTTGCCCCCGATGTGTACATGCTTGCAGCTCTGACCTTGCTCAGTGTCCACACAGGCTCTGTCCACTGGAGAGCCAAAGGCAGACTCAATGTTGAGTCAGAAATACACAAAGAGGGTGACGGTTACAAACTGCCTGCCTGCCCCTCAAAACACAGGTTGAAATCCTCAGCCTCAATGTGATGCTGTCAAGGTGGTCTTTGGGAGGTAATGAGTTCCCGAGGCTGGAGACCCTTGAATGGGATTTGTGCCTCAGAAAGGGGCCCAGCAAATCCCTCACCCTCCCATTGTGTCAGGGCCAGAGAGAAGGTGTGTGCCAACCAGGAAAGAGCCCACACCAGAATTCACCCGTGCGGCACCCTGATCCTGCCTTCCAGCCGCTAGAACTGTGAGAAACAAATTCCTGTTGTTCATAAGCCGCTCAGTCAATGGTGTTTCGTTACAGCAGCCTGAGCTGCCTGAGATGACGATGCTCACCGCCCTACAGAAACGGCTACTCCCCTCTCCCAGAAAGAGGGGTTTAATTAAAATCCCTGTCTCTCCTCGCGGCCACCACAGATCTCACTCCCCCACCCTGTAAGCCAGCAATTGTTAGGATTAAAGGAAAATGAGGATCCTTTTAGACCAGCCCCTCCATATCGGTCTGAAGCCTGTAACTTTGCCCACTTCCACAGTGGCCGTGTCACTGCATTGCCCATGTCAGCTCTGTGTCTGCACTGGGTCCCAGGCTCTGCACAGACTCCTCTAGCTGCCCATCAGCACAGCCATTTCCCCTTCTGCTTTGCAGGTTGTCCTTCAATATCCAACCCCCACCCCTCTGCAACCCAAGGCCTTCCGATCCAGCCATTCGGGGTGGGCTCAGCCATGTACTGCCGTCCTTGACTCAAGTAAACCAGGCCCAAGGCGTTGGCACCAATGATCTACTGGCTGTGGGGTCTGCACAGCTACTAGCTGCCCCAGCCACACCAGGGCCCGGGAGGGGAGGCAGAGGAACCTGTGAAGTTGCCAACAGCCATATGGGAACAGGGACCCCTGGGATGAGGAGGATGCCATGGAAGGAAATTCAGAGAAAGAAAGAGCCCCAAGGCTGGACGGGTCATGCCCAAAGCCTACACTGCTGAATTTTCCAGGTTTCTGAACTCAATCGCTGACCCACACAGCACATGTTTCCTGAGTGCTGACCCCGCGTGCCATTGGATACGGCAATAAAGTAGGACCCCCACCTCCCCCATCCCCGACACATACACAGGGCCTCCTTCCTGGCGGGAAATCAGGCCTGGGGGCCCAGTTGACACCGCGAGCCAGGGAAGGGGGCCATTTCAGACGGATAGTGGGTGCAGCCTTGCCAAAGCCCAGCAGTCACCTGCACTGCCACAGCCAGGCTGAGTCCAGATCAGCCGCACAGAAACCTGACCCTCTCAAGGGCACGCCTGAGCTCATTAGGGACAGACACCGTCTCCTGCTGATCTCCAACACTTTCTCTGCATGTCTAGTTACAAACGGACGACGCAGTCTCGGAAGCACAGCTGTGACTCTGGAGACAGATCCCAGGCCTCCCCCTGCTCCTCTCCGTGGTGCCATTGATGGGGAGGGGCCGGTATGGCCGCGAGGTCGCATACCCACAGCCATACCACGCAGGCCTTCGACGATTATTTCTGCCAAAGAACCCTGCTGCGGCTTGGAGCACACCATGGTGGGCGGGAAGCTCCACCCGGAGAAACAGCGATGCTTCTCCCCAGAGCCAACGGAGGGCACCCCCCACCGTGCATTCAGCAGATTACTTACATTCTAGAAAACATCTGGGTTAACGGGGAACAGTAAAATGAAAAGGACACACTAGAAAGGTTAGAAGGCTGTGTGAAGTCTCAGGAGGTCCAAAGGTTTCTGAACCAAGACTACTGCGGTCAACGAGCTTACAGGGAAAGTTTCCACACGGGCCTTCAACAAGCAACGCTCAGCAGGGAGGAGCCACGTTCTGGGCAGAACCTCAGAACAAGAACATCGGACACCGCAAAGTCACATCAGAGCCAACAGCAACTGAAATACAGCCCTCTCCTAAGATGTGTGCGTCACCTGCAGAAAGTCACCACACATTAAGATGGGGGAAGAAAAGGATAAGGTTAGAAACAAATTTGAAGTAATTTCTGCATACGTAATATTTCTACATCCACTGGTTTTCTTTCTGGGAGTAACAACTTTTACATGAGATGCACATCCCCGTTGGAAGGAGTTTGGGTTTTCCGTGGGCAGAGTCAAGGGCTCTCCAAGAAATGTGAACCTTTTCTCACTCACTGAGCCGCGTGCCCTGAGGCCGTCCTGGCCTGCCTGAGCACCTCCCTGGCTCTGCCTCCAGCCAGCTCCTTCCAGCACTCACCCCCGCTGCTCCCAGAGCCTGCACTGGCCCAGGATCTCCTCTTCTGCTGCTGTCAATCTTCCACTTTAGGGTAAATAAGTTGGAAACTAGAAAGTTATAAGACCCCTTAGCTTTTTAAAAATTTGTCTTCTCAGAAAACAATACTAATTCTACTTCCATGGTTTAATATGTTGCCCCCATCTGCATGTTCATGGATATGTGTTTTTATATATTTTTTGATCAGTACTTATAAAAGCATGCACTGTTGCTACATTCAGTTTAATTACATTTGATGTAAGAAGTTTTAATTTCAGTGAATTCAGGCACTCAAAATTTAAGCCCTCTGACATCTATTAATCAAATGGGAAAATGACAGGTAGATATTACAAAAATCAAGAGAAGTGTTTAATGTAAATCCTGAACTTTCAAATATTTCCACAAATGTAATGTATACATTAGTACATCACCTTGAGCATTTTCACAACTCTTTGCACTCAAATTCCATTCTTAACTTTTATAGATAAATCGACATCCATATGTGATTTTAAGCAGCTCTTAAAAACAATCAGAAATGTTGCGGGCAAATCCCACCGAGCAGCAAATAACGGAACTGTACCCAACAACCCAGGTACCTCTCCCTGAGGCATCTGGAACTTGAGCATTACAAGCAGCCTTTGGTTTCTGAGGCACCCGAGAGTGGGGACTCCCAACTCCCCAAGTCTAAGAAGGCCTCAGCGATAAGGAAAACTGGTCAAAAAGTCATCCCTGCCGGCTCCCTGCGCCATGGGCTCCTCCCTGCCCGCCCTCAGCCACGTGCTTACAAGATCTCACTTCCTCTCTGTCCCGCAAAGCCTGACTCCTGATTCCAGCCCTGCCGCTTACTGGGATGTGGCCATGGACGTCAACTGCACCTGTAAGGGGAGAAGCCTGTCAGGATACAGGATCCTGGCCATCCTGGCAGTGCTCAAGCTGATACTGTAACTTGGTAGTGAGTTACTTAATGCAAAGGTTTAACTTTGAAAAATTTAGATACGTGTATTCTAAAAGGGAAATTCTGAACGTAGAACACAGGCCACACCCTCACACTGATGTTGTCTGGCCAGCACTTTTTTGTTTGCCTTTTCAATAGACGTTTTTAAAAGCAGTTTTCGGTTCATAGCAAAATCAAGAGGAAAGTACAGAGAGTCCTCACATATCCTTTCCCAGCACAGGCACAGCCTCCATCATTCTCCTGCCCTCACCAGACCAGCATGTCTCTACGACCGACAGACCCGCATCAACAACGGCACCACCACCCACAGTCCACAGCTCACACGAGGACTCGGCCTGCTGCTGCTCACTCTGTGGGTTTCACAGACGTGGAACGGCATGGATCCCCCATGAAAGCCCCACCTGGAGTTGCTGCCCCACCCTACACACCCCCTATGCTCCTCCCATTCATCTCTCCCCTCCCCAACCCCTGACAGCCGCTGATTGTTTGACTGTTTCCACAGCTTTGCCTTTTCCAGACTGTGCTGTGGTTGGACTCAGACAGCAGGCAGCCTTTCCAGATTGGAGTCTCACTTAGCAACATGCGTTTATGATCCTTCTGTGTATTTTCATGGCTTAGGGGTCCAGTTCTTTTTAGTGCTGAATAATATCCCAGTATCTGACATACCACAGTTTATCCATTCACCTACTGAAGGGCATCTTGGTTGCTTTCTAGTTTTGGCAATTATAAAGCTGCTGTCAATGTCTGTGTGCACATTTCCGCATGGAAGTAAGCTTTCAGCTCCTCCGAGTAAACGGCCAGGACTGTGATTGCTTCTGTGGTCGGAGAGCTTAGTTCCACGGAAAACCGCCATGCTGCCTCCCACAGGAGCTGCCCCACTTCCCCCAGCGATGAGTGAGGGTCCTGATGCCCACACACCCACCAGCACGTGGTGGTGTCGGAGTTCAGGTTTTGGCCAGGCCGATGGGTGCACAGTGACGCCTCGCCCTATGACATAAGACGCGGGCCATCTTTCCACGTGTAGATTTGCCATCTGTGTATCTTCTTTGTTGGGGTATCTGTCCAGGTCTTTGGTCCATTTTTAATCAGGTTGTTCATTTTCTTGTTGAGTTTTGAGAGTTCCTTGCACGGTTTGGATAACAGCCTTTCTCAGATGAGTCTTTTACAGATGCGTTCTCCCCGTCTGTGGCCTCCCCTCTCATGCTCCTGAGACAATGTTTTTTATTTTAAAAAACACTTCAGACAGAAGATGGACCTCCCAGCCCACCACGGTTCTCAGTTTGGCCGTGGTCACCACCCTCCCAGCCCTGGTTCCCACCTTTTCACGATCTGCTGGTCCTATGGGTGTCAACCCATACCAAGTCCCTAACATATCTCCAATGATGGCAACGTCAAAGCTGGCAGTTTGCAGGTAGGAAGGAGCTGATGGAGGCCGGAGCAGAATGTGAAGGCCAGCGGATTCATCCCTCGGGGACCGGCAGGCCTCTCAGATATCCCCCTGGGTCACCTCCCAAATGAAGTACCTGCTTTGGCCGTGAGCAGGAAGCAGGACCTGGCCCAGATCTCAGCATATTTGACCTGGCACGGCATTTACAGGTGAGCCTCCATAACCGGAAACTCGACTCTCTGGGGAGAATGCATTTTCATTATCAAGGCTTTTAGGCTTTTAATTAAGAAACCAAAGAGCAGTGACTGGAGTGAGGATGCAGGGACTCTGGGTGACCCACACGCTCGTTTCCACCTGGCACAAAGGACCCTGGAGTGAGGGTACAGTGCCTGCTCTGAGTCACCAGCACACTCATCATTTCTACATAAAGAACCCTGTGAGCCTGTCCCAGGACTTTTTAGCCTAGACCTAAAAATTCAGAGCTCAGGAAACCTTCATCATTTTAGGAACCTGAGGGGTGGGCCAGGGGGATCTCACAGAGTGTGGTGCTGTCTATGGGGTCAGCAAAGTACAGCTGGGGCTTCCCGCAAGCACTTCAGGGAGGCCGTGCACTGGCCCGAGGCTGGTTCCGCCTCCTATCCTCGGTTCTCATGCCCAACCGTGAGGGGAGCCCCCCGCTTCAGGAGCGCTCCCTGGCTCCAGGCCCTAACGTCCATGTCCAGGCCCCTGGTAGGGCAGCTTCTACCCCAGGGAGGCTGGGACTGGAGACAGCCTGGAGCTCTAGGCAATCCTGGCAACCACATGTTTCACGAAGTGGCTGCAGACAAACTCCTGCTTCCAAAACCTGGCACGGGCTGTGTGAGGCCTGGAACGCGGGAGGCGCGTTTCGCAGGGTCCCTGCTCACATACAAAAGCAAGGCTAAGAGCAGATAAATTATTTAATTACCCTCTCATGGTTATCAAGTCAAGTCATAGTCTCTTAGACTTATGTGTGACTAGAAGTATACACATTATGGAAGTGTATATAAATGTGAATACAGATATGCTTATTTTCCTTTTATATACCTTACATGTATGTGTATACGTGCATATGTATAAAACATGGAAGAAAAAACCATACTTAAGATTTCAAATCTCAGTCACAAAGATCTCAGAAGCAAATTATTATTCTTTAACAAAGATGTAACATTTTACATTCTTACAAACAAAATGTTCTCTATTAGCATTTTATTTTAAAAACTAAGAATGCATTGCACTCTCTGTTTCAATTTTTAACTCAGCTCACAAAGGTCCCTGTACAAAGACCTCCGTGCCACGGCAATGATGGCGGTGGTCACACCTGTGTCCATTTATCCTCTCTACATCTAGGCTCCTCTCCCTGAGGCAACAGCACCTCCGAAGTCACAGCCTGGCCTCCCATCTCTCCCCCGTCCCAGGCTTTTTGGCATGTTGGTCTGCTGCACACCCCTCAGCAAATACTGCTGATTAGCCAGAATCGCCCAGAAATCTCTTAACCTTGATTCTGGTTGCTTTTGTAATTTGTAATATCTTTACTTCTGGTGTGATTTGAGAAACAACAAATTTTAAAATTAGAGAAGATGTGGTTTTTATTCTCTCCTTTCTACTTGCAACCTTGAAAATTCAAGTAGCAGCAAGGGTTTGTTGAAAGTAACTTCCACCAAAGAGAACCTATTACAAAGGTACTACAGAGTGTCAAATAACCACATAGATGTAAAATAGAGATGCAGACACAGATATAAAATCCAATGGTTAAACCAAATCGAGAAATGCTTGCCAGTTTGATAGGACTTCTAAAACTTGACATAAATGTTGGCTGAGGGATACAAGATGTTATGAGATGAGTGAGATGCTTGGCCTAGAACCACAGGCTCTCTCCTCTTTACAGCAGAAAATCCATAAGGAAGTCAAATCTGAAAGAACCAGGTACCATTGAATGGCATACTCAGCCATCCTTCCCCATTCCTGGGCCAGGTGCGGTGAGTGCAGCCAGTCGTTCACCAACACCCATCATCCATCCTCAAGGCTACGGCTACACTTTACTCCCAGGCTCCCTGCCATTATGTAACTTAGGTAAATCACGGCCACTCTCACCTTAAGCCTCCCCTGCCAGCATGGCAATCACCCAGTCCCAACCACAGCAAGGACAGCCATGTCCCTGGGAATGCAGAGCAGGGGTCGGGAAGAAACCTGGATCTCTGAATACCTCATGGAGCAGTCACCAGCCTGGAACATCCTCCCTGACAGGTTTGCAAGAGAGAAGAACTCCTTGGTTCCTCAAGCTACAATACTGCAGAGTCTCAGGTCACAGCATCCTTACCTACCCTCGTCAGGAACCGTTCATGCTCATCAAGACATGAGAACAAAACTGCAGTGGCACAGTCACACTCAATGCAGACCACCTGCCGCTCACATTCATCGGATTAACACCAAAAGGCCACCTTGGTGGATATCCTGGATGTGGACACTTGGCGGCTTTTTGCTGGAGACGCGCTTTGTACATTTATCGCACGACCATCTTGGCGTCAGGAGGGGCTGTGCAGATGGCAGCTGTGCACGTCACAGGGAGTCTCACTTGCTGGACTCTCAGCCAGCTCCCACTATCAGTGCCCGCAGAGTCCTCTCCTCCGGGAGCACGTGCTTGGACGCCACAGTAGCCTGTGGATCCACACAACAGCACTGTGTGCCCCAGGAGCTTAGAAAGTACCACTGCATCAATGCCTCCACAGGTGAGGCCGGGGGCAGAAGCCAACCTCAAGCAGTTACGGTCCTCCGTGGGGCTGGCGTCCAGGCAGGAAGGCGGCTCAGCGGCTCTCCTCTCACTGTGAAAAATTCCTAGGTCCCCACATGAACAGAACCCTAAATAACACGCAACAAACAACAGGAACGAGAACACGACCAGCAGCTTCTGAGAAGAGCAAGCTGGACTGATCATGAGACACCTGACGGGGACGGTGCCAGAGCCCCTCCCGGTAACCTGTGAGGGCAGCGCTGCCAGCATCTCCCTAAAACCAGCCCAAGTCAAGTTAGACTTGAGGCTTTCCAGGAGTGGGTAGATCCATTCAATCCCACAGTCTGAACCTTCCAGGCCGTGTCTCATGGCCCTCATCTCACATATGGGAACCCGGACGCTGCACCATAAACACAGCCCCAAGCCCTCGTTCCTTCTTCAACACCACACCCCAGTACAGTAAACACTTAGGATCTGGGCATTCACGTAAAATACTGCTTAACTAAAACTTCTGATTTAGAACATGTTTAATTCCTACTCACAGAGCTCAAAGTGTTTTGTCCTAGAAGGCGGTAGCTGTAACTTAGCATGAGAGAAGAAGGGTTCAGAGTGGTGCCAAGTATTAAATATTCCTCTAAATCTATTCACCAGATCGCCATGCTATTGTCACCTGCTTCATTTTCTGTCCTTAAAAGACATAATAGTTACTTTTCAAAATAGACAACCTGTTTTACTGATGCTTAGCTATAAAGTAGCGAGCTATGTATCCAAAAGGGAGATATGGGGAAACAGAAAATGTCCACAAGCAATCGGGTGGGGAGGGGGGCAGTTGCAGCAGCACCTGGCTCTGTTGCGTTGTGAGCCAGCCACGTGGGATGGACAGCTCACTTAGCCACTGAAATTATATCATCTAAGATTTTGTTGCAGTTACTTTGACAAATTCTCCCTCCTGCTATGAAGAGTAAGGTTTGAGGGGTTTTTTTGTGTTTTTTTTTTTTTTTGACTTGGAGTCTCGCTATGTCACCCAGGCCGGAGTACAGTATTACAATCATGGCTCATCGCGGCCTTGACTTTCTGGCTCAAGCAATCCTCCCGCCTCAGCCTTCCAAGCAGCTGGGACCCATAGGCGAGTTTGATTTCTTTGCTAACGAATTCCTAATTCATCTCGCAGTGGGCCTATCAAGGCCATATGCCCGGACGTCCACCTTACCGACCGTCCGTGTGGTCTCTAAAGTGGATGCACTCCGGTTGCCCGGGCTCTGCACGCGATGCTGAGTCTCCAAGTCTGCCGCTGTATAAGGGACTGACAGCCCCGAGCGTCTCGACCTGCCACCATGAGCCGGGCTTTATTCCACAGGGCAACTCTGCTTCCCGTGATGAGATGCAGCACGTGAGCACAGATCAAAGGGCATCAGCAACTAACCCATTCCCCTGGTACTAAGTAGAGGACCAAGAGTTTAGTTCCTTACTTATTTACTACGGGCTTGATTCAAAACAGCTTTCTGGGATCCTGGGGACAAACATCTCCAACTGGTGAGAATTCTGGCTTTAGTAACGGAAGAATCACCTAATGCCCATTTTGTAACTGCTGTTCTCATCAGAACTTGAGGCCAAAGAGAAAAATAAAAGGGGGAGGCTAAGATCGTGACACCCCAGTTTGCACAAGGCCAACCAGCCTGCTTGAGGGGGTGAAAGGAGTAGGATTTTTAAACAGCTGAGTTTTAAAAACATGGCTGTAGGCTGGGCGCACTGGCTCACGTCTATAAGCCCAGCACTTTGGGAGGCCGAGGTGGGAGGATTGCTTGAGGCCAGGAGTTCAAGACTGGCTTGAGTAACACAGCAATACCCTATCTCTTTAAAAAGAAAAAAAAAAGGTTATTAAAATAGTAATAAAAAGTTTAATACAATAAATTACTATATCAACATGGCACCCCCAGCTGTCAGAGGAGGTACAATCTCTGTGGCTATGATGAGATCTGGAGAGAAATGTAACCGGCATCATAGGGAAGGTCAACCCCAAAGCCCCACGGCAGTACTCCTGTAAAGTGTGTTAACCAGCATGAAGTCTCCTCCACAATCAGAAGCCTGGTTTAGAGGAACGCTGTCCACGGGACCTGGGTGGACTCCAGACGCTGGCTGACCAGACAACCCCCCCCGGGACCCTGCCGGCAGCCCCAACTGGACAGAATGACCTCGTGAGTGTCCTTTCCCGCCACAAGCTGCAGACCTTGAGCCAGTCCTGGCTGTGACTGAGGCTGCGCATAAACATCTGCACCCAACAGCTCACCTTTGTATATGACACGCCCAGTCCACTTCATTTCAAATGTTACGCTCGCCCCAAGGCGAACATGGATGTTACAGGTTAACCCACTGCATGTGTGCTAGACTTTCCCTGTAAGTGTTCAGACATTGCACGAACCGGATGAACAAACCCCACTTTCCCTGTAAACGTTCAGACATTCCTTGAGCCCGATGAACACACACAGCCAACAAACCCCGGAACGTGTAACGCCGCGGCCTCCTCTCCTCCTGAGGGGCGTGTGCTTACAGCTCCCCCAAGACCACATTTCCCAAAGCACAGAGTGTTACTCTGAAAATAAAACCTCCTTTTTCCTTCCTCTGGACATCTCGTGGTCATGTTAACAACTATTGCTACAAATGCAGAGAAATGGGGTATCATCCGTGCTGGTCACCGAATTCCTAGCACCAAAGCTTCAGGGCCCCCCAGTCTGAAGGAAGCTTCTATCGCCCTAAAGCCAACTCTGGAGACGAAGGCCGAGCTGGGGAAAGGCTGTGTCACCGCAAATCCACACCACGGGGCCCTCTGCAGTTGTGTGTAACTAACTCTTGGCCTGTCCTGGGGTTTGGGGAAATCAGAGCGTACGCAAGCAGATACCGTACGCTCTGCCATGGGACCGTGAAGTCTGCGGAACCTCAGAGGAACATGGAGAGAAACGGTGGCACGATTCTCACAGGCCGAGCCTCGATGGGCGCCCGTGTCAAGAACACAGACACGCCGGGAGGGACAGCCGATGCAGTCAACGCCTGCAGCCCCAGCACACGGCAGCGTCCAAGTGTGGGGGTCTCTGGCCAGGCTCCACCACAATTGCCATATTCTGTGGCAAAATTTTAAAAATAGGTTTTAACTAGTTATAACTCTAACTTGTTTTACACATAAACAGAACACAGGGTACCAACAGGCTCCAAAATACTTCACCTAGAACCAAGTCTAGAATGCAGATGGCTGCTGCTCCGAGTGTGACAAGTCCCCTTGTAGTGTCATAAATCCTAGATCTAGGTGACTAAGTGCTCTTCCTAAACCAGACAGCACCCTGAGGCTCTGAGGGCACCCTCTGTCCCCAGGCCAGTCCATCAGCCCCGGCAGAAGCTGCTAGAGTAAGAGCCTGTGGATTTGTATTGGACGGATGCAAACCAGGCAAAGTCACAGGGGCTCGTTCTGGAAGCCCATCCGTTTACCCACTCATGCCATGGAGAGCCGTTCCCCCAACTCCACACCCGCAGTCATGCTGAACCACAGCAACTGGCTTTTAGGCCTTCAAGCCACTCCTTCTCACCGCTGGACAGACCCTTCTCACACCGTGAGGCCCAGAGTAGCCTTAACAGGTGGTCCCAGCAGAACTGGCCACTGCATGAATTGATACTTTGTGTGTGGGGGGGTGGTTGTTCTTCTGTCACTCAGGCACAGTGCACCATAAGTACAGTGGTGCTATCATGGTTCACTGCAGCCTCAACCTGCCAGGCTTGGGTGAACCTCCAGCCTCAGCTTCCGAGTAGCTGGGCCCACAGGTATACATCACCACTCCTATTTAATTTTTTGTAGAGTCAGGGTCTTGCTATGTTCCCCAGGCTGGTCTCGAATTCCTGGGCTCAAAAGTGAACTGCCCACCTCAGTCTCCCAAGGTGCTGGGATGACAGGTGTGAGTCACTATGCCCAGCCTAGAATTGGTTTTTCTTAAACCTGAGTTTGACACATGAACCCCACTTACATAGATATCAGCACACTCTCACAGCTCGAGAGTTTTTCTGAATCTCGATTCTGTCCGTTCAAGGTCAATATCTAAGAAAGGGTCAGAACTGACCCTCCCTCCGTGAAGCCTAAGGGCAAATGCAGCAGTATCTCAGTGTATGAGGAGACAAAGTAAGAAGGTGGAAAATACACACTGAAATTCTAGTGCTAGAATCATAATCACCAACACTTTAAGAGGCAATCTGCTTTCCAAAACATGTAGCTGCTGGATTAACTTCAAAGTCACCAGATTCCACAGGCAGTAGCTCAGAGGGGCACAGCTTTCTAAGGCCGCACAGCCTGGGGCAGCGTAACAGCCTCGGGGCAAAGCAAACTAAACAAAGGCTTGGTTCTCTCAAGGAGGAATGTGCTCAAGTCCTTCCAAATAGATTCTTCTTCTAAGTAAGTTAGATGCCTCCTACAATACTGTTTCCAGTGCCAGTGTGTTCAGAAACATGAAGTTGAAACTACATCTCAGGACCCCAAAATCACTACGATAAAGGGACGTCAAAGTGAGGAAGAGCTTAGAGCAAACCTGCCTCCCATGCTCCTCCGAACAGAGACAGCTACTGGGGGGAGGAGGAAAAAAAGCCACGTACCTCCCTCACAACCGATCCACAAGGAAATTCCTCATGGACAGAGGAGAGAATTCAAAGTCCCCATCTGCACACGGAGATAAATGCGGATCTGGCTGCTTCCTCTGGAAAGGTACACCAGAAACACATTTGTCTGATCTACCTGTGACCTGGAAACCCATCCCTGCTTGGAGCCGTGCCTCCCTTCCTGGACCGAACCAACGTACATCTCATATATATTGATGTCTCACGTCTCCCTAAAATGTGTAAGACCAAGTTGTGTCCCAAACACCTTGGACACATGTCCAGGACTTCCTGAGGCTGTTGCAGTGTGTCCTCAACCCCGCCTGAGGCTGTGTCTTTCACCTTGGGAAAATGAACTCTCTATGGGCCGAGAACCGTCTCAGAGATCCTTCTGGTTTACAGGAAGCATTCTTTCCTGCGAGTATATCAATGAAATCATGTGGAATTACAAAATGCCACTTTAGTAAAGGCCAAAGGAATTAGGATTCGATGTGCTTAAAAAACAACACAAAAATAACGTTCTATTTGTCAATGGACCATGAAGCCCACACCCCCTTTTGCAGTGAAGATGTCAAACGGGACGAGAGGCCCCTCCTGAGGATGCTACCCTCTGACCCCACTTCCCAGAGTCCAGTTTCCTGCTGCTAAGGGAACAGCAACCCCAGCTTCACGGGGCTCAGGCCTCCAAACCCAACTCCCACCCATGCTGGAGAATCACCCCAGGGACTAGCAAACTGGCAGGTGCAACTCTCACCTCATCCCCTTAAAGGGGAAAAGGCACCTTCCCGCTCCTCTTCCTGCTGGTGGGAACAGGGTCAGGAGCTGGAGGGTCAGGAGTCGGGCGGCAGAACGGAAGCAGCCTGGGTCCCTGCTAGTCAGAGTTGGCAAATGCCAACCATCCCCGACATTCACTTTGCAAATAAATCCTTCTCTTTTGTCAGGTCCCTGGTTATAAGTTTGCACCCATAACTTAAAAAGAAAAAAAAAAAACCTCAGGTAAAAAATCGGTGTTTGGCTGACGGTATTTCAATTATCTTGGGGCCTTGGGTCAAATGACGGCAAAACAGGAAACTGAACGCTGTTATTCAGAAAACTACCTTCCAGCGCCGTCTACCCTCCCAGGCTGTCACCTTATGGTTGTTTGTCTGCTAGATGATTAACAATAACTGCTCTGAAAACCTAGGTGTACAGAACAGACAAGAAGTCAGCTCGGGTTGAGGGGAAGCAGGATAAGACCCCCTTCCCCGCAGGATGGTGGAAGAGGAGGAACCTTCAGCACCTGGGTTTTCAGGATGCTGGATCTCTCAGAGCATCTCTCACAGCTCAAGTACAGCCAGACCCTCCTCTGACACAGCCTGTTCAGACGAAGGTGGCACCTGCCCTAGAGACCCACAGCCCTGTGCGGGGCTCAGCTGGAGCTGAACTTTCCTCCCTCGGTAAGAGTCAGGGCCAGGGGTGGGGAGAGGAGAGAAGCAGCAGGCCTGAGGGGCACTGTGGAAACTCCATGCCGCGCTAACTCTCATCTGATGTGCTCCGGCCAAAGCCACGCTTCTCGGAGGGAGTTTCCCTTCACACATCCGGAAATCATCAACATCTAGTCTCCCCACAGAACAGATCCTTCCCCAGGAGGCAGATGCTTGGCTGTAACACGGGGTAATGAGTGGCGCGCCTTCGTGCCCATTCTGTAGTGTTTCCTGTTACCTATTTTACCTTAAGCTACAAATGATTCCCGTTTACACGGGACACAGTGACACAGACAGCAAAACACATGAGATTCAGTGTGATTCCACACCCGTCACTGCTGACCTCAAGTGCTTTGTTCGTTTTGCTTCTAGAGTTTGTACTCTCTCCCGGGGTTCCAGGCCTGTGGATTCAACCAACCATAGATCAAGATTTTTTTTTAATGTGTTTGTACTAAGCATTCAGACTTTATTATTCATTAAACAACTACTCGCATGGCATGTGCATGGTATAGCTGTTACGAGCAACCCTGACATGACTGTCTGCAGGAGGATGTGCATATGTCATATGCAAACACGATGCCATTTTATTGCAGGGACCTGAGTGCCCACAGACCTTGGATTCCATAGGCAGTCCTGCAGCCCACCCCCATGGGCACTGTGGAATGGCTATAATAGAAAATATAGAGGTTTTAAACCAGTTATATACTAAATCTAATTGTTTGTTAAGAAATTACCGTGTATCACTTGTATTATTTGGAAGTCCTTCCTGGCCCAGAGACTTGACATGTTCTTATCTTTTTGTCCACGGATCTAGCCATTCCAGTAAGCTTATTGAACACAAATCAATTTTACAATTAAATTCTTACAGGAATCACACTCAATCTGTAAGCTGCTTTGGTTTTTAAAGTGAAATAACCAATAGTTTTGCAAACCAGCTATATCACAGAATAGGATAAAGCAGCCCCATGACATGCAAAAACATGGGGTTTCAAAGCTAACCAGTATAAAACACGTTACAAACCCCTAAATATGAAAACGTTTTACACCACAACAGATATTCCAGAAAAAAACAGGATGTTCAAAAAAGCCCTTTGCAGAAAAGCACTTTCCCCTTCATTTTTCACACGGTTTCCAGAAGCTTGTGTTTGGCGATGACCATGAACCAGAAGTAGCGTCCGCTGCAACTACTGCCACCGCAACACAGAATATTAAGGCGTTAAAAAAAAGGACACAGCATATTTCCTATTGTTGAGAACAGGTAGAGTGTTATAAAAATGAGAGTGTTCTAAAGTCAACAATGTTCAAATTCTAGGTCTCCCGCAGACATTAGACGGTAACCGCCAAAGCTTATGTACTTGGCAACGTTCAAGGAGACCAAGTTCAGAGCTGTCACAATGCAGCACCATCCTCACGCGATTATCTCAGGCGGGTTTGAGGGCAAGTGCCCCCGTCACAGCGGGAAAGCTGCCCAGCCCAGCACTTCCTGAGATCACAGACCTTCGCCTTCCCACGTCTTCAATAGTTCCTTTACACCGGGAACCAGACAACAAAACCTAAAACACTTCCTCAAATCTCAAGACAGTCTTTAGAGCTCTTTTCCTTCCCCTTCTCTTACTGAAAAAGCCTATTTTGTAAGCAACCTGTAGTGCTTCCCAGAGCTGGGGCGGGAGGAGAGCTGGTGTTGGGTAGACCGAGTTTCAAGCGTGGGGAGACCAGGAAGTTCTGGAGATGGATGGCGGTGATCGTGGCACCACAGTGTGAACACACTTAATGCCTCCAAACCATACACTTAAAAATAGAGTGCTATGTAATTTTACCGCAATCAACACACTGAGAAAACTCATCTATAATTACTGTCATTTCCAATATCTTGCACCCTGTAAGTTGCATTTGCTTTTGGAAATCCTCAGAGCAATCTTGAAAGACTAATACCCTAATCATCTCTGAAACGCAGGCAAAGTCGTTCAAGGGTTTGGTTATAGGAAAGTAGCTGGAAAGCAAAGCGCCCGTTAGACATGGCAGCCGTGGTAGCACAAACACATGGTAGGAAGATGGTGGTCATGCTACACACAGATGGGAAGGGTGTGGGGAGCCACAGCACCGGATACTCGGGAGGCACCTGGGCAGGAGTTGAGAATGTACCAAACGCGTTCGAGCATGCGACATTCACGGACCGTGAGTCCAGCCACCGCCACTGACATCCACTGTGGCCGGGGTGTCCTCTGCCACAGAGATACACACCCTGCCAAGGATAGTGTACAGATTAAACGTCAAAGCACAGACATGCTCAGGTCCCGCTGTTCACATAGAAGCAAACACAACACATTTCCCAGACCCCAGCAGCATGACTCTCCACTTGACTGCAACCCGGTCCCATTTATTCTCGAACCCATCTCTCCCGGACCCCACAGCATGACTCTCCACCTGACTGCACCCCATCCTGTGCATCCTTGCATCTGTGTCTCGGCCCTCACTCACTCCCTCACTTCCTCGTTGGCTCAGGAACCAAAAGTCCACTGTGTCCCTGGTGCACTGAGCTTTGTCAGGGGCCTCTGGGCCGCATGCTGGGACACGCAACTAGGAACTCCCAGTGCACACGTTGGTCTCCTGCAAGACGCTTGGCTCTTATGTGCGGGAGCCGGGAGCCGGCACCCACCCCTACAATTGACTGCACTCTTAGAAAAGTCACAGAAGGCCCCTCACCAACCCAGCAGCACCCTGAGGCCACATCCCACTTGCCTGCTGGCTCCTGAGCCTCCCACCCTGTGATGACTCGCTCCTTCAGTTCCCCGCCTTGAATCCACTGGTTCCTCTCCTCATGGGCCTCTTTCCTGTCGTCTTCCTGTCATTTTCCTGTCAGCAAGCACATTTCCTGTCATTTCCCTGAAATGACATATTTCCTGTCATTTTCCTGTCAGCAAGCACATGTATCCAGCCTGACCTTGCTGATGTGCTCCAGCTGGCCCTGGACTCGAACCGCGCTGCTGCGGCTTTCCATCAGTGTGACATCTGCGAGTTACCTCCTGGGAAATGCCAGGTGATGGTAACATCAACCAAGAGGCACCGCTGAGAAGCAGAACGCATGGTGCGGTGCCCAGAACGTCACGTCCTTGAACAGACGCTCCGTGTCTTCTCCTCTTCTGCCAGAGCTTCACTGTAGGAAGGCGGCCATTCTTCCAGTGCTGCTACTTCCAACACCGGGGAAAGCAAGCTTCAGAAATGAACGGTGTCAAAGAGGCAGGACCCACCAGCGGCCGGACGACCGCAGCCCCAGCATTCCCCAGTCACCATGGCTGACAGCCCAGGCTCCAGAAATGCACAGCTTCAACCTTAGGAGAAAAAACCCTCCCAAGCCAACTATTATTTTCAACAATGGGATTGGGGAGTGGGGCGTTCTAACCCTGCCTCTCTCAACAGCACAGATCATCAGATCCCAGTTCTTATAGGATTGGGGAGTGTGGGGGGATGGTTCTAATCCTGCCCCCCTTCATAAAAAAGAACTGGGATCTGATGATCTGTGCTAGGTCAGTACTTTGCTTCCGCCACATGCAGTCATCCTCAGCACCAGGAAAAGTCAGAAGCATTGAGTGATGATACCAATACCAACACGTGCGGTTCTGACAGCTCCGGTAACTCGCTGCACAGATACAACACAACAGCAGTGAGATCCACGGACATCACCAGTCTTCCCAACGACTGTGTTCCTGAATCTTCTGCGTTCGGAATAACGGTCTTCTTTGCCAGGGCTGAGCCATGCTTCCCTGTTGCCTGTCCTCTGCCTTCACCAGCTTCGTGCACGTTTCCGGGCAAGTGTTTGTGCAGGTGCTATCACTTATTTCCACAGCAAGAATATACACAGACACCAGACAGAAATGGGCAACCCCATTAGGAGCTGTGCAGAGAGATCTAACTCATCAGATGTGCCAAATTTCTGTTGCCATAGAAATTTAACTAAACTAACGTTGCTATGACCTCATCTCTTACTGTGCCACTAAAGATCATCCGGGTAAGAGGAGTGTGCCTCTGCATAGCATGTAGCTCATGTTTACATGTCGGTTTTCCCTGAATATGGTTATGAGAGATAGAAATCAGTAAGATGGGGTGTAACATCTAGTGTAGGATCGTTGTGTCTCCTAGGCTCACACACTTCCTTTAAGATCCTCAGAATATGAAGTTTAACTCTGTCGACGTGAGTTACATAGTAACTTGTTTTGGATACTGTCTCTTTCACCATCTAAATATCAACACCAAAGAAGTTCTTGAGTTCCTTTTTAAATTGAAAGGAATTTACAAACCATAAAAGCCCCAATATTAAAGGATGCAATTCAGTCTTTTTAGCACATTCTCAAAGCTGCACATCAACCACTAGTATGTAATTCTGGGACTTTTTCACCATGGGCCAAAGAAACCTTGAACCCATTAAGAGTCAGCACCTGCTCCTTCCTTCCGCCAGCACCTGGCAATCGCCAGCCGACATCCGTTTCTCTGGATTTGCCCATTCTGGACATCTGTTGTGAGAAGAATCGTACAGTGCATGACCTTTGGCGTGACCTTCGGTGCTGACATCTTTCACGTCCAAGGTGAGTGGAATCTCACAGTGAGTGACCTGTTGACAGACACCTGGACTGTTTCTACTACTACAAATAATGCTGCTCTGAAGATTCTTGCATAAGATTTTTTTTTTTGTTTGTAAAAATGTTTTCAATTTTCTTGGGCATATGCCTAGGAGTGAAATTCCTGGGTCGTATGGTGATTTCATGCATAACTTTTCTGAGGAACTGCCAGACTTTCCCAAATCAACTGTACCATTTTACTTCCCTTCCCACTAGCAATATATCAAGATTTCAGTTTTCCCAAATTCACCACCAAGTCACTGTCCAATACTGGGATTTTACCCATCCAGTGGTTGTGAAGTGGTATCTCAGTGGTTTTGATTTCCATTTCTAAGATGACGAATTCTGCTAAACATCTCACGTGCTTTTTAAGGCATTTATATGTCTTTCTCTGGAGAATGTCTATTCAAATCCTTTTTCCATTTTTAAATTGGATTTTTATTAAGAGCTTTAAAATATATTCTTGATATCAGGGTCCTTATCGTGATAATGTATCCTGTTCTGTGGGTTGTCTTTTTACTTTAATAGTATCCTCTGAAATGAACATTTTTAATTTTGATACCGTCTTTTTCCCTTCAGTTGCTTGTTATAGCTTTAGACGCCTCAGCCAAGGAAACATTGCCTAATCCAACCTAACAGTTTCTCCAGGATTCTCCCCTGAAGGTGTCATGGGCTGAACTGTCCCATTCCCCGCCCCCCAAGATTCCATGTTAAAGTCACAACCCCAGAAACTTAAAATGTCACTGTATTTAGATACAGGGCCTTAGCTTGGTAATTTAGGTCCCATAAGATCTTAAGAGTAGGGCCTGATCCAGTATGACTGGTGTTCTTTTAAGATAATTTAGACACAGTCCTTAGTGCTCCATGCACATAAGAGAAACCTGTGAAGACGCAGAGAAGACGCCATCTACACAGCATGGGGTGAGGCCCCAGAGAATCCAACCTTGCCCCCTCCTTGATCCCAGGCTTCCAGTCTCCAGGAAAAAGGAAATAAGATGCTATTGTCTAAGTCGCACGGTCTGTGGTGTCCGTTATGGTACCCAGCAGACTGACAGAATGGGTCTCAGTCAGCTCCTTACGTTGGATTCATGTTGAGCTTTGCTTGTACGGTGAGGAAGGGTCCAGTCCATCCTTTTCCATGTGGATACCCAAGTTGTCCCGGCACCACTGAGTTGTGAAAGGCAAAAAGTAAAGCATCCCTTACCGTCCTTTCTCCATCAACAGATTAGAAGATACACTGAAGAATCGTGGACAATTTTGTCAGTTTAAGCCAGTGGTTTTCAAACTTTTGGGTCTCAGGAACCCTTTGCACTTTATTAAAGAGCACAAAAAAGCTTTCTCATCAAGCCGGGAGTGGTGGCTGCTCATGCCTGTAATCCCAGCACTTTGGGAGGCAGAGGCAGGTGGATCACTTGAGGTCAGGAGTTCGAGACCGGCCTGGCCAACATGGTGAAACCCCGTCTCTACTAAAAATACAAAAATTAGCCTGGCATGGTGTCGAACACCTGTAGTACCAGCTACTAGGGAGGCTGAGGCAGGAGAATCGTTTGAACTCAGGAGGCAGAGGTTGAAGTGAGCTGAGGTCACACCACCGCACTCCGGCCTGCGTGGCAGAGCAAGACTCCGTCTCAAAAAAAAAAAAAAAAAAGTAACAATTTAGTTTATTTTACAAGGATAAAGTCATTACATCTTAACACAGTCTTAAAGAAGAAACCATTTTCCAAAATAAGCAGCAGCGTGGCAACAGTTTGTGGTGCTGTGAAAACACCTAACATCTCTGCACCTCAGACAGCAGGGTTCTCATGCCTGCATCTGCGTTCAGTGGGCTGTAGAACCGTGACTGAAGTTTATGAAGAAAGTCCAACCCCATACTGGTATACAATTAGGAAGCGATATTTTCACTGTGTTTTCAGATCACTTTAGTTATTCTCTGCTGCCAAATGTAACAAGTGGCACTTCCGTACAGGCTGTCTGCAACACAGTCTGTGCTCTGCTCGTTGGACCTTTCTGCCCCAATTCCTTCTAAGTCAACTGGTCCGTCTTGCACTTGAATGGCTTTTACCAGCACACGATTTTGTAATCACACATTGGTTAGATAACACTAATTCAGAGTTATGAGCAGCTTCCACATTTCGTTATATGTAAAAAACCAAACCAAACCAAACCAAACCGCATCAATATCATTAATCACATGAGAAAGTGGTAGACACAAGATTTTTATATTTTAATATTCGCTGGAAAGCTCAAATGTCTATCATTGGGAATAATGTAAGGTACTTTCCTTGAGATGAAAGTCATTTTGTTCATTTTTCAGGCCACACCTGCAAATACCTCCATCTGAAGTGGCATCTTTTGTAAGTCATTCTTTATATAAAGGCGGCCGTTAGTGGAAGAAGTGGTTCTGCAGGTTCATAGTTCAGAGGCACCAGTGCTCTCCCAAGAGATAACCATAAAATCCGCAGAAGACGCACCTGTGCACACTTCCTGTTTCTCACTCAGAACATTCCAGAAGGAACCCTGAATCCCAATGCCACAGCGGGACTGAAGTTTGCTCTCACCCACACAATACACCCAGGGAGATCCCCCAGCCCCCACCCCGAGGCCCCAGCCTTGGTCCTCTGTCTGGTCTAGGAGGGCTCCTGCAGCTCCAGCCTAACAGGGAACAGAAGGCACCCACATGTCAGAAAGCCCTTCCAAGGCCTGGCGAGCACTTCTGTTTATGTGCCAGTCAAGTGCGTTTGACAATTCTACAGCCAGCTGTATGGCAGGCAGCGAGGTATCCAGCAAATACTCAGGGCTCACGTTACTGAGGAAGGAAGGTGCACAGCGAGGTACCCAGCAAGTACTCAAGGCTCACGTTATGGAGGAGGAAGCCAGGCAGATAGTGAGGTACCCAGCAGGGTTCACGTTACCGAATAGGAAAGGAGGGTGGAGACAAGCGGGCTGGAACAGTCTGTCATAACCTTTAGCATTTACAAGGCTTGCTGAAGATTATCTGATTTGATCTTAACAGCTCACAAGATAGGCAGAGGCATGACTGTTTTCACTTCATAAAAAGAGATCCCGGGAACTGATGATGACCACGTGCTCTTCCCATAGGCTCCCAGAAATCATCCTCAGATCATCTCTCAGTTGTATACATGTGGTAATATCTCAGTCACGTCCCCTCTCTGCAGGGGAATTTTACTGCCGCCCTGCTGTTCCTTCGCACCCCTGCCCTCTCCTGCATTTCAGCCATGCCCACCATCCATGGGGAGTCTGTACCACCCCACCCCCGCTGCTGCTGATGGCTTGGGTCACCCTTATCTTTCATTTCCACCTACAGGGACCTGTTCTTCCTTCAAATGCAGCTCAAACTCACTCGTTGTGTGAAGCCTTTTCCAGCCATCACAACCGTCATGTGTAAAATCAGTGTGTGGAATGCTTCATTTAGGAGGTGCTTATGTTGCCTCATTGGCTGTGAGCAGGGCCCAATTCTGAGCAAACCCGGTGGTCCCCTCTCCCCATCTCTGCTCCAGTGCACTTAAAACAAGGATTCCTAGAAGCACCTTTTTTGTCCAATTCACGCATGAGTCTGCCCCACACCCTGCAGAAAAGCCCTGGTGGTCGGCGGTCAGGGCTCGGGACCTCGAGGTGGGTAAGGAGAGCTTAGTGCCCTCTCTGGACTTGTCGCTCAGAGACCCGCGGCTGGAAGGGAAGAAACTTGCATCCTGTGAAACATCCAGGCCCTGAGACCCACTCAGGAGTGGAAAACGGGGAAGGAGCCTTGAACAGACCCACGGGAGGGTAGACAGCAGGAGTCACAGAGGCTACCAGGGAGAGAGGGAGGCAGGCAGTGAGGCCAGAGGTGATGTGGCCGGGAGGGAGTTGATGTGACCAGAGGTGACGTGGTGGGGGGATGACACGGCGTGGTGGGGGGAGGAGATGTGGCCAGGGGCAACGTGGCCAGAGAAGGAGACACGGCTGGAAGGAAGTGACAAGAGGGGTCTCCAGGCCTCAGACTGTGCCTCAATTATGGATGACATTTCAATTAAGATGTTGTATCTAACTTTAACGAAAAGTAGCAATTTAGAACCATTGTGTACATTTAAAGCACGGTACAAATAGAGCCCGTTTTCCAAACCAAAGAACAGTGCATTGAAGGAAAAAGTAATAGCTCACCAAAAACAAAACAAAACAAAACAAAACAAACAAAAAAACTAATTAAAGAAAAAATTCATTTAAGATCAGAAATAAAGAGATCCTACAGCTCTTCTAGTCCAATCCCCACCCTAACGTGAATGGGGGGGAAAAAGGAAGTAGATTCTAGTCAGTCAGAATTAAAGGCAAAACCGATCCACTTTACTTTCTACTTGACAGAAAACAAGAAGCTCATCAAGGAATCCCTACAAACAATAGCTTTAGTAGTTCTCAAAATGCAAAATTCACCTACAAATTAAACCAACTGCTAAGTGTGTATAGAGTAATTTCTTTCATTATTGCCTTCCTCATCCCCAGGGGCTTTTTTAGACCTTGTTTCCCCCTAATTGTCTCCAACACCAAGGAAATTTAAACCCCACAAGTAAACCGTGTCTCCATTCATTCACAGCGTCCTTTGGAGCAGGCAGTCCCTTGCTCTAAGACGTTCTTGTCACCTAAGCACCAAGCACAGCCTGAGAACGCACAACACGCACTCACACAAACTCAGACAGACAACAGGTGAGATATGGCACGTGAGGAGGAAGACAAGATAAATGAGCTTCACCGTCGACCCAGATCCGACAAGAAGTGACACACGCAGCCTGTTCGGGTACAGGTGATTCCTAGAAAACAGCCAAGGGCAGAATTTGGAGAAGCAGCACCGCAGTCCAGGAAGATCTGGGGGCTTTAGAAGGGAGGGGCGCCCCGACCAGGTACTGGGGGATTCAGAAGGGAGGGGCTCCCCGACCATGTGCTGGGGGATTCAGAAGGGAGGGGTGCCCCGACCAGGTGCTGGGGCTTCAGAGGGGATTGGTGCCCCGATCACTTCCGGGGGGGTTCAGAGGGGAGGGGTACCCTGACCACGTGCTGGGACTTCAGACGAGAAGGCACCCCGACCGGTTCCTGGGGATGGCAGGACAAGCCCAGGGTTCCGTCGTCACTTTTCACTCCCTACTCCCGAATCTCGCCCTGAAGTTGCAGCCAGTCCAGGTATTCATTTACCCATAAAATTAAGTATCTGTGAGTAACACAAGTCACTAATCCACACAGATCTGAGTCCACAAATACCTCCCAGAGACGCCACCATCCCTTCTGGTAGAGGACCCAGCGGCCCACGCTGCTAGGAAGGGAGACTGTCTCCAGCCTGACGCTGCAGAGTCCTCAACACAAAGTCTACCTTCTGGAACCATGCCGTCTCCTACAGAGGCAACTAGGGGCATGTAGGGTTTTTTAAAATCTTTTTTTTTTCTTAAGACAGAGTCTCCCTCTGTCACCCAGGCTGGAGTGCAGTGGCTCGATCTCGGCTTGCTGCAACCTCTGCCTCTCGAGTTCAAGTGATTCTTCTGCCTCGGCCTCCAGAGTAGCTGGGATTACAGGCGCCTGTCACCACGCCCAACTCATTTTTTATATTTTTAAGTACAGATGGGATTTCACCTTGTTGGTCAGGCTGGTCTTGAACACCTGACTTCACATGATCCACCCGCCTCGACCTCCCAAACTGCTGGGAACACACGCATGAGCCACGGTGCCCGGCCCATATAGCTATTTAAATTTGACTAAAATTAAATAAAATTAGAAGTTCTCATTTACACTTCAAGCATTCAGTTACCCCCAGGCGGCCACTGACCAGCGGCTGGTAGAGATGTCACACTCCACACTGTAGAAGGATCTAGGGACGAAATGGCTCTAAGATCATCTCAGAATCTTTATGTTGAAGCTACTGAAGTTTTACTCTGATTATTATAGACATCAGCATTTTCCCACTTTAAAATGTCAGAGCTATTGCAATGATCAGCTCTGTGGCTTCCCAGCAGCTCTTCTCTTCCTGGACAGAGAACTGTAGAGCATCTGCACTCTGCCTCCACACTAAGGGATAGTAGAAGCCTCCGTATAAAATCAGGGGGAGAAAAAAAAATGAATCCCTAGTCCGCCTCTCCCCCTATGATTTTGTGAAACTCCTCTTAGTATGCACAATAACTGCCAGAGTTGCAATAAAGAAGCATCCCTTGACCAGGAAGCAGCAGGGAAGCAAGAGGAGGGAGATGCAAAGACCCTCCATTCCCTCTGGGACCCCAGGCCCAGCCAGGACTGAGAAGGGCCGCACAGCCCGGCAGACCCGCACACCTGATGCGAACCATACACACGGCTTCCCTGGGCCTCGGTCCCCTGCTCTGCCCTCACTGGCCACTGTGGCTCTGGGTAGAGGCAGCTCCCTGAGCCCCAACACCCACAGCCAGTCCCCTCCTTGCAGGTCTCAGCTGTGCTCTCACTGCCTCCCTGACGCTTCTCATCATCCGCGTACCGTGTCCACTCTACCCCACAGCCCTTGCTACCGCCCACCCCACCACGGAGCCTAGCACACAGCAGGTGCCCGAGACGCCCCAGTGGGCGGGCATGCCAGGGTAGGGCTTGGAGTTCCAAGGGCCATGTCCCGCATACCACCACAAGTGCCGCGGAGGCTGTGGAAGGGGTCCAGGTTTCAGGCCTGTACTCAGCTTCTCCCGGTCCCCGAGGCCAAGAACCTAGCAAGGGAGCGCAGCGGGAAGCAGGGTCCCAAACCCACTTCCTACTCCTCAAGTGGAAGGGGACCTCGGGGCACAACCCCACGAGCACCTTTCCTCCTGCCAGGCTGCCTGTCACAGCACCAACACCTTCACCGCAGGGAAACCCACCTCTGTGAGGAGAAAACCAAGTACCACAGGAGCCACTTCCCCCGCAGCGTCTGCTGAGCCCAATAGCGACAGCAGCAGCCGGGTCCCCACTCAGCACACACCGACTCGGAACCCGCCACGCACACCACAACACCGAACATCTTGAAGCTCAGCTTCGACTCATCAGGGCCCTCTTCCAGGAAAGCTAGGCATGTCTATCTTCCCTGGGCTCACAGAAAGGAGCGTGACTCAGCCCCGAGTGTGAACAGAGTCAAGCTCCCACTAGCTGTACAGACAACCTCCCTTGCCCTGTCCTGGGAAGGAGCCAAGCGCAAATAGCCATCTTTTGCCCGCACAGGTTCGGAATTCAGTCAGTTCTCTCAATGGAGTTGTGACAGGTCAACTCCAGGCCCCTCAGTGCTCTGGGGTTCACCTCGGGCCACTGCACCTTTGAAACGTGGCTGTGGATTCCTCTAGGGTGCACAGTGTCACGGCCATTTCATTCAGATACTGCAGGCCCCTGCCGTGGAGTCAGTACCCAGGACACCCCTGCCGGCATCCTCCGAGATGCTGCTGCAGCTGCTGTGATCTGAGAACAGCCATGCACAGGCATCAAAGGGAGGGCTTCTCAAATCTTTTCCAGGAGCAGTGGCTACAGCTTTGGAAGACGTTGCACTGAATCCTGGGTGATCCTGGCTTGGTCTGCAATCTAAACCTAGTTGCTGGGGAGACACACTCTGTTGTAATTGACAGAGGCTGTTGGTGGCAGCTCTACCAAGACCAAGAATGGCAACTAATCTGAGATTTACTATCCATACTTTCTATTTGATGTTTAAAAGGAAAGCATCGTGAAGTTCCAGTAGCAAGGAATTTTCTATAATCTATCACACATCAAGATATAGCATAAATGTAGCTAAAATGTTCATAGGATCTATGCAGAGGAAGAGACGGGTCTATTTCAGGAAAAGTGCTTGCTGGCTTTTAAGAAACATAGTGAAATCCCTGCCAAGTAAAAGATTGTTTATACTTTTGCTTTGGAAATGGAGGGAAAGTTCTTTCTTATTATTTGAATACATTAACTGTATTTAAGTGTTCTGGTAGATTAAGTATTAAACATTCAAAAGGAAGTAATTCTGTTCAGTCTATTTCATTCTTTAAATGTAGCTTTCAAAAACCGACAAATACCTGGCCGGGTGTGGTGGCTCATGCCTGTAATCCCAGCACTTTGGCAGGCCGAGGCGGGTGGATCACAAGGTCAGGAGATCGAGACCATCCTGGCTAAAACGGTGAAGCCTCGTCTCTACTAAAAACGCAAAAACCTAGCCTGGTGTGGTGGCAGACACCTGTGGTCCCAGCTACTCGAGAGGGTGAGGCAGGAGAATGGCGTGACCTGGGAGGCGGAGCTTGCACTGAGCCGAGATCACACCACTGTACTCTAGCCTGGGCAACAGAGCAAGACTCCGTCTCGAAAAAGAAAAACAAAAAGTGGCAAACACCCCATTGTCTGCCCTGGCTCTGGCCATCTCCACGGAGTGGACAGAGCTTGGGAAAAGCTCACTGTGGAGGCCCAGAAGGCCGGGCCTGGCCTTTGCTCAGCAGATGAGCAAGAGGGTCACAGCCACCCTAGGGAAGAAGCCCATATTTGCTATGTTACTGATGATATCCACATAAATTTCTATTTTGCCTCTCACACAGAACTGGGATCTATGTTTGAGCAAGCAGCTCGTGCCAACAGTCCCTCCATGCCATCATTTCCCTGACCTCCCACAGAAGAGCCAGGCCAGGCAGCGTCCCCACACGGGGACTGGGTCCCAAGAAGATCCTGGTCCTGCCCCTCTTCTCTCTCATCCCTGCAGCACCCTGGCTTGCTGTGGAAGCCCAGCAGTGCTGGCTAAACCCACGTTCACCTGGGGCATTCAGGAGAAGCCTCTGTGCAGAAATCAATTGGGAAGTAGGATTGTGTGTGCTGGCAGGTCACTCGAATGGATTTGCAGAACTCAGTTTTCAACACAGGTGCCGCCACCAAGTCCCTGAAAGACCTTTGTGAGCCTAGAGCCACAGAGCCATTTGAGGCACTCTCACAATCTCTAACAACCCTGCACAGAGGCCCTGTTTATCCAAAGGACCATAAAATTTTCCATGTAAACAAAGTTTGACATAATGAATTAAAAGTGAAGTCACCACTTCTATTTTCCATTAATCCATTCATTCAAACAAGTATCTCTTGAGCGTGTTCATCAAATACTGTGGAACTAGGATTTAGTCCATGCCTTCAAGAAATATACAGCACAGAAGAAAAGGTATAGCTTGTAACTAACAGTGGTGAATAGGGAAGAAATACACATCGCAGAAGGAAAAGTATAGCTTTTAACTGTAACAGTGGTGAACAGGCAAGAAATAAACATCATAGAAGGAAAGGTAGAGCTTATAACTAACATCATAGAAGGAAAGGTAGAGCTTGTAACTAACATCATAGAAGGAAAGGTGTAGCTTATAACTAACAGTGGCGAACAGGACAGAATCTCATAGGCTCGTCAGGAGCCACCGAGGAGGAAGCCATGGTTCACATCCACCTGCAGTAGATAAATGTTTCCCGGATAAAGTAACTTTTCTACAGCGATATCTGCTCCTTATTGTTTAATCCTCCTCGATAGGGTATTAAATTACCACTTTATGTGCTGCTTATATAAAATACATCATTGTCAGGGGAGGTTATAAAATAATACTTCACACAAGCCTGGGCTGTGAATGGTGCGAGGCAATGGGACGATGTGTTCCCGTGTTCTCGAGACGCAGAAGGGGCAAGACCCTGCTTTCCTTCTCCTCCCCACCGCCCTGTTCCCAGATGAGGGGCGGAGGCAAGGCCGCCGGGCAGTCCTAGAGCTGGCTCCAGGGCCACGACACCACGCCCAGACGCTCTGCGCCCCATGCAAGAAACACAGACTGTGGGGCAATCACCAATTTACCTAGCAGTGGGGAGAGTCCTTCATCAAAAGCCTGTGCTTCCAGGAGCCAGGACAAAGCAGGAGGCCCTAGGAAAACAGTTCCGGGTGCTCCTGAAACCTGGGCAGAGTCACAGTCTGGCAGGAAGCACCAGTGATGCAGGTGTGCCCAAGACTGGGAGGATGGCCAGATGCCTGGAGACCAGACCGGCCTGCAGGAGATGACCACCTCTCTCTGGCTCATTAGAGACAGACAGTCTGGGCTTCACTTTTGTATGTGGAGTCTCACAGTACAGAAATGTCACAAAGAGATTAGACTTCGTATACCCCATTTTTTTAAATTTAAAAAACACAATTATTTCAACTAATTCTAAATCCAGCAAAGAAAAATAAATAAGTATATAAATGCATGCCTCCAAAATGTAAACCACAATCTCTTTACCCATAGGAGACCCAAAATTTAGTGTACTTTTTCTTCAGTATGATCTCATTTTTTTTTAAGCCATTACTGAGGTGTCTCCTCACTGCCCCATGAGGAGGTTCATGGGCTCTTCAGGGCTCTTTGCTGTTTCATCATTTTTTAGATTTAAGGGCAGGATCATTTTCCCACACTTGCTTGCTTCCCTGATCACCAATTTTTCACAAGGACATCATTGTGCCTCAGAAAACCTAGTAACTGAACTTCATTAAAAGTGAAAACGATAGGGACATGTTGGCTGCTATGACAGCATCCTCAGTCACCGAATCTCCCTGGGGGACCCGACACACCCCCAATCTCCTTGGAACCCCAGCATGCAGGTATCGCTGCGGCTGACAGGACTGACCTACCCTGGGGGAGGCATAAAAGCAAAGGGAAGAGAAGGCAGGTGACTCATTTAGGAAACTCAGGTGATCCTCTCGAGTCACATTTCTCAGGGTGTCAGGGTACCAGCTACATGTAGGGAACCTCCTTGGCCTGGCAGGTGGCAGACTCCTGGGACCCTCCTCAGACATGTTAATCAGAGAATCTAAAGACGGGCAAACTCTGAAAAGTATCTGTAAAGGAAGGACTTAGCTCTGCTGTGAGCCCACTACACGTGGGGTCACGCAGGATGCCGCTCCCAGCGTCCAGTCTCCATTTCACCCTCCTGGGAGGAACACCCGTCAAGTCACAGAGCACGGTCTTCAGCGAACACCTTCCTGCGCGACCTCCACTGTCTCCCAGCCCTGCAGGAGTAGCCGCCGAGTAGGGGAAACAAGTCTTTGCTCCTGACCCGGCCACCTTGACGCTGGGCATAAGACCAGCACTGCTACGTCTCTGGGGAAAGGAGCGGCCCTGGGCAGGAATGCACTTGGCAGCCCCAGGGAGGGACCAGGTGTGGAGGACCAGGCCTCTGCCCGCAGACACGTCAGCACAGCATCCTGGAGCAGAACCTCCAGCCCAGCTGAGCCTACAGATGGCTGCAGCCCTGGACAGCATCTTCACGGTGACCCGGGGGACTGGGCCAGAGCCGCTCAGCAAGGCTGCCCTGAATTTGCAACCTGAAGAAGCTGTACAGTCGTACGTGTACTTTGCCTTAAGCCCCTAGTTTTGTGGTCACTTGTCACACAGCGACAGACAGTGGATGTGCACGGACTCCCAGGCCACGATGGCCTCTGCCGGCCTCACCCGGGCTGTCTCATCTGTTCCCGTGACATCACGTTTCTCAGAGCCAAAGGCTGCCAGGATCCCCTCTTTTCTTCACGACGTCGTTACAAGCTCACGATACAAACTGAAAAAAAACAATCTGTAAAATACAACGTATGACGCAATACAAGGGGAATGCCCAGGCACACACACACGCGAAACAGGCACAAGTGTGAAACAGGCACATGCACAAACAGGTGTGCATGCGTGAAACAGGTGCACGCGTGAAGGTGTACACTCGTCAAACAGGTGTACATACACACATGAAAGCACCCGACATGAAGGGCTGTCTTTGGGAGCCTAGTTTTTAGACATCTCCCTCACCCTTTTACATCTGCACGATCACAAACACAGCACACCACAGTACTGAGGGGAAGCCCCAGCTTCTCATGGGGGCACATGAGGCTTTTTATTTATGCCACAGGTTGCATCACTACATTCTAGAACTGCAAGGCCCCCCACTGCCAGGACTGGGTCAGGTCCACCCTGTGCTCCAAGGACCAGGCCGCCTGCCAGCCCACACGGACCTGCCCCTCGGATGGTGCGGCTGCTTCTAAAACAGAGGCTCAGGCCCACCCAGAGACCTGCAGTACCTGTTATTAAATCAAGACTTGGCTGTGGGTAAACGTGAAGATTTTTTATTAAACATGACTCTGCAACATTCAAAGGACCATAACTGAATGCTCCTTTCGCAGCCACGGCGTGTCCAGACACTCATAGAGAAGGCCAGGGCGTGGGAACCCACGGAGCCCCGACAAGGCAGACTTGGAGCTGTGTGGCGCAGTTAGCACCCTTTTTATGCTGATACTTGCCTTTCATATTCAGATTAAAATAAAAAATACGCAAAAGTAGTTCACATTCTATTTCAATTCTCTATTTTTGTAGTAACTGGGCCCCTTTCCCTCTGGTTTCCCAGCCCAGTGATAAATAGGCCCAGCTGGGATTTGTCAAAGTCTGGACCTCTGTTGTAGAGTAAGTGAGGGGGGTAGGGAGGGGAGCAGGAGTGGAAAGGAGGAGTGGGGGATAGGGAGGGACAGAGGGAAGGAGAGAGAGAAACCGCCGAAGGCTGGAGGTAGGAGGGTTGCTCCCTGGCAGCCTCAGGCTCCCCGTTCCAAGGTAACTGAGCTGGCATCACGCATGCGGTGCCATCATATGACTTGGCTGACACACGCCAGAATTACAACAAAATGCTTCAGAAGACTAAGCACCAGCACCTTCAGATTAGGGTAGAGTCCCGGTTTCATGCTTGCCTTGTGTGACATTCTATAAATTGTAAAGATAACGCATTTTCTTACCAGCCATGCTGTTCCCCAAATACTAACTATAATAAAGACCAGACAGCATCTGAGTACTGAGCGTGTGTCAAGCCCCGTGAGGAAGGCATCATTTACTTTGCTAGAGAAAGAAACAGGCTCTGAGAGAAACTTCCTGAGGCCAGGCAGTTGTCTCCAAACCCACCCCGCGCCTCCTGCCCCTGAACGTGGAGGACCCAAGTCATTTACGTGAATAATTTACCTACATGCATGTGAGATTGAGATTCAGCCCCCAGATCTAATCATCTCTATGCAGGAATGTGTCAGGAAGGTATACAATTCTATGAGTTCGAGCTGGGGGAACAAAGGCAGGCACCCTCGACACACATGTGGTGCGGAGGTACGCGCCCAGCACAGGGGCGGACAGGAGCAGGTCCAGCCCTGCCCAGTCACACGCCCACCCTGCCATGCCAGTGCAGGGGCCGCCACCGCGTCTCGGGGAAAAGCAGCTTCTCCTGCACAGGAATCTACCCTTCAAAGTGTGTTGCTGAGAAGGTTTGGACCAACATCTCAGAAATCAGACACCGTGTAACACGCTTATCTATACAGGCTGCCTATGTCAGGGAATCACCAATAATTCCCATCTCGCCATCAATTATTTCTGGTAAATACTGATTATTCTAAGTTAACTGAGGCAACACAAGAACAATATAATGGAAATGTCAGAGTCAATCAGCTCCACCTGCTGAAGAGCTGGGACTAATGATGAAACCTAAGGAATCCTGGAGAACGCAGCAGGACCCCAGACGCCGCGGACCACCCCAGCCTCCTTCCACAGGAGAGTTAGTCGTGGGGCAAAGGAACAGCTTTCAAGGAATCTCAGAGGTTCTCAAGGTCTTGAAAGTTGAACGGGAATTAAATATTTGCATCTGAGTCACACGAGCACATTAAAAGTAAAATTTCCTCTTTCCACTAGAATTATGAGCTTGCGGCGGCGACACTGGCTGTATCTCATGCTCGTGAGATGTTTGGGGGCAGCCGTGCGTCTCTGGTGAATCATTTATAATCATGAAAGAAGTGCTTGGGCCCTCGATCCAGGACCACAGACCCCACCAACAAGGGTCTAAACAGGACAAGCCTCGGCCTGGAGAGGCTGGTGTCCGTGGGAGCTGGGAGGAGCACCAGGAAAACTCAGGGGCAAGCCCCACGCAAGCTCGGCATGTCCTACCCCATGCAGTCGGCATCAGCCACAGGGATCTTTTGTTCTTTTTTGTTCAGGAAGGAACATATTAAAAAGCCCGGGGCCCAGGGCCTGGACTCCTCAAAGCTCTCCACAGAGCCGGGTTAATTGGCACCTTCCCTCATGTTCAAGTCAACTATATATGGCTGCTGAGGGCATCTCAGAGCAGGTGCAACACTGAGCTTTCTTGCTGTCTGGGGAAAGCAGGAATTCCAGGCCTCTGCCTTAATACCTCCCCAGAGGCTCTGGCCCAGGTGAGCTCAACTTCTCCCAGGTAAGGAGCACAGACCAGCTTCCCCCATGCCCCTCAGGTCACACAGGAGCGGTGCAGACCCTTGCAACTTGGCACGAGCCCTCGCAACCCACCCTAGAGGCAGCAGCCCAGCCCTGTGGCCCCGGCCTGGCAGGAGGCAGCTGCTGGGGCCCCTGCTCAGGGTTCAGCACAGCGAGGTCCAGCCACAGCAGGGGAGACATCCACCACCCGGCCATTCATCTTTAACCTAAAACAGACACAGGAATGCGGCAAAGGGGTCCTTCCCCTGACAAACCCATCCTTCCTATTCTCATCTCTCCCTCCTTCCCCAGTACTGCACCCAAGGCCACCCAGCACTGTGCCCAAGGCCTGACTCCCAGTTCACAGGGAATCCAAGACAATTATGATTTTGAGAAACTGGGAGCTACATAGAAAATGAGTCGGTAAAGCCATTGTCCACTGATCCTCCACTCCACACAGCGGAGAACCGTCCTCAGGATAAAACCCACGGGGCGGGGAAGACGCGATCAAGGCGGGCAGGACCGCGGAGCCACAAACCTGGTGGTTCAGGGAACAACGCCACGTGAACACAAACCTAAAGTGCTCCACAGCTGGAAGACAAAACACAGGAGACAGAAACGCTGACCGTTTAAAAGAAAAAGAAAAAGAAAAAAGCCTCACTCTTAAGAGTCCATCAAGATTTAAGTTCTCAAGTCACAATGTATCAGCACAGACTTCTCATAATGCCTGAAACTTGGCGCAGTAAACACGTGAATCAGTTCTCCCAAGTCCATCGTTTTCTTTGATGAGCCTCTTGAGTCTCAGGCTGGTTTCAAAGTAAGCCCTTCTCTGTTTGTTGATGATTTAATAATTAACATACATGAAAACACATTGACTTCCAACTTAATCTGCTAACAAAATATTAATTACCACACTGGCTGTCATCCACAGAAAAAAACACAATCACCTTCTGGTTGTAAAAACATTAGAATTCGAAGCCACTTTGGCCATCTGAACAGCCCCGGCTTTTGTCAAGGGCATTCCAAAGCTAATCTGAAAAACTAGTCCAGGCCATGATCGCTGGGGGGTCGGACTTGCCTCATCCCCCTACCTCCCTTCTGGAATTAGACAGAACTTAGACGTTTAGTCTGATGGGAAACATTTACAATCTATTCTCTCCGAAGCTACCTGGAGGATTTCCTCCACATGACACAGCCTTGGTCTCCACAACCCCTTATCTGACAACTCTCTTAACCAACTGTCAATCAGGAAATTTTCAAATCTACCTATGACCTGGACACCCCTGCTTCCAGTTGTCCCACCTTTCCAGACCAAACCCATGTACATCTTACATTTATTTGATCGATTGTCTCATGTCTCCCTAAAAGCTATAAAACCAGGCTGGGCTCTGACCACCTCGGGAATACGTTCGTAGGATCTCCTGAGGGTAATATCAAGGGCCATGGTAACTCATTTGGCTCAGAATAAACCTCCAAATGCTTCACAGAGTTTGACTCTTTACTGACATGGTACCTTTCATGGGTATTCATCTGGGGGACTCACAATCAACCAGAGGCAGCAGTTGCCCACTGTGCAAAAGTCTCTGCAGGACTGAGCCTCTGGCACGGGGACTCCAACCCCTGAAGCAGCAGCTCTCCCACGTCCCACGGCCTGATAGACCTGCACCTCCCGGGCTTCTCATTTCAGAGTCTCAGCAACAAATCTACCAAACGTGATCAACATCACAGAATATTCCTCGAGGCTTTTGGCTGTTGTTTCTCCCCAAGTTTACTCTAGAACCAGAATGGCAACACTCGGAACAGGATGGTTCTCAGTCACTGACCCTGCTGGTAAATACACTGTCTCCAAGGCCCTTTCCCGCCAGTCACAGCTTCCTTCATGTCAGGCTCGAAGGCCACCTCCCCAAGAAGGAAACCTCTTCAATCCAGCAACCACAGCTCCTGTGCCCATCTAGAGCTTGTCTGCCAGGAAGGGAAGACTCCTCATTCCAGAGACAGCAGGTGCCACAAACTCAGGGTTGTAGCCACTGCGAAGGCAAACACTCATGAAATTAATAGACTTTTTCCTCCTTGGATACTGACGTTTTCTCTTCTGGAGGTCAGCCAAGGCCATCTGCACGAGTCACGAGCGTGATGGCTCCAGCCCCTCCTTCGGTGTCAGCAGTGTGACTCCGCTCTGAGACCCCCTGCACCAGCCGGGCCATGCACCTGTTCCCACGACTGCTGTCAGCAGACTACAGTAATTCTAAAATAATCAGCAAACTGAGGTTCCGAAGGATGCATTTTAAAGAAAAATGTGTAAGTTTTACTGCATGAAATCAGCTACATCTTTTGCTACTCCAGAGGCTTTTTGTTTTGCTTTCCTCAAGGTTCTCTACAATGATCCTGACAGTCAAGGTTCCCAGTTACAGGCAGAGGGTTGGGCAGGCCGCGTCTGCTGTGTAACACACACAGAGGATCCACATCATAGGATTTTCCCTGTTCACCAACATCATCAGGACAAACACTAAGCAATAATAATCTCCCTGTCTGGAAAACTGAGCTCACTTGAGAACTAATGCAACAAATGTGTTTGACAAAGTTGCAGGTGGACATTTTAGTGAATAAATCACTATTTCAAGGAGGATAAAGGCTCACTATTCAAAGGCATGTTTTTGTCAAGTTTTGTAATTTCAGCTTCATGCATTTAAATCATGAAGTGAGGCTTGTACCTGATACATTACAGAATCTCGACAAAATAGACAAAATTCCAATTCTGTACACATTCTCTCTCATTCTTTTCCATATGCATACGGATGGTGGTAATTTAAGTTGGCATTCCAACAGGATTTCTAAATTAAACTGTCTTCTACTTTAAACACGACGTGTTAAACATTACACATTCCATTGTTCAACATTTATAGCAGGGTCTGTATGGCTCGTTTTAAAGATTTCTTCCTCACTAAAAGCAAGCGTTTAAACAATAAATGATCTACTCTAAAATATTCTAGAGACAGAGATACATTTGGAGAGTGGACACACTTAACACAGAAATCCGCAACATCAAACAGGCACAACCGGCAGTGAGGGTGGAAGGGGCGCTATGTGAGTGCCCCTAAAAACACACACAAGCCTGGCTGCTTAAAAGGAATGAATATAGCTCAACACTCCTATGTGAACATTGATGTGTCTACTGCCTTACAGAATCCTCCTAGCTGAGCTGCAGGAATCTTCTTTGGAACCTTTTCTCACCTACACTGCCTACAGGTGCCCACTGGGCTCCCTGGGCAGTATCGTGTCTTTGTTTAGAATATCACAGTATTAGGAGATCTGTTAAATCCCAAGTCAGAGCCTTATCATAACTCAGACACCATCCCTCAGGGCTTGTGGGCCAACTTCGGCTAATGCAGGCTGCTCCACAGTGCCCTGCAGATGGGCTTGGTACATCCACACGATTTTAAGATTTGGGGCTGCCGTTTTCTGCAGTCCCAGACGCGGACTTACATATTCATCATGACTGAAGGCAGCACGTATTTTTATGTTCCTTCTGTAACGGTAATAATCATGGCAACATTTCCCCGATCCTTAAAAAAGCCTCCTAACAGCAGTGGCATTCCACTCCCTTCCTTAAAATTAATAGAATTTACCAAACTAGGTGAAATCAGTCTTCATGAGAAAGTGAGAAATCAGTGTTCACACAATGGCATAGTAGCTGGGCATAGAGTATACGTCAACATCCCAAACTAAGCACCCATCACAGTTATTCCCAACTCGCAGGAAAGCTAGAAAAATTAGAAGGCTTAAAACATAATTATAAATAAAAATAACAAGAAACCAAAGTTTCTGAGGAGCATTTGTTAGCCAAACAAGGAAAGCCATTAACCAGTGCTGATTACATTGCATTTGATTACATTGCATTTGATTACAGCAGCCAAAGACGTGTCCAGAGGAAGAGACTTTTAAACATTAGTCTTTCAGTAAGAATGGTTGCTTAACAAGTTCAGACTACTGGGCTACACCAATCATCAATTAAAAAGCAAGGCAAACGAGTGAGAGTCATTTTCCTTAATCCTTAACGTGTCAAAAATTACCACATTGGTCAAGCTGGTCTCCAACTCCTGACCTCAGGTGATCCACCCACCCCGGCCTCCCAAAGGGCTGGGATTACAGGCATGAGCCACCATGCCTGGCTGAGAACTGTTTGACAGAGGCTGAGGGGAGGCTCCTGTCCCTTCCTGGGACATCCACATCCCACCCAGTTTCCCATACCGACTGTGACACTCGAAGCATCACAGCAAGGGCAGCTGCATCCCCACAGTTCTCTGCACTAACACCACAGCTGCGCGCGCAGCCATAGCCCTGGAGCTGCCACTCAGCCTTATCGTGCTGGCACAAGCACAGCAGAAACTAACACGACCCCAAGAGGGAGGAGTGGGGACCCAGGGGAGTGAACCAGGAGGGAGGAAAGTGGCCCAGGGGAGTAGGGAGGAGTGGGGGCTCAGGGGAGTGAAGAAGAAGGGAGGCATGGGGGCCCAGGACAGTGAACCAACAGGGAGGCGTGGGGGCCCAGGGCAGTGAACCAGGAGAGAGGCGTGGGGACACAGGAGAGTGAACCAGGAGGGAGGAGGGTGGAGTTCGGCCCAGCGAGTGAAACAGGAGGCAGGAGTTCGACCCAGGGAGTGAACCAGGAGGGAGGAGTGTGATCCAGGGAGTGAACCAGGAGGGAGGAGTGTGGTCCAAGGAGTGAACCAGGAGGGACGTGTGTGGTCCAGGGGAGTGAGCCAGGGAGGAGGAGGGAGGAATGTGGTCCGGGGAATGAACCAGGAGGGAGGAGTGCAGTCCATGGGAGTAGGGAAGAGTCTGGTCCAGGGGAGTCAACAAGGAGCCTTTGGGGGTAGCAAGTTCACACACCACAAATACCTCCCAATCCATCCGCGTGCAGGGAGGGGCCGGAAACCACGCAGGAGCTACAGCGCTTTCTCCTCACAGAAGAGGAGTAAGGATATCGAATCATGCATGAAATCAGAGCTAAAGTTCTACCACGGTGGGGAGACGCTTCACAGACCCAAATGGGTGCAAAACAAAACCAATCATACAAGATCAGTGGATGGAACGGGATCAGAAATTTAAGCCTGTAACAAGCTTTCAGAAAAAGCGTCACTTGATCTGCAAGATGACTGCAGCTCTGCTTGATCATTTCTGCAAATGTCTAACTCGCGATGAGCCATCTCAGAGCCCTTCAAGAGGAGTAACAAAATCAAAACGCCACGGCATCCTCCGTATTTTAGATAGCCTGCAACAGTATGGAAATGAGCAGCGGTGCCAGAGCTTTCAAGTTTGTTTGAAGTAAATTTCAGCATGAGGGCAGCATCTTTCTGGCTGAAGCAATGAGGTAGGCTCCTGCTCACCGCATGGGAGACCAGCTTTCAGCTAAGCTGCTGTCAAGGGTCTGCAAACCACGATCCCCGACCGAGCCTTGGCCAGGGAACCAGAAGTGATTTTTACACTTTGACGTTTTCACAAAAGAAATATATGCAGAGACTTCTATGGCCCTCAAAGCATCACACGTTGCCTACTCTGCCCTTTACAGGAGCTTCTAGCTTTGCTGTCAGTTACAAAGTGTTTCTATAAAATAATGTCACTGATTCTCAAGCATGCCAGCAAAAGTCACACTTCTCAACAACCCTCAATGGAGATGCACCATCCTGTGTTTCACACAGATTTTAGATTTTTAAAAGCCAAAATAAGGGAGGTAATTCAGCTAAGTATTATAGTAACACAATTTGAGATACTTAATGATGTGTGACAACAGAATACTTGGCATTCCTGTGAGGCAATAAACTAGCTCAAACACAAAATAACAAATCAAAGCATGTTTTGGCCTCTCAAAGTGATCAGTGAAATTGGAAATAACATTCAGTTAAATGACACTAAAAAAAAAAAAAAAAAAAAAAAAAAAAGCACAAACAAAACAAATACTACTACACCATCACTCCTTAAATTTATTTAACTACTGCTGCCAAATAAAATGGAGAGACTTCTTACTGCAGGGTAATAATCGGCCATTGTCATCATGAAATAGACCGCTGTGCAGGCTCAGGCCCTCCAGCCCACAAAGGCAGGGGGAGGGAGGAGAAACGATGGCCAGAAACAAAGGGACAGGGCAACCATGACCTAGTCAGCAATTGTACCCTCCCACCTTTCTTCTGGACTTACAATTTTGGAGCCATCTGGGTTTACCTTCCTATGTCCATAAGTCAGCAAGTTCTCGAAGCCAGAAATCTACAATGCTTCTGGCAGCCAAGTCCTCTCGGCCTTCCCCCCATGTTTTAGGGCCTCATCAGCTCACCCCTGGACAGTATCAATGGCCCCGGAGCTCCAGTCAACCTTGCACTCCACAGACTCAAGTATGCCAGGAGCCACTCCAGGCTGCCACTGCCATGACCAAAGGCTTTCAGAGACAGTCGCCAGCACTGCACAAATCCATGTGGCTTCACCAGGCGCAAGGGGGCTCCAGCATTCCATCCAGTCTGTCGCTGCTACCATAGCTGTGAGTCTAGGATGTGTCAGGAAGGGAAGGAAGACACCATGTACATCATCTCATTTAAGCTTCAGTGTCACAAGGTGGATTTTGTCGTGCCCGTTTTATGGATCAGGAAAGTTTTAAGGAGGGCAAGCACAGGGCCCTGCTGACACAAGAGCAAGACCCGCAGAGGCCTGGGCATGACCCCCGCCCCACGCTCCCTGGGTCCTGATATCCACTCCTCCCCCGTGGGAGCCTGATCCTGGGTCTGCCTGAATTGCTACCATTCCTAAGACACGACTCACGTCTGTCCACCTCCTCCTTTATCTGTTTCCCGCAGCCCAGAGGCGTGTGTGCTCTTCCATCCAGACAGACATCACACTTCAGCTCCTGCATCTGACATCACTTCAGCCAAAAGCTTCTCTCAAACCTCCCCCACACCTGCCGGTCACACAGGTCTGCACCCATCACCTTTCTCACACGAATTCTCACATATTCCTGTGTAGCACCATCCAGCTGATGATAGTCTGAGAGGAGGAAGCTTTGTAGATAAGTCCACGTTCTACTTTGCTCCCAGCCCTCCGTCTTGCGTCTTGCATGAGGCAACCGATTAACAGCAATTTCATTTCAGCACAACATTTCCATTTGAAGAAACGCAGAGCATAGGGCTCTGGTCATAATTAAAAGCTTGTTTCATTTGTCATTTGAAATTCCATGTACTGCTGCAACAGCAGCACCCCCTCCTCGCCAGGCTCTGCCCTAAGGACATCTTTCTTCCAGCGGTCGATTCCCATCAGAACCCTGGCAGTGAGAGCCCCGCAGGTTTCCCAGCGCCTCGGGCTGCGGCTTCCACGCTGGGCCGGCACTGACAGGACCGGAATGGTGCCCCCAACAACTACAGGATCGGAAGCTGGTCGACTGCTCTGTAGAATGGAGACATGTTAGTAATCCCCGACATTTCCACTGACAGGCTGCTCAGGTAAACTGGGAAAAATCCACAAACTAGAAAGAATCCATGGGGAGGAGCACTTCTGTCTCCAACCTGGCAGCAAACGGTGGCTGTGCAGACGATCTCTTCAGGAAAACTATCGACTGTATCTCAGGTCAACAACAGCCCCGCTGAGGGCCAAAAAATCAGCTCCCCCTGGCCCTCACTTCCTAAGGGTCAGCCCTCCCAGGCCACCTCTCCTGGAAGATCAGCTCTGACGCACCCACGACGGTCAGGAACCGGCTCTGGGACACATTTCCCAGGCTCCTGCCCACCGCCCTCTCTCTTCTTCCTCCTCCATCTCCCTCTTCACTCCCATCCGCCCTCCCCCTTTCGCTTCCCTTCTCTCCTTTCCTCTCCCTCCCTCATTTCCTTTCAGCCCTCACCTTCCTCACTGCACTTCCCTATGCAACTCAGCGGACGCATTCTCAGGTCAGTAGAGTTTTCTTTCACTCTGTTTTTATTGCAATGATCATTCTTAATGAACAGAAACCTGTTTCGGACCATGTGGATGCCACCTCCTGACCAACTGCTGCCCCGCGGCTCCGTGTCCACTCAGTGACCTCACGTCGCAGGTGCCCAGCAGTATGGCTGTGACCAGGGGTAGCAACATTGGACATGAGAGAGGTATCCCAGCCAAGAGGCCCTGCAAAGCCTCCCCAGAAAACCGGAGCAAGGCCCAGGGCGGTAGGGAGAGCGCCGTGCTCACGATGTAGGCAGTTCAGCTTCCGCAAACTGTCCATCGACTGCAACTTACTTTGTTTCCATGGTTACAAAAGAACCATAAGCATTCTGAAATATGTTCTTGGTTTCATGTTTGCGAAATCTAAGCAACATTATAAGAAAAATCACTGAATTCTGCCTGAGGCTCTAGGGGTGTTTTCCTCTCTGAAAGGAGCCCCCTTCCAGGACTTGGGATTGAGTGACAGCCTTCAAAAATCACGGTTATCCTGGTGGTAACAGGGAACTCCTCAGCCCGCCGGGAGCTGGGGCCCTCGACAGCCCCCATGGCTCCAGACGCCAGTGTTCTAAGGATCACACATGTGCAGATAGCAAAGCTTGCTGCACACACGCCAGGTGCTAACAAGCCCCAAACGTCTCACTCATACTTGCTAACCACATCGCTTCTCTCAGCCTCCACGGCGTTTCACACTCTGCCTTTATATAGAGATGAACCATGCGTCCTGAGCGCTACAAAGATTCAACTCCTTCCGGGAACAGGGGTGCATCTTTCCATCACGGGATCCTCACTCCAGCTGGCACAGGATTTGCAGAGTGGGCGAGTCTAATGTTGATGACACTTTCTCAATATTCCCTTCACACCCCTCCAAAAACAAGAGTGCTGCCAGCTTCTTACCGACGTTGTAATGAGCAAAATATTTTTCTCTTATTTGTCACTTTTTAACGTAATACTAGTGAAGAATGTGACTCTGCATGTACACTGTAAGCACCCACACCGTGAACATTCTGCTCTCCTGTGACTGTATTCACAGGTCACAAGAACAAAACTTCTCCATAGTAGCCAATATATATATATATATATATATTTATATATATATATATTTATATATATATATATATTTTTTAACATGACTTCCACTCATCTGAAAGTCACAGATGTAGCTTTTCCTTCATAAAAAGATCCAAATGATACACAAACCAGGTTTAATAAACACATTGGTCCAGGTGGGAAAATGACCCCTCAGTCTCCCTCCCCTCAAAGACCAGGGCAGCCAGGAAACTGCGCTCTCCAGTAAATGACAGCCGGCAGGATTCCCTAAATAAGCAGCCGGAAGATTCCCATCTCGCAGAGCACACCTTTCAAGACTCAAGATGCCCCCGCTCCCTGAATATCCGACGAAGAACAGGGCTACCCAACGTAGGACTGAGGCAGTAAACAAACATGTATTTGGCCGGGGGCGGCGGTTTATGCTTGTAATCCCAGAACTTTGGAAGAAGGAGGCAGGCAGATCACAAGGTCAGGCGATCGAGACCATCCTGGCTAACACGATGAAACCCCCGTCTCTACCAAAAATACAAAAAATTAGCCAGGCGTGCTGGCGGGCACCTGTAGTCCCACGTACTCGGGAGGCTGAGGCAGGAGAATGGCGTGAAGCCAGGAGGCGGAGTTTGCAGAGAGCTAAGATCACACCACTGCACTCCAGCCTCGGCGACAGAGCAAGACTCCGTCTGAAAAAAATAAAATAAAATAAATAAAATTTTAAAAGTTTTCAGCAAATAGCATCATCGACCCACAAATGAGAGGTACCGTTTTCATTCTAGGAGGGAAACACTACAAAGCACGTATATTTTAGCCCTGTAAGTGAATTCTTCGGGCATTCCTGTGTCCGCTATCAAATGCAGCACATCACCTCAAAAGGCAAAGTTCTATAAGTCACATCCAAGGAAGGGAAAAATCATTCTAAGTTTTAGCCATCCAGTAAGAACCTGATCCAGAGAAGCCTACTTGTTCCAGACTCTAAGCGGCAATATATTGCTACAATGTAATGAAAACAAAGGGATAATTAAGAAAATTTCAATGCTAATAAAAGGCAAAAACATAATTAGATTTATTCTACTCTAGACAGAGCAGCCGGGCAGTTCACCCATACGTTATGAACGTTGCTGTTTTTCAGACAGGGTCCCAACTCTGTCAAGGCTTGACAGCAGGGGCGTGATCTCCACTGACTGCAAGGTCCGCCTCCCAGGCTCAAGCGATTCTCTTCAGCCTCTGGAGTAGCCGGGACTACAGGTGTGCAGCCATCATGCCCAGCTAATTTGTGTGTTTTCCGTAGAGATGGGATTTCACCAGGTTGCCCAGGCTGGTTCCCTGGGTCTCGAGTTCCGAGGCTCAAGCAATCCACCCGCCTCGGCCTCCCAAAGCCCTGGGATTACAGGCGTGAGCCATCACGCCTGGCCCTTTTTTTTTTCTTTCCTTTTTAAGCGATTAATGTGCTTCAGAGTCTTGTAGGCATTTAAAAAAAAAAAAAAAAAAAGAACAAGCAAATTCTGTAAGGGAAAGAAACCATTAACATGTTTTACACACCTCAAAACTCAAAACAGAAATACTAAGAATAAAATGTATTTTATTCACAGAGGCATTCTTAAAGTTCTGTAAAAGTGACACCATGGACACCACCACATCACAGACGAGTGTGGCAGGACTGCTCAGATTCAGAACACATTCTAAACAGTCCTCCTGCCACTTTCCTCAGTGGGAACACTTTATTCTGTCTTTTATTCAAATTAAGTATCTTGCAAGGGAGTTGAAGAAAACTGCAGAGCAGATTTTAAAACTTCAATGCTTTTCTCAATTTTCGTCACATTCTGATGCATTTTTACCTACTACACGGCCAATAAGTTTAAAGCTTTGTGCATCGATAAAGACAATGCTCCTTGTAGCAATAGGCTTTTTCTTTTCTATACAAAGATCTATAACTTAAGCTAGTAAACTGGGCATTTCACAAAGATTTTGCACAATTCCTAGCACAGATTTTAGCAAAATAAAACCATTATCTTTCTGCAATTAAATAACCAAACATAGGAAACTGCACAGTTAAAATAACCATTCCATTATTTTATATAAACACAAATGATAAAGGAGAGTATGCTTTGGAAAACAGTGTTTCCATAAGCTAATGATGAAGCAGAAGACAGTTCCTCAGCCTCATATGACATTTGACAACCGAAGTACTCTGGCCCAAGCCCAGCCCGGTTAAATGGAGGGGAAGTAAACATGTGACCGACCGTGGTGGGGCACTGTGATAGCCACAGTCTAGGAAAGAACAGCTGACATGTTTCTTCTTCATGGGAAAACTGAAACATACTCGAGACACCTTAATTCTTTAAAACACAGTCTGCCCCAGTACTAACCTTAAGCTCCCATTGATAAAGATTGCGATAACCAGAGGTGTTTATCCAGGCCCTCGAAAATCACGGACATGGTACATACACAACATTTTCAAACACTCAATGCTGCCAGTATGTTAAATGCGCTGTGATACCGGAGGTCTTGTGCAGGACCAGAAGCATCGCAGCCTGGTTACCTTCCTGGTGTTCAATGCTTTGTATGTGCAAAGTCTGCTGTTACAATTTACTGGGCTTAATGTCATTCAGTTTGTCACAGAAGAGAGCTATGACATTTACTTAATTCCACACACAGATTCTCAAGTTCATCTTCCACCAATGACTGCCCTGTCCACAAGACAGCGGAGGGAAGACCCAGGAAAGGCCTGGGAGATGCCAGGTGCTCACAAACTGGTATCAGTCTGCTGGTTCTGGCTTAAAGGAAAACAGACATAGAAGAAACTAAAAGGACTCACTACATCTAATATCACAATGTTCTCAACTTTACCTTAGCCAAAAATAAAAGCGGAATAGCAAAACTACTCCAGGGCATGATTCCAGGGCTAATCTGAAACATGAAATATTTAGAAGACAAAGCTTATTGTGAGTGCAATTAATATACACATAAAACACTGGTTTCGCAAAACCCAGTCTTTGCGATTGCTTTTATAAAAAGTAAAATTCTCATGAGGATCACATACACTAACTGATTTTCAAATGAAGGGACTGGTAAACTTCAGGGCATATGATTTCTGCCACACACGAGGGGAGCAGTGAGAGAGAAGAGCTAGGATCAAGTGTGCTGAAGCTGTCCTAGGACTGAAATTCAGTTTCTGCCAAAACAAAAACACAGGAGGCTGTCAACTTCGATAGCAAGCTCTGCTTGAGAGCGTCAAGATGTTAAAATTGCAAAGGGGCTTCTCCCTGCTATAGGCACGCGTGATCCTTGCAAAAACATAGCTCAGCATCATCAAAAATCAGGAAAGAACACAAGCTTTCCAGACAGGAAATCCAAGAGCAGAAGGGAGCAGAGTCCAAGCTTGCTCGGCAGAACTGTTCCCGGACAACAGCACAGAGGACGTCACAGGGAGGGCAGGGCAAGCAACAGCAGCTTCCGTGATGCCGCAAGCAGGGCCTGAGCCAGGAGAGCAGTCTCCTCCAACCTGACAAGGAGGCGCGAGGAGCCACAGAGAAGTCAATTCAGGGTCTTTTTCAGAAAGGGGCAACAATGAGAAAATCTGGTCTTACCCAACCACCCCCCATCCACGGTAACAGCTAAACTCGCGCCTGTGTCTGTCACCTTCCCCACCCCCTCTTGCAGATGCTCTTCCTGCACCCGGGTGCCTGTCTCCGTGCTGCTCCTGAGGCCACACCTGTTGCCATCCAGTAGTGACCACGAATTCACCTTTGTCCGGGCGAAGCAAACGCAGAGTTCACACACTCTTGTACAGGTTTGCTGGCCGAGAATCTAACCGAGCTGTCCAATTCCAGATGTGCTGGTACCAAGGAGAACGCTCGATGTCCGGCATTTATAAACGGTATCAGTGGGTTCTCCTGGGACTCCCAGGCAGCCGAACGAGGGAGGGAGCTGTTGCCCTGTTGCCCCGAGCCAAAGCAGCGCTGCGAGGCAAACACCACAGGCCACATCACACTCGAGCACCGACTCTTGACAGTTGCTCGTTTGTGTGTTCAGAGTTCAGGGTACAGGCGACAGACAGGCCTGATCTCAGCCATGGGACAGCAGTGATTGCCCACAAGTCCCGTATCTAAGCCCCGACTTGCCCATCGGCCTTCCTTCAGGAACAATGCCCACCTCACAGTGCTGCCATGAACGCTAAGTCAGCACGTATATACACAACCAGATTCATTGCAATTGTGCTTTCTACCCCAAGTTAATACAACCAGGTGCTATCATCGAGACTGAATAACCAATATTAGAACAGAAGGTCAGGCCAGCGATGGTGGCTCAGACCTGTAATCCCAGCACTTTGGGAAGCTGAGGTGGGTGGATCACTTGAGGTCAGGAGTTGCAGACCAGCTTGGCCAACATGGCAAAACCCCATCTCTACTAAAAATAATTTATCCAGACATGGTGGCACACACCCTGTAACCCCAGCTACTAGGGAGGCTGAGGCATAAGAATCGCTTGAACCTGTGACGTAGAGGTTGCAGTGAATGGAGATTGTACTCCTGGGCTCTACCCTTCCAGTCTGGGTGACAGAGCAAGATTCTAATAAAACAATAAAAGGTCAAGATGAGAACTGATTGCCAAGGTCCACAGTCCATATACTTAAAACATAAAATTCATTAGCTAGTACTTGATCAAGTTGCTGCTTTCTTCATTACAATCTTGTATATCCTTCTAACACGGCTCAAAATGTTTACATTTGAACACACCTCGAGTATAACAAAAAATAAAGTGCCTGTATTTCACAAACGAGCAATTTCCAGTAAGGCTGCATCCTGCTCTAGTTAATCCTTTGACAATGTAAAACTGAGCCATCCTGACATAGCACTGACACATGGTGCAAGAAGAATGACCTCCAATTAAATCGCTAGATTTAGAGAACACGTAAATATAGTTTATCACTAATTCACTAACCATTAGCAAGATTTTAAAGGAAGAAAAATTATCAGGACTGTAACTAGGAATAAAGGCAAAAATAAACATGAAGAAATTAGTCACGTTTAAATCAATACCCTTTCTGTGAGGCCGTAACAAAGTATACACAGCAGGGGCACAAACTGTCATGCTGAACTGTCACCAAGCTCTCTATGAAGGTAGTAAGAGCGTCCCAAGTCGCAGAGCCTCGTCTTCCTATTTAAACCCTAAACAGCCAACACCACTCAGCATGCAGTGAGAGCTCTGAAAGCTCAGAGGAATGCATGATGGGATGAAGGGCCCTAGCCCTGCCATCACCCTGCTGCTTATTAAAAATATAAAACAGAGCCCTGCCTTCAAGGTGCCCAGATCTAACTAGTACAAGGTTTTGCTTTTAACAAGTTAACTACGAATGATGAAGACTCTCAACAGCTGTGCGAAATGTAAGGCAACCTCATAAGAGGAACTTGGCTGAGACTAAACCCAGAGATGGTTTTTTAACCACAGAAGAGGAAAGAACTGAAGAACCTTACAGAAAGTTGACAGCAATTTCTATTTCTCTATGGTACAACCTGGAATTTACCTTTGAGACAGACTGCCCTTCTGTTCTGAAAAATCAGATTATTCTTGCAATCCTCCATCAGGACTGAAATTCCCAAAGGCATGGAAAACCAAGTACTAATTTTAACCCCCCCCCCAAAAAAAAAAACTACCTATGATCTTAGATGTGAGATTTAGTATTCTCAAATTCCAAATTTGGAAATATTTTGCACAAAGTCCTTCTTTTCCCTGTTTACTTGAAAGCTCTCTATTCTTTTGTCCTAAACACCTTCCTTCTCATCCTTCCAAACAATATCTGAAGATGAACTTACATATCGTTTTCAATGTTACAAAGAAGATACTACATTTGTCATGAACTGTTTATATTCACAACTCTAGGAGGGATTTTGCTACATCGTGAGGAATAACACGAGGCAGTTAATACGCCACCAATAAAGAACAGTAGAAAGTGGACACATTTCCTGATGAGTGCCGATTTCTCATTGAGCTGCTGACAAAGTTATAATACAGAAAGCTAGACAGCTGCTGTGTTAGTTCTACCTCACTTAAGTGACCGAGTCATTGTTGTTTCGGTTCCCTCTCTCGTCTGGGGATGAGACACACCTCACAGAGCTGTTTATGATTTCAGGAACACACACATCAATGAAGTGACTGTTCCTAGATCGTTGCAAAGGGTAGAGTAACCTGCCAAATTTCAACTAGGTTGTAACAAACAACTGTTTTCATCCTACACTCTCCGGTGCCAGCGAGATGGTGCGTTCTTGGATCCCTGCGGGAGCCCTATTCCTGGTGCCATAGAGCGCACACACACATTTACATCCACATAACGTACGTATATGGCACACTGTAACACGTGTACCTGCATAGAGCTTACACACATCCGAATACGTGGAGTGTACATAAGTGCACTACGTGCGTACAGAGTGCACACACATCCAGATCCATGTAGGGTACATGCATAGAGTGTACACACATCCAAATATATATAGTGTACAAACAAGTTCACTACGTGTGTACAAGCATAGAGCATACACACATCCATATAGCAAATGTACATAGGTATGCTAACATGTATGTACATGCAGAGCATGTACACACGTCTATATGCATACAGTGTACACAGGTATACTATAACCTGTATGTACATGTATATGGCATACACATGCACATCCGTATGTACACAGGTATGCTATTTGCTATATGTATACACATGCATATAACATACATTCTTATCCAATGTACGTAGGTGCACTACAGCATGCATACACATGTGCAGTGTACACATATGCACATGTATACAATGTACATCAGTACACTAACGTATAAAACGTATACACATATGCAATAGTGTACGTACATATGCAGCATGTATACGTATTATTGTGTACATATCCAGAAGTTTATTCAGTGTGCATAGTGTACATGCATGCTTGTGTGCACATATGTATATATACATCTGCAGAAATAATGTGCACATACCCACATGGTGCACGTACACAGGTATGTATATGGCATTAAATACATGCATGTATGTACACATGTAGAACAGATAGGTGTCCAACTAGTGTGCATATAATCATCCCCGTAGATACACACATATACACATGTACATGCATGCCTACAGCATGCACGTGTGTAGGACACAAATGTAGTGTACATACCTATACACTGTAAATACATGCAGTGGAAATACACGTAGTATGTGTACACCACATACACACATGTACATTTATACAGTACACATACACCGAGACCCAGAACGGGTCATGAGTATTAACACGGCGCAAACGCTTCCAGTTCTACCTAAGTGAATTTTTTTCAAACTATAATAGAACTCATATAAAAAGGGTTTTTAAGGAAATCAATACAGCTAGTGACAAAAACAGTGGGAAGGGCACAACCACTTTCTCTCAGAGTTCTGGGCCTGACCGTGGAAGTTCAGAGGTTTCCTAATGCAGTACACATCAGAACTGACTCACAATGAAGCACTCCTTAAAAATTAAAAATGTGTCCTCATGTTTTGGCCTTTGAGACAAAGCCTCTTAGTTAATCGAGTTCTGACTGAATTTGACTCACAGTACTCTGGCAGATTCTTCATTTTCTGGTGAGACAGACGAATGTCCCAGGGTGAGGGCAATGCCAGCCGTTTCAGGGTCAGCTTTTCGAGGAGCGATGTCTGGCAGAACACAATCCAACACCATAGTAGGATCCCCCACCCAGCCACTTAGACGCTTTCTGGTACTTACTCTGTCTGCTTGTTTCCCTTTCTTGAATTCAGCTGGGGGGAGAAAAAAAACCAAAAAAATCAAAACCAAAAACAGCCCATGTGTTTGTGTGTCTGAAAAGTGAATACATCCACATCCAACTTTCTAAATGATACACGGCAGGTGTTGATGGTCACCAACCAGTGGCCACTGTTGACAAAATACAAAGTCATCTGCAAACATGAACGAGTTTCTAGGAATACAAAAGTCAAGGGAATTTACTTCACATATTAAAGGTGTCAAGGGTGCTCATCAAAAATATATTTAGAGGTTTTCCTTTCAAGTTATTTTTGAAGATTTTTAAGTTGCAATACTTAAAAGCCTCTGGGAAAAGAAAGGATACAGGTATCTGGAAGATTTATACTAAATGATTTTCATGTCTTTTTGATAAAGTTAAATAAGGTCAGCCTTGAAGTAATGGCTTCCACTACTCTGAGGCTGTGGATGGAATCCACACCACCACCAGACAATTGAATAAACAGCAAGGCTGCACACACAGGACACAGGCAGTGAGCCAGCCTGACTAGTTGTCAGCTTCTGGGTCAGTTCTACCCAGTTCTGGCCAGGCCCCACTGGAGATGAAAACCTGCCCTTTAGAAGCCTTCAAACCCCACCTTTCAAAATCTAATCCTCTTCAACTGAGGCCCAAGTCCAAAAATCTACTGACATCTTAGCCCGCGGTAGGCCAGCTGTCCCCCAGCCTTTTTGGCACCAGGGATGGGTTTCATGGAAGACAATTTTTCTGGGGGGTGGTTTTGAATTGCAACTGTTGCACCTCAGGTCAGGCAGCGGATCCTCATAAGCAGCACCTCCGAGATCTCTCACAAGCAGTTTACGATAGGGTCCCAGCGCCTAGCAGAACACACAGCTAATGATAGGGTCACAACACCTAGGAGAACATGCGGCTTATGATAGGGCTCCAGCACCTAGGAGAACAGGCGACTTAGGAGAGGGTCCCAGCACCTAGGAGAACAGGCATTAAATGAGTTGGCAAAGCCAAAAATCCACCGGATCTACCACTCCAAAGCAAACATACACCACTGCCCAATATTGATGTGAGCCAAAAACAGGGAAGTCCTGAGGGCCCACACTGACCACAGCCAGACACCACTTCTGCAAGAAGCAAGCACGCACCTAGAGATCACCAGTGATGACCCAGGAGAGCAGCTTTGAGCAGAGACAAAGGTGAAGGAGAGGCACATGGGCCAGGGTGCTGGGTGTGCCCGTCTTTGTGACCTCACTGAGATTGCTGACCTCTGGCCCTTGGTGTCCCTTCCTGTGGAGGTAGCAGCCCCCAAATCCCTGCCTCCCTTCAGCACTGACTGAGGCGGCCCTGAAGTCTCCCCAGGGCTGAGACTGCTTCTAAATCCTGTTAACTGCACACCCACATGAAAAACAAAAAACAAAATATCAAGTATGCAGACAGGAAAATAAAAATACGTGAATCCTCCCTTATTCAACAGGCATTTAAAAAGTAACAGGAAAATTGTGATAGTCTTTAAACAACCACCAGCTATCACGTCCTCTTGAAATGTTTTAGCTAATCAGGAACATCTTTACCAAGCACTTGTGTGTTCAGGAAATCAGTTGACAGGTCCCAAATAACCTCGGAGCCTGCGACCTGACCCCCACTCACGCACATCACCTCTCCAGAGGAACGTGTCCTGGACACCTTTCAAATGGTGAGGAACAGGAACAAGGGTAGCTTTCCCTCAACACCACAAAACAAGCTCGACCCCGAGGAGCCCGGAGAACAGCGACGTTTGTTTAGATGCTTTCCCACTGTCCTTGTCAGAGCAAACATTCCCATCCCACACCGCCCAGTGTTTAACTCTCCCTGGGATACCAGCAGCCGTCAACCCTCAACAAGCTGGAAACAGAGGCCAAGCTGATAGGAGGCCTCTCTCCATTCCTTACTGAATTCGCTCAGGACACGGATGTTCCCAAACACATATGGCCCTGAGTATTCCACACCTGGGGAACATTCAAACAGCAGACTCTGCAAAGACGTTCCCCTAAAGAGAAACTCAGTTTCTAACTTCCCTTAGGGAAAAACAGGAGACCCAGAACTTTCCAGAAAATCAAGTGTGAGAGGAAGCCACTCACCTCTGGCACTTCCTAAACCTGCCTTCCCGCGGGTGCTCAGGGATGTCCCCGCGACAGCCCCGTCCACCCAGGACGGCAGCAGGTCTCAGGCAGCCAGCACCTGGGCAGCTGGCCAAGCAACCCCAGGGTGAAAACGCCATCCCAGGCACCACTTCCCGGAGCCCCTCAGCAAGAAAAACAGAGGTGGGACAGAACCGAGGGCTGACTCGAGGCTGGGGAGCCACAGACCCGCACAGCTCAATCATCGGACATGCTCTTCTGTGGACAGAGCCCAGGGAGAGGCCAGCAGAGAGACCCTCGTGCCGGCTCCACGGGCCAGCGTCCTCCAGGGCTGCAAGTTTGTGATCACAGCTTCAGAATTTGGTTCCAGAATCTTCCGGAATCAAAGACGCACCAAACTGTGAAGCTGCCAGGACAGCAGGGCCCAGGAGCAGGCTCAGGGGAGGACCACTTAGAAACCCCACACACAGCATACACGTGTGCATGCTTACTCCACACATGCCACCGCTTCACCCAATAGTATACACGCAAACGCATGTATGTACTCCATACACACCCTCAAATACACTCACCAAATATGATGCGTGTACACACTCCACACACACCCTCAAATACATACGACACACATGAACATGCTCACTCCACCCACACCTGCTAAATACACTCAACCACACATGCACAAACGTGACACACGTGCACACTCATTCCGGACGTCACACCCCTCACCAAGTACACAGGTGCACACACCTCCAAGTTCAGAACCTGTAGACTCCACAAGCTTTGGTTTCCCCCACTGTTTCTCTCATCACATGAGATCCACACACAGGTGTCATTTACTGACATCTAACACCCGGGGAGGCCCTTAGACAGAACTGCAGTCACAAGTCGGCTTCATTCAGGCATTCATCACCAGCCTCCTGAAGCCACCTCCTGTCCCCAGGGGGAGCGGGGGCCGAGACCGGAGACGTCTCTGGGCTTACAGATCCCCAGGCTGGCAACCCAGCGAAATGAGGAGGGCTGGGCCACGGCCCTGGAGGGAGACGGGTACTGGCTCAAGTATGCGGAACATGAGTCCTCATTTCCAGACAGTGTCACCTACGACAGCGTCAGGTGAAAGCCAGTGGTTTGGCATTCCTGGGATAGACAGTTCTGGAAATACAAGGGAAGCTTTTTACTCCTCCCCTCTGAACACATGAGGTCCATGGTCCCCTCACATCTAACACTGGGAATCCGAATCGGTGACTCCTTGTCCACCTGAGGACCACCCAAGAGGATCCACACACCTGCTACAACAGCAGCACCGCACCTGGTCTGCAGGGGAGCAAAGCAAATCCCACCTTTATGACTAAAACTGGATTACCCTGACACTGGCAGCCTGCAGTGTGTGTATCGTCAAGCCCCCACGTCTGTGCCACCTGCAAGAGGAACACAAGCCCTTAGTCCCAGGTTCTCAGGACGGCCTGTGAGGTAGATGCTGGCACCTTCCCATCTCCCAGGGGAGAGGAGAGAAGGCCACGGTCAGGGCTTGCATATCAGGAGGGTCGGGATTCAAACCCCATCTGCCTCACAAAGCAGCCCTTACCATTCAAGTGACTTCTATCATCAGCCTTAAAATGTACCACAGTTACCAGCAATTCTGAGTGCTGTTCCTTGGGACATCATAAGCAAACATTTTGTTAGAAAGGTTTTGCCAAATCTGCTTTCAAAATCCTATGGTATGAAATGACTAATGAAAATTTGAGCTATGAAATAAAGCACATAGTTAAATGAATCCCAAAATGACTATCGCGAAGGAAGTTTTAACTTGAAGTGAAAAATATCCTCCAAATGACATCAGCCAGAATTATCTTCAATCATTACTGATCCCATATGCTTCAGGAATTATACAGCATCATCTCAGATATGAACTTAAAACCATTAGCTGAATGCACATTTCAGCACAACCAAAGTTCTGCTATAATAAGCAGCACAGGCGTCTCTGGAGAGGATTTTAATTGGGACTACAAACGATGTGCACGATCGTGGTAAGAGGTTTCATGCTGGCTGTTCTCCAAGGTGCGACACAGAGAAACACCACTAACCTCAAAGACACCTGCTGCTTTGTAATGAGATGAGAGACGATGTGGACGGACTACTGTAAATATTCGAAAAGGAGAAACAATGCAAGGAAAGAATCGTATCAGTTACCCTTTACATTCTTAGAAAAAAACGATTTTTCTTTTGGGATGATTTTAAAAGAAAATGACATTTCTGGATTTTTTTTAACTTTTCTTTCTGAGACAGGGTCTTGGCTCTGTCGCCAAGATTGGAGTACAGTGGAGCAATAGCAGCTCACTGTAGCCTTAAGTGATCTTCCCACCTCAGCCTCCAGAGTACCAGGGACCACAGGCACGCACCACCACACTCAGCTAACTTCTGTTATACAGATGGGGTCTTGCTATGATGTCCAGGCTGGTCTTCAACCCCTTGGCCTCAAGTGATCCTCCTGTCTTGACCTCACAAAGATTTAGCCTAAGCGACCATGTCTTATTGGAAAACAGACATTAGAGCAAATGTATTTCTGTAAGATTTTCTACCTCTTTTCACTGGAGAAAAAGGTAACTTGCCTCCAAGGGTCGGAGACAAAGACGTTACTGCAGACAAGAGCGCTGTGCATCCCGGGAACCGCTACACCACGAGGCACGGCCGTGCACACTGGACGCAGCAGTAACAAACGAGGCTAGCACAGGCCGATGCTGGCCCTCTCCAGAAGCAGGCCTATCCTTCCTCCTCTCCTCAGCCCCCTCTCCCTTCAGGCCTCAGTGGCTGCTGACAGCGGAGAGGCCACAACTAGAGGAGGCTCTCAACTCCACCAGGGACAGGAGTCCCGGACGCTGGGGACTCAACTGCTGTCCTCCGCATCCACCTCCTTCTGGTCCAGCCTTCTCAGGAGCCAGGCGTGGCCACTTTGACCCTCTTTTCCCTTCTGTGGCTCCTACAAAAAACCAGTCAGAGAGCCCAGGCTGCCTTGCACTCCAGGGATACCTGGCACAGGCCCCCTCCATGTCCTTATCCAAGCTCCTGGGGCCAGAAGGGTCTTGCAATATTTCACTTTCCAGTTGACCATCCCCAGCCTGAAATCCAAAGTGCTCTAAAGAGCATTTCCTTCGAGTGTCACGAGGAAGCTCAGAATGTTTCAGGTTTTGGAGCATTTTGGAGTAGGGACTCTCAGCCTTAATTTGAACCTCTTCAAGGAAGCCACACACTGAAGCCCCCGATGTCCACCCTACAGAATCCCAGCACACCATCTGAAGTCCTCAACAACAGATTTTCTTTCTTCAAAAATAACCACAAGTCACAAACTCACACGCAATCACAGAAGGGGGTTGTGGACACCCACACAGATGATGAAATTTAACTGTCACATTTTTACCTAGGTAATTTAAAGTCATTCCTCAAAACACACCTGTTTTACTGAGTTGCATTTTAAGGTGAACACACACAAATCATTTCAGGGAAACAAACGTCACTTTGGGCTGCGTGTGGTTTCTTGACTCCCGTGAATAACTCAGCGTTCACCCTCACTTCTGGATAAGGGAGACGATGCAAAGAAAACTGTTAAAACAAAGACATGAAAACAAGTTTAAGAAGGGTTTGAAAGGTTCCTCCTGTCCTTCTGGAGGGGAGACGAGGATGCCTGGAAAGCTCACGGGGGACGGGAGCACAGCCTCCTCGGTGTGTCATGGACGCTGCCTCACCAAGGGGAGAGGATGATGCCTGGAAGGCTCACAGGGGTGGGAGCACAGCCTCCTCAGTGCTTTCTACACTCAGCAGCTTCAGAAATTCCTGCAGAAGCAGAACACATCATGAGAACTGAGACTGGAACACCCCAAAGAAAGGGATGAGGGGTCAAAAAAAGCATTCGATCATTACCAAGGAGCGCGGGCATGAAGCCGCTTCAAAGACCGTGTGAGAAGTCACTCATAGGCGTTTCAGAAAATAAGGGTAGTGCGAGATTGCTCGATCAGCTCAAACAGGCTGCCGTCCCTCAGGCCATGAAGTCCCTGAGATGAGCCTGTCACTGAGCAGAAGTCACTCGCATCTCTGCCAGAGAAAGTACTACAAGCTGACACATAACCTCATGAAACCTAGGCTTCAGCCGGTCAACAGTGAGTCTGACATGGTACATCCCTCCAGATAGTTAAAGACCCCAGGGGTTCATCGGACAACCTCGAAGGGCTGTGTCTGTCCAGCTCCTTTTCCAAGTTCTGGATGATTTTTCCTAATGCACTATAAGCAGCATGTTCCAATAGAGATGTAATTAACTGGATGGGTGTCCTCTTAATTTTGAAATTAGAAACACACTTGGCCAGGCACGGTGGCTCATGCCTGTGATCTCAGTACTTTGGGTGGCTGAGACAGCTGGACTGCTTAAGTCCAGGAGTTCAAGTCCAGCCTGGGCAACATTGCAAAACTCCATCTCTACAAAAAATACAAAACTAAGTCAGGCATGGGGACACATGGAACATGTGCCTGTGGGTCCTGGCTACTCAGGAGACTGAGGCAGGAAGATCACTTGAGCCTGGGAGGTTGAGGCTGTAGTAAGCTGTGCTCACACCACTGCCTGGGCAACAAAAAGGTTTTTTTGCCTGTCTCAAAAAAACCAAAGAGAAAAAGAATTATATACCTGACTAGGCCAAAATAAAAGAGGCCTTCGCTGCCTACATAAAGGGCTTTCAGAATTCACTTCCATCCTTAGGAAAGGGGGCCAACACCAGGCTGTGTCCCTTAAGATGCCCTGTCTCATATGGGAAAAAAAATCAAGAGAAATCAAATAAAGGCCATAAAATACATCAGTTTCAACACTAAAATTTGATAGTATGCTTTAAATTGAAGATGAGTTAAGTCACATTTCCAAACCTCTGAAAGCACGGTTACTGGGAGGGAATGGTTTGCAACACACAAACGCAGCTCTGTAAAAGTGCCCAGGCTGGATGAAGGCTCAAACGTCAGTGCAAGGAGAAAGTCTGAACAAACTCTCTCCTGCCCTGCTGCTGTCCTCTTCCAAAACACACTGTTTATCTGTCAGTTTAGAACAAGGCCTAGGGAGGTGGGAGGCAGGCCTGGGAGGGTCACCTAGCATCCAAGCTCCTCATCCACACAACTGCACGAGGCTGAGCTGAGCAGTACACACAAACACAACTAATTCTCCCCAAAAAGAAGACGGAAGGCAGCACACTGCCATGCCAGGCACCCTGCAGATGAGAAGATTGAGGGGAGCCAGAGGTACCTTTAATCTTGCTTGCATGGTGGAGGGAGAGGAATAATGCCACTCACTTGAGTGTTGCACAATTCTTTCTAGCACTGAGTGGCAGAAAACAAAAATTATAGATGCTTCCTCAGATAAATGTTTCTGAAGAACTGAACATAAATTACGTTCAGGAAATAACATTATGAATGCCTCAAGTGCTTCTGTTTTCAATAATCCCAGAGTAATTCTATAAACCCGGGAATCAGTCTCACCCAACTCCAGGATCACAGCCCAGGTGACGTGGGCACACATATCCTGAAGCTCCAATACTCAACTAAAGTGGGGCGAGTGAAAATGATCCTGGGTATAATTTACACGGACACAGGAAGGTGGCTGAGCCCCAAACCCCTAAACCAGGAAGACCAGTGTCCTTCAGGGGCCTCACCTCTGTCCTTTCGCAGCCTCTGGGAACCACCACTCTGCTCTCTACTGACACAAACGCCCCTCCCAAGGTACAACACCAGGAAGATCATCATTCAAAACTGAGGAACGTGGCAGAACAAAGCTGTCAGGAGATTTTAATCACCAACACCACTTGTTACATGACCCAAAGATGATTAAAATCCCAGGCCCTTCAAGACTGAATGCTATCTATACTTAAATGCATTTCATCACCATATTGGGGGGTTATTCCTTTGTTTTGCTGCAAATATATCCAACTGCTGTAAAAGGAAAAGGCAATTTGTTAACGAAGCTTCTTGGAGTGTCTCAACAGGCCTCGAGGTAGGATAAAAGGCAGGACTTCCTGGCAGAAACGCTCAGCTCTGAGGTCAGGTGGAGTTCTTGAGCACCAACCAAGGCAAAATAAGGTCGAAGACCACACCACACTTTCCTCAATCACATCTTCATTCCACCTTTCCTTCTATTTCTCACGACTTCACTGGGAGAAATTGTGCTAAAAGAAAATGGAAACACAGACATACATAGGAGACCCTACAGATGCTGAGAATGGGTGCAGCCATCACAGTCCGAATGTCCTTTCAGGGCCATCTGACCTGGCTGGGATCCAAGTATCCGAGGGCAGGATTGTATGTCAGACCCGTGAAGCCAAGATTACAGCCACTGAACGGCAGTTTTCCATCCCACGGAAACCGGCCTTGCTAGGGGCTTCCTCGGGGACCACCGACCTCAAGCCACCACCCGTCAACTACTTCAACTAACCTACATCATGGCAGAGGCCTCCCTAGGCAGACCAGCCCTGCCCAAGTCCTGCTTCATGGCAAACCCTCCAGACAAACGTCCTTGGCCTCTTCCGGGAGGCTGTGCTCGGAAGGTGCCCTCATTTACTTCTGTGGCTCTGAGACATTTAACTAGAGCCCAACACATTTCTTCCTGTTCACATAGTATTGAGTTAAAAGATTTTTATGAGTAAACTTTCACTGGGAAAAATACCATTTCAGGAGCCCCAGTGACCACAATGAAAATGTTTTTACCTTTCCTTACGTGACATCGGCAACGCCAGGTCCAGGAAACGTTCTGGATCTCAGATAATGGCAAATCCACTCATAGTAAGTCTTGGTCTTGTTTCACAAGCTATCAAATGCTGCCCAGAAGCAGGAAAAACCCCACAACGTGGCAGGGAGGGGCGACCAGCGTGAGTTCTAAGGCCAGACCACCCGGGTCTGCTGACAGCGTGGTGAGGGGCAAACAGTGCAGGGTCTAAGGCCAGACCGCCCGAGTCCCGCTGACAGTGTGGCTTCAGGAGTTTCCTAAACCCTCTGCTCTCCAAGTTTCATGTCAGAAAAATGCAGTGATAACTGTGTCCACCTCGTTTAAATATGTGTATATATACACACACATATATATATACTCCAAACCTACAGCCCTATAAAGGTCATTAATCCTAGTTATCCTCAAGGCATTGAGCGATCAATAATGAGCCATCCCCCTGGCTGCTGACCTGCCTCAGCCCAACCCTCCGGAAACCCCGCATCCGCACCAGCCACACAGGATGAGGCCAGGGAAGGAGCAGGACTGTGTCTTGGGAACTTAAACTCTGGAAGCTGAGTTAAATCAGTGCCGCTCAAATCTTGTCACCAACTATCTTGTTAAATTGGGAGATTCCATCTCTGGGGATCTTGAAGGAACCTGAGGTTCTACATTGAGTGAGATGAGCACTCGTGCTGCAATGAGACGGCAGGGAAAGCAACCGAATCTGGGGTCGCAGCTGCCTGAGGCTTGGGTCCCACCGGGAAAGTGGCACCAGGGCCCTCAGGACTGTGGCGGAGTTCCCAGGAGGCAAGTCCCGGTGCAGAGACTCATGGACCCAAAGATTGCTCCAGGGCCAGGAGGGGCTGCTGCGCTGACAGCCACGAGGCAGGCAGCCTTCGAGCTCCTCCAGCTGCCATCCTGCAGGCAGGGAGGACAGAGCCCAGACCACCCTGGGGCTCCCCCCAGCCTGCCAGGCTGGTACTCTTACTCCAGCCACTGACAAGAGTCCCCATGTTGCAAGCTAGGTTGAAACAGTGCCTCAGGCCTCGGGGCACATGCACCCCCCTGCAGGGCTGGGATGGCTATTCCCACACATCCCCAACTCACAGCAAAACTTAAAAATGAAAGTTGGAAGATACAGCCAGGAAACCAATGCTCAAGAAGCAACTCCAGGGTGACTCTTCCTAGAGCTATTGCTATTGAACATCTTTAAAAACATTTCCAGGGTGACTTCCTAGAGCAATTGCTGTTGAAAATCTTTAAAATTCTTCATTTCAAAATTAGCTTTTATTACACTGTCTTCCCTATTCTACCAAGACTCTAGAAAACAAAACCATTACAATTTCCAATTCTATCTTATAGCAAGTTAGAAATACACGTTTCCTCAAAGGATTCTACATGTTTCCTTGGCAATATCCTTTCCACGCCCCGTACTACTGCCCACAACAGAGAAGGCTTTTCCAACTCAACCCAACCCAACCCAACCCAAGGGCCCTGAGACAGGCCCCTAACGAATTGTCTACAAACTCTTGAAACAGGCTTGCCCTGACAAATCATCTGCAAACTCCATCTTCCATTAAAAACAGTACTGAAAATGAACATATTACCACTTTTTAAAAATTACTGTAAAGTGGACAGTGTTCAGTTCTGTGAATTTCGGCACAATATTCCCATAATCATCATCACACAAGCAGAACAGTCCAACAGCCCCAAACCCACTCACGGGGCCTCATAAGCATACCCTCCCATTCTCAGCAACCACCCTTTCCGTGTCCTCCCATGACTCGGGTCTATCTTTTGCGAGCGTTGTGGCAAAACACTCGCAAAATCACAATTTCCTGGGCATCGTGCTTGGAGGTGCACCCAGGGTGTCCTGTGATCAACAGCCAGGCCTCGGGGCTGCTGGGTATTTATTATTCCACATATGGCTGTGGCACATTGTAACCTGTTTTGGACAACCATAGACAGCGCTATTAACATCTGGGCACAGTTTTTCTTAAGCATCAGATTCTGTTTCTCTAGGGTAAATACCCAGGATTGGGGTCACTGGGACCCACGTTTGTGTGAGTTCAGTTTTGTAAGAAACCGCCAAGCTGTCTGCACCATGCTGAACCCCAGCATCGCACAGGAGTCCCGACTGCCGGTCCTCACCAGCACCTGGGGCTGTTGGAAGACCTTAGTCAGGCGGCTCCAGCAGGGGTGTGAACAAATTCACTGCGGCTTCGGTGCACATCTCGGTGCAACCAGTCATGCTGAAGATCATTTCAGATGCTTTCGGGCCATGCTGAACCCCAGCATCGCACAGGAGTCCCGACTGCCGGTCCTCACCAGCACCTGGGGCTGTCGGAAGACCTTAGTCAGGCGGCTCCAGCAGGGGTGTGAACAAATTCACTGCGGCTTCGGTGCACATCTCGGTGCAACCAGTCATGCTGAAGGTCATTTCAGATGCTTTCGGGCCATCCTCCCGTCCTTCTCAGCGAAGCATCTGTTCAGGTCTCTTCCGCTTTTAAGTCAGGTGGTTTGTTCTCTGTCATGAGCCGTGGGAGTCCTGTGCATTCTGGATACGAGTCCTTTGCCGGCTGCATGGTTCGTAGACATCTTCTCCCCATCTATCGAAAATGTGTCTCTTCAATTCCCTAGGGGTGTCTTTTATATTAGAAGTTTAATTTTGATGAGTCTTACCTACTTGTTTTCTTCCTTGATTATGGATCATGGTATGGCTAAGAGCTCTCACCCTAGGTCTCCACAATTTCCCTTTCTTTTGTAGTTTGGTATTTTACATTCAGGCCTATGGTCCACCTTAATTTTCATACAGGAATTTCTCCCTGTTTTCACTCTTTTGCATACAGCTGTCCCATAATTCCAGCACCATTTGTTGAAAAGACTCAAATTCCACTGAACTGCTTTTGTGTCTTTGGATCTGTTCTGGACTCCACTCTGTCAGCTGACCCGTGTGTCCATCCTGAGCATAATTTATGACTTTAGTGGCTGTCTCTGTGAAAAAAAGTAACTCTGTCTGGAAGCAAAAACTACATTAGAAGTGCTCTAAATAAGATTCTTCCTGTTGTCAGGAGAGCAAAGCCACTGCCCTAAGCAGAGGTGAGGCCTCAACAGCTCCCAGGCACAACCTTAACACACAATGGGGAAGGGAATTCATTTCAAGGGCCACAACGTGAGACCAGCATAGCCATGAAAACTGCAATAATTTCACAACAGAATGAAATTCATAAAGAATTGCTGAGAAGCGTGTGATAAGTTACATAAATCACTGTTCCTTAAATTCTGACGGTTGACTAGAACAGAAATAGCTTCACGGTACAGTTCAAACAGAAAAAGCTAGGTAGGGGTGGTTTCCACACCACACAGGGCCTGCAGGAAAGGGACACTCTTCCTCTAAATGGGAGATCCCGGGAGTGATGTGATAAACCATGGTGAGAGGCAAGGAATTGTGCAAGCCGGACTCGCGGCCTTGGCCCCACCACGGAGCCTGTGTCCATGAACGACGAGGCTCAAATGTCAGGCTGGGGCAACCGAGGCAGTTATCAGGGGACAAGAAAACGAGCGCACGGTGGAGGCAAAGGTCTGATATCACGCGGCAACTTCGAGTCCAGTGGGACAAACTGACTCAAAATACAGGTTTCAAACATCACCACAGAGAGCTATTCCTCGGCTCTGGAAAGGCTAAGTGACTAATGCCCACACTGAGCATCTGCTCCCAGAGACGACCCTGGTGACCTAAGGGCCAGCTGCTCCGAACCCGCCCCGAACCTCAGTGAGGAACTTTGTTGGTATCTTACAGCACACTGACATGTTCCCTTAAAATCTGGTATTTCATCAACAATGCAGGCGCCAGCTTTGACTCATACACATTTCGATTAAACAAGATAATTTACACCCTGACCGTGCCAGGTAAGAGGTTTACTACAATCTTTAAACAGAGCCAGAGGCTACAGTCTGCTCCTACACAACACCATGTCTCTACAAGTTCGATGAGTTTTTACTTTCCATGTCTTCACTTGCCTAGTGCTAGAAAGCAGATTAAAAACAGAAGGAACCCAGAAACACTATTGAATGAGACTCAAATATCTTGCAGTCATCATCGAGATGAGATGTTTATTAAACAGAAATGTTCTCCCCTGTAGAAAGCAGCACATATCAACACGCACCGATAACTGTCGCCAGCATTCCAGATCATCTTCCCTTCCATGGCCACAGTGCAGGGCAATGGACCACGCACACCTGCAGACCCACGGAAAGCGGGGTGACACGGCCGATTCTTGTAGCGAGCAGGCCAGGGTGCACTCAAAGAGCATCTCTTTCCAGAGGTCTGCCATGGAAAGTTACACATTTATTCCACGAGTTAATGGCACTGCACCGAACATTTCTGTAAGAGTCTCTAAGCAAGTATTTCCTTCTGCCTACAATGGCCCGACACAAACTGAAAAAGCTCTTGGAACTGCCAAAGACTTCAGTATCCCCTTAACTATTGTCATGCACATCCATGTGAAGAGACCACCAAACAGGCTTTGTGAGCGCAACATGGCTGTTCATTTCACCAGGGTGCAGGCGGGCTGAGTCCAAAGAGTCAGCGAAAGGAGCTAAGTGTGGGGCCGTTTTATAGGATTTGGTTAGGTAAAGGAATATTAGTCAAAGGGGGCTTGTTCTCTGGCGGGCAGGAGTGGGGGTCACAAGGTGATCAGTGGGGGAGCTTTTTGAGCCAGGATGATCCTGGAAAAGGAATTTCACACACACAAAAAATCATCGCTTAAGGCAAGGACTGGCCATTTTGACTTATTTCTGGTAGAATGTTATCAGTTAAGTCCAGGCAGGGCATTTGCACTTTTGTGATTCTTCAGTTACTTCAGGCCATCTGGGCGTATATACGTGCAAGTCACAGGGGACGCGATGGCTTGGCTTGGGCTCAGACGCCTGACAACTATAGTCTTTACTTTTAAGGTGTGGGGTAAGATCATATAATCCCCAACTAGGCTCCTGATGCTGTGTGTGGCATCCAGCAACAGCACGTTCCATTCCTGGATTACATTTGACTCAAGAGTCCACAGTGAGAACGATTTCTGGTGAATGAAACACCAGGCAGGAGGGTGATTCCGCTGGGCAGCTCTTCACACACAGCCCAGGAGCTGAGGGGAGAGGAACAGGCCCACGCGCGTCCACCGTGCTCACGCCCCCTTCGACTACCCCCCACTCCTAGAGGCCCGGACCCAAGGGAAATCTGACCTGAAAATGGGCAAACCCTCACTTTGGCAGAGAGACAGGGACTCGGGGCCACAACTTGACCTCAGAGCAACACAAGTGCAGACACAGCACCCCAGGACACCCTCCCCACCCAAATTCAAGGAGGAAAACCAACGCCCCGCCCCCTTGCGGAAACCCCCGGCTGCTGGAGCAGACGCCTGCCGGCGTGTGCAGCCTCTCCCGTCCCACGTTCCTGGCTCAACACCTGTGCCTCAGCCCTGGCACTGCTCGCCACACCCACAGGTGTGCCAGGAGGGGCAGGTCCTAAGGTCTCCACTGCACCAAAGTCTGCAAGGCAAAGGGGCCGCTCCCTCCAGCAGGAGTCCAGAAGCACACACTGCACCAGCGTCAAGGCGTGAGAATTCTCCCCTCGGTCTCCGAGTCTCCAGTCTGTTGCCCGCCACGGTTTTCTGCCAACGGCGAGGCCCAAGCTGGGCGGCACATTTGGTTCTCACCATTTCCCTTGTCAAATCAATACTGCAAACATATCCAATTCATCCTGTCACTAAAAATGAAATAATCCGCCATCTCCATCACAGATGATGCAATCAGGTTTTCATTACCGGGTTTTTGTTTTGTTTAGTTTTTTGGTTTTTTTCTATTTTGAGATGGAGTTTCTGCTCTGTCGCCCAGGGTGGAGTGCAGTGGTGCGATCTTGGCTCCCTGCAACCTCTGCCTCCCGGGTACAAGTGATTCTCCTGCCTCAGCCTCCCAAGTAGCTGGGATTACAGGTGCCTGCCACCATGCCCGGCTAATTTTCATCTTTTCAGTACAGACGGGGTTTCACCATGTTCACCAGTCTGGTCTCGAACTCCTAACCTCAGGGGATCCACCTGCCTCCTTCTCTCAAAGTGCTGGAATTACAGGCATAAGCCACCACTCCCGACCATTACTGGTGTAATTTCTAAGCCACTCTCTCACACCCACTCCCTTTTTTTTTTTTTTTTTTTTTAAGAACCAGCTTTATGCCTATATTTTTTCCAAGAGAACCAGTTACCCCATTTCAAGTACAAATAAGACACGGTGTTTAAAAACCAAAAATGCCCATTTGCACAGAAGTCTCCAAATACCCAGTCGATTTAAGCCTTGAGAATAAGATCAAGCTGTTGGCTGAATACAACTTCCCTTTCCATCTGTCTGCCTGTGAGTTAGACACAAGGATGAAGCCACGAGCTAGGGACATAAAGGCAGGAACCAAGGTAGCGGAGACTCCAAATAAAAGCTGGAAGACCAACACAAATGCACCACACCCTGTACACCCTCCTCTCCTTCCTTTTCAGAATTTCCAGAGGATGAAACAGGGACCTTCTCAGACGTCCCACGATGCAGGCGGCCAGAGGGGAAGGCGGCGGCAGCCTGAATGAGGCGACCGGGAAATCACTTTCCACAAACAGAAATTCTCCATGTGCTTTACATCCTCTGTCTCTGAAGAACTATGCCAGGCTAACAGTCGCTAGAAAACCGCATTCAAGTGTCATTTCCCATTTCAAGCAAAGAAAACAGTGGTGGGGCATGAGGGAAAAACATAGCCATGTGTTCTGGGCTATTAAATAAGGTTTTTTCTGTTATAAACGTATAATTTTACATTCTCAGATTTCTGTATAATTGATATGCTTCCTAATTAGCAGACATAGTAATAAAAAGTGAATTCCAAGTGTAAGATCGGAGGAACCGTTCACATGGCTTCAGGTTCTGCTACTGTGTTTCAACTTAAGAAAATGGTTCTGTGTGTTGGTAACAAGGCCTGAGAGTCTGTGTGAGAGTCTGTGTGGCTGTAATCAGGGTTCGTGTTGGCTCCCTAGCAGAGGATGTTACACTGTTACATTATCTTCTACAAAAAATCCTGAAAAAATGAAGGCTGAATAGACATACACACCCACCCAAAATAATCCAAATGTCCACCGATATGAAAAACAGATGAATTACGGCTTCCATCGTGGAATATTCTTCAGCAGTGAAAACAAACTATAGCCACAGGTGCCAACTAGGATAAAGACAACCTTTTAAACACGCTTAAAGTGAACTGACTAGGCAGAATTCCTTGATTACAGGCATCTGCTCCAAAAGGGTACTGTTATTAATCCTGTGATGTAGAATGATAGTTAGCAACCCTGTTTCGGGGCACATCTAGAAAAAAGCAAAATAATGACTACACAATTTTAAATTCTTTGTAAATTATAACTATTACTATGAAAATTCTAAAAATGTGAAAATCTTCCCAACTGTTATTGGACACGCTTCAAAATAAATACCCTGGCATTGCTTGCCACACCCACAGTTGTGCCAAAATAAATGAAAATATAGCCCAAGGTAGTAGAACTGAAACCTGAAGATGTACGAGCCGTCCCTGTCTCGCTATCTATACATCGGGTAGAAATTTAAGAGCAGGTAGTGACACTGCAATGCAAGGCTCAAACCAACTGGGTATTTGGAAACTTCTATGCAAAGTGGCATTTTCGGTTTTTAAACACGGTGTTATTTGTACTTCAAACAGGTAACTGTTTGGTTCCCTTGGAAAAAATATAGCCATAAACCTGGTTTTTTTAAAAAAATACGGGAGTGGGTATGAGAGAGAGTAGCTTAGAAATTTTAAAAGTATCAGCAGGGAGCAGTGGCTCATGCCTGTCATCCCAGCACTTTGAGAGGTAGGCCCAAGGGGCCTTTGAGGACACCGGTCTCCTCTGCTGCCTGCCTGCTGGACTGACCCCCCAGGACATTCACTGGGTTTCCACCCCTGTCTCATTCAACATCCCAAGGGTGGTCTTCATCCTCGTCTGGGGCTCAGCTCTGCCCCAATTTCCTAAATCTCTGCCTTCAGAGCCTGAAAACACCCACGCCCAGGGTCACCCTAAGTCCACGTTTACCCCAGAGAGTCCCAATTTTATGTTTTCCAGGCATCGCCTTAGTGATAATTTATCCTGTAAATTCCAACTTGCCTTCACACCTCACCCCTGCTGTCTCCCAGCAGAACCCACTCAGATGCACATGCCCCAGACCCACACCCAGGTCTGTACATGCTGCCCTGCTCTACCCATGTGGGGACCACCTCTCTTTCTTGAGGAATCAGCTGGCGATCATCTCCTTGTGGAGGGCTGCCCTGACTTCCAACTCTCTCCAGCAAAGGCAGAAGCCATCCTCGGTACTTCCCCAAAACTCAGGCCAAGTATGAAGATGGCGCAGATGCTAGCTGTGCCTGGGATGCCATGGGCAGGGTCCCCAGATGCTCTGCACATGGCCCGGGGCACCCCCTGAACACAGCAAGTGCTGAAGAAACAAAACTGACGTGCACTGACCTCTGATAGGGCCTCCTTCACCATCCACATCTGTCTCCCCTCTGGACAGTAAAATCCACAGGACACAGAGGGCTTGTCTCACTCATCTTCAAACTCCCAGGGTCACCCTGGTAGGTAAAGGGGACTCAAATGTCTTCTGAAGGAAGCGACTGGTTAGCTGCCAAGTTAAAGGGCCTCTGAAATTCAGAGCTCTGCATAGCAGTCCAGCACACTTTATTATGAATGACTCCAACCACAGCAGAAGTGGCCGTGGAACCAGTGCTAACCAATTCAGGGTTTGTTCACTGTTTCTCAGTTCATTATCACAACGCATTCTCACAGAGCAGCTGCGCACAGATCCTCAGACATCTACACAGAGTGGGACGATGGCGCCAAGTCACGTCAACGTCCTGTTGCAGACTGGGAGACAGCAGTCAGACACGGACCCAGGTAGAGCACAGACCTCGCGTTAAATCGGCTCCGTGTAAACAGCACTCCCTGCCAGGCCCTTTCCTATCTGCACAGCTTCTACAAATTCAACTCTCGCACCTGACACCTAAGAATACTGCACACCCCCATGTGAATCCCCTACTCACCTCCCAAAATGACCCGGCATGGCCGAGTACAAAAACTTTCAACATAAGGGAACTGGAGGGCATGTGGGGCTTTCTCGAGTCCCTGCTGCCTCCTGATGGGAGGGCCCAATGCTTCACACTCCTAGTGAAGGGCGGGTCTCTTCGGCCCCCAGGCTTTGACCTGGAGCTTAAATCAGCATTAACTAATTTCACCTTCCAGGACCAACTTCAAAGGCCTGCAAAGCCAGAGAAGGGAGAGGAGATGGAACACGCCCTCACCTCAGATCTGCTGCAAGCACACACTTCTCAGATGCGTCCCAAGGTGCACAGCGTGTCCGATGCCTGTTTCACATCCACCGACCTGCAGGTCTTCTATGTGGCATCAGCCTCCTGGGCACTGGGAACAAGAGGTATAATGGCAAGTCCCTTCTGCAGCAAAGCTGAGGCAAAGGGACCCAACACATTGGAACTGACCTTTTTCTGACAGTATCAAAACAGAAGGAAAATACTGTACAGTCAACTCCCCCTCACGCAGGTTTATTTACCTGTGACTCAGAGGCCATGACAGAGAACTTCAGGTTCTTACCGATTCCTATTTTCCCCATCCAGGAAGCCTTTGTTTTTAATATCGTACGAACTTGCCATTTTGTAGGCCAAAAACAGCAAATATTGGCAGTTTCCTACAGTTCAACTGAATAAAATATGATCATGGCCTTTTGTGAAACCATGAAGAAAAGGTGGATATCTCAATATGTGTTTCCAGACTGGCTTTGTTCCTGAAGCGGTAACTCTGTTCACTCAGGATATTAGACACTGAAGAATAAACATCAATATCCCACCAAGAAAACCAAAGGAATGAAATAATTTTGCATCCACCTTGGAACCTTTTTAGGACAAGGCAGGACACAAACTTCTAAAAAGCTGCAATTGTCCCTCTGTATACACAGGGACATGGATTCCAGAACACGCCCCGAGTTTACCCAAATCTACATATCCACAGGACCCCACGGCCACCCTATGGAACCACATGTAGGAAACGTCGGCCCTCCACAAAGCCAGGTTTTTTCAGTAAGGGTTTGGTTGGAAAAAAAATTAACATAAGTGATCCTTCGAAGCTCAAAACCCATGTTGTTCAGGGTCAGCTGCATTTATTACTTGTGTCATATCTGAGGCCTGAAAGCCATCATTCTCGATACCTTAATGTGACGGTTAACAAACTAACTGTTCCGATTAGAAAGAGGAAAAAGCTTATTTTTAAGCTGACAATGAGAGTGGATGCGGCTACGGTGAACGGAGAACAGACCTAAGCAAGCACCAAGGCTGGGGTGACTGCCTGTGCTCAGACCCACCAGGGCCTGTTCTTCCATCTCCCTCTGCTGAAAGGGATAACCTCCTTCTCCCCCACGACTAAAGGGCCTTTTTAAAATATTCACACGAGAAGTGCTATGAAAAGCTGAAAGGTCACAGATAACATTTTTAAAAATAAACATTAACGTAAGCATTTAATTTTCGTATAAGGAGTAAGGAAAGGATCCAGTTTCAGCTTTCTACTTATGGCTAGCCAATTTTCCCAGCACCATTTATTAAATAGGGAATCCTTTCCCCATTTCTTGTTTCTCTCAGGTTTGTCAAAGATCAGATGGCTGTAGATGTGTGGTATTATTTCTGAGGACTCTGTTCTGTTCCATTGGTCTATATCTCTGTTTTGGTACCAGTACCATGCTGTTTTGGTTACTGTAGCCTTGTAGTAGAGTTTGAAGTCAGGTAGCGTGATGCCTCCAGCTTTGTTCTTTTGACTTAGGATTGTCTTGGAGATGCGGGCTCTTTTTTGGTTCCACATGAACTTTAAAGCAGTTTTTTCATACGAAAATTAATTCAAGATGGATTAGAGACTTAAATGTTAGACCTAGTACCATAAAAATCCTAGAGGAAAACCTAGGTAGTACCATTCAGGACATAGGCATGGGCAAAGATTTCATGTCTAAAACACCAAAAGCAACGGCAGCAAAAGCCAAAATTGACAAATGGGATCTCATTAAACTAAAGAGCTTCTGCACAGCAAAAGAAACTACCATCAGAGTGAACAGGCAACCTACAGAATGGGAGAAAATTTTTGCAATCTACTCATCTGACAAAGGGCTAATATCCAGAACCTACAAAGAACTCAAACAAATTTACAAGAAAAAAACAAACAACCCCATCAAAAAGTGGGCAAAGGATATGAACAGACATTTCTCAAAAGAAGACATTCATACAACCAACAGACACATGAAAAAATGCTCATCATCACTGGCCATCAGAGAAATGCAAATCAAAACCACAATGAGATACCATCTCACACCAGTTAGAATGGCGATCATTAAAAAGTCAGGAAACAACAGGTGCTGGAGAGGATGTGGAGAAATAGGAACACTTTTATACTGTTGGTGGGATTGTAAACCAGTTCAACCATTATGGAAAACAGTATGGCGATTCCTCAAGGATCTAGAACTAGATGTACCATATGACCCAGCCATCCCATTACTGGGTATATACCCAAAGGATTATAAATTATGCTGCTATAAAGACACATGCACACGTATGTTTATTGCGGCACTATTCACAATAGCAAAGACTTGGAATCAACCCAAATGTCCATCAGTGACAGACTGGATTAAGAAAATGTGGCACATATACACCATGGAATACTATGCAGCCATCAAAAAGGATGAGTTTGTGTCCTTTGTAGGGACATGGATGCAGCTGGAAACCATCCTTCTTAGCAAACTATCACAAGAAGAGAAAACCAAACACCGCATGTTCTCACTCATAGGTGGGAACTGAACAATGAGATCACTTGGACTCGGGAAGGGGAACATCACACACCGGGGCCTATCATGGGGAGGGGGGAGGGGGGAGGGATTGCATTGGGAGTTATACCCGATGTAAATGACGAGTTGATGGGTGCTGACGAGTTGATGGGTGCAGCACACCAACAAGGCACAAGTATACATATGTAACAAACCTGCACGTTATGCACATGTACCTTAGAACTTAAAGTATAATAATAATAAATTAAAAAAAAAAAAAACGTAAGCATTTAACAAGCCCATTACGATTTAAAGGAAAAAAAAAAACGGTATTAAGTTCCTGGGTGCAGGGGCTCATGGCCGTAATCCCAGCACTTTGGGTGGCCGAGGTGGGCGCATCACCTGAGGTCAAGAGTTTAAGACCAGCCTGGCCAACATGGTGAAACCCCTTCTCTAACGAAAATACGAAAATTAGCCAGGCATGGTGGCGGAAGCCTGTAGCCCCAGTTACTTGGGAGGCTGAGGGAGGAGAATCACTTGAACCCGGGAGGGAGAGTTTGCAATGAGCCAAGATCGTGCCATTGCACGTCAGCCTGGGCGTTGAGTGTGAAACTCCATCCCAAAAAGAAAAAAAAATATAAAGTTTTCCTTCCAATGAACCTATCATTCAGCCACCGAGGTATCCTATAGCTACTTATTCAGCCATGAGATACACCACAGGCGATATAGGCGAACAGGACACAGTTCTTCCCTGAAAGAAGGCTGCACCCTCAACAGAAGGGAGGCACATACTCCGAATGGAATCGGCATAGGAAACAGATGCTGCTGCAGGTTGAACTGGCTGCACAGAGCACCCACTCAGGTGTCTGAGAAACAAGGAGCCGCTGGTGCCATCACCTTCCATACCTGAGCTGGGACAGTGGGGAGCCTCTCATCACCAGGGACAAAGAGCCCCAGAACCACACAACGAGCTTACAAACTCACCAAGGCGATGACTGAGCAATGTGTGTGGAGTGATGCGAACACGCAGATGTCAGGGCCACGCGCGGCATTGGTTTTGTGCATCAACCTGAGCATGCCCGGGGTGCCCAGATGGCTGGTTCTGCATTATTTCTGTGTGAGATGCATGTTTGTCTCTGGACTGAGTGGAGACCCATCCTCGCCGGTGTGGGGGGCACCACCCTATCCCCCCAGGGCCCGAGTAAAACAGCAAGGCGGGGAAAACTGGGTTCACTCCACCTCTCTGGCTGATGGGCCAGTGACATCTGTCTTCTGCAGCCCGTGCTCCTGGGTCTCAGCTCCTCAGACCCTGGTCGGATCTGCAACCTCCGCTTCTCAAGTCTTCAAGCCACACCCTCTCAGGACTATAGCTTGCAGGCTGTGGGTCCTGGGGCTTCTTGGACTCTGTAGCCCCTGCAGCAGGCCTCGCCCTGGAGACACACGCACACCTGGCTGGCTGTCTCTCTGGAAGCCCTGACTAAAAGTCGCCCCTAAAAGTGGTCTTCAGGGTTTCTTTCTAGCCCTAAGATCCCAGCGCCCCTCCTACAATTCTAGGCGGAAAGGTGAACGGAGACCAATGGACAGAGGTGTGTGCGAGGACACGCCAGGCAGCAGCACTGGGCAGGAGGGCACTAACGCTCACTAAGCAAAGAATCAAGGCTGCTTGCCACAAAAATGAGAGCAGTAAAGATTTCTTCAAACAGAAATGAGTTTGTTTCATGATTTGCTCTTAATACATAAGAAAGCATAAAAGTAGGCCTATTAACAATTACGTAAGTCTTTACAGGCCCTTGAACTACTTCTGTCCCTTTGTGTTTTTATAGAAAATAAGCCTGAGGTTAAAGAGAATAACGTCACTGGCCACAGCTGGGGACACGCGAGGACACAGCTTATACCCCTGAGGTCCCTGGGTGCCCCCATATCCTTCCCTTGCTATTTATGGAAATATGGGAGAAACCAGGAGGTCTGAGCGTGGACATGGCCGTGCTCCCAGGGGCCGAGGAAAGCACCCATCTGTCCAGTCTTCCCTCCACCCCGCGGTTTCCTCTTACTCAGACTCTTGGGCTGACGTGGCTCATGCACTCAGCAGCGCCATCATTAAACGTTTAGCTTTGCATCACGAGGGCCTCCTCTGGCCTCCTCTGACCACTCCTCAACCTGCAGTCAGCACTAGTCTGCAGGACACGCGTGGACAAAGTTGATGGATCACGGCCCCCAACGAGGAAGGTGCCAGGCAAGGAGTCGGAGAGCCGGGGATGGAGCAGCCCTCACCCAGGGAGGCGAAGGCCAACAGCGGCCACCACCGAGGGCCTCCCTTCCCACCCTGAGGGCAGCTCACCCAGGGAAGCGAAGGCCGACACCGGCCACCACTGATGGCCTCGAGGGCTCTCCCCACCCAGAAGGCAGCTGCGATCACATTTCCCATAGCACCAAGAGACCCCTGTATTGAGCACAAACCTTTCCAACCTTCGAATCAATAAGGAATCACAACACAGACATTCCCTCAATCCAAATGGCCAGCCCACAAAACAGACACGCAATTATACACATTTCTTGTGGGAAAATCAGTCAGTCCCTGGGGCCTCGCGCCAGGGGTGGGGGAGCATCATGGGGAGACGCCCCAGCCCCAGCCTGGTTCCTCCCTCTACAGCTCCTTTTCCCTCCTCTTCCCCCCACCCCTTCCCACCCCCTCCTAGCCTCAGAGGCTCCTTCCTCAAATTCTTTCCCCTTGATGAAGTCATTCATGCCCAAAATACAAGGCAAAGTCATGGGGGCTCAAGAGAAAATCCATACCGTGGCTCGCGTTTTAGATTCTCTTAAGTTTGAGAATAACCAAGCAAGAATCTTTGGCATGTGAATGTGGTCTGAAGGCATCTGAGCACAATGCCCGGCACTGGCCCGGAGTGGATCATGGGTGTCTCGGACATCTTCGCAACTCTACACCAATTATTTTGAAACACACCAGCAGAATAGAACCATGTGAATAGCTGCTTCTTAGTTAAAAGTAGGAAGAGACTCCAAAAGCTGCCCTCAAGGAACATCCTTCCCACCAGGAGTTTTCTGCATCGGGCCCTTCAGGCACAGGCAAGGCCCCCGGGCCCAACTCCCTCATCCCTGCGTCACAAAGCAGCAAAGACGGTGGGGAATAAAGCAAATGAAGGAGTCAGTCCCGCCCAAAACGGGCTCCAGAAGCCACAGCCACTCTCCCAGTGTGGGAGCCAAGTTCAGAGACCTGGAAACACCAGCGTTCCCAGGGAGGAGGGCAGAACAATGCCATTTCCCTCTAGTTTAGGGAGACACCACCCCACGTCCTCTAGCCTTGATAGAAGAGAGACTTCACACAAATGATTTCAATGACTCCACCACACACAGAAAGTGGGCTAGGGGCTAACACACCCATATAAATGCCTGGCAAAAACACATTAAATGAACACACAGATAAGCAAGGTTCTCCTGTTATCCACCAAATATTCAGAAACAAATCCAGTAAGCAATCTCTTTGCAACCAAAAGACCAATTCAGAGGTGCAGATTAAAAATAAACATACAACTGAACCCTTAATACACCAAGAACCAATTTCCACGGAAGTGTTATCACATCACCACCTCCCAGCTGAAGGAAGCAGCACTGGCCACTGACCAGCTGTTCACTCATGGGTCAGTGAACGAAAGGCAGTGCTGTCCAGGACAACGATGAGATGTTAACCTGAAAAGGGCAAAATTGCAGAGGCTGGAGGGACCTCCCAGGTAACCTGGCCCCCTCAGTGGACAGAGGACCCCCGTGGGGCCACAGAGCCCAGAGCTCCAGTGTGTTCGGGGAAAGCACTCAACTGCAAACCTGATGACGTCCGAATGCCTTCTGCCCTTCTGCGTCTCTGCCCCACTAACAGGGAATCCGTGAATGCTAAGGAAATGTAACTCATTTTACAATATATGTAGATTTTTAGCAAATTAAAGATAAACAGTGACAAACTTTGAGAATTAACCAAAATATAGTTCAGTGAATGCCCAAACTCATAGCTAGTCTCCAAGAGGTGATAAGCTGTGTGTGGTGGTTAACGCCTGTAAATCCCAGCAGTTGGGGAGGCTGAGGCAGGAGAATCACTTGAGCCTAGAAGGTTGGGGTTGCAGAGAGCTGTCATTGTACTACTGCACCCAGCCTGAGAAACCGAGTGAGACTGTCAAAAACAAACAAACAAAAACAAATTAAAGGAGTTCAAATGAACTCGCCCATACCCTTTAAATTTTCATTTGGGTACATGGGATGATCTAGTTCCTTTTTCCCTTGCAATACATGAATAATCTAATAATTAAATATAATCTAACAATTATATGGGAAAATTTAATTATTTTCCCATTTCATTATTCCCTATCTCAGGGAAAAAGTTAAAAGTATTCCCTATTTCAGGGAAAAAGCTAAAAATCATTTTAAACCTTCCTTCCACAAAACAGTATACTCAGTCATCTCTATCTGCTTTATCATGTGGAATTCAGCTTCACATGCTTACAATGCAGTTTTTGTTAAACAGCGTTTCTGTAGACAGGCAAGAGAAAGAAACACTTGGTCTATGTAGAAGCAGCAGAAGACACGTTTTAACAGAAAAGGGAGAAGATACCACCGTGTGAATCTGGAAATTCTGTCCTCATCTTGTCCACACACACAGAAAACACCCAAGCACGTGCCTAGTGTCCAACAAGAGCACAGAAAGGATAGGGATCCCTCCAGTTGTTTAATGACCAGCCCCACTTGTCACCGCCACATAACAAAATCCGCACGGCAACTTCAGCACGTTTCTTTCACGATTCCACGGAAATCAGGCTGAAGAACATACAGATGTTTTGCCCACATTTAAAAATCCAAGTGTGGGACTCAGAAATAAAACAAATTATGGGTTCACTTCACTTTTCCAAATTTTTACTTGGAGAAATCTATAAAGATCTTGTCAGTTACATCCTTAAGGTTTTCAATAATTTTTCAATGCAAAGATCGGGCAAGACTTGTAAAGAGGTACACACATACGGCCCAGCGCGGTGGCTCACACCTATGATCCCAGCACTTTGGGAGGCCGAAGTGGACAGATCAAGAGATCAGGAAACCGAGACCATCCTGGCTAACACGGTGAAACCCCGTCTCTACTAAAAATACAAACAATTAGCCAGGCGTGGTGGCGGGTGCCTGTAGTCCCAGCTACTTGGGAGGCTGAGGCTGGAGAATTGCATGAACCCGGGAGGCAGAGCTTGCAGTGAGCTGAGATTGCACCACCGCACTCCAGCCTGGGTGACAGAGGGAAACTGTCTCAAAAAAAACAAAGGAGGTACACACATTCATGCCACATTCTTCTCTCAAAGAGACAGGCCCTTTCTTAAGATTCCAGAAGTAAATGTGGTTGTCACCCTGCTTTTGAGAGGATGGGCTGTGTTTTTTTTTTCTTTTTTTTTCTTGAGACAGAGTCTCACTCTGTCGCCCAGGCTGGAGTGCAGTGGCCGGATCTCAGCTCACTGCAAGCTCCGCCTCCCGGGCTTACGCCATTCTCCTGCCTCAGCCTCCCGAGTAGCTGGGACTACAGGCGCCCGCCACCTCGCCCGGCTAAACAGACTTTCCTCCATGCACCAAGGATGCACCATGGGGGCAGTGCTGCCCCCGCCTCCCCAGTCTCTGCTCAGGGTGGGGCAAGGGGAGCTCCGTTGTCTCCCGTATACACCGTCAACAGGCCAGGTGCTCAGAAGGAGGCTTCCAGGACTCGCTGTAGGCATTCGTCAGCAGGGCAGGCAGTGCCTCGTGCTGGTGGGCATCCAGCAGTAAGGGAGTCTTGCACTTCACTCCCTGGGCCCAGCCCCTGAAAGAGGGGAAAGAGACACCTGTATCGTAACTCATGTGTATTTATAGACACACAGAGACTCTGCAGTGCAAGGTGCAGAACTAGAAGGAATCATGGAAATAAGAGGGAAGACATTTGGTGACGACTGGCAGAGCCACCTCAAGCCTCAGCACTTCCTGCCGGAGCCCTCACTGACCAGACTCCTCCAGGGTCACTGCCACTGCCTTGCCCAGCTCATGACAGGGCAGACAGTGACAGAGCCTCAGAACAACCTCCCACTCTTTCCTCACCAGCCCAGGGTACGAGCTGTTCATGAGTGTCCCAAGGCCTGAATGCGGGGACACAGAGGTGACTGAGCAGAAAGGGGGACAGCCACAATGGCCGCGGGTGTGCAGACATTGCGGGGCACCCCAGCAGCCCTTTCCGTCTTAAAGAGGACGGCCACGGGTGTGCGGATGCTCCCGCGTGACCCAGCCGTCCTTTCCATCTTATAGGGGAATGGCCACGGGTGTGCAGATATTCCCAGGTGCTCCAGAGACCTTTTCACCTTAAGGAGATTTTCACAGTCTCATATCAGTCTCCAAACTATTCAGTGAGGTTGGAGGAGTATCACTGTGGACCAACACTGATTGGCACCAAGTAAGGGCAATTTTATAACCATGTCTCAACCATGAAACAATCAGGTCTTTGGCCATCTGGTCTAAGCTTTTTCTGTAACAAAGTTGGATAATTAAGTTGAACTTTGGTTTTCCAAAGCTTGTTACAGAAACCACATCTTCCTAGGTGTGGCTCTGTGGTGTCACGAGGGCTCTGGCGTGCTCTGAAATGAATTTGCCACTTCAGCCTACACTCTACTCCCTTGTTTGGTTAAAGAAACCCAAAAAGCAGAATTTGTTTTGGCCAATCGCGTGCTGACCCAACTGCAGAGGTTTTAATTAGAGTACTTTCATTGCATCATAGAAAGCAAAGTCATATAGATCAACTCATTATTACCACTCCAAAGGTTTAGTAAATCTCCAGATAATCAGGCAAACATTTTAAGAAGCTACATTAAGGTTTACAATACTCAAAATTTAAAACTACATCCATGCTTCAAAAAACCACCATTCCCATTTTAGATGGCCAAATGCATATGAGAAAGAAAGAAACGTGCTGAGCGCATTTTTTGGGTAATCTTATGGAGAAACTGCCACTTTAAAAATGGCTCTAGTCCCTGGCTCCAGATGGGTGTGGTGGGTTGCCTCACTCAATTTCAACTCCACCTGAAGCTGGGACACTAGAAATCCATTCCCACACTCCAGGGCACCAGAATTCCCACTTCTGGAAACAGCCAGGAATGCAGACCTGTAGCAGAGAATTCTTTCCTGCCCACCCTAACTGTCCTCTGTGGAAGGCGACAGTCAAAGACAAGTCCATCCCCCTAGGCGCAAATGCACCACGAAGAACCATTTCAAGGTGGGAAGTGATTGATCAGTGGGAACAGGCAGTTTAGCTAATCACTTATAAGGCAGAGAAGGGGGGTTTGAAGGCCTGTACCTGGTCTTGTCCTCGGTAAATGGTCATCCCACCAGTCAGCCTAAGCCACATGGGAACGGGCTTCTTGAAGTAAAAGTGGGGGCGCAGTTGTGGGGAAGGGGAATGTCTTAACCATCACTGTTTTGAAGGATCACAGGGCTCAGGCAATGTTCAGTATTATCACACACCAAGGTTTTTACAGTCTGAAGAAAACTACAGTCCTAAGGTGTCAGTTCTCAAAGTCCTTAAGTTCCTCCTGCTAAGATTCCCAGAGGGTCTCCACTTCTTGCACCGAACCCCAACTTGCACAGGCACCTGCGTCCTTCTCCTGCAGCAAATGCAGATAAGAAGCTGTGGCTCTGCTGCAGTAATGATGCCATGCAGCCCTAACACCCCAGCAGAGCAATGGCTCTGGCCTGAATGTCCCCAAAACCTCATGCTGAAACCATCTCCGAAGGGATACATTAAGAGGTGTGGCCTTTGGGAGGTCCTGCTCTCAGGACCAGGGTTGGTGTCCTTCTTGGGAGGCCTGGAGGAGCCCTCCTGCTCCTCCACCACGTGAGTTCTGACGAGATGACCGCTGCCACGCAAGACCCGGCGAGATGCTGCCGTCTGTGAGCCACAGGCCCTGGGGCACCAGATGTGCAGGTGCCTTGACCTTGGACTGCCTTGACCTTGGACTTTCCAGCTTCCAGAGCTGTGAGCAATAAATGTCTCTTTACAAATCACCCAATCGACAGCAGCCGGACAGAGACAGTAATGTCACAACATGAGTCACTTTCTCAGTGGGCCAGAGGACTCCCCATGAGCCACCACTGTAAAGCAAGAACTCCCTGGAGGATGGAAAGGGGTTCACAAGGAATTCTACCCAGCACCAGGGTGTCTGTCCTTTCTTGCAGGAAGACAGCTGAGCCATGGCAGGAAACTACAGGGTGGGTGGGGCTGGACAGTAATGTGTCACCTGCTCATCTAAGCCTCAGTCTCCTGCCTCTCATCACGACAGTGGGGGTAACACCCCCCTCACCTGAGCTGTTGGGGGAGGTAAGAGTGCTGGGTGATTAACAATTGTTAGTTCCACGGAAATAAGGCAAAGAATCTGCCCCATGTCTTATAAAACCAAATCAGCCCAGGAATTCCACATCACTACTAATTTGCATGGGAAAATACCAGATTCTCCTAAGTTCTGGCATGTCATTTGTATTAATAAAGTTTGCAGAGTTTTCACATACTAAGTATATAAAACAGGAAAATAAATCATGCAATTTGGAGGCTGAAGCAGGAGACTCACTTGAGCACAGGCGGCGGAGTTTGCAGTGAGCCGAGGCCTCGCCACTGTACTCCAGTCTGGGTGATAGAACGAGACGCCATCTCAAAAAATAAAAAAAAAAAAAAGATTTTGCTTCTTCATACTAGTAAAGTGGGCAGACTCTACATGCCAACTCTTATTCAAAGGTCGCCTAACACTGACTCAGGAACTCTGGCCCTGATGTGCTTGGAGTTTTAATCCTAACAGTGTTAAAGACCACTCCCCCAGGAGCTCTGAACAAGTACTCCAGGTATACGCTGAACAAGACCACACACTCTGACCGAAATCTAACTTCCCAGACCCAAACTACAGAACCACAGAAGACACTGCTTCTGTCCAACTTTTTGTTCTGCCATCGTTTGTGTCCATTATTTCCTACAAACTATCTCATTAGAATTTAGGGCACACAAAAGGCCAATACAACAGGGTTACTTTTCAAAGGTTTGGAGGTGAAGAACAGATACAATGCAGTAGCTTCCTATTGCTGCTGCAACAAATTACCACAAATGCAAACCTCCTCTCAGCCCTGGGAGTCAGGAGTCCCAGGGCTGAAGTCAAGGGCTCAGTAGCTTGTATTCCTGCCTGGAGTCTCCCAATTCATAGAAGCCACCATGCAGCTTGGCTCACAGCCCCACACCCCTCCTACCACTGCCCCGGCCTCAGTCCTGCACCTCTCCGGACCCTGCCCCTGCCCCACACTTGCCCTCACCCCCACAGCCCTCTGGCCTCTATCTCGTCCTCAGGTCTCCTCCTCTGAGGCAGACCCTCGTACTGCCTTCTCAAAAGGCACATGTGAAGACACTGGACCCGCCTGGACAACCCAGGGTCCTCCGCCATCTCACTGTCCGTTACACTCACATCTGCAAAGCCTCTTTTGCCATGGAAACTTCATTATACTAACAATCATTTAACAAGTCCATTATAATGATGTGAAAATTGGCATTGTTTTCCTCCTAATGAACAGATCAGTCACCCATGTAACCTATAAATATTTGACTATTAAATATACAATACTGTAGGAGACAGAGATGAGGAAGACGGTTCCTCCCTGAAAGACGACTGGACCCTAGACGGAGGGATAAACATTCTGAACAGAATCAACATAACTCAACATTTGAGTCGGAGAGGTCAAGCAATAAGACGTTCAAAAAAGCAACCAGAAAGTATGTACTGTGCCTGTAGTTCACATCTGCGCCTGGCGTCATGAGCACGAGCATGCGGACACGCACACAGGGCCCAAGTGTAAGACCAAATATAAGGAGCTTTCCACTGTAGTATTTAACTAGATCTTATTACAAAATAGCCTCCTGATTTTTATCCAAAAAGTTCTCTGTAATTAAGGAAATTAATTTTCCCCTAAAAGGCATTTCTCTAGCTATCATTCCATATAAACTAAATGGGCATATTAAAGAAAAAAGACAAATGTTTGACTTCGGGGGTTTGCCTACGACTTGAATAAGCATGATTTTCTTCTGGCCAAGCAGGGAGCAGCTGGACCAGACTGGAGGGAAGGAAGAACAAATTTCCACTCTGACCTCAGTTGGGCACCAGAGTCTTCCCTGTCAGAATGTGGGTGTGGTGCTTCCCACACACCAGCCTCTGACGAAACTCAGCCCAAGGGTGTGGGAAAAGGCTGTCTACTTCTGAAAAATCTACAAAGTGCAGACACATCAAAAGCTTCAGAAGACTGTAAAGGGCCAAGGAGACCACTACACCCTTGGAGTTTACAGAAAATGGTCAGCCTCACACGTGCCTGAGGTCCAGGGTCAGCTCCCGGCTGCCGCGACGCCGTGAACGCAGCCCTGGCTTCCCCTCTGATGCAGAGAGCTGGTCACTCTGCCGGCAGCACTCAGAGCTCAGAACATTCTAGAGGAAAGCAACGTGTCCCTTTTAAAATGGGGAACCGGGGCAGCACAACTGAAGCTCTACGACTGTCTCAACTACTGGGTTTCGGGGTAGCATTAGGAAATCGTGAGAATCCAAATCTCAATTTCATACAGATTCCAGATTCACTGCAGGTTCCAGAATTTCCTGAGACATTCTTCCAATTTATCACTCAGGATTCCCTTGCCAAAGCTAATAAAGTCTACATTCCTTACGGAAAACCCACCATAAGCACCACCACAAATAAGATCAACTGACTGACGCCCGCCCTTCGCACCAAACATAGAAACTGTTACTCACACAAGACTGTGCTGGAGGCAGCTCTCAGCTGAAGCCGAATCCGTGAGACTTCATTATCCCCCATTTTGGATCGAGTGTGAAGACTGTCAGCAAACCAGGGCCCCAGTGTGAAGCAGAGAACAGATCCTCTGATGCCTGCCTGAACATTTCCTTCCCACCTCTGTCTTGGATATTGAACACCCTCAGAGCTACTGAGTCATCCACATTTGCAGGTCATTTATCCAGCCACCAGGATAACACAATTATGCGATAAAAATGCCTTCTCAGGGCTTTGTCGTACTCAACAAAGAAGCTCAGAAGGCTAGGTAAGCGCAAGAAAGGGGGAAGCGTCCTCCAAACAGACAAAAACCAAGGAAAACCGTGCAGAGACTCGAGAGAGAGAGAGCAGAAACACAGCCCGCTGTAGCCTTTCAGGTCCTGCTGGCCGCAGCCCTGCGTTAGGTGGCACCATTTCCACAGATGCATCCTGCTGGGCCCACTTGAAAGGTCCCGCTTGCGAGACACTCACCCCCACTTCCAGCTCCTGCAAGACCCGCTGCAGCCCCACTCCATCCCGGGGGCCGACTGTGCAAGTCTTCCCGGCGAGACCCCTCAGAGCCTACTCAGTGTCTGAGACTGGGAAGCACCAAGGATCCAGAAAGGCACAATCCCGTTCTCCTCGTGCTGCTTTCTGGGTTCCAAGTTGTCTAACGAGTCCTGCATAAACCCCGGGCTGGGGAGCCAGCCAGGGCCCAGCAGCACCCAGCTCATGCGCTCCACTCACCCCACAGAGGACCACGGAGGCCCCAGCACGCTCTGTCCGCGGGGCAAGACACCAGAAACAGCCACAGTTCAGGGTTCTGACACCCGCCCCGCTGCCGTCATTACCTCCTGGGATCTGAATTCTCATTGGTTGCAAAGGTGATCCCACAGCTCCGCTGCCTTAATTACCTGCTGGGATCTGAAATTGTATTGGTTGGAAAGGGGATCTCATTGCTCAAGCACTCCCTGCTGCCTCCTTGCAAACAACATAAAAAATCCAAAACCCCTCGTAAAGAACGTTTACTATAACCTCAAAACAAGACACATCCCGAGACCAAGGAAGATACACACGCACATCTGACACCCGGTGGACGTCAGTGACCGACGCCACGGCTTCCGTGTGGCGTGTGAAGCAGGAGGCCTGTCACGGTGACTCAGGCTGGGGTCTGAATGGGGGTCTTCCAAGCAACTAGGCAACCAGGACGCACACCCCAAAACCCAAGTCCCCGCACTCATGTACCTGGCAGAAATGCTGCGTGGCCATCGACACCAGTTGTGAACCAAGACCGATCTGTGTCCTGTGGCCCTCACAACGTCCGTACATGCCTGGGCCCAGCAGAGGCCCGCACGGCACCCTGCTCGCCTCCAGTGGGGCTCTCTCCTGCCAAAGGGGATGGCCCTGAAGTCCGTTGAGATTTCCAAAGCTCTACAAAGTCGTGCTTCCTCCTGCTTGTTCAGAAGGCCTAAAGCCCTGAAGACACCAGTGAGAATTGACCTAGCCTCTTAAGGCAGCTCAAATACCTAAACACAGGAACGCTGGACCTCTCTGCCCTCGAGAGCAGCCGATAACACACTGGGCTAAGCAGAAGGTACAGATGTCACATTCAGAAGCCAGTGGCGCTCAAGATTGCATTCCAGGAGCCGCCCATGTGAGTCCCTCCAAGGCTTCCAAGTCCCACTTGATTGTTTTCATCGTATCTCTATAACATCAGAGACACTATATCTCACGGTATCTATGAGATCGTCTCCACTTTTATGAGCACATATGCTCCCTGACTTACCATGGGATGAAACTGTTCCAATAAACCCAGCGTAAGCTGAAAATATCCTAAATAGAAAGTGCATTTGACATCATAGTTTCAACTTACAACGGGTTCATCCAGAGGCAGCCCATCTTGGGCCAAACAATGCACTGAGTGTGACTAGTTCACACCATCACAAGGTTGAAAAAAAAAATCAGATATGTAACAATTGGGAGCCAGGGACCCTCTGTATTGGGGCTCCTGTCTTCAGAGACAACAGAAACCTCTTCTTAGACAAGAATCACAATTTATAATCCTCAAAATGTTAAACTTAGTTTAACAATCTAGACGTTCAAACAAAGCCAAAGTAGGCCCACAAGGCCGTTTGTGCCCTTCACTAAGACGCACGACTCTGTAATAACCCTCACCACAGCCCCTCAGGGTGGGTCCCAGAGGCAGTTGAGGCTTGTGGCTACGGACACTAACGAAACCAAAATCAGAGTACGCAGGTGCAGTCAAGTCATATGACTTCTCCACTAGCATATGCACAAATGTTCATCAGCAAATCTCATCTTCGCTTTACCTCCCTCCCATGACCTAAAAAGGAGTTCACCACACACACCCATACACACACACACCACTTCAAAAACAAAATTAGTACTTGCATTCAATTCTGGGCATTCGGAATAGACCTAATGGGTGATTAAATCTCTCCTCCAACCCATTGCTTAGTCTTCTTAGAGGATGAAGGATTTTGCATAACACAAGTCAACATATAAAACATCTGCTATAGAAACAGACTTTCAAGTGGTCCTCATTAGAGTGATTCAACTAATATACAAAGGACCCAACACACAGCACAGTGTATATTAGAAGAATGATTAATTTGTTCCCCTAAAAATCCTAATATCTACACAGAAAAAATACCCAATACACATTTTATCATTCTTTACCAGTATAGTCATACAAAGGAGTATCACAAAAGCAAAAGAACAGATTTGGTTTGACTCACAGTTCTAAGTTTAATATAAAATTGCTAAAACCACCAAGACAAACATGACTATGAAATATTTAACGATCTTCACCTAAATTCAAGTCACCATTCAACCACCAATACCTCTGCTCTCCTTACGGGAACTTTCCAAAAGTAAATTCTGGAATTAACAGGACAAAATTTTCTGGTGATAGAAATTAGGAAGAAATTGGTTGAAGGCCGTTCCTTGGCTGTCAAACTTTTTCTCAATAATATTTTGTAAAATAAAAGCGTCAAACAGATCTTTACATTAACTTACAATCTATCAAGCAATACTGGAGCAAGCTTTAAATATTAGCCACATTCTGTCAGGGCTGACTAACATTAAATCAGTATCAGTCTCATGTCTTGTAGGATCCACAGCTCATCTTCTTAAAACCACTTAAGATTTCATAATTAACTCAATTAAACAATGTAAGTCATCTCCTTGATCTTTGACATGAAGGGGTAATTTTCCCCCAAAATAGTACCTCTTTCCTTGACATGATTTAATCTGTGGTTAGAGTATTTAACAGGATTTCTTTCCTTCTTAGAAAATAAAATATACACCTTTCCAATATGAAAAACTCTAACTGATGATGCCATAGCTTACCCAGGTCAAAAGCATTTTTTTTTTAAGTTAAAAAAAGAACCTAACTGCATCTTTGGACCTTATGTGAGGTAGTGTCCAGGGTCACTGGGACCTCTACTTGGCCAGTGTAGCTGGGTACCAATTAAAGACAGAAACCCAAGCATTCACTCAAAGCCCCTTCCCAGCTGTTCATCCTAGTGGAAGAAGCCATGAGTACAAACGAATGCGGCATTCTACGGAGGGCTTTGGGGATAGGCTGCTTGAGAACATCAAAGTGGTTCACGTCCCCCGAGTATAAAGCCAGTGACTGCTCTCAGCTTCCATCCACAGTAGCCAAGGTCTAGAATCACCTGAGTGCCCGTCAACAGGGGATGAAGGGAACGTGGCCCGAACACACACAGGAGCAATACTCCACCACACAGCGGAGAGCCCTGTCATCCGCGGCAGCATGGATGGAGTTGGAGGACATTACGTTAAGCAAACGAGTCAAGCAAGGAAACGGCGCATGTTCTCACTCATAAGCAGGAGCTGAGAGCAGATCTCATGGAGGCCAAAAGTAGGTGGTCAACAGGGCCCAGCAGAGCCCACTCATAAGTAGGATGGGCAGAGGCTGGTAATGTGCACAAACACACAGCCTAATGGGAACACGAGACCTACTATTGATAAATCAGCAGGGGGATGGCAGTGGGTCATCTACTGTGTATTTCAAAACAGCTAGGAGAGAATAACTTAACATAACCAGCACAAGGAAAAGAAACTAAAGTGAAAGACATCCCAAGTACACAGATTTCGTCAATATAGGGGTGAATCAAGGTATCACATGCACTCTGAAAATATGTACGTATATTATGTATCAACAGAAACAAAAACCAATGACAGAACCATTTGCGAAGCACGTGCAGGAGAAGAATGGGAAGCCTGACATGGTGTGGCTGTGTGTCCCCACCCAAATCTCATGCTGAACTCTAACCCTATGTTGGAGGTGAGCCCTGGTGGGAGGTGATTGACTCATGGGGGTGGTTTCTAATGGTTTAGCATAATCCCCCAAGTGCTGTCCTCATGATCGTTCTCCTGAGATCTGGTTGTTTGGAGGTGCATGGCACCTTCCCCTTCACTCTCTCTCCCCTTCCAGCCATGTGAAGACATGCCGGCCTCCCCTTCACCTTCCACTCTGACTGTAAGTTTCCCCAGATGTAGAAGCCTGTACAACCCACAGAACTGTATGCCGATTAAACATTTTTTTCCTTATTACCCAGCCTCAGATAGTTCTTTATAGCAGTGGAACAACAGTACAGCCCTCAGGACCAGCAATGTTTTCCTTCTACCCAGCGACCAACAAGGTCCTACACCGTAGCTGGTTTTCCAAAGCTTTGCCAGAATGCTGAAGCTGTTTTGGGGATACTAACTTTCCCCATCTCTGGCAAACCAGATGGGGCATCCTATTTGGCTCTTACCACCTTTCTCAGAGAAACCCCACCTCTGAAACAGCCTCCACCAGGGGCCTCCTTCAGCAGCAACAAAGCTGAGTGTTCCTTGCACTTCCCTTCTTCTGAACAAGTAAACATCTTAAGCTTGTTTTTCCATCTTCCCAGCTCATTGAAAAAAAATCTTATGCTTTCTATTTTCCTGACACACACACATGGAAGAGAAGTGCCGTGAGGGCAGGGGCTCTTGTTTTCCCGGATCTGAGCCTGGCCCTCAAACACTAGCCGAATACTAACACGATATCCAGAGGCAGAAATGCAAATATCCATATGACTTCAAATACCCTAAGGACCTAACAGGCCGAGTGGCCCATGTAACTATGGTGTGCTGGGCCATTCAACTGGTGTCCAAATCCCTGTCCAATTGAGCTCTTTAATTTCGAGACTTTTCAGACAGCTGTTTTGTTGTTGTTGTTGTTCTGTTTTGTTTTTATTAAAGGGATATGTTACAATTATAATCAAGAATATCCCAGGCCGAGTGTGGTGGCTCTTGCCTGTAATCCCAGCACTTTGGGAGGCCAAGGTGAGCGAATCACCTGAGGTCAGGAGTTCAAGACCAGCCTGGCCAACATGTTGAAACCCCGTCTCTACTAATACAAAAATGAACCAGCCATGGTGGCAGGCACTTATAATCCCAGCTACTCAGGAGGCTGAGGCAGGAGAATGGCGTGAACCAAGAGGTGAGGCTGCAGTGAGCCAAGATCGTGCCACTGCATTCCAGCCTGGGCAACGCAGCAAGACTGTCTCAAAAAAATAAAAATAAACCAATACTCCCAGTTAGTTCTTCACCAATGTCAGATACCTCAGTTTAAAGAAAAATATGAAAGCATGTTTTTATATTTCAGTGTTGAATTTAACCATATCTTTTAACCATACCTTTTAAGAAGATATGAAGATAGAACTTCCTCAAGGATTGGGGGAGAGAAAAGCAGTTAAGAAAATCTTAAAACCTCAGGAGAAAAACAAGTATGGGTTAAGACCTCAAGGCAAAACTTTTTCTTTGCACTTTGATTTCAAAAGAACAGAGATGCCCAAATTATGAACTCTCCCATCTGCATTTTATATTCGTCTGTGTCCTTTGAAAGGCTGGAGATGGGATCCCAGGTTCCAAAGTGCCTGGCCGTGGCTCACATCAGGCGGCATCTTTCACAGCCGTTTACTCCCCTGACTCTGCCTAGAGAGGTCTGTGGCCCAATTTACAAAAAAAAGGTCCTAATTTACTCACGTTCATCACTTTGAGCAGAGTCTCAAGAAATGAGGCAAATATTGACACTCCACAGAAGCAAGTACTCTCTTCCTAAAAGTCAAGTGTCAGGTTCCCATGAGCCAGGCAGCTTGCGTACAGAAAGCACTGGCTGACTTGCTGGTTTAATGTTAAATGCATTTAAAATGTTAAGTGATCAAACCCCCCTCCCAGTGGGTGTGCGCGTTGAGCTGGCTGCAGTAGTGATGCAGACCACGTTCTTTCCTTTGGTTTTGCTTCAAGCAGAGCACCCCACACCCAGGAAGAGGCCGAAGGATGGCATCGAGGTCTAGGACAGATTTAAGGAGAGCTGCAGGCTGACTGCCTCATCTGCAAATAGTCTCTCATTTCAGAGAAAATCACTGAACAGAGTTCATAACACGTGAATTTTTAAAATTCATATTTCTAATTTCATCCCATTAGAACTTTTGAACCTCCACCTCCCACCTAGAGAACGTCAGCTCAAGCCGATCACAGCGCAGTGCGATTTTCTATAAATAATGTGCACGCCTGCATCTGAGCTGAGATGTGAATGTCTGGAATGTGCCTGCCAGGCCCAGGAGGAACTGCAGCAAGTGTGGGGACACAAGCCGCTAAGGAATCTGATTTGGAGGGAACTGGAGGCAACTAAAACTAGGTCCACTGGTTTTTCTTGGTAAGGTTTGACCAGGCAAACTGTTATCACTGTTGCTAATTTATGGTAATTGGCATGGGGACTTAACAGTAAGTAATTAGAGCAATTACAGAATTTGCTACTCAATTACAATGGCACAGATTCCTGAGAATGGAAGATCTGTTGCCCAGGAATAGAGTTCAAGAGGTCCTCCCCATGCTCCGAGGAACATGGCATTTCCACGCACCTCTGCTTTGGTCCCTGGCCACCACCATCCTGATCTCGGCCATCTGATGGCATCAGTCCCCAAAGCTGGAAACACCTGACACCTCTTGTCACCCTCCCATCTGCCCTGCCTTCCTCCAGTCCGGGATATTCAGGGATGCCCACATACAGGACCAGGAAACCAGGGTTATCCCAAACCAGTGCCTGCATTCAAAGTCCTCCACGGCAGCACAATCACCAATGGCCAATACTCCCAGAACCTTCCACCTCAAAACGGGAGCACATCTGGATTCAAGCTGACAATGCTGCATTCTCTTTGCCATGTACACATGGAGGCATGTCAGGTTCCACCTAAAGGTATCAGGTTCCACGCTGCTCAGGAGCCCAAACCTAGTCACTCTGCATGATCTCAATTCACCATCCACAGAGAAGCCTGCAGTTTTCCTCTGGTGCACGGTGTGGATGGTGGATGGTGGATGCATTTCCCCTGAAGACTCGGAAACAGAAGCCTGGCCAAGGAGGCCAGTCACCCCAGCCCCTGCAAGGCCCGGACGTGACCCTCTGCTGTCTGCACACAGTACCCAAGTCTAGCAGTGCTGGCTCTGTGGTGGGATCCATCTGGGCCTGCAGAGGACCCGGGGCACAGGAACCGTGCAGCCTGGCTGCAGCCGGAGGCCTAAGGGATCCCCACGAGGCTCTCCAGCCTAGGTGCCCTCACCACAGGCAGAGCCATGCAAGAGAGTTGCCTGCTGAACTGGAAACGCCCCAATCTGCTCAGCCAACACAGAAAGACAACAGCCACCTACAGCTGCTGAGCCCCGAAACGTGGCCACTGGGCCTGAAGGGTTGAATCTGGAATTTCATCTGTGAAGTTCTTTTCAAATGTGTTTAGCTATGTAATCAAATCTTTATTCTAATTAAATTTAAAGGAGCCTCTGGCTATGGGCTCCCTTCTCGGGCTTCACAGCTCCAGGGAGTAAGAATGGGAGAGAGAGAGGCCCAGAGCCTCTCTGCATTCTCCACGTTAATTCAACAAGTCATCATAAGGAAAGGCACTCCAGCAGGAGAGGTGTACACGGGAAGAACTGGGTTGGCCCTGACAAGCATGACCCCCATGGCATCACAGCTGCCTCAGGCAACAGGCAAAAGACAATGATGCCCACCTGGACAGGCCACCGGATGTGATGATGCACCCCCAAGCCCTAGTCCCACAGCAGCCAGAGACCACCCGCTGCTCATCCCGGGTGAAACAGGCAGAGCTACCCGAGCTATCAAAAGCAGGAAGAATTAAGGAAGCGATTCCCACGACACACGTGACACTCCTTGGAGACAGACACAGGCTTCGCTGTGAAAGTGCAGAGGACGGTGGAGTCCCTAGGCAGGCTGCTTCTTCCAACGATCAGGAAGAAACCAGATCCATTTCCTTGTAGGAGAATCATTTGTACCGTGATTAGACAGAAGACAGAAGGTGGCTGATGTTATCAAATCATCAAGCACCTCACGGCTGCTTCTCCAAGGAAGGCCTGGAAACTTGCAGCCACCCGCGTAGGGGCCGCAGTGTTTACAATGGAGATACGGGTGACCGAGGTCTGGCTTCCTCAGGGAAGCTACATTTGAACTTTCACCACTGAGGAATCGGTCATTTACAGTCACTCACCCTCAATGCAGAAGAGGGCTCAAGACACTGCACCAGACTTCAACACTCAGGGTTGGGGTTAGGGTCAGGGTCAAATTCACAAGTTTTACAAGATGTATTTCCTTGGGATGCCAGAAGAGATGCAGCTTCACACCCCCGACCTCCATGGTTTGCTTAGCCCCTTCACCAGTGGATCTCACCAACAGATGACACATCCACGCCTCATCCATGGCAGCACAGAAAACCGCTTGGAAGACAGCCACTCCCACCAAGCTTCCTGACTTTGGTGTTTAAAATCTGCATCTCATACGTGAGATTACACTCCTCCGAACAACGACATTGCCACTGTCATTTCACCCAAAAGGGCTTTAGGAAGTGACACGCGGTCCAGACGCCAGAGGTCGCCGGCCGCCTTACTCTAGCCTAATTCCTTTGTGCCTGTATGGAGGCTTCACAGATACAGCCCATTAATGACTGTATGAGAAGCTCAGGGCATAGACGAACTCAGTGCTGAATTTTTTCCATTTATCACCCTTTGTTTTGTCCAGAAGACAGCTGAGAAAGGCGGGGGCAGATCATCTCCTCGAGTGTAATGACTCTAGCCACTTCTCTTCACCCCAGGTCACCACTCAGTCAACACCCTTTTGAGAAACCAAAGCAATTCTGTTCCCTTCACTCTGGGTTCCAAGCACTAAATTCCTCCGTTTTATCAATTAGATTATCAAGCAGCCGTTTGTCATCTGGACTGCAATCTGATACGAAATTTAAAGCTAATTTAAGTTGCGGTAATAGCTCCTATTCACATTATAGATAAGGCATGAATGAAAACTTTAATCTGTTCATAGGACCAACTTTGTAAACAAACCAATTATTCAAGCAATGATTGTCTTCAGTTAGATGCAAATTACTTTGCTCATAAAAGATTTTCCAGTAGGAATTTTTAAATCCATGGTCTGTCTTTTCTGAGCCTGTCTCTGCACCTTCCCCTGAGTGCACAGCAGGACTTCTCAGGGCATCCCATCAGCAGACGCACTGAAGAGAATAAGCCCGCAGCCCGCAGCCCCCAGCCCAGGAATCAAGTCCGAGCCCCAGCAGCCCCTCGTCCAGCCGGGGCTTCCTCACCAGCACAGCACCCAGAGGTCTTCCAGGTTTAATGCCACGTGTGCGTGGAAAGTAGAGTGCTGGAAGGAACACAATAGACATTCAACAATGCAAATTCCCCCCTGGAACAGCCCAGCAATCCTCTACCTTCCCCAAAGTACCCATGCTAGGCAGGCGTAGAGTCCAATGGGGGTGCCTAGGAATCGGCATTTAACACTATTCTGATGAATAAAAGTTTGAGAGGTCGGTCAGCGAGAGGCTGTCGTGGCCTCCACTCATTTGCAGGCTCTGAAGAGACACAGATTCAGGTAACAGGCCAGACAGGACAGGACAAGGATGGGGAGGTGGAGGGCAAATTCCATGGACCACCATCCGCCCCGCCATCCCCACTGAGACTCCGTGATTTAAAGAGAGGCAAAGCCAGGGAGAAAAGATGCCCGCACCACACGAGCGACTGAGATTTCACCTAAAGCACGCAGCATGTGGCTGAGGGCCAAGGTTGGGCAAGCCAGGAGCACAGAACGGGGTTCACTGGCCCAGAGGTGTCTCCCACACCCACACCCCGTGCAGACCTCCCAAGCACTGCCTGTGTCTCCTGCCTGGTTTAGTTCCTCCCCGCCTTCTACTGTGTTGGTTTCTCAGCCGCCACCCACCACCACACAACCCTCTCTACAAGCTTGGTGGACTGAAAAGAGCGGGGGCGGGTAAGATCTGGGCTCTGGGGCCAACGTCCTGCCGGAGACATTAGTTCCAACCCACCTAGCTGTGATGTGAGCCCCCGAGATTTCTCAAATGTGAGATGGGAAGGTAACTGAACCCACTCACCAGGACGGCTGTGCAGACTGAGATTACATATAGCCACACCTCGGCATCCACCACACGTGGGACCCCAGTCGTGTTGCCCCTGATGGGAATCCCTCTATCTATGCCCCTTCTGCTACCAGAGCCAACTCCCAGCAGTAGCTGTGGAGGGTGCATCCTCTATTCCCACTCCACTCCCCTCCCATCGCTCCACGCCGTGCCCTGCCACGCAGCGGCCACCAGCAAATCCGGCCCCACTGGATAACCGACCACCAGCCCCCCCCTCACTTTGGGGCGTCTTCCACTTGCAGTTCTGAAGCAGGCCGAGAAACCGCCCTCAAGGGCAGTCACCTGTTCCTTATTGCATGTAATGACCTGCCACGCAGGACCACCAGCAAACCCAGCTCCACCATCCAGGCTCCTGTGGATTAACCGAACCCCCACCCCCCACCTTGGAGCGTCTTCCACTTGTGGTTCTGAAGGGGGCCGAGAAACCGCTCTCAAGGGCACTCACCTGTTTCTTATTGCATGTAATGACCTGCCAAGCAGGGCCACCGGCAAACCCAGCTTCACCGTCCAGGTTCTGGTGGGTAACTGCCCCCGTCCCCCGCTTCCTCCTGGGGTGTCTGGGAGGCTCAGAAACTGCCCTCCACGGACACTCACCTGTTCCTTATTGCACTAATACCTCATTTACAGAAATCCACTTTGACTTTCCAGCACTGCAGTTGTGACAATTTAGCAATCCTGCTTGCAAGCTACAAGAGCTTGAGGTCACGTCCACCTCACCAGTATCCCAGAGACCCAGCACTATCCCACTGTGTTTAAAATTCCAAAATACTCCTGCAAAATGCTACTGGCATTTGCTTTGCACATAAAATGCTAACAACCTTCAAGTGAAACAAATATCTTCAACAGTTTGGTACAATGACATGTGAGTTACACATCTGCCAAGTTGTAAAGCCTCATGCATTTATAACATTTTATGTACGGTCAAATGGTTCATTAATATAAATTATGAAAATCTCTAAGAAACAGGTTTCTTCTGGCATTAGATGACCAAAGGAAAACTGGGTTCTGGCTGGCTTGCGGGCCTGTAGAGGCAGACATATCTGCTGACACAACCAAGCTCCTTCCCACTGATGTGGCCTCATCCCAGGCCCCTCACCCGGATGCCTGCAGGCCCCTGGAGGAGCAAGCCTGACCTGTCCACATTTCTCAAATGCACAGCTGTTGCTCACACTGCAGATAGAGTTCAAGGCAAGAGCAGGCCACCATGCTAAAAATACCACGCAGCGTCCACGCCAGGTGACGGTGGTTTTCACTCCATCCCAAAGCCCCATGTATGAGTTTACAGCCATGATTACCACATGGATTTTTAGACCCTCAAGACATACTTTGTTTCCTTTTATGCAACAAAGTTAAAAGACTATCACTCAGATATAGGCTCTGAAACTGTGGAATAATTATTTGGGAACAGAGCCTCTGCCAGGTCAGGATTAGCACTTGGGACAACACCCCGTGACCTCGGTCCACACAAACCCATCCAGACCAGAAGCCTCCCGCACTGTCATTTCTGTGGATTTCTGTAAACGAGGTATTACTGCAATAAGGAATAGATGAGTGCCCTTGGAGGGCAGTTTCTGAGCCTCCCAACCACACGGCCATTTTCAGGCTGAAGCCGCACCACCTCCAGAAACACTGTCCCTCGCCGAGGTGTGCCTGGCTTCTCCCTTTTTCCAAAACTTAACAAAACCTGAAAAGGACAGGTCTGTGTAGAAAAACACAAACTACTTGCGATTCCTCTTCCCAGTTCACGCTGTAGGAAGCTCGTCTCGGCCCTCACCGTGTTCTGACTGTGGCTTGGTTCCCATAAGAAATAAAGTCAGAATTCTAGTCCCTGTCTCCTGGGCAGTGTGGCAGGCATACATACCTTCAGTTATATGAGGAAAGGCGTGGCGAGCCCCCTTCCTTCAGTAAAACTGCACAGTTCCCAGAACCCTGATGCCATCTCCCTCACACCACTGTGAACACCTGGACAGAGCACATTTCAATGCGTGCACATTTGTGGGCTAGTTTTCTATTTCTCCACTAAATCACCCCAAATTTAGCGCCCTAAACTCTGACTTATTTTCTCACATTTCTGGAAGCTGGAGTTCAAAACAGGTCCCACCATCTAACGTCGAAGTGGCGGCAGGGCTGGCTCTGGGGAAGCGACCGTCTCCTTGCCTCCCGCAGCCTCTAGAGGCTTCTGCATCCCCTGGTCCATATGGCACCCACTGTCTTCAGGACCCACAGCGGCTCTGACGGCCCCTCAACTGGAAGACGCAGAAACGTCAGGAGCCCGGGAACCTAGTGCTAAGGCCAAGCCTCCCCACCCTCCCAGCTCCTCACACACTCCCGTGTGAGCTAATATAGATTCCACTTTAACTAGTGTCACCTGTGTAAGGGGTAAGTGCCCAGCTGTGAACTGGTTAACCTCGCCCACACAAACCCCGAGAATAAACTCACAGGCCATGGACCACTCCACAAGCAATAAGCGACCACCTGCTCAGGGACCTCCATGCCCCAGCAGAGCCCTCCGGTACCTCCTTGTGAGCTCAGACTGGCAGCAGGGTTCTGCAGCGCCAGAGGGCCCTGGATAAAAAAGACAGCTCCCATATCGGGAGGCACCGCCCGCGGTTGGGTTCCCAGTACTTTAATAGCCCAGGTGGACAAGCCGGGGCGCATGCAACCCCATCACCAGAATAACGGCTGCACGTGGCGAGTGCACGGGTGGCCACCACTCAGCCCAGCTGGCCGCGCTAAGCACATCACCACCGTGACGCCCAATCAGATTGAACTGCTGGAACAGTCCCAGCATCGGCCCCCAAGAACATTCTGGATCACAATTCAGAGTAGTGATTGCGATCAGGGCCACATGTGGCTGAATGTTTTTACAGGAGGACACCACAGCTGGACTGACGCCACAGCTGGATCTGGCTGGACTGAGAGCATTTCCCACTGGACATTCTTACAACACCATTTTATTTGCGCTTTATTAAACTTCTATGGCTTTTTTCTGCTTATCTACTTTATGGGAGTGTTTCTTGTTCTTATGACTGCGGTGATACTTCAAGCTACAACTATCAATGTGTAAATTAGTTTGGAAGTCGCCTTATCATTAAACATTTCACAAGCAAGCAGTCAGAGGCACCTAACCCGGAGGCCTCTTTTCTTCTCTGAGCCAAAGCTACCTTGGACTCAAAGAAAATGGCACATGGAGGGGGGCTGGATCTCCAGCGCCCATTCCTAGGGAGCCTCCTGGGGAGCAGATATGGAGGGAGAAGCCCTGGGTTATGGCACTGTCGTACTAAAGAAAAGTCTATTTGGGTAATGTAAGCACCAGACTTAAGAGATTAAGCAAACCATGAAAAGAAACTACTAACCACAGCTTCTCCAAAACAGAGCTAAACTCCCTTTAGTTTGAATTGGAAAAGCAGAAGTGATGATCAGGATACAAAAAAAAAAAAAAAAAAAAAGAAAGAAAAAAACAAAAAGAAATGACACAGTATCTGAACACAGGAGAATAATCAAGGGCCACTGTCTCTTCCTGTGTCAGTGGGAGCCTCGCATCTAAGCTGGATTTAGAAGGTTGCTACTTTGGACTGAAAGGTATCCCCAACTCTAGTTTGTAAGCAAGTGGAGCAGAATGCTTCAATTATTTCAAGGTTTAGCGGTAAAGCTCTGCAACTCTTACAACCATTTTAATTGGTGTGAATTTTAAAGTGACTCAATCTGTTGGCTGGAGTATCTAACGGCTTAACCACGGGGTCACGTTGGAAAATTTTTCCAATTGCTTTTGTTTTTCCTACTGAAGATGCATTTGAACGTTCTTGTAGTTTGCAGTTGGCTGGTTCTGATGTTTGGTCCTGAGGAAGCCCAAGTATCCGTAGAGGAAGAATCTGAAACCTCAAGCCACTCGAGTGCTGTCTGGACAGATGGAGACCCCAACCCGAGGGCCACTGACGGGCTCAGCATGGGCGCAGGGCCGCCCGATGCAACAGGCCACGTATTTGCCGGTTACAAAACATCATAAGCACACACCCCCAGGTGTGCACACACGCTCTGTACACATCTGTCCCTATCAACACCAGCACACACCCCCAGGTGTGCACACACGCTCTGTACACGCTCACGTCTGTCCATGCCAACGACAGCATACACCCCGAGGTGTGCACACACGCTCTGTACACATCTGTCCCTGCCAATGCCAGCACACATCCCCAAGGTGTGCACACACATTCCATACGCGCTCACATCTGTCCCTGCCAACGCCGGCATACACCGCCAAGGTGTGCACACACGCTCTGTACACACTCACATCCCTCCCTGCCAATATGAGCACACATTCCCAGGGGTGCACACAGGCTCTGCACATACTCATGTCTGTCCCTGCAGCCTGAGTCAAACAGTCACAGAGAGGCAGAGGAGGAGGAAGAAGGATGCGATGGGCACTAAGGTCCTGGGCCAGTTCCCCTCCCTACCTCGGGAGAGACCCCTCATGTGATCCTGCCATCACTCACCCTTCCGCCTCCATCCTCCATCCTCCCACAGGGATCAGGAGGATGCCCACTGCACAGAGCTGTGATGAGCATGAACAGAAGATGGCAGGAGCTCACGCCAAGGTGCTGAGCACGGGGCCTACGGAGTGCTTCTTTCTGCTGTGGCTGACATCATCAAACAGAGACTGACACAGCTTCTGCAGAGAATGCCACTTGCTAAGAAACTGAAACGTGTGACCTAGGAGCCTGTGAAGGTCTAAGAACAAACCAACAAACCAAACGGTTTTGTTTGTTTTTCAAACACCATAGCCTGTTTTTTCTTTTTTTTCATGCTCTACCTTGGGTATCATTTAGTTAAATTTCAAAGTAAGTCCAATAATTACACAAAATCACAGGACTGAGCATGGAGCATTGTTTCACTTCATGTCCTCCAGCCTTTAGGACACATTAAGGAAAGACATGATTCCAGGATTCCCATTAGAAAGGCTGCCCTGAGGCACCTGCTGGGGCAGCCAAATTGCAGCTGTTGATGCTGCCCCCAAGCTGCTTGGATGAAGCAGAAGATTCCGGAGATCTCCTCTCTTCTGCCCCTTGTCCAGGAGAGAAGGTGGGGGGAGAAAGGTGAGAGAAGATAGGAAGAAGGAGAGGGGAAGGAGGGAGAGAGGAGGGGAGAGGGAGGGAGAGAGGAGGGGGGAGGGAGGGATAGGGAGAGGGAGGGAGGAGGGGCATGTTCCATCCACCAAGGCAGCTACACTGCAGAGAGAATGGAGGGTGTGTTGCCTCTCAGGACAGCAAGTTCAAGCTGTTTATAATTGTTAGCATAAACAGTGACCAGCTGAGGACAGGGCTGTCATTGGAGTTGACGTTTTATTTTCATAGTTGATATTGGGGACCTGGACCTAAAGCAGCGTGCCTTGCCCTTTTGCCAGATGGGCCTATGCTTCTCTATACTTGAGTCTATTTGACTAAATACCCGATATTGACTAGGAATTATGACGTGTAGGATACCCCTTACCACAGTAACATCAAACTCATATTCTAAATGCAATTTATTCAGGGACTGGCTTCTAACTCTGGGTGGGAATGTTAAGCTCAGTCCAGTTCAATTCAGTAAGCATTTATCAAGAAACTCCTAGACCAAGAGCTCTGTTAGACACTGGGTATGGGGGGTGATGGGGATACGAAGATGTGGAATTAGAACTCGAGAAGCTCAAATGCTTCCATTTAATTCCCTAATGCAATTACTAAGCTTCAACCTGATGGCTGTAATGTCTAAATTCACTTTTTCTTTATTCCAGTTCTACATAACAAAGCATAAATAATCACAGAGGAATGATTCTGTGTTGGACTATTCAGTGGACAGAGAAGAGCATTCTGACCAGTGTGAGACACTGTCTTCCTTCTCAGGGAGCCCGTGAGGTGGCTGCACAGAGCACACGCGTGAAGATTCAGGAACACGAGCATCAGGTGATGGGAGGGGCACGGAGGCAGCACCAGAAAGATGCCTGCCGAGAGGCCGCTGCAGCCAGGCCGGCCGGGAAGGTCACGGGAGTGGGCGCAGGCATCTCCCTCCAGCCGCACTTGGTTTTCATGAGGACGCATGCACGGAAGGGGATGACACCGAAATGCTGTGGCGCTGAGGGGAGGAAGGGAGGGACACAGGGCCGACGGCTGGCCCCCACCCCTTCCGTCCCTGCCCCTATGAACGCTGCCAAAATCAGCCCCAACGGGGAGAAATGAGGTGGGTGAAAGAGGTGGACAGACTTGGCTTCCATGGAATTCACAGATTCCAGTCATTAAAAATCCCTTCTGAGTTTTCACCTGGAAAACTTTGCCAATGTACTTAGGGACAAGAGGCGGAAGATGAAGCCAACACAATTGGGCTCAAACTGCCACCCTTCTCCTTCTCTCTTCATCCACCACCCTCCCTGGGCCCCTGAGTGTGAGAACCAGGAGCTGCACAGCCCAAGGGTGCAGCCCCCGACCAGAGGAGGGAGCCGCACGGCGGGGCCCCCAGCACGTGGATGGCAGGATCTGTGCTATGTCAGTCCCAGGGCCCCAAGCAGAGAAGGCCTGGGGCTCCCAGCTGAAGTTTTGCTGTCTACTCTCTCACCAAAGTCGAGAAGGACTGAGTGGGACCAACGCTGCACCTGGCGGCTCCTCAGTGGCTGCCGATGTGGTCCTCACGCTGCAGGTGAGACCCTCTAGGGAAGCCCAGACAGTGGCGAGAATCACAGCCAGGAGTGCTCCAGTTGCCCCAAAACTCCAGCATAGCCTGAGGAAGGCAGCGCCCGCTCAGATCCCCGTGCAGGCTTGTATGGCACACTGGTGAGGCACACAGCACCAGAACATGGCACTTTAAGTGGCTTTGTGGGGTGTAGGAACACAAAGTGTGGTCTGGAGTGGCTCAGAAGTCACTCCCACCAGCCTGTGGGACCCGGACGGCCCCTTTGGACGTGGCTGGAGTCTCTCCAGGGCGGGCTCCAAAGTCCCAAGGATGAGGTGAGCGTCGGTCTTGCTCTGAGGAAGGCCCCTGACAAGTATCCTGAACATGCAGGTACACAGCTGGCTGACTCATCTGAAGGGACCTGCTGAGCTACGAGCTAGGGACAGCTAGAGAAAACTGCGTGAACCTTTGTGACTACTCACAGGTAGGTAGCTACTGCCTGAGACACAAAGGTAAAGAATTAACCTGAAACTGCATATTATAAAACTTATTTTTAAATGATGGCGCTTAATTGAAAAGACTCCCAAAGAATACTGCATTAGAAAGTGACAGAGTGAAACCGTGAGGCTGACCACAGGAGTCCCTGGAAATTTCACCAAATGTTGTGTCAAAACTGGGAAACAGAAGAACTGCACCTGATGAAACATTCCATTAATCACTCGAGTCCTCCCCACATACGAAGCTATGTAAAAAGTGTTCCCAGAAGGTAAAGTGAGCAGGAGGGCTGTGAACACACAAAGAGAGAGCCACTTCGTCCACGGACCACAACAAAAGAAACGCTAATGAGTGCCGACGACACGCTGGAGTCCAGGGCTCTGGGCGCAGCTGGGACGGGGACACTCAGGGTCCCACTGTCCAGATGGGAAACCAGGGTGGAAACACCAGGGAGCCTGTCCCAGGGTGCAGAGCTAGTGAACAGTGGTTCATACTGCGACAATCCCAGCTGCCAGGCTCTGGGGCTCCTCGGGACAGAATCCTGTTGACTTCACTCTGGGGTGCGAGAGGCGGCAGCATCCCCCAAAGGCACCTGGAGAAGTGGTGTTACCCTCCATCCCCTGTCCCCGGCGTTACCCTCCGTCCCCCTGTCCCTGGTGTTACCCTACTTCCTCTGTCCCCAGTGTTGCTCACCATCCTCCTCACCTCCAGGCCCCTCTCCCTGTCCTCCCTCGTTTTCCTGTTCAGCCAGAGCACATCACATGTCTCTTCCCTTTTCAAGAGACTCAGCTGCACCCAGAGGCATTCCAGCCTATTCAGGATGGGGCACACACCCTGGGGAAATGCCAGCACAGGGCCGGAAGGGCCTGAGACCCTCTCACTGTCGCCCAGGAAGGATGGAACAGCCCACGGTCATGCTCATTGTCAGGCAGGATGAAAACTTCTGGGTCCGAAATGTTCTTTTCACTGGAACTGTTCGGACCATTCGTGAACGAATCAGTTAAATACCAGCAAGTGCCACTCCCACTTATTCTCTGGCTAGTTTTCCACCCACCAGCAACCACACTCCTAGGAATTATCCCTAACGCAGAATCAGCGCCTTGTGCCTTTAGGAAAACCTCTTTCTCTCCAGCTTTGTCCTCCTTCCACAAAAGGTGCCTCTGACTGCCTCACTCGCTGTACCAGGATTTCACTCGGCTATGGAGGAAAATCTGCGTGGGGCTCAGAGGTGGGTGGTCCCTGCATGGGCAGCAGGTCTGTGACATCCTCCGAGGAGCCTGGCCCAGGCCTGCCTCACACGCCAGGACTCTGCCTTCTGGCCCTCGGGCCCCCGAAGCTGCTTTCCCTCCAGGTGTCATGCCCCGGGCAAGAAGGCCGGACAAGGGCCCAGGGCTGCTGTGGGTCAGGAAAGCCTCCTGACACCTCCCACTCCAGGACCCCCCATCAGCATCCCAGCATCTGGACCTGTGTCACCAGCCGCTCCGCCGTACAAGAGAATTGGATTTTCAGCTGGGTGTGCTGCTTCCCTAAACAAAGTAGGGTGTTGTTACTCAGGAAAAAGGAGAAAATTGGCATCTTCTTGGCAACCCCGCGACATCCAGCCACCGGTTCTCACCATCCCAGAGATGTCCATCCAGGGCAGATAGTGTCTTCAACCGAGCGCCACTGACCCAGAAGTACAGTAATTAGTACACTTTCACCAGAATCACCCACTCCTTCACCTTTACACTCAAGAAAAACATGTTTGCCAGGCAAATTAGATGTCCAGGAGGTGTAAGGAAACCCCAAGCCTGCTTTAAGCCTCAGACTTTTGAGACCGTTGAGGGCTGTGCGCACAAGAGCAAGGCTGCACCCGAAAGCTCTGCTTCTGCCGGACGTCATGGACAGACCACACGGCTCAGCCACATGGACCCTTCCAGGACTTCACGAGAGGGACTTCCGTGGTACATGCAATGATGTGCACTTCGTTCAGCCTCGAGCAGACCACGCCCTCGTTACAGGGTCGGTGGTCCACCTCCTGCCATCAGCCCCCCACCTCACCGAGGGTCTGTGTCTGCATCTGAAAGAACTTTGCTGTTTTACCTGGGTACCAAAATGCAGCATCGCGATGTTTAAAGGTCTTTAAATATCAACACTCCGGGTGCAGTCCTTGTCACTTTAATGCGGTCACTCGATGCAGGCCTCACTCACAACTCTGAGGTAGCTCATCCCTTCCCTACCTAACCAAGGAAGAAACGAAGGCATGGAAGGTGCAGCTCCTAAGGAGCAGATTAGGATTCAAACCAGTGAACTTCGTCACATGCTGACCTACCTCTCAGGCTGAGATAACGTTGAAAATTAACCAGGTAGAACAGCGTTCCATAAATCGGCTGGAAATGGTCCTTGTGCATGGGCCTGTGGTTACTCCCTGAAGAACAAGACCATTAGCCCAAAAATCCACCTGTGTCACACTCAAATGTTTACATATACAACTATTTTTAAAATAACCCAATCAAGCATGTTCACAGCCATTTAGAGCCATATAGATTGTCTGCTTCGCTGACAATCAACCCAAGACCTCTGTCGGCAAAGGCCACGGTGCCGGGTCCAGAGAAGGCGGGACAGAGACACAAGCAGACACAAGCAGGAACCTTTCCATCCCTGGGAGCCTCGCTCTGATCGGTCCGTGAGGACACGGTACAGACCGTGGGGCACAGGCAGACGGCAGGCCAGGAGAAGGGGCTGCATTGCCGGGAGGCAGTGCTTTGAGCTCTAATGGATGGAACACTGCTAACCAGTGAAGGTGGAGAGAGGGCACACGTCTGAGAGCATGTAGAGGCAGCAAAGCACAGCCAGCCTCGGGGAACCAGAAGCCACAGGGACATCAGGTTGGGTGCTGCTGTCTGCCGGCCACTGGCTGGGGGACTGTACTGGGCCTGGAGGGACATCCCTGACACTCCCCACCAGATGCCAGGGGCACCCCCAGCCCCAGGTGAGAACCACGGATCCCATGGTGAATGAGGCCAGCCTGTGGGAAGTGGGGCTGGGACAGCTCTGTACAGCTTAATAGGAAAGTTGGGTTCTATTTTGTGGGGTTTTGGTCACGCCGATGGCTAGTCATGGCTGTCCGTCAGGAAGTGATTTGAGGATAGACTAGAGAAGGGGCTGCCAAGACCAGCGGAGCATTCGCTGTCTGGGTCCAAGGTAAAGGAAATAAAGGCTGGCGATGTGACAGTGGGGGGGAGCACAGAGCAAAGGAACTGGTGGAGACACAGGGCTGGCCCCGCACAGGGCTTTGAGCAGCTACCCGGGGGTCGTCCTATTAAGTCTCCTCATGGCCCCAAGAGGCGGCTGTGAGGATCCATCTCCTGAGGACAGAACTGCTCCAGAGCCACACAGCGAGGATCCACAGAACCAAGATCCGGGCCAGCTCCAAAGCGGGTGAACTTGACCCCTCAGCCATGGTCCTAAGACAGGGATCGGAGGCCCCTGGACACACAGACACAGGAACTGCAGGAAGGGGAAACGGATGCCCCGGACCAGTGGCGGGACCCAGGGTTTCAGCCCTCCAGGGCCACTGGGACCAGCCACTGCACAGGTGGACACATGATGCTTTAACTCGCGCTGGGGGAAGGAGCCCTCACTCTCAGGGTGGAGACCGCAGCTCGATCGGGCCGGCCTCCCTGCTGGGCACAGCCTGAGCCACACAGGATGCTGAGGTGCCCCAACGTTGGGGTGCTCAGAGCCACTCAGCTGAGATCGTGGTGCTTTCTGTAACCACCCTCGTTTCTTCACGGTATAGATCTGGACTCCATCCTTTGCAATGTGTGAGGTTCTAGGAAGAGGCTGGCCAGCTGGGGAAGTGTCCTGGGCTCTGTCCCAGTGATGACGAACTTGGCTCCCCACAAGGGCGGCCTGTTCACCACAGTGACCCCCGGGGACCACGCCTGCACCCACCTTGCTGAAGATAATTCACTTCTCATCCGTGAAAGAATAAAGCTAGACTAACTCAATTTCACACTCACTTCCAACTTTAACAACTTGTGTTAGGAAATCAAAGACAAGGACTCTGACCACGTCACAAACCCAGGAAGCAAAACCCGAGACTAACGGAATGATGCCACCTTCGCAGTTCCGAGCTTTACTAGTTGTTTTTCTTTTCTGGTCTGTTTTTCTCTTTTGGTTTAAATAATTAAAGACCCTTGTTGACAAGAAAAAAAATTCTCTATGAAACTTAAAAAAGTGCTTCTAATTAAACATTTAAACATTCTTCCATATGCTTTATAAACAGTTGAAATTACAGCTCTACTTAGTGTTAAGTACTTTAACCAAATGAAAGGTTAATTATACAGACTGGCAATTATAAAAAATAAGGCTACATATTCGTGGCATCATGAATAATTAATAAGAACCGTTTGATTTCATTCAGACCAGGGATTCTGTGCTAATAGGCTCTTAGCTGTCTTGAAATAATGGTGAAATTTTAAAATTACTTTTGTACTTAAACACGTCCCCAAAGTGAAGCACAGCGGTTAACATCCATCATGGTGCCCAGCAGAGCGATCCGCCCTACTATGGCCGACACCCTGATTCCCGAGGGCTGCATCCCGGGGCTGTACTCGTGCAGAGAACGTTCAGGAAACAGACCAGGTGGCAGGAGGGGGTCTTGTCCTCAAGGAACCTCATGAGTCTTGCTAGGGGGACAAACAGCGAGAGAATGAAACCGGCAGCCACGGAATCTGGACAGCGATGCCCAGGCCCCGCCATGCATAACCCCTGGCTGGCACCTCCCTGAGACCCGTCTGGCACAGGCAGCGGCAGGGTCCGGCCCTTGGAGCGCAGGGATGGCAGAGCAGGGCCATCAAAGCGGGTGGCATGCCGACAGCGGCTTCTCCGCAAGAGCTCCTGGCTCTCAGGGAGCTGAGGGCTCCTCAATGGGAAATTCTGGCTGAGCTCCAGGGGAAAGCGGGTGGGAGGCCTGTCTCCTCTGCCCCCATCTCCTCTGCCCCAACCCTGGAAGAGGGTCAGATATCAATGCTAACTCTTGTGCTGACTCAATTAAATCAAACAATTCAGAAAACAAACTTGCTTTAAGTATTAATTTCCTAAAAAGAACTAACATGAATTCAAATAATTCACATAATTAAAATGATTTTAATTGTTAATTTAATTAAAACATCTCCGTTTTCACAGCATCATGTACCTTGGTACTTTCTCCTTATTGCATTTCCCATCTTCCAGGGCAGGTTTCCTTCCACCCAGGGCAGCAGCGACTCTGGTGTCTCGGGTATTCCCAGGCTTCCGTCAGCCCCTGGGGGGCTTACAGTTCTGCAGCGGTCTCCATCCTCATTAATCTGCATAAGAACATCCGTCCACAGGGATGTCCTGTGGCCCCGTGGCCACATCTGACGTGCAGCTAAACGCTGGGCGTGTCGCCTGGTGACAGCAGATGACACAACTGTGGGCAAGGTAGCACCTCTGGGCGCCGACACTCTCGATGAGTTTTTTACAAGACCATTCTTTAATGGGTGAACCCTGACAGGAAACACTAAACATTGTTTTTAACTATTTTTATATCGAGACAAATCTTTGTCAAACGTTCACTCAATGCTAAATGTCACTTCTCCAGCCAACCCCTTTAAGAATACCTAAAACTTAAGACTGGAATGACGCTTTCAAACACATACTCTACTCATGCATTCCCGGGAGCAGAGAGCAGCTTAATGTTTTCACGCTACACAGGCATGAAGTTTGGCGAAGGCATTTTAATATTTTCACCTGAATATTTTAATAAAATCAAAAGATCATTTTCACTCTAATACTCTACTTAGAATCTAATTTTCCATTAAATAAACAGGCAATGTTCAGTAACCCACATGCTGATAAACTTTTGAAAACTTTAGAAAGTATTAAGTATAATCAAAGATTACTTTTAATTTTCGAGCTGGTAAGAGCCTGTGTCAGGGAACAGAGTTGACATTGAAGAGATAAAAGCACGATGATTTTCTTAAAGAAAAGCGAAATTCGTAAAAGAGACCAGGTGATTATATAAAGAAACACAGAATCCGTTTTCAGAAATGGCAAACATTGACCACAGAACACCAGTGTTGCCCGTGATGAGAGAAACAGTTAAAAGGAAGAATTCACGGTGGCCCAGCATAGATCAGGTGTGGGAGGACAGAGACGTGATGAAATGATCCTCCTTCTAACTTCCCAGAAAGGCACAAATGGCCAGCACTGTAACTGAAGACCACGCAGGCACCAGTGTGAACTCAGACTCCATGGCCAGCACCGTAACTGGAGACCACATGGGCAATGGTGTGAACTCAGACCCCACGGCCCGCACCATAACTGGAGACCACACGGACACCAGTGTGAACTTAGACCCGACGGCACGTGCCTGGGCTGCTCCAGCCACCACCAGAACCTGTTCTGCAGCTGAACTGGAAGCTGATTCTGGAAGGAACTGAGGAGCATGAGGACGAGATCCTTCTACCTCAACAGGGATCAATTTTTTAATGATTTCTTTCTTTTAGAAAACTGTTAATAAAATACTTTGTTCTAAAATGACCAGGATTTCAGCAGCCTCTACATTCCTTCATGTCAATCAAAGCTTAGGCACGTGGGTTACTTCACTGTTCGTGACACCCTTTTGAAATAAAACCCGGGGCCGCCTGTGTACCCAAGAGCCTGGGCACTGAACATTCAGACAAAACGTCCAGGGCGAGAATGTTCACGTCCCAGCGGTGCGGTAGAGTGGATGGGGGGAGTTCGAGCCACAGGTGGCCACGCCTCCCCTGCCTCCGGCCAGTGCCCACTGCTCACGCACTCCTTCCTCGGCCCATCCTGAGCCACGGGGCCCTCGCGTAACCAAGGCCGCTGCGGTACCTCCAAGAACAAACTGGTTACAGGTGGACTGCTCTCTACTCAACGTACAAAGATTGTTTTTAAAACTGCTCGTCTCTGGAACTTATCCCAGTAACAGGCTAGATTAAGAAAACTGACTAAAAACAGTAGGAAGAAAAACTCACTCTACCCGTTGAGGCAAGAGAAATGCACACAGCCTCTGAAATAACTACAGAGGAGTTTTCCTGGGTTAGGTACGAGGTGGGGTGACCCTACCCCATAGCGGGGCGATGGCACATGGTGGGAACCAAGGAACATCTCCGAGTAAATGTAGGAAAATGCACTCAACTCCCAAACAGAGAGAGAAACTGCTTTTTTCCTTAAAAGCTTCTCTCTTTTATTCTCAGAAAGACTCTCTTTGGTGTCTTGACTGCTGAAGGGACAAGCCTGTCATCCCCAGAAAGCAGCCCTGGACAGTCTCCAGATCCTATGGCCCTCAGGCCCACCTTGCCTACTGATGATCCCACATTACGAAACCTAATCATCAGAAAAAGCCTCCCAGTCCGCAGCTCACCAGTGACATTTTATTCAGGGAAATGCTAATAAAAACCTGGGGCTCTGTGTAAACGCTGTCCCCTAGGTACTGAGGCTCCACACAGATGGCACACAGGGAGACAGGCCTCACCCCTTCCTGGTGCCCCATGTCTCTCCTCACATTTTATTAGCTGAGTTTTGTGGCGGTTTGTTACTTTTAACCTGACTGTCCAAGGCAGCTGCACTAAACTAATTGTCCAGGGCAGATCCACTCATAATGACCATCAGCTCAGAGTTGGAAGTAGCACTGGAGAATGAGGTGGTATCAGGGCACTATGCTTCCCTGCCCTCTTTTCCAGGGATGCCAAGTAAGTTTCTGCCATGGCTGATGATGTCAGCACTTCACTAACATTAGTTCAACGGCAGGCCACCAATTAATACTTAACGAACAATGCCCTTAAGAGCAAAACCCCATCTCTGCCAAAAATACAAAAAATTAGCTGGACGTGGTGGTGAGCGCCTATAATCTCAGCTACTGGGGGACTGAGGCAGGAGAATTGTTTGAACCCAGGAGGCAGAGTTTGCAGTGAGCCGAGATTGCACCATTGCACTCCAGCCTGGGCAACAAGAGTGAGACTCCATCTCAAAAAAAAAAAAAAAAAAGAAAAGAAAAGAAAGAAAGAAAGAAAGAAAGAAAGAAACGATTCTCATGACCCTGTCAACATCTTCAGTTTTTCCCAAGGATAGTGTAAAATTATCACACACAACGTAAACCCAATTAGATCAACGTTCTCTCCTCACCAATCCATACCTAAATCCATATTTCAAAATGGTCCCCAATTTTTCACAATTTAAGAAGACTGAGAGGAATAACCATGAACAAGCAAGGTTTACACAGACGTTAGTCTTCCCAACTCTCGCTCAGGAGCTCACCCCAAACTCCTCCTGTGGAATCAGCCCGGATAACAGTTCCTGGTGGCCGCACAAGAACAGAGGGTCCCACGAACCCACGACAGACCCCACCATTCAGCCCCAGGCAGAGGAGGGAGGTGGACGGTCACGAAAGACAGAAAAGCAGGGAACTGTGACTCTTCTGAGTTAATGCAGGTGATTGGGCCAAAAAACAAGGCACATCCACCTGTGAATGGGGTGAGCTCCCAGCTGGCTGTGCAGAGGCTGTAGATATGAAGGAACTCACTTCCCTGCACACTGAAGTGCATGAGCATCTCCACATCGACCGCACCTGGGCTCTGCTCGCCCCTCACAAACTAAGATGACAGTGGCTGCTTCTGGACAGAATGTCAAGGACAGATGGACAGACATCCTGGACAGACACTGTACAGAGACCAGGGGCTGGGAAGGGGGAAGCGGCACAGCCTTGGGGCCAGCAGGGGCGAGGCCAGGAAGCCTCGGTGAAGGCCTGCATCTCCTCATCCAACAGAAGCAGGAGGGGCCACCCAGTGAGGGCTGCAGCTGCGGTGAAGTGGCCAGTGGGACATAGCAGGAGGCCGTGGCCAGCCTTACCCCCAGCCCAGGAGGAGGGGCCCAGCTGCGGGCACTGCCCCGGGAGCCAGAATCCTGAGCCCCCAGGGAAGGTGGGAAATTGCCCCTGGGCACTGGGTGCTCAGGCTGGAGGTGGTGAGACCTCGAGGCCCTGCAGTCGGGGAGGTGAGGGCAGAGATGGCCAAACTGCAGCTCAGTGAAGGGCTTTGTCAGGAAAGGCCCTCAGAGGCTGCCTCACCAGCCAGGGGGAGGTTACTTCCAGCCGAGAGGCTCAACAGGGCCCTCGGTGGTGATGCTTAACCTTGTCCTCTGACAGAGGACCATCGAGACAGAGTCACTCAAACCTCTGCCAAGCTCTGCACCCAAATGAAGCTGTTACCACAGACGCTGAGGCAGGTAGTGCTCATCTCAACTCTGTACAAGTGGTTTATTTAGCCAGTTCTCCAAATTCTTAATGACAAACCACACTAAACGTGTGTTTTCAGTATCACCTATGCTCATAGCTATGTATAAAATAACTATCACAAGGAAAACTAGGTGGTGAACCCAGGAGGAGGAAATCCCCACGACGAGTCGAGAGAACACCAACGGACCGTTGGCTCTTCCCGGCTGAACCCAAGAGCACTTGGCTGGGCTCACTTCCGTTCTAATTTCCAGATTTATTTTTACTTTCCCACATTTTCATTATGAAAATGTTCAAACATATTTAAAAAGTGGAAGAACAGTACAACGAGTGGTCAAGTTTTCTCCACGTGGAGCTCCAACAACTGCTAACATTTCGTTAGATTTGCTTTCTCACTCTCTCTGTAGATCAGACAGAGAGACAGATTTGTTTCTTCTCTGGAGCCACTTGAAGGTGAGAGGCTCCTGCTGCCTCACCGAGTCCTCAGGCACACGTTCCCTAGGAATAAAGGCCCCTCTGCAGCCGCAGTACCATCATCGGCAGACAAGAATGATTTCAGAGCATCGTTGTCCAGGTTATGTTCAGGTAGCACAATCGTTCCGAAAACGTCTTTTCTATCCGGGGCACACACTGTGCTGAGTGACTCTCCTTCCCCGTCTTAGTCAGGGACAGCCTCGCACCCCTTTTATCTGTGATCTTCACTTTTCGAGAAGATCATTGCATTGTCCTGCAGAATATCCCCTACCCCAGAGGCATCTGTTTCTAGGGCCATCATTAAATTCCCTACTATGCACCTCCATTCCCTGTAAACAGGAAGTTTCAGTCTCGAGGCGCGATCACCTTCTGTCAAATGCTTCTCGGCAGCTTCCGGGTGAGGCTGCTGCTTCACGAGGGGCGCGAGCTCCTACTCCTGGTCACTGACGGCACGGCCGCGACCAGCACCACACCCCGAATCAGAAACGTCTGGAGGGGCCGCGGGCAGCCGAGACACCTGGAGGTGTGAACGGCACAGGCGTGGGGCAAGAACAAGGTCAAATCATAACGGAACGTCTGATTCCAGACACTTCCACCTGGGTAAGATGGTGACATCTCCCTAGCAAGTATCTGAAGCCAGAAAGCATGACAGAAAATTCACGACCTGCCTTCGTTCACCCAGGCTGCTCTAACAACACACCACAGGCTGGGCAGGGGCTGGCAAATGACACAAGTTCATTTCTCACAGCTCTCAGTCTCAGTCTCAGGCTGGGAAGTCCATAGTCAAGGCCTGACAGGTTTGCCTGGTGAGGGCTTCCTGGTTCATAGACGGCGCTTCTCACTGGGTCCGCACACCATGGAAGGAGCGAGGGAGCTCTCTGTAGTCCCTTTTTTGAGGGCACAAATCTCATTTATGAGACCCTCACGACCTCCTCACCGCCCAAAGCTCCCCCTCCTAGCACTATCTCCTCGCGGGTGAGGATTCCAACTTGTGAATCTTGGGGAGACACAAACATTACAAAAGCCCATCATTTAATTTTTTTTAAAGGCATTTTTGCTTCTGCAAAGTCTCAAGATAAAATCAAAAGAAAGAGGTCTGAGTCAATCCACACAGTTCTCCCAAAAAGGGAAGTGATCAATTGCCACCACTTTTTATCCGAGACCTGCTGGGTGCCCCGGTCTGCATGACTGATTCTAAAACGCCATCCTCTCCTCTGCCATTCAGAGGTCAGAGTCAGTCCAGAGCTTAACACCAAGGCAGAGCTGACTGAATGACACCAGCTAATCCAGTAAGACAAGCCAAGACTCCTGCCCAAGGCCTAATCCTTCCCCCAGGGAAACATGGAAGGGCCAGACACTTGGCAGCCCTTCCTTCCTGCTCTAAAGCCCCAGAGACACAGCGCCGGCCAGGTGTGTGCCTGGGGCAATGCACAGTAACGTCAGCTGGGCACCGAGTCTGAGAACATGTTATCAAGTAAAAATGAAAACAAGACTGCTGAGAAAAGTTCATGCTTAATCACCTCTGGGCTAAATTCTAAATACAATGTTATTTCAGAGCTAGGTGGAAGTAATTCCTTAAAAATATATATGAACAGTGACTAGCAACCAGGGTGATAAGTACTCAATATGTGTTTGATGAATAGATGAATTTTTAAAATTTATGAAAAGAGCACGCTCTATTTAGGAGAATTCTATTTAATTGGATGTCCTAACTAGACAGTGGTTCCTTCGTGCTGACAGCAGAGTTTGTTTCAGTTAACTCAAAAAATGGTAAGTCACTCTAACAGAAAACCAAAAGGCTTTACAGAGAGTCAAATTATGGTGCCAATTCAACCGTGCATGGCAATTTCACCTTAATATTTAAATTCTCGAAGCACCATACTCAGAAAACGAGACATAACATACATAAATGCATCGACTAAAGCACCATCATCTAGAATTTGACAAAGTTTGACTGTGAGTTTCAAGAAAAGGGCTGATGAGGCCAAGAAGTTCCTTCCCCTCTCCCCTTACCTCCCATTTTGGTGACCAACTTAATGCAGAGAAATTCCTGTTTCAGGTTTGCACACATTGGAACAATCCTGGTATCTATTCCCCCAAGACACCAACAGGCTGAAGTCTGCAGGGTGCACATATTGAAAAATCACAGGAGCACTAGAGTGGCGGAAAGAGGTGCCCGTGAAGACGTCATCCTTTCTAAGACAGGGTCTGATTCCGCTTCCGGGCCCTTTTGCAAAAAGCCATTGGTACAAATTCATAGCCACCAGGAGGAAACACGCAAAAGACCCCACTGCCCTCCTGGCTTCCCAGAAGGCCTCAGAAGGATGAGACATGCAGCCTGCGTGCAATCCTGGACCCTCTTCCCTGCATTCAGTTTGACATGTGTCACTTGTTTGACTGACGGAGGTCCCACAATGGGCACAAGGAGACCCGTCAGGTCAAGAGGGTGCTGCCCGGCTCATGGTCCACACATGCGGACCTGTCAGGTCAGGATGCCCGGCTCATGGCCCACACGTGGGGATGCGTCAGGTCGGGAGGGTGCTGCCCGGCTCACGGTCCACACATGGGCATGCGTCAGGTCAGGAGGGTGCTGCGCAGCTCTCAGTATCAGCCACATATGCACATTCTCCACTGAAGCCACTGCATGAAACCACTGCATGAAGCCACGCTGGAAGCACTTTCTGGCAGGTTTAGGAGGCTCGTGTCCAGGGTCATTAAACACATGGCAAGCTCGCCTTGGGGGCATTTTACTTTGCTTATGACAATGAAGCATTCTCATTGCACTGAATAGAGCACGCTTTCTTGTTCAGTGCCTCGTTGAAATAGGCATTTTGTACCTGTCTTACAGATTACATCAAGGCCCTAATACATTTAGACCCTTGTCTCAGGTACACACAAAGCAGCGGCATCTCTAGAACATGTTTTGGACCACGGGAGGAAACCAAATCGCAGCATTATCCATTGATGTTGCTTAAAGTGTATTTCCAAATGTGTCTCCCGAGCCCGGCCTGTGTTCACGGCTTCCGCTGACCACACGCCATCTGCTGGGCACTCTGTGCACTTTCTCTCACACCCGCCACGCCTGTGGTCCTGTGCCTATCCCGCCACACGTCCCCACGTGGCTAAATCTCCCACACTCACCACGCCTGTGGGCCTGTGCCTATCCCTCCAGGCGTCCGCACCTACCACGTGGCTAACGCACACTTCCTACAGGCGGCAAGTGCCTGAACATCCCCACGGCTGGAGGGGCTTTGGGTAGGTTCTACAGAACCCACAGACAGGCATGGCCACCCCGCCCACGGCCACCAGAGGCTTTGCTTTGTCTCTAGAGGTGCCCTTCGATGAGGCGACATGGCAGATGACCCAGTGTTAGGTAATTAAGACTCAGGAAATCACGGCCGTCTTACCTTTAGAACTCACCTCTCTCCCCAGCACTATATCGCGAAGGGTGGGTCGCCAGAGTTGGGGAAGAGATGCCCAAGGCTCCCTCCTGCCCTGACAAGCTGGGACACTGCTCCCCTCTGTTGGTTTCTCACCGCACCTCAATAAACTGAGCTCACAGCAAGAGGCAGGCATGGGCTGAGTAGAAACACACAGCAGACCCCGGGTGGGCAGGACGGAGGACGAGGGTGCTCGCGGAGACGAGGGTGTGCCCCAGGAAGAAGGTGCACGCGGGGTAGAGGGTGCGCGCGGGGAAGAGGGTGCACAGGCCCCGAGAACCTGGTGGCAGCAAGGCCGGTCAAGGCTGAACTCCAACAGAGGCAGCAGCAACGGTGTTGGGCAAGTCACAGAGAAAGCACCACCCAGAGGGGCTGCATGAACCAGCAGCGACCCCAACCCAACCTGCTCATCGGACTGGGCACACGCACACGCTGTGGACACGTGTGAATATGTTCCACTTAACGTGATGTTACATAATAATCAACAATGTTAACCCCACGACTTCATTACATGGCATCTGGCACATTGAGACTTTTTATTCTGTCTCTCTTCCTATACAAAGAAGTGGAAAATAGGTCCAAGATCATTCACAACAAATTATTGCTAATTGAAAAAAAAAAAAAATTCCTACCCTCACCTTGGAGGATCTCAAGGCAACACCTGGTTCTTTGAGGTCATGGTTGGGACCCTCTCCGGACCCCTAGATGGGTCTGAAACTGCAAGGAATCCCCAAATGGGCAGTTTTGGGGCCAGCACAGATGCCAGCCACACATCCAGGCAGGTCTTGGCAGGTTGCTCCGTGACTTCGGCTGGGTCACTAACCTTTTCTTGCACTCAGAACCTGCCAGGAACGAGGGCACTGGCCCGCACGTCTCTGCTCCCAAGGCTACATCCCCTATGTTCCGCTGCACTCTGGGTTCCATGCCTTAGATCCCAGGCACCTTAAAGTTGACGTTTCCCCACCAGCCCTCATGAAGTTGATACTCAGATAACGTCCTTCCTCTCCCACCTGGTCAGTACCCGGGGAGAAAGGGACCCGGGTCTCAGTTTGATTTTCTGCCAGTCCATCGAAAAAACAACTGGCCAGCAGCACTGGTGCACAGCACTGCCAGGTTACCCGTGACGAAAACAAAGCAAAACGAGATATACTCAAGTCAGCTGCGGCAAGTGCTTCTACATCCCTGCTCCAACAAGGAAAGACAGGAGGCCAGGAGTGTGGCTCACGCCTCTTGTCCTTCCTTGTTGGGTCAGGGGTACAGAAGCATTTTGGGAGACTGAGGCAGGACAAATGCTTGAATTTGAGACCACCCTGGGCAACATAGCAAGACTCGTCTCTACAAAAAAAAAAAAAAAAAAAAAATAGCCAGGTATGGTATCGTGCCTGTAGTCCCAGATACTCAGGGGGCTGAGGTGATACGATCACCTGAGTCCAGGAGGCAGAGGTTGCAGGGAGCCAAGATTGCACCACTGCACTCCAGCCTGGGCATCAGGGTGAGACCCTGTATCAAAATAAAGAAAAAACAAAAAACAAAAAAAAGATAAGAAATAGAGGAGACCACTAATAATTCCAAATAGTGCCTGCTAATTTGAAATCTTTTCCAGATATGGTGAAGGAAATCATTTTTCTTCCTACGCCCATTCTAAGGAAACGTTTCTATTTTTCTGCTATACAATTTGGTAACCTGCCATTTCAGATCCTGGCCTCTTTAAGCAGGACTTGCTGGAGTGCCAACAAAGCAGCGCTCTGAAACCTCAGCATCCTCAGCATCACCCTGGAGGGCAGGTGAAGGATGCTGGGCCTCCACCTCCAAAAGTCACACTGGGGTGGGGCAGATCTGGGGTGAGGCAGGGTTTGCATTTCTAGTCTAGGGCCACACCACCCTAAACACGCCCATCTCATCTAACGCATACCAGAGGGAGAAGCCACGTAGGGCAAGTCACAGAGCAAGCGTCCAGGCACCAGGTCACCAGTTGTCTATTTAAATGCAAACCCGTCAAACAGCTTAAGTCAAACAGGTTCACCCTCCTAACACATTGGCCAACACAGCTAGTGATAAATATCACTGCTGTTAGACCTTCTGCTCACTGATGACCAGAGCAATGGCCTGAAACATCAAAGCTGAAGGGTGTGTGCCACGGTCAGGGCTCTGAACACCCCCATCCCAGGCCATCTCACACGGGTGCCTTCACTGGCACCGGGGTCTCACAGACCAGCTCCACGCTCACACTTACTGGGACGCAACCACCCTTTCAGCCCTTCATGCATCTGTACCCTATAGCAGTGTTCAAGGGAGGCTAATTTAAGTAAGAAATGTAATACGGACATCTGTGAACTCTTCCTCCATATCCACTGAGTGGCCGTCCAGAAACAGAAATATTAAAAAGAAAAAGAAGATTTAAGAGTCAAACACAGGGCCGGGTGCAGTGGCCCATGCCTGTAATCTCAGCACTTTGGGAGGCCAAGGCGGGTGGATCACATGGGGCCAACAGTTTAAGACCAGCCGACCAACATGGCAAAATCCTGTCTCTACTAAAAATACAAAAATCAGCCAGGCATGGTGGCACATGCCTGTAATCCCAGCTACTAGGGGGGCTGAGGCAAGAGAATTGCTCGAACTGAAAGGCGGAGGTTGCAGTGAGTGGAGGTTGCAGTGAGCCTAGATCATGACACTGCACTTCAATCTGGATGACAGAGCAAGACTCCGTCTCAAAAAAACAAAAACAGGCCAGGCACGGTGGCTCACGCCTGCAATCCCAGCACTTCAGGAGGCCAAGGCGGGTGGATCACAATGTCAGGAGATCGAGACCATCCTGGTTAACACTGTGAAACCTCGTCTCTACTAAAAATACAAAAAATTTAGCAGGGCGTGGTGTGGGCACCTGTAGTCCCAGCTACTCGGGAGGCTGAGGCAGGAGAATGGTGTGAACACGGGAGGTGGAGCTTTCAGTGAGCCTGGATCGCGCCACTGCACTCCAGCCTGAGTGACAGAGAGAGACTCCATCTCAAAAAAAATAACAACAACAACAACAACAACAAAAACACAGAAACTCGTGGAACAAGCCCTTGCCCCACTCCATGTCAGCTGTGCTGTGCCACCCAGGAGCATGCCAAGCTCAAAGAGTCATCCACCTGCCTTGCGTAAACGATGTCACTACTCGAATCACAGAGACTCAGATTCCCTAGCCCTCGCCATGTGCATGTCACTCACAAGCAGGCATGAGGACCCCCGCAATTCACAGGGAATCCCTCTGGCCATCTGATGACCATCCATTCATAAATAAAAAGCATTAATTCCAGCGGGGTTGCAGAGGTGTATACATCAATACTTGTTACTGTTCACAAATGTTCCACTTGCGGATGGAGTGACGTTACAGAATTGGGAAGAACTTCACAGACATACGAGGGGTGCATTTAAGGAAAAAGTGTAAGGAAAAGGTGAGAAAATGGAATATGCTAACCTCTGTCTTTTCATCACCCTCTAAATCTTATGATTCCAGTTCTGTTCATTCTGCAGTGAAAAATAACAAGTGATTCACACTCAGACACAAGGTGGCTTAGGAAACTATGGCTGTTTTACAAAGATGAAACAATTTCGAAGATCAGGATTCCATGAACGTACTTACTTAAAGAGAGAAGAGACTGGGAGTTACACATCAACTTACCAAGGCTGTCCCGAAGTCCAGGAGCCCCTTAGGAGAACAGAGAATGTGCAGTCTCCACAGACCAATGCAGGTGGCTGGGCCCAAGAGTGGGGACGGGTAGGCTGCAGGAGGCTTGCAGAGGGAGCTGTACCACCAGCCTCTCGCAGAAATTCCTAATTAAACCCTGACAGCAACTCTGTTTAGTGAATTGTCTCCTGGTAACTAAGAAGAGTGAAGCTGTTGAAAGCCTACAGCCAACCCTCTGGATAACTGTTGAGATGTATTTTAGAGAAGGAAATGATCCTGTCACAATCCCAGTCCTGCCCACAGCTGCAAGCACGTCCTGGGAGTGCGGCTTCTTGCTCTGTCAGCACCAGAGCCCACTGTAGTGCCACACGGGTTCTGCCCGACGTTCCCACTTCAAGGAGTCTGGGCAGGTGCAGCTGAAACACCCAGGGGGCAACCCCCACACTCACTTCTCAAAAGTACATGCAGAGGCAGACAGAATGAAACACGGCCCCCAAACCTCAGACGTACGGTTCAGCGGCACGGCCCACCATAGAGCCACATGGGATTTGCCCGACGCCCCCAATTCACAGAGTCTGGGCAGGCCCAGCTGAAACAGCACCTGGGGGGCAACCTCCAACCCCACTTCTCAAAAGTACATGCAGAGGCAGACAGAATAAAACACGGCCCTCGAGCCCCAGACATAAAGTTTGGCACGGGCATCTGTGAAACAAGAACAAAAGTCGCATGGGAAAGTGAGCACAAAAATGAAAAAAATAACAGAATTACAGTGAAGATGGATGAGATGGGGAGGATTGCGAGGAAGTTGAGAAAGGGACTGAGGACCTGAAGGGGGACATAAGGGCTGGACATTCCCGACAAGGTAACAAACACACCTCTGGATGAGGTGGGACATCATCTTCATTATGGAAATAAAGGGGAAAAGCCTGAAAACATCAGTTTCCTACCAAGAAGCAAAAATCAAACTGGCTTCAGATTTCTCCTCTACAACACTGGGTTCCAAAAGATGAGGATGTGGCATCCGTGGGGTCTTGAGGGAGAGCTGGCACAAACGTCCCAGAGCTGCCGTCTCCAGAAGCAGCTGAAACAGCCTCAGATCCAGCAAACTCTTGTCTTGAAAAATCTATCAGACTACACCCCCTTATCAAAGGGACGCGTGGCTGCAGGGGTTGTGGTGTAAGGCAATTTAGAAATCTTACTCCGTGCAGACCCTAAACTTGGGAGGCTGCTGGTCACACCCTGGGAGGACCTCAGCCAGCGGGAAGCCCTGTGCCTCCTCTCTGCTCCATCTCTAATGCCAAGAAACATTTTATGCATAATATTACGTTATTTCCAATTTGTTAAATTGTATCTATTAAGTCCATAAAGAGACCAAGAAAATGTATAAAAACATTGATGACTTCACGGTGGTATTATAATTAATTTTTAAACAAAACATGTTGTCTAAATTTTCCAGACTGAAAAAATACTCTTTTTAGCAAGAAAGGTGCTTTTAAAGTCACCATAAACAATTATATATCCATCCTACGAACGTGGTCTTAAAACAAAAAGTGAAGAGCAAAAACAGCAGAAGGAAGTGCATGAATATGTTGATAACGTTTATCTCTGAATGGGGGCGCTCTTTTGCCTTCCATTTCCCTATGCTTGAAGTGTCACCTCTGTAATGTAATAATAGAGCAAACACCATAGTTGAGGAAACACTGCTGCCCACTAGGACATAAACCAAGTCTCCTCCAAAATGCTGCGACCCCAACCTCTGATTTTATCTTTTAAATCAGCTAGGTTTTCTCCCCAAAAAAGAAGCATATTGTATCATTACTCTTTAAAGTTAGGTGACTTAACAGGCATACAGACTTAAACACCTTCTGGAAAGGTGATGTGTCAAGTTTAACTAAGATTTGTTTTGTTCTGAAAAGAGCAGGGGCACGTTCCCAGGTGAGGGGACTCCAGGAAACACTGGCTGTGTCCGATGGGCCCTCACCTGGAGAAACAAGCGCTCGACGCCTCCACCCTCCACCCGGACTCAGCAGGAAAGGGATGCAGAGCTGAAGACAGACTCATCTATAAAAACCCCAACGGCTGTTTCCAGGAGCTACTCACTGTCCCGTGCCGCTGCACCCTGCCCCCCTGTGCAGGTACCGGAGCTGCTGTCCAGGCTTCCCCAGGCTCTCCACGCCTCCTTCCACCCCACGCCAACCTGCACCACCCAACTCCCCACCGTCTCTTACTGACCACCGGCCTCAATTCCCGCATAGCCTGGAAACTGCAAAGCTGCCTGGCAGCAAGAGGGGACGGGCAGCGAACGCACCAGCCAGGTGGCACCTGCTTCCACCAGACTGCAGGGTCACAGCCCCTGCCTCATGGAGCCGTTGTTATGCACAACTACACTGGGAAATCAATGCAGCTTTAGCTTTACTTTGGTGCTAAATTAACTTTATAACACTTGGTTATAACATACATTAATTTTTACAGCAATTACTAAAATAACAACTCATAATGCATTCATTTACCATATTCAGAAAAGCAACTGAAAAACCAAACACACAGCAGAATTTTATAGGACTGTAGTAGTTTTTGTTAGGTTGTCAAAGTATTTTAAGCTCAAAATTAAAGTAATTAAATCTGTGACTCTCAACTGGGGGAGGTGGGCACACACAGAGAGGGGAACTTAAAATCCTTTTTTTCTTCCAAACCTCACACAGACCCACTCGGCTGGTCATTCCCATTGCTGGAATTATGTCCTGTTCCTTAGGTTAAAAACAACTGCCTTCATGCCTATTAAAAATAATGTTTCTTCCTTTCCTGAGTGATTGTGAAATGAGCCATGGTGGCAAGGTAGGCACGAACCGAGGGAAACTGAGTCCATGCCCATATTTGATGGTGGGCAAGAACAGAAGGAAATTGGGTCCATACCCACATTTGATGGTGGGTGAGAACAGAAGGTAACTAGGTCCACATCTATATTTGATGGTGGGCAAGAACAGAGGGAAACTGAATCCGTGTCCACATTTGATGGTGGGCAAGAACAGAGGGAAAGTGTGTCCAAGTCCACATTTGATGGTTAGCAAGAACAGGGGGAAGCTGGGTCCACGTCCACATTTGATGGTGGGAAAGAACGGGGGAAACTGGGTCCACGTCCACGTTTGATGATGGGCGAGAACACGGGGAAACTGGGTCAAAGTCCACATTTGATGATGGGCGAGACCAGGGGGAAACTGAGTCCACATCCACATTTGATGGTGGGAGAGAACAGGGGAAAACTCGGTCCACGTCCACATTTGATGGTGGCTTTTAATGCACTGCAGCCTGTGTCCCCTTGACCTTCACGAATTTTCAGGTAGTAAGAAAGCAATTTTTCTTACTGGAAAGGAGAAAACTAAGTGGCTGCAAAGTAATATAATTTCCTTAAAGCAAAACAACAGAGAACCAACTTTGACTTTTTCCACATTACCCAGTAATTCTAAGACTAAGGGTTTTGTCATGTTACAGCAAATGCCGTTCATTAGGGGGAAATTGGAAGTCAGAACAGTGTGTGCCATTCAAATTCTCAATGAATAATTAACTCAAATGGGTTCAGAGTGCTACAAAATGAAATTAATTTGTTTTTAGTTTAACCCCAAATCCCCAATCCCTTGCCAAATGATCCTCTATGTATCCTACATAAAGGACAGGGTCTTTCTGGCAGAAAACCATTAAAAGTTTTTATTTGCAGTAAGAGAAGCATGCCTTCTTATCAAACAGGTGCATGGCCCCCTTGCGGGGGGGTCACCCATCACCTGCATCCCCGTGTGTCACGGTGTTGCCGCACACCATTAACGCATCAAAATGGAAAAGGAAATGTAAGCAGTGTTTGCTGTCCAAAGTTCACGTCAACAACTCCTTATTATGAAGGCACTTCTGAGCCTTTCCTCCTGCATCTGGGAGCTGCCAGCAACCCAGTTCCAGGAGAGAAAATAGCTCGACACCTCCTGCAGCCCATGGAGTCCTCTTGTTGGGACAAGGTCCCCCCAGGAGAGAGGAGCCCCCAGCAGGGTCAACACTGGAGGTCCTGGGGGTGGGTGGTGCTGGGGAGGCCATGCGGGGAGGGCTGTTCCCTGTTCCCTTCCCCTCAGGAGACAGCTGGCCCAAGGTGACACAGGACCGGATGGGATTTCGGGGTCAGGGACCACGGAGCCCGGGGCTGTGGACCACACCAGCCCAAAGCCACTGCATGCCCCAGACCGGGGCTGTGGACCACACCAGCCCACGGCCACTGTATGCCCCAGACCAACACGAGAAGAGTGCAGACCAACAACATCTTCGTCTACGGTAGGTGTCACGGTTATCGTTCCTAAGAGAGTCCACGGCCACTTCTACCAGGTGCCCTCCACTCTTCCCCTGCCCCAGCTGGTCCCCCTGTGACAGCCGTGTCTTTGAGAACGGGGTGTGGAGCCAGGGGGAAAACACAAAATAAACCACCTGCTACTAGAAACAGCCTCGCTCTCCTCAGGGAGCCGGTCCCGGGGCCAGCCTCGCTGTCCTCAAGGAGTCGATCCCGGGGCCAGCCTCGCTGGACTCAGGGAGTCGGTTCCAGGACCCCATGGACACCAAATCCAGGCACATTCAAGCCCCACAGGTGGACCTGCCGAACCTGCGTGTACAAAGAGTCGGCCCTCCGACACGCGTTTCACATGGCAGGAACACTGTATTTTCTGCGTGTACAAAGAATCAGCCCTCCGACATGCGTTTCACGTGGCAGAACACTGTATTTTCTCCCTGAGTTTGGTTGAAAAAATCCACCTATAAGTTGACCCGCAAAGCTCAAGCTTGTGTTGGACAAGAGTCAACTGTACGCAATTGACACTGATTCCTACCAACAATATCCAAATCTTACCATGACCAGCACGATAAAGAGAATGAGCAAAATTTAAAAACTAAAGCAGAGTTTTTTCCTGCTAGTTGGGGCACTGCGTATCCCCTGTGGGAAAGACAACACTGGCTGCTGACCAAACTCCATCGGCCTCTTCCTCCTTCCTGAGGGCATCTTCCTCCATCCTGACAGCAGCCTGGGCTTACCTCAGTCCCAGGGCGGGGGAGGAGGACACACTGTGCACCCTCCCAGCTCTCCTCCGCCCCTTCCCTCAGGCTGGCCCAAGAGCAGCCTGGACAGTCAGGTGCTGGGGACACCGAGCTGCCCCTCCTCGGCCCACAACCTCAGGCCACTTGTCTCATTTGTGACTGAGAAACAGAGCTGCAGCTGCAGGCGGGAGGCGGGACACGCTGGGATCTACCCATGGCCAGGCCGAGCTGCTCTGATCACTCAAGCTTCACTTTCATCACTTGCTCTACCAAATAAACTAGAATAAAATATGCCACTTCCTCCTTTGCACACACTCCCAAGCCTCCCATCCCACTTCCCGGCGCTGACCCCATAAGAACACTTTCTGTGCCTTTCCAGGTATTTTCTATCCTCCTCAAGCACAGAACCACATTCAGAGTGAATTTTTTTTTTTTTTTTTTTTTACAGAAATGGCACCAGGGCAGATGATGTTTTTTTGTACCATTTCTTTGGTTTCTTGGGCATTTTCCGCACCAGGACAGATGGGCTCTGCTCTCCTTCCTCCCCACCGAAGGCTGCCTCACAGCAGCCACACACAGAGCCGTAAGCCCTCGCAAGACTGTGGGTGTCTCGGGGTGCCCCATGTCCCCAAAGACCAAGGGGTCACAGATCCACACTGTCCAACAACACTTCAGACATGGCCTCGAGCCTGGGAACCCTGCTGGCCAGCCCAGGCCAGCAACAGAATAGAGGTGTGAGAGGTAACATTTGCACTTCTTAAAAAAAAAAAAAAAAAAAGGCAGATATTCAGTGCCACATTTAAAATGATCATGGTGGCCAGGCACAGTGGCTCATGTGTGTAATGTAAGCACTTTGGGAGGCCAAGGTTGGCAGATCCCTTGAGGTCAGGAGTTCAAGACCAGCCTGGCCAACACGGTGAGACCCCTGTCTCTACTAAAAATACAAAAATTAGCTGGGCATGGTGGCAGGCACATGTAATCCCAGCTACTTGGGAGGCTGAGACACAAGATTCTCTTGAACCCTGGAAGCAGAGGTTACAGTGAGCTGAGATTATGCCACTGCAATCCAGCCTGGGTGACAGAGCAAGACTCTGTCTCAAAAATAAAAACAATAAATAATAACAAAAGAAAAAATATATATGCATTCCTAGTCCCTTGGAGCTGCAGCAACAAAGCTGGTGATATATTTTGGGTGTTTCTAATCAATGTTTTCCATGAGCTACACTGCAAGTCTCAACCTTGACCCTGCTACAGTAATCATCTATTACAAATTAAAACAAGAGCCATAACTCTGTCTCCTACTAAAATATTCTAACTGAGACATGTTAACAGAATACATTTCTTTGGGTGAGAAAGTATCCACCAGGGTGGGGAACAGACGGCCCACCGATTGTGCTGTGGCCCTAACCACCAAAGACTCATGAATCATCCACAGCAAGGCTGGTGACTCAAAAAGAACACTAAATTGCTCTTTGACATCAATTCTTAAACCTTGAGAAACCAAAGTTCTCTTTGTAACAGACTTGAAAAAGGATGAAGTCAGAAGTAGCTCAGCAGAGATGCACCAACTCTTACCTGGGAGAGACACTCCTTGCTAATCACGTCTGGATTAACGGATGTGCTAAAAGCATCTCTTCCAACAGAGACACAGACTGCAACCAGGAATGCCATGAACACCTTCCCCAGATAACCCAGTCCTCACCCATCCACCCCTCAGGAGGTCCCCAGACAAGTCCAATAAGGAAATCACCCCACAGCAGATTCAGGTGCAGGCAGTGAGGGTAGTGGCGTCAGGGAATTCCGCCGTAAACCTTGGCAGCACGCAGGGAGGTGTACCCAGCTGGACAGGTGAAGTCAGAAGTGCAGGATGATCTGGCCATTCCAAATGAGCAGGGCATAACAATTTTGTTAAAATGAAACCCAGCCTTTGAAAAGGCCTGGACTTCCCACAATGTGTGGTATTTATAGTGTGGACGGCACTGTAGAGAAGTTATCAGAGGGTTCACGACGGCAAGATCCACGGAGGCTCTGCTATGTGCCAGGCATGAGACAACAATTCACACAAAACACCTCATTTCACCCTACACAGAGTCCACAGACTGCTCCACAGTCTCCCAGGTAAGAGTTGGTGCATCTCTGCTGAGCTACTTCTGACTTCATCCTTTCTCAACTGCTTCATGTTTCACCCTACACAGAGTCCACAGACTGCCCCACATTTCACCCTACACAGAGTCCACAGACTGCCCCGCATTTCACCCTACACAGAGTACAGAGACTGCTTCACAGAATACTACCAAAGGGGACCATCAAATGATCCCCAAGAAGTAATGAGCGCCTTAAAAGTAAGAAAGCCAACCTCCTCCCCCTCTATTAACTTCCTCTCCTCATTTCCGCAGAACCAAAGAAATATGAAGGGCCAGTGACGCCCCACTGAAGAACGCTCTCCTGGTGGTTACACTCTGTACATAGGGAGCACAACCCTGCTCCGTGCTGCCTGAGGCTACTATTCTATACTACACTAGTACGATCTGTTTGTTCTATTCTATACTATTCCATTCTCTATGATAGAATACTACAGCTTCACTCCATACTATAAAATGCTGTACTATCTGTTCTATTCTATTCTATTTTCTTCTATACAGAAAGGAGTTAGCCAGCTTGCTTTAGGCAGACAGTAAGGGAAGGGTCCCAGAGAGCCTCCAGCCCGTGTTTTGTGCAGATAGGGGGACTTGCACGGGGGGGCCCTCCTAAACATGCTCACAGCAGACTAAAGGTCCCCATGCACACGAGGGAATGGGGTGGAACCACCAGATATTTGCTCCTTAGACAGCGAGACCAGCCCCATCAGCTTCTATATAAAAGCCCTTGTAGTCAACTGGGAAGGGGGCGACCAGCAATCTGCTCTCAGGACCCCTCTTTTCGCTGAGAGCTTAACTTTTAGCTTAACGAGTTCCACTGCACTCACTCTTCGATGTCCCCGTGCCTGTTTCTTCCTGGTCATGAGACAAGAACCTGGACCCAGCTGAGCTAAAGAGCAAAACTCCTGCATCAGTGCTACAGAACACTATCCTCTCTGTTCTGTGCCATGCGACTCTACTATTCCACACCACACTACGTAATATTAATACTATGCTGTGTGTTCTAATCTAGATTGTATTATGCTATGCAATACTACGTCATTAGTTCAACTGAATACTCTACAATACTATCCCACTTGTTCTATTCTAGACCATGTAATACGATTTTTCCTATTGTATACTACACTACATAATGTTACACTGTTTCTTCTATTCTATGCTACCCTATATAACATTATGCTATTTGTTCTATTCTGCGCTACTCTATATAATTATATTCTGTTTGTTCCATTCTATACAATACCTTGCATCATTTTACCATGTTCTACGATACAAGAGTAGAGTCAGTTATACTTTCATAATCTTTTCCAAGCTCTTACCCAGTAAGAAATGTGATGTTTTACTATGCCTCACATAAATGCACATTTCATGATAATCAATGCCATTTCCTATGGTTGTAGAATTCTGTCTCTATGATTCTACTGATACGGCTTCTTTGGGCTTTTCTTTAAGTCCTTTGCAGTGTCTGGTTTCCTAGTGAAAAGATGACTAAGGTCCCGATAAGATCCTACAAAACCAGCATTCACACAGGCTCACCTGTGTGCACACTGCTGGACTCCATGTTGAAGGAGTGACAGGAAGACAGACGGCTGTCGGTGGATGGAAGGCAACAAGCACAGAGTAGATTCCAGAACTGAGACATGTACCAAGGCTCTGGCACAGCTGAGGGTCGATCCCAATTCTAGCCTCTCACAGAAAGGCAGAGGGGACTTAGCACAAAGAGCACGGAACTTTGCTTTAATAAAGCAAATGCTTACCATCCACTGTGAGGAGCTCAAGGAGAAATGGCAGTAGGCTCTACTAATGATACTGCTTTAAAAAATGGAAGGGAGAGGGTACATTTTCACATGGGCCATGTGGAAAGTTGGCTGGACCTGCCGCTGGACCTGACACTGGACCTGCTGCTGGACCTGCCCCTGGACCTGTCGCTGGACCTGCTGCTGGACCTGTTCCTGGACCTGATGCTGGACCTGCCGCTGGACCTGATGCTGGACCTGACGCTGGACCTGCCCCTGGACCTGCCACTCGGTCTGCTACTGGACTGCTAACAAATGCTGCAGATTTTTATGTAGAAAAAAGTACAATGCGTCTGAGAGCAGCTGTCCCAGCTCTGGATGAAGCCGGCAGAAAAAGGAAGCAGCAGAGACGCTGGTATCATTCAGTGGGCAGAGTCAATGACCCTCCTCTAAGTCCAGCAAAGCTCAACCTGCATGTCTGCAACTAGAAATACCAATCATAAGCCAGACCTCCTGGCAAATACCATTGACCTGCTGTAATTCTGTGTGGTGTATTATGTCCCATGTACAGGAAATCATTCACAAAGCCTTTAACCAGGAAGTACTAACATGACTTTTAATGCAATATAACAGCTTTGCACCCATTTAACATATATTTAACCCCAGTGGTATATTTAAATATATGTTTTATAGAACATCAGGCATGTTTACCTAATGGCTCGAACTTTCACAATGTCTCTCTCCCTGAGAGGACAGCGGAGGATCCCATGCACTGTCTCCAGGAACATGCCCCTCCCAGAGAGGATTCACAAATCAAATGTGCACATGCATGCATGCACAGACACATATCACACACACACACACACACATGGACACGCACACCTATATGCAATACATACATTCACACATGCACACACGTTCACATAATCACATAATACCACCACATAACAGATGCGTACACATACACACAACACTCAAACACACGCACACAAACATACAACACTCAAACACACACGCACAAGCATACACACAACACTCAAACACACATGCATATACATACACATTCTGACACACATACATACGTAAGTGCATAGACATAACATGCACAAATATACATGTATAACTATATACACATGAGCATCCATGCATGCCTACTTGCACATATGTGCAGTCGTGCCTAAACATGTAACACATGCACACACATACATGCAACACAAATACACATGCACACATATACACATGCATGCACATGTACATTACACACAAAGGCACACATACATGCACAACACATATACATGCAATACACACTTTCATACACATAAATGCAAACACACATACATATATACATCCCTCAAAGACCCCATTATTCAATTCTAAACAAAGTGGTTTATCCCCCAAATGTACCTTCCCGTAATTAATAAGCTCTACTGCACATTTCTTGTTTCAAATAATGAGGTCTCACACACAGCACACACACATTTATACTCCAATACGTGTGAACATATAAATAGAAATAGGCACACGTGCACGAAGACCCTCTTCTGTAAAGGTATTCTCAAACTTGAACTGAACGAATTCTGCTAATTATAGTCAGAGTCAGCAAAGATATATATTTGACCTCGGAATGAATATACTCGTTCTTTTCGTTACCCCTGGCAACAGCAAGAATGTAAAACAGTTGTGCGATATCATGTCACTTATTCAATCCCACTTCCTGGGATCTGACCCATTTGGAATAGCGTTTCTGTCTGAGTGATTTCCTTCTGACTAAAATCATGAGACAATTCCTTCTCTTCCTGCTTTCTCTTTCCCAGGCCTTTTCACTGCCCTTTCATCATCTCAGAAATAAATCATAATTGTCAAAATGGAACGCAAAGAAACAGCCTTAGGAGAGAATCCCACAATGGAATGGACCCAAGAGAGGAAAAAGTATTCTTTTTGAAAATGTACAAAAGGAAAAGTCAAGAGGCCTGGGTTCCCTCTCATGACAGAAACAGACGTCAGCATAGCAGGTCGCTCAGCACAGTTCAGCTCTGTGTATGAAACAGAGATTCTAGTCCTTGTCCCTGTTTCAAGCTCTGTGTATGAAATAGATTATAGCCCTTGTCCCTGTTTCATGATGTTGCAGTGAAGGTAACAAAACAGACAAAGGGCACAGGCTGCAGAAAAGGATTTTAAAAGGATGACTTTTAAAATGTGAGCCTGCTTTTCAAGGGCACAATGAGGACATTTTCAAGTATATTAAAGCTGATTTATAAGAGATAGGTATAAAGACTCTACAAGGTCGTTAGACTTTAGACTTACAAAGAAAACAAATCACATTCTCCTAGCATCACCAGTCAGGTGTTCCACAAATACTAAGAACGGGGTCCACTATGAGGGGTCAAAACATAACCCATGAAGCATGGCCGAGAGCTCCTATAACCTGATTTCTAGGAATCTAATTTTAAACATCCTCACAGCTAGCACATCACAAAAATACAGAGCTCCAAATGCTGTAACCCAAGTGCTAACAACACCTAGCCAAAAATATACGAGGCATTTCAGGCAAAAATCCCAGAATCAGAAGAACACAAGTTTTCTAAGTTCTTCAAAAGCCGGCGCTGGTTGAGGCTCTTCTGCAGACTTCAACAAAAGACACGCTAGAATTAGCCATTGACGGTAACCCTGAGTCAACACGCACAGTGTTCGGAAAAGCACAAGGCCTGCTCCGGCTTGAGACCCTGGGAACTTTCTCTGGACCGCACCGAGTGGACGACTTTGAGAACTCAAAATAACCAACAACCAGTCCATGAACAGGGAAAGAAGACTGCAGCCTCCCTGGGGACCTGGCTCCATGCCTGCCCCCTTTCTTCCAGATACCTTTGCCCTTCCTGGCTCCCTCCTCCACCTGGAGATGCTCCGGGTTCAGGCCCCTCTCCAGTTGTGTCTTGGTCCACAGCTGGCTACCTGTGTGAAGCACCAGGCCTTGAAGGACCATCTCCACCTGCTTCCTGCACTTCCCACCCACTTCCACCATGACACCCAGGCTCTGGCTGCTCTCAGGGATCAGGGCCGCCAGGCTCCCCTCACAGGCTCCAACTGGAGTCCTGCCCCCTGGTTTTCAGCAACACTTGGGACTTTCTCCTGGAAACTCTCGGCTCTGGGCTTTAGTGAACTGCGCCATCCAGCTCTTCTCTGCACTCTAAGCAGGGCCTTCTCTGGGTCTTCCAACCCTTCCTCCATTTCCAAATGTGGGCTTTCCTTTGGCCTCCTCTCTCCAGACATGCACGCCTCACACTCTGGCTACTTGACCTGCACTTCTACCTAAGAGGCTCCCAAATGCTCCCTGCTCCAGATTTTCCCCAAGCCTCCTCCTGTATTTCCAAACTTGCAGCTTGCAGTGGTGTCTCTAAGTATCTCTGAGTCAGGTCCACACTTGCTTCTCCTGATTCCCGGCAAAGCGCAACGGCGACCTCGGGGTGCAGACTCGCAGCTTCATCCGCCTTCCTGTACTCCCTCTTCCCCTCCTGACCCAGGCACCGAATTGCTCAGCTCACTGGCTGCCTTCTCTCCTCCTCCGGCCACGGCGAGTGCCCTTCATGAGCCCGCCCTGTCACCCCCCGGCTCCACGGCATGCCGCACATCAGAGACACGATTCTCTCCGAAACCCTCAGTGGTTCCCTAGTATCCCACAGGTAAGGACTTCCACATTCTGGCCCCAATCTAACTTTCTGGCCTCAGATATGCACATGCATATTTTATCTATGAAAAGAGAGTACAGGCCTCACACCCGCTCTCATTCCTGGGCTCCTAGTTCCTCTTAAAGGTGCTGTATGAGGTACCTATGCACTTTCCAAACACTAACTGAATATGCGCTTGGAGAACACTTACTTGATAATTTTGTGGCATTGCCGGATAACGTGGACAAAGTGAGAACTACGCAGGTGTGTGGATGCTGCCTTGCCCAGACCTCACTTACCCAGACACTCCCAGATGCTCAAGGTGACCAGCCCTATTGGCGCACAGGCAGGCGCAGGCTGCACCCCCACAGCCGGGCCCCGCGAGCTGAACTATAATTACGAAGCAGTTGTTTGCTCCTAAATCTGTTTATGCTGGTGCATTTGTTACACATTACTGAAACCAATAAAGTATGACTCCAAAGAGAGAATAATTGTATGAAAACTAAGTTGGATGCCTTTCAAAGACTTAATATAGGGGAATTTTTTTTTCATTTTAATCTTTTTAAAATTGCTATCAAATTAGGTATGGGCAAAAAATATATACAATGTTTGAGGAAATAATTTTTAACGGTTTCATATCTAACATACCTTGCTTCTCTTGTGTTGCCTATTCTCTTCTAGAAGAATAAAAACTGTGGCAGGCCTGCGATGGCTGTGGTTGAGGAAAGAGGCCACAGCCACAGCCAGCAGAACCATGCTCAGCAGCAGCCTAGCCCCGCGTGGAAGAGGCGTGAACACTCTCGGGAGAGGTGGATGTGCACTAACCGTTCCCAGCTCTGACCTCTTTATCTGAAAGTGGTGATTGGTTTTATCTGAATGTCAGACAAAAGGGTGTCTACGTCCAGGAAAGACTCTAAACACTCTGGACGCTGCTGCGGCAGATGGTGACCGTGACCCAGTGATACCACTCTCCAGTGGACAGCCAACCCAGTCTCCTAATCGTAAAGGACATTCATAGCAACACTACGAAAAAGAAACACTACTGTTCTGACCCAGAAAAGTGAAATGTAAAACATAAAATACACAGGTTCTAACTAAGAGGCAGACAGACCGGGCACGGTGGCTCACGCCTGTAATCCCAACCCCTTGGAAGGCCAAGGCGGGTGGATCACTTGAGGTCACGAGTTTGAGACCAGCCTGGTCAACATGGTGAAACCCCATCTCTACTAAAAATGCAAAAATTACCCGGATGTGGTGGCGGGCACCTGTAATCCCAGCTACTTAGGAGGCTGAAGCAGGAGAATTGCTTGAACCTGGGAGGTGGAGGTTGCAGTGAGCCGAGATCACGCCACTGCACTCTAGCCTGGGCAACTCCTTCTCAAATAAAATAAAATAAAATAAAATAAAATAAAATAAAATAAAATAAAATAAAATAAAAGGCAGACAAACAAAGGAGATTTCCTCTGATCTTAAAAACAGAAGTATTTGTTTCACAGCGTGGATAATTGAAGATCTGCATAGAAATCACCTAGGGTCCCGCCCTCCCTCACAACAGACTGGGATAGAGGGAAGGAGGGCAGGAGGTGGGCCCCTTGTCCACGAGAGCCTCCTCCCACCCCATCCCCTTCCTCAGGAGGGCGGCCTGCCCAGTGCAGGCTCCCTTCTCCCCAGGTAAGAACCTGGCGTCTCTACAGGAACACCCACCTCCCTTCCCTGCAATCCACTCCAGCTGCTCACGGCCAGTCAAGGGGGGCGCTCTTCAGAGAGGAGCAAACGGTTTGGAGGACAGCCTGAACTCCAACGTCCCAGGTGTGGCTTTCCAGGAAGCACAGAGGAAGGATGCAGGTCCCGAGAAGGAGGAGGCGCAGGAGGACGATGAGAGAGAAGAGAGAGAGACAAGAGAGGCAGACTGCCCAGCCGGGGGCTGAGCACAGGATCTGGCTGAGGCCCCCTGGGGAGGGGCAGAGGCAAACAGGCTGCTGCTTCTAGGCTGCTCGGGAAGATACAAGCTTGAAGGGGCTGCAAGGCAGGACTCACTGAGGAGCAGTCATGTGGATGCCACGCCTCTCACATGGCACACACTGACATGCAACTCACATGCAACACAACACAACACGCATGTACAATGGGCTTATACAACACTGACAACACACACTGCACACAATCACACACAACCTATACAACACATACCCAATACATGTGACTCACAACACAATGTGCATTTATAACACACTCATACGACACATAACCAATACATGCAACTCACAACACAACATGTGCGTACAACACACTTATATACACATACAGCACACGTAACTTACATACAACACAACACGCACGTACAATGCACTCATACAGCACACACAACACACAACTCACATACAACATGCACATGCAACACACTCATACAACACACAACACACGTAACTCACAACACAACATGCACACACAACACTCATACAACATACATGCAATACATGCAACTCACAACATACACACACAACACACTCATACAGCTCACGTACAACACATGCAACTCACGTTCAACACAACATGCACGTACAACACACACAACACACGCAACTCAACACAACATTCACGTACAACACACTCATACAACACAACACTCATACAACGTACACACAATACATGCAACTCACAACACAACATACACATACAATACACTCATACAACACATACAACACATGCAACTCACGCATAACACAGCATGCACGTACAACACACTCATACAACATATAACACATACAACATGCACACAACACACGCAACTCAACACAAATACATGTACAATTCACTCACAACACACAACACTCATACAACACACAACACATGCAACCCATAAACACATGTACAACACACTCATACAACACACAACACTCATACATCACACACAATACATGCAACTCATATACGACATACACATACACACATACAACACACAACACTCGTACAACATACAAAGCATGCAACTCACAAATACACGCACAACACACTCATACAACACACAACACTCAAACGTACAATAAGTGCAACTCAACACAATATGCACATACAACACACATACAACCCATGCAACTCACATACAACACAACACACTCATACAACACATTCATACAACACACACTATACAGATTCTAAGTATGAAATAGAAAACAGCACACGCACAGTTTCTAAATTTGATGAAAACTTTTTTCAAGAAAGTCGTCCAACATCCAAACTGGTACCATGTCCTCATTTTCAGTTGCTGTTCAGATTCAAGCATTTTTATCATCTACTCTATGAATTATAATAATACAGCATAAACCCATTTTTCATTTTACACCCACTTTAGTGTGGGGTACTCCAAAACAGGGGCCAGGAGCCTCAGAGTCGTCCCTCGGAACAAAACACAACCGACACTCAGAGGCCAGGAAGAGAACTCGGGTGGTGACACACACTCTCTCATCTGCAGAGCTCTGCTTCAAATACTTTACACGTAACCAGGCTGGAACGGGTTGGTGAGGGTACAGACATGGCAAACTGAGAAGAAACTGGCAGGTGGAGAAAGATCAATCAAAATCCAAGGAAAAATGCTGAACATTTTCCACAAATAGTTCACACAACAGATGATACTCAGGCTACTGAAAGTTTATTGAGAGGGGTCTTGCTCCAAAGAAAAAGTTCTCTCCCAAAGTTATCAAAGATTCACAGCAGGCACCTGCCCCCAACACACCATCTTCCGAGGGCCTAGGAGTCAAAAAGAAGGTAAGACAGTAGTAAGGGTACAGGGAGAGGAGAGCGGGAGGGGACCGAGAACTCGGAACCAAGAGATGGGCGGACACTGAATGCCTGACTCCAAGGTTATCACCTCAGAAAACAAGTCTGTTTAAGTCCGTAGTAACAGTGTTAGTACTTTCACTGAACCTGCACTCAACACTGGAGAACCTCCCTGTGTTATAAAGACGATCTGAAAAATAACATTAATTCACAATGTAGAGTGATGATTCAGCCACAGAAAATAAAACTGACATAATCCACTACAAGTCACACTATGTCTTTCTTTAAGACTGGTTTATGATGCAGAAAAGAGGCAGTTTGAGATCTAAAATACTTAAACTGGCAAACACCTTGTTTCCCTGAATTCTCACAACCGTGGCACCAGCTAGAGTAAGACAGAGTGGTTTTCAGAGCTTCCAGAACAGCAGAACAGATCAATCATAAATATGCAAAAGTGATCTGAAAACAGAATTAATATTCCACGTTTTGGCTTAAACTAGTCATGTGATTTCCAATAAGTGGGAAACATTCACACCAATTTTTATAAGAAAGTTCAATGTGAACACATAGTACAGAACATTGCCTTTGTTTTGGAATTTATTTATTTAATATGACAATTTCATTTGTATTTAGTTATTCTTGATGTTGAATGCTCATCTTTATTAATGATGAGCTACCCATTTTCTGACTGAGGAAACAGAAAGTTGTCACTGCCTAACAGCAATACTCAAAACAGCCTGTATGAAAGGAAAAGGTATATCTGTGTGCACACAGATGCATACACATGCATACTCGTACCTATACATGTACACAAGCGTGTACATATGTGCATACACATACACACATACACGTGTGTGCATGAGCACACATGCATGCACACATATACACATACATGCATACACACGCATATGCACATACACATACACTCATATACACACGTACACATGCACACACATACATGCATATACACGTGCACATGGACACGTGGACACGCACATACACACGCATACACACATGCACACACATGCATGCGTACATGCATACGTAAGTATCATCTCAGGTACGTGGATTCAAAATTCTGATGCAAACAAGAATAATTACAAAACAAGGTAGGGTGTCAACAAGTGAGAATTGAGATGAAAGTTCTGATATGTTCCAGAGACAATACGGGAGGTCGTCACATCACATAAATATCTTACCCATTTTAAACGTGACAATTCCTGCCAACATCGGCCTGGATTAAGATGATTTCATTGACATAAGGAACAGAAAATATAGTATTTATTCTAATGAGATTCTGTAATCATTACATTATTTTCACAATTATAAGTAATCACTAAATAACTTCCTCCCAAGGGTCTAAAAATAAAAATAAGATAACAAAAGAAAGTCACAGTCCTGACAGCTTTATCATGCAAATCACAACTGTGAAAATCAAGCATGTTTTTGAGACTATGCCCTCCTCAAATATCCTTCATGGAATTTTGTACCAGTAATGGCTGGTAATTAATTGTTATACCAGCTGGAAAGTATATCATTGGGGGTACGTGAAGTAAACATGTAAAGAGTAATGAACACACACACTTGAACCCAGGCCTCATTTCACAACTGTTTCCTACTTTCGATTTGCTTAGTTTACCTCATGAGGTACCTCGAGGAGAGAAAGCAGAGCTGGGATCTGCCCCGAGGCTGCTTCGGGAAGAGCTGGGTGGGTACCAAGACCCTCAGACCGAGGGCTGAGCTGCGTGGCTATGACCCCATCACTGCAGCTCCCCAAGCGTGTGTCCCTGTGTGTCACGCAAACCCCTGCCACACAGGTGACACACGCCACACGCCTGACACAGGCTCAGCACACAGGGAGCGATCAGTAAGTGGTGACTAGAGAGAAGTGACGGCCTTCAGCGTGGATGGAGAAAACAGGCCACAGACTCACAGAGGAAACGCCACAGATCCACAGACGGAGAAAACACCACAGACGCACGGACGGAGGAAACACCACAGACGCATGGAGGGAAGAAAAGTGCCACAGACGCACGGAGGGAGGAAAAGTGCCACAGACGCAGGGACGAAAGAAACGCCACTGACGCACGGATGGAAGAAACGCCACAGACGCATGGACGGAGAAAACGTGCCACAGAGGCACACACGGAGAAAACAGTCCACAGATGCACGAACAGAGGAAACGCCACAGACGCACGGACGGAGGAAACAGGGCAGAGACGCCCATACACCAGTGTGGAACGTCGGACAGGAACGTCCCGGCCATGCACTGTCCACTCCCCCTAGAGACTTCCCACCCCAGAGCACTCAGGATGGCTGTGGAGCTCCTGCCACACACCCCAGAGGCGAAGCTGGGGAGCCAGAGATGAGCAGGTTCACGTCCATCAAATGCAGCTACAATCCCTGTAATAACTGGAGGTCACTATTAAACAGAAGGGCACTTCACTTGGAATAAAAGCACTCTGCATAAAAGAACTAAAGATTGGCTGGAGACAGCTTAGAAACCGTCACCATTATTCTTGTTAGTGACAGCGAAGCTTCAAGAGTGGTCACTTTTCCTGTAGAAATCCCACAGAGGTGATTCCTGGAACTCATTTAGAATATTTCTTTCCCAGAAACCACACAACCAAGAACTTAATAGTGCCGTCTCTTGACCAGAAAGATTCAGATTTCTGATGAAACTAAACCCTGTCCAGCCTCCTGATTCTAGAAGATGCTGTACAGAAAAGCTAACTCAAAGGGGTCTCATTACTTTTGTCATCCACGACACATAAAAAAATTTTTTAAATATACAAAAAAATGTAGGAATTGTACAGTGAATACCCATGTGTCTACCCCTGGATCACAGACTAGATTTAAATGTAAAGTTCTAAAGGTTCCCAGCTAAGGAAATGTGCAGTGTAAGCCTCTACCTGGTTAGAACCAAGGGGAATGGAATGAGCTTTCCCCAGCCTTGCTGCTCAGCTGGGAGGGGCTGCCACAGCTCAGCCACCCCACCCCAGAGCACCCAGGATGGCTGTGGAGTTCCTGCCACCCACCCCAGACGTGAGGCTGGATCCCCATTCGCGGTGTTAAGAATGAGCCAGCCTTTAGAGGCCATGTGGTCTATACTTGAATAGAAAATGTTCCAGGAAACTAAAGATTCCAATGCGTGCACTGAATCCTAACCATTTGAAACCCAGGCTCCTCATCTATACACGAAGAACAACGCTCTCTCCTGGGAAAGCATTTCAGAAGGACGAAAAAGGATCCACATGAGAGCAGCTGAAAACTACAAGGCATCATGCAATTATAAGCCTTTTTCTATATCTTTGTTTCAAGGAATGTCAGCATTCTAAATATTGCAGTTCATCCCACATCACCTTTCAGGAGCAAATCATAACGATCAAAACTATCAGCAGAATCACTACCAGCTCAGTCGCCATGTGCTTCTTCTTCCTGCATGACAATTCCTGCAGAACGATGGGACCATCCAAGAATGGCTCCCTGCCATCATGTGCCCATTCTCCTTCCCCAGGGGGGCTATTCCTGTACTCACGGGGCATGGGAAACCTGTATAACGCCACCAGAAAGTCCTTGTTTGACTTACACACTTCCCAGAAGGGCTGATTTTATCCAGAATCCTAACTGTGTCAAACACTAAACCTAAGAAATCATCAAGAAACCAAGGAAATGTAAGGCCATGTCCTGCCCCGGGTGCATGGCTACTAGGGGAGAAATAGAAAATGAGACATGAAAGGAAACTTTTAAGATATTCAGACCATCACTGGATGATTCCAGGAACCCATTACGGATCATTGCTGTTCCTAATAACAGGAAAGAAATTCTAAAATCCCAACAGGCATGGTGAGTCCCTCACTTGCATGAAGTCAAAATAATAATCCATCACTCTCTTCAAAAGGACAAAAGAAAAACTCTACTTCCTCTTCATATTAATTTGTGTACAAGCGACTTAAGTGAGAAAATCTTAATGTCTGGACTGTGATATCAATAGCAAAATAATCCCAAGATTCCCAATTAAAAGATAGAGATGGCCTGAATGAATTTAAAACAAGAAAAACCGACTATATGCTGCCTACAAAAAACTCAGTTCAGCTGCAAAGACACACATAGACTAAATGTGAAGGGATGGAAAAACACATTCCACATTAATGGAAATCAAAAGTAAGCAAGAGTAGCCATATTTATTTCAGATCAATCACAATTTAAGTCAAAAACTGTAAAAAGGAGACAAAAAGGTAATTATATAATAAAGAGATCAAAATAGCAAAAGGATATAACAATTACGAGTATATGTGCACCCAACAACAAAGCACTCAGATATATAAAGCAAATATTAGTAGATCTAAATAGAGAGGTCGGGCGCGGTGCCTCACGCCCATAATCCCAGCATTTGGGAGGGATGTGGAGGCAGGTGGATCACCTGAGGTCAGGAGTTTAAGACCAGCCTGGCCAATATGGTGAAACCCTGTCTCTACTAATACAAAAAATTAGCCCAGCATGGTGGCACATGCCTGTAATCCCAGCTACTTGGGAGGCTGAGGCAGGAGAATCACTTGAACTCAGGAGGTGGAGGTTGCAATGAGTTGAGATTGCACCTCTGCCCTCCAGCCTAGGCAACAAGAGCAAAACTCTGTCTCAAATAAATTTATATATACATATATATGTATAGAGAGAGACAGGGAGACACCAACACAACAATAGTAGGAGCTTCAAAATCCCACTGTCAGTACTGGAGGTCATCTAGACAAAAAATAACAACAAAACATCAAATTTAAAGTCCAGTGTAGACCAAATGGACCTAACAGACATTTACAGAACATTTCATCCAACAGATACAAAACGCACATTCTTCTCAGCACATGGAACATTCTCTAGAATCCACCACATGCTAGGCTACAAAAGAATTCTCAATACATTTTTTCTAAAATTGAAATAACATCTAGGATATTCTCAGACTCTAACAGAATAAAGCTATAAATCAACAACAAGGAACAGACACTGCTCAAAAGAAGACATTTATGCAGCCAATAGAGACATGAAAAAATGCTCATAATATAGAATGAGACCACCACTTCTCCTGTTGTCTTTCCCAGCTTTTCCCCGTCTCCCCTTTTCCCTAGTTTATAAGACAGGAGAAGGGGGAGAAAACAAAAAGTTAGAAAGAAACAGAAGTAAGATAAATAGCTAGACGACCTTGGCACCACCACCTGGCCCTGGTGGTTAAAATAATAATAATAATATTAACCCCTGACCAAAACTACTAGTGTTATCTGTAAATTCCAGACATTGTTTGAGAAAGCAGTGTAAAACGTTTTGTTCTGTTAGCTGATACATGTAGCCTCCCATCATGTTTTGTCTGAGGCTAGTCCTGCTACAATAATCACTCGCCATCAGAGAAATGCAAATCAAAACCACAATGAGATACCATCTCACACCAGTTAGAATGGTGATCATTAAAAAGTCAGGAAACAACAGGTGCTGGAGAGGATGTGGAGAAATAGGAACACTTTTACACTGTTGGTGGGACGGTAAACTAGTTCAACCATTGTGGAAGACAGTGTGGTCATTCCTCAAGGATCTAGTACTAGAAATACCATTTGACCCAGCCATCCCAATACTGGGTATATACCCAAAGGATTATAAATCATGCTGCTATAAAGACACATGCACACGTATGTTTATTGTGGCACTATTCACAACAGCAAAGACTTGGAACTAACCCAAATGTCCATCAATGACAGACTGGATTAAGAAAATGTGGCACATATACACCATGGTATACTATGCAGCCATAAAAAAGGATGAGTTCATGTCCTTTGTAGGGACATGGATGGAGCTGGAAACCATCATTCTCAGCAAACTATCGCAAGGACAGAAAACTAAACACCGCATGTTCTCACTCATAGGTGGGAAATGAACAGTGAGATCACTTGGACACAGGAAAGGAAACATCACACACTGGGGCCTGTTGTGGGGAGGGGGGAGGAGGGAGGGGGGAGGGATAGCATTAGGAGATATACCTAATGTAAATGATGAGTTAATGGGTGCAGCATACCAACTTGGCACGTGAATACATATGTAATAAACCCGCACATTGTGAACATGTACCCTAGAACACAAAGTTTAATTTAAAAAAAAATCAACAACAAGGAGAACTTTCAAAACTGTATAAATACATAGAAATTAAACAATATGCCCTTGAATAGCCGATGGGTCAATGAAGAAATTAAGAAGGAAATTTAAAAATTTCTTGAAATAAATGAAAACAGAAACACAACATATCAAAGTTTATGGTATACAGCAAAAGCAGTATTAAGAGGAAAGTTTATAACAATAAACTCCTACATTTAAAAAACAGATTTAAAATAAACAACCTAACAACGAACTGCAATGAGCTAGAAGAGCAAGAACAAATCAAATCCAAAAGTGGTAGAAGAAAAGAAATAACAAAGATCAAAGAGGAACTAAATAAACTTGAAACTAACAAATATAAAAATGAAGAAAAAAATGTTGGTTTTTTGAAAAGATAAATAAAATAGACAAACCATTAGCTACACTAAGCAAACAAAAAGAAATCCGAGAGAAATAAAATTAGAAACAGAAAAGGAGAATGACAGTTGATACCACAGAAATACAAGGGATCATTACAGACTATTTTGAACAGCTATATGTCAACAGATTGGAAAACCTAGAAGAAATGGATAAATTCCCGGACACGTACAACCTACCAAGATGGAACCAAGAAGAAACGGAAATCCTAAAACAGACCAATAATGAGTAACATGTATGACTAAGTAATAATAAAAAGTCTCCCAACAAAGAAAAGCCCAGAACTAGGTGACTTCGCAGCTGAATTCTACACATTTTTGTTTCAATTCTTCTCAAACTATTCCAAAAGTATTGAAGAGGAGGGAATCCTGCCAAGTTCATTCTTCAAGACCAGCATTACCCTGATACCAAAATAAGACAAGGACACAATAAAAAGAGAAAACTATAGGTCAATATCCCTGATGAACACAGATGCAAAAATCCTCAACAAAATACTAACAAACTGAATCCAACAGCAAATCAAAAAGATTATACACCATGATCAAGTGGGATTTATCCCACGATGCAAGGATTGCTCATCAAACACAAATCAATAATCATGCTACATCACATCAACAGAATTAAGGACAAAAACCATAATATCATTTCGATAGATACAGAAAAAGCATTTGATAAAATTCAACGCTGCTTCATGATAGAAAGTCTCAACAAAAGAGGCACTGAAGGAAAAATACCTCAACACAATAAAGGCCATATGTGACAAACCCACAGCTAACATAATGGGGAATGGGGAAACACTAAGAGCTTTTTCTCTGAGATCTGTAACAAGACAAGGACGCCCACTTGTGCCACTCCTATTCAACACAGCACTGAACGTCCTAGTCAAGAGCAGTCAGGCAAGAGAAAGAAATCAAGGGCACCCAAAGTGGAAAGGAGGCACTCTAATTGTCTGTTTTCAGACAATGTGCTCTTATATATTTAAAAAAAAAAAAAGACTCCAGCAAAAATCTCTTTGAACTGATAAACAAATTCAGTAAAGTTACAGAATACAAAATCAACATATAAAAATCAGTAGCATTTCTATAGACCAACAATGAGCCAGTGAAAAAAGAAATCAAGAAAGCAATCCCATTTAACTACAAAAATATAAAATAAAAATAAAAATACCTCAGAAGAAATCTAACCAAGAAGGTTAAAGATCTCTATGAGGAAAACGATATTCTACCCTCTGAAGGTAGAACAGTGGCTTCTAGAGACAGGAAAGGGCGGCGGGAAGGCAGAAAGGGAGAGGTTGTCTAATGGATACAAAATTACATCTAGATAGTAAAAATAAGGGTTAGTGTGCTATAGCCTTGTAGGGTGACTATAGTTTACAATTTATTGTATATTTTCAAGCAGCTAGAAGAGAGGATTTTAAATATTCCCAGCATTAAGAAATGACAAATGTTTGAGATGATGGACATGCTAATTACCCTGAGTTGCTAATTACACAAGAAAAACATGTATTGAAATATCATACTGTATCCCATGGATATGTACTATAATGTGTCCATTAAAAATAATAATTGTTAAAAACCCAAGGGTCATTTCTCATGTGTCCTATGTCAGTGTTGTGGTCCATTGGTGGAGACCTAGCCATTTGCAAGTAAGACTATAGTCACTTGAGCTGAAAGCAAATGAATCGTCACAAAAATTACCACTGGCACCAAGTCTTCTTTCCAGAATTTCCTGCCCACAGCACTGCCACAGTCACTGTGGGCAGGAAAGACACACTAGCACCCAAGTTTCAACCCCAGTACAGTTGATGCTTTTATTTCTCTGGTTTGGAATAGGTGTGTGTTCATAATTTACGTTTACTCCAACCGTCCCCTTGCTTAAATAGCTTCTTAAGGATAACTTCCTCTTACTAAATCCCAACAGCTTCTGAGCATCCATTATATTCTCCAAAGTAAATAAAAAGAGAAAACGTGTTGAAAGCCTGATAATGTTCACTTAAGAATCCAGCATGATGTACAGCTTGAAATGGCTACTCCACCTTGTTCCTTTACATGACTTTTAAAGTAGCCCCAGTTATTATACATAATTGAAGTCATAATTTCTGCAATACCATTAGGTCCACGAACGGTGGGGCCAGGGGACTTCAAAGTCTGTCTCCGATTTTTTTTTTTTAAAAAAGGAAAGCTCATGAGAGTAGGTAATGAAAATAAATATTCACACAACTCGGAACAGGGGATGGTGAAACATAAAACTCCAGCCTGGCACAGGTGTCCAGCCAGTGAGGGTGGGGACACAGACTCATACGGTCCCCACAATCCCTCAAAAATGCCACAGACAGGTGGGTGGCCTGAGACAGAGCCAGGCTCCGAATTCCGGGAGCTGTCTGGCTCATGTGCACCTCATGTGGTCCACAGTGCACGAGGATGCCCAACGTCACCAGTCCCGGTGCAGAACACAAGAATGCCCCATGGCATGAGCCCCCGCTGCACAGCATAGCCCGAAGGTGCCAGCTCAGACTCCTACACACGCTGGTCACCAAGGCACTGCCCTCCAGGAAGGAGGACCCCAGAGGTCGTGGCAGGGTGAGGTTCTGCTCTTCATCATCCGCGAGCAGAGGGGAAAGTCACAGCAGACATTTGGGGAGCCTCTACACGTGGTTCTGGGACTCTGAGTGGAGGTTCAAAGATGTCCCCAGGTACGCCAGACTCAAACCTAAAAAAGACCCATTCTTCCAGATATGCCCAGACTGGAACCTAGATAGGCCATCCTTCCTAGCTTTTCTCTGGAAAAGCAGGCTTAAAAGAGTATCGACTAAAAGGGGCCACCAGGAAGACAGAAGTCCTATCTTTAAAAAAAGATTTTTTTTTTTTTTTTAAAAAGAGGCACTGAGGCTCTGACCCATCTGAGCACAGAGTACATGCTCGGCAGCCTCTGTCAGAGCAGAGCAAGTACACACATGCTCTCCATGCCCTGTGCTCCCAGCACCCGTGCTCCCCGCACCCATGCTTCACACGCCCGTGCTCCCCACACCCGTTCTCCCCGCACTGTGCTCCCTGCGCCCATGCTCCCTACACCTATCTGTGCTCCCCATGCCTATGCTCCCTGCAGCCGTGCTCCCCGCACTGTGCTCCCTGCGCCCATGTCTGCTCCTCGAGCTCTCTTCCACTGGTTTCCTCTGTACATCCCTCTTGATAGTCACTGTCACCTCGAATCACCTGGCTAAATGGAGGTAAAGAAAAAGTCTAGAGTAGCACATTGGAGGACAGAGTGGAAGTGGCTATTTACCAAGCAGGGCTATGAGATGAGCGCATCTGATCCCCATTAATCCTGACGGTCAGTTGATTAGCCCTGTTCAACAGCTGGGGACACTGAGGTGTGGAAGGACGGGCTTGCTTACCCCAGACGATGCTGACAGTGTGGGCCCAGCCCAGTCCCACAGCCACCAGGAGGAGGCTCCTCACTGGGCAGGCGCGGAGGTGCAGCCCAGAGAACGCTTGGGACCCCGGCACAGACTCCTCAGGAAGGAAACAGAAAGGCCCACAGAGACTCAAGCAGCACAGAAGAAGGTCACCCACAAGTTAAAAATAGATGTTTGTGCTTTACCGTCCCAGAGTGCTAAAAATCCAACCCACTCACACGCACAGCCTGACGTGAGCCTGGCCTCCTGCAGCACTGGGCTAAGCGAGAGACGTACCTGCCTCTCTCCCGACAATAGCAGACTTGGCAGCTATTCTTCAATGTACTTGACACGCTTCCGTGAGGGATTAAGCGACACTCTGTCGACACTGGCTAAGTTTAATCCTGACACAGCCAACCATCTAGATCTGCAGTGAACAAACAACTTACTTTGGATGATTCTGCCACTAACAAAGACCCTGAATCTCCCACCAAAGCTTAGTGACACGACTTACCTTTCTGTTTTCATTTCAGGTACACTGGCCCACATGATCTAATTTACCTGCTGATAATGCCTTGGAAAGACCACCAGGGGGCCCCACACCATTTTCAGCTTTAGAGGGATGTGAATTTCCCTTTGATGAGAAAGGTGATGGGGAAATAAAACAAGGATCCAAAACAGATGCCTGTGTGTTTCCTGGGAGTGATAAAGTCAGGAACTGCCTCTGTGTGTCAGGCGAGGGAGTAACAGAGACAATGGCACCAACTCCTGAGACAGAGGACCTGATGCATGGTGCAGCCACCGCCTGTGGCCAAGGAAATTCCAGGGAATGTAGACCCCAGTTGTATGGTACAGCCACCATGTGCGACCACAGAAATTCCAGGAATGCAGACCCTCAGTCACATGGTACAGCCACTATCTGCAGCCACAGAAATTCCAGAGAACGCAGACCCTCAGACACATGGTACAGCCACTATCTATGGCCATGGAAATTCCAAGGAATGCAGACCCTCAGTCACATGGTACAGCCACCATATATGGCCACGGAAATTCCGAGGAATGCATACCCCAGTCGCATGGTGCAGCCACAGCCTGCAGCCACAGAAATTCTGGAGAACGCAGACCCCAGTCGCATGGTACAGCCACTACCTATGGCCATGGAAATTCCAGAGAACAGAGACCCTCATTCCCATGGTACAGCCACCACCTATGGCCACGGAAATTCAGGGGAACGCAGACCCTCAGTCACATGGTACAGCTACCACCTGTGGTCACAGAAATCCTGGGGAACACAGACTCCAGTCGCATGGTGCAGCTACCACCTGTGGTCACAGAAATCCTGGGGAACACAGACTCCAGTCGCATGGTGCAGCCACCACCTGCAGTCACGGAAATTCCAGGGAATGCAGACCCCAGTCACATGGTGCGGCCACCACCTGTGGCCATGGAAATTCTGGGGAATGCAGGCCCCAGTCTCTAAAGTATGAACTTCACTGCAGTGAATGTGGAAGAGTTTCTCTCTGTGCAGAGCTCAGTATCCAGAAGGGGAGATGGCCCCAGGAATGCCTTCCTCCTCTTCAGAGCTCAGGGCCTAGGGCTGACACCCTTGGGAGGGGTCCTTGTTCAGCAATTGTGCCTGTGGAGGGTCCCCCAACACTCACCGTGCACCTCCTAGGAGCAGAGGCTACAACAGGGAGCCAGAGACCAAGCTCTGCTCAGACAACAGTGAGCTGATGGCCTTCCACTCTAAGTTCAACAGGGACCCAGGGACCAAGCTCTGCTCAGACAACAGTGAGTTGATGGCCTTCCACTCTAAGTTCAACAGGGACCCAGGGACCAAGCTCTGCTCAGACAATAGTGAGCAGATGGCCTTCCACTCTAAGTTCAACAGGGACCCAGGGACAAAGTTCTGCTGAGACAACAGTGAACTGATGGCCTTCCACTCTAAGTTCCAACTGCATGGAATGTGTATTCCATGAATGCTTGTTAAATGAATGATTCATATAAGGTCATCTGTGCTGACCTTTGCTGGTCTGCTGACTGTGAGCTTCAGAGCATAGGCCTCATTCCTGGAGCAGCCAGCTCTTCCCAGAGCGACGGCCGCTGCAGGGCAAAGCCCAGAGCTTGTCCTGCAGCAACACACTCAGGACCCTGCGCTGGGCACGCTGGGGGCCTCTCCAGCAGAAGATCCCCAGCCCTGACCTTGCAATACCAGTGAACCCCAGGGGAGTCCCAAGTGCTCAAAATCATGTAAATGTCCATTGTGATTTAACATATCAATTTTAGAAGAAAGGGCATATTGCCACCTCCCTCCTCAAACTAGGGACTATAAATCGATCCATCACCCTAACTGAGACTCTGCCTTAAATTCTGCTAAAACTACCATCCAAACACTCAAATTTACATTAGCGTTAAGGGAAAAAAAAAAACTAAAACAAACACCTGTAAGAAACGGTCAAGTAACCTGTGATACATCAACCCAAAGATTAAACATGAAAACAATGAAGTAGCAAGATATTAAAAGAATATAAACTCTATGTACATCATGGCCCAAGGTTCAAAGAATATAAACTCTATGTACATCATGGCCCAAGGTTCTAAAATTACACAGAGACAAAGACTGGAATGGAAGGGGGATATGTTTACAGATACATTTTTTATTTTTTAATTTTTAATATTACTTCTCTAATGTATGATTTGACTAACCAGATAATTCAGCAAAAAATAAAAAAATTAATTATGCCTATAGATAAATATGTAAAGAATCCTTTTCTTTGATGCCAATGGAATTAGTTTGGGTCTGACCCACAGTCTTCAATCTTTTAATTAAGACACAAAAATCATCTTTCAAGCTGTTAGGAAAAAAAGAAGAAAAAGATTGAAAACCAGGAGCCCAGAAGAAAAGGACTCGCTATGTATCACAGCGTCTCTCCACGCCTCTCCACCCCGGACAGTGCTCCCTCTTTCCCCATTTTCATACCTACTGCACAAAACACTTAGTAAAGAACTATCTCAATTCATGAGTCACACAGCACAAAGGGCCAGTGTCGCTGCCAAACATACCCTGCAGCCCCAAAACGAAGAGGCAACTGGTTCCTTCCTTCCTCAGTGAAGGAAGAATGAGAGGCTGCTGGTTGTCATTTTAAATCTCACACCTCAATGTCTTAGCACTTTCCTGCTTTGTTGGTTTCCAGGGCTTATTAAAATTCACCCCCCCCCCCCCGCGGATATTGAAGAAAGAAAGCAGGACGGTTGTGCAGGCTTCCAAGAGGCAGAGCCCTGCTTCCGCGGCCACCTCTGTCTTTCTACCCACAGCAGCCGGGTTTACCAATTAGTCTCCCTTAAAGAGCAGTTTATGCTCATCGTGAACAAATGGATGCAATTGCTTCTTTTGAGATGCAGCAAGTTTTGGGCCCTCAGCAAAAAGAAGAAAGAAAGAAAGAAAGAAAGAAAGAAAGAAAGAAAGAAAGAAAGAAAGAAAGAAAGAAAGAAAGAAAGAAAGAAAGAAAGAAAGAAAGAAAGAAAGAAAGAAAGAAAGAAAGAAAGAAAGAAAGAAAGAAAGAAAGAAAGAAAGAAAGAAAGAAAGAAAGAAAGAAAGAAAGAAAGAAAGAGAAAGAGAGAGAGAAAGAAAGAGAGAGAGAAAGAAAGAAAGAAAGAAAGAAAGAAAGAAAGAAAGAAAGAAAGAAAGAAGAAAAGAAAGAAAGGAAAAGAAAAGAAAAGAAAAGAAAGAAAGAAAGAAAGAAAGAAAGAAAGAAAGAAAGAAAGAAAGAAAGAAAGAAAGAAAGAAAGAGAGAGAGAGAAAGAAAGAAAGAAAGAAAGAAAAAACAGGGCACTGGCACAACAGTCATAACCTCTGCTTTGCACACACAGAAGGAAAGTTAAAGCCCTGGAGGCGGAGGCGTTCGGAAAGGGAAGGTGGAAGTAGGAAGGACGCCCACGGGATAGAGTGGTCAGAAACAGACCACCTCACCAAAGGGCGCCTTAGACGTTCCAGAGGACAAAATGCCCCTCTTTCCAGGGTAAACACCCATTTGCCAAACTCAGCCAGTGACGGCAAGCAGGAGTTTGCTTTTTTTTTTTAAGGCGTCTGAGTAACGATGACAAGAGCAAGAAATGAGCTTAATAATGGGACTGACAGGGCCCTGGGCTGGTGACTCTGCTGATGTGCACAGCATCAAAACCCAGGTTCCTCAGTGCGCTCCCTCTGCAGTTCAGGACAGCACTACAACTCACCCCATCAATCACTGCTTAAAAAATCAGTTCTAAAAAAAGACGACCCATTTGAAAGCAGCCGGAGGAGGAAGACAGAGAGTGTCTCACAGAATCCAACCGCTTGTAGCCTCGGAACCATAACAAGAATATGAAACTAGCGGGTCCAGTGTGAGGCAGAACAGAGACGCCGTCACGGCTCTCAGGAGGCTGAGCAGGAAGCGCATGGCTCAGGCCCTGCAACGCCCTAAGGGCGCCTGGAGCAGCCCACAGGCCTGTGTCCTTCGTGTGGGTTCACCTTCCTAGTTTCCTGGGTAAATTCAATGTACAGCATTTATTCGCCAAGAAAAGAACATTCAAATCAAACTACTGTCATAACTCTGAAGGGCTCTTAACACTCCAGTCCACACGTTCAAAAGCCCACAGATATCAGTGCTGCCACTGTGCAGGTAACAATGTTTTGGATGCATCATGCACGTAACCAGTAACGATGTTTTCATGTTTTCCGTAGCCATCTCATTCAGGATACTAAAATGATCTGTGACGACTTGATACTTAGTTATCTGTGATTTTCAGATAGATTTAACAAGGCTACCTGGCCAAGAAGGCCTCACCCTCCTGAACCTGGGCACCGGTGCCCCTACGTGCACCCGGGGCCTGGGGAGCGCAGTCTCCACCACCTCTCGCTCTTCAATGTTAAATGTCCTCCCGGAGCGCCTGCGTCGTGGGCCCAGGCTCGGCCCCTCCTGGAGAGCCCTTTCCACATTACAGGACAGGGGAAGCCCAGAGCCCGCGCTGCGGCGCCGCTGACGTCCGGGAGTCCCCGCTTCCTGGTCCTTCCCGTCCGCGGAGGCTGGCGGGGAGGGCCTGGGACCCATTTTAGTTTTCGGTTTTGTCACGAGCCGGAAGGCGACAGCACATGCGAGCGCAGGAAACCCTTTTTTAAAATCTTCCAACGGAAACGCGAGGGGCTGCCGGACTGCCTCGGAGACGCTAGGCGGGAACCCAGAGCACCCCTGCCGTTTCCCGCATTGCAGCAGCCGGGACCCCGCCCACGCCGCGGGGGGCCCGAGGCGACAGGAGGCCCGCCGGGATCCGGCCGTTTCTTCCTCGACAAGCTGGGGGGTGGCGTGGGGCGGAGTTGGGGGGCGGGGGCAACTTAAGAAGTGATCGCGCTGTACCCAGGATTCGGAGGGGAAGCCCGGCCCCATCCTACAGCTCAGAGGCAGAACGACCCCGGAAGGTGCTCCAGGCGACCCCCTCTACCAGGCTCAATTTAAAACATAAACCGGAGAGGGTGGAAAGCTCACTATTTTCCGAATGGAGGTTCCTATCGCCATGTTCCTTCCTCCTCCGCCCCACCCGGCAAGGACCCCGGGGCTGCCTTGCCGGCTCCCGCCGCCCCGCAGGTACCCCTGCCGCTCCCGGGCACGGGCTTCTCCCCAGTTCTTCCCATCGCTTCCCCGCTCTTCTCCCCAGTTCTTCCCATCGCTTCCCCACCTTTCCCCGGGTCCTCCCATCGCTTCCCCCTCTTCTGCCCGGTTCCCCCATCCCCTTTGCCCTGTTCTCCCCTTCTCCCTCTTCTCCCCTTCTCCGTCCGTCCCTCCCTCGCCGCCCGGAGGGGGGCGCGCACCTTGAGCATGTCCCCCGCTGGTCAGCACGCCGATGGCCTTGCCGGCCCCGGAGAGGTGCTCCAGGAACTTCCGCAAGGAGCCCTTGGGGGCCCGGGAGTCGTCCGCGTCCAAGGCGAGGAGGCCGAGGGCAGCCGCTAGTCCGGGTGCGCAGCAGGCAATGGATACCCTGCCGGCGCGCGCCCGACTCGGAAAAGCTGCCCCGCCCGCGCCCCCGCCCGGCCCTAGCGTCAAAGGGTCTTGACGGGCGGGGCCCAAGCGCACAGGAGGGGCTGCGGGGGTGGGGCGCGGCTAGGGGCAGGGGCAGGGGCAGGGAAAGGGGCAGAGAAAGGGGCAGGGGCTGGCCGGGGCCGGGTGTGGGCAGGAGGACCTACGCAGGGGTCGTCGTAGGTGGCTGCCGCGCTAGCGGTGGGTGAGGTCGCGGAGGCGGGGGTAGCACCACAAGTGGGCGGAGTCCCTGGGGGTGGGGCCGCGTTTCCGGTGCGCTAGCCTCGCGGGTGGGTTGGAGGACTCTGGTTGGGGCCTTTAGAGATGCCCGGAGCGCCACAGGTGGGGGCAGGGGCAGCGACCGGGGGAGGGGAGACCGCAAGGGGGCGGGGTCACATCGTTCGCTGGGCGGGCCAAGGCAGGGCGGAATAGAACGCCGGGAGCATCTCCCGGGGCGGGGGAGGGGGGGGTGGCAAGGGAGACCGTGAGTGGGCGCGAACGCCGGGGCCGGTGGAAACCCCGCACTTGCGGGGAGCGCCGATGGCGGGGCGGGGTGGAATTGGGGCGCGGAGACCCCACCTGGACGCGGAGGCTCGCGGCAGGCCCGGTAGATCCGGCTGTTGTCAGCGCCGAGCCCGGCCGCGCGCACAGCTTTTTGTTGGCGGCAGGATTCCTCCTGGGGCTGCGCTAGGAGCCTCTGCGCGCGGCTTCCTCGATCCCCGCCCCCACGTTTTCTCTGCAGCCTGAGGTCGGGAAGGACGCACGGAGAGTGGATCCTCCAGGTGGTGGGAAAAGCTGAGCGCGGCGAGCTTAGCTATGACGAAGCTGCGATTTCCCGGGTCCACGGGGTCTGTGGCGCTCCCGGGCCCCCAGCTCGTCCCGTGGGGAGAAGAATCCTTGGGGTGGGGGAGAGTATCGGGGCGCTACACTCAGAGACGCATGGGCGCGCGAAAGTCAGAGTGGGATAGGAGGAGGCGCAACGGGACTGACCTGGCGGGGAGGCGGGACGACCCTTCCTCCCTACGGACAGGCGCGCTGCTGTACGCTGTGCCGACCTCGGCTGACTTCACCGGCCAACTCCACGTGCTGAAATACGCACATCCAAAGCGCTGTGCCAGTTGCCCATCCACAGCTTAACAGCCTGGTGCCAGTTACCTGCGATGGGACAGGGAGCAGCCCCTACAAAAGCACGGGCTTATGGGATCCCGGTTCCTTCAGTGCTCACCCCACGAAGAAGGGCTCCCAAACGGCCCCACTCGAGGGCTTTCCGGAGGATGGTCCTGCGCAGTGGGTGTTTGTTGAACAGATAGGAAACAACAAAAGAGACTAAGAAGAGGTTTGTTCTATGAACCCGGGAAAGTGAAGCAATCGCAAAGGAGAGTCTCACCAAAGGGCAATCCTGGGGAAAAGATGGAGAGGCATGGATTTTTCTTGGATGTGTGCCTCATCCTGGGGCTCATCACGCTGAGCATCAAATATTCATTGCAAAAGAGGAAAAAAATATATATGCTGCAGACAATGCTGGATGGTCTAATCTCTCCCTTGGCCAGAATTAACGGCGAAATTCCTAACCCCTCGTGGTCCTCAGAATCACCTGTCCTATGCACACCCCCATTAAACCACTGAAGTCCAGTTTCTGGGAGCTCAGCCAGGAAATGTGTATTTTTAAACAAACCACCTAGGTTATCCTGATGAATGCAAAGTCAGAGAGCGCTGCTCTCATGCAGTGAACCTGAGCATTATTCTATTAATTAAAAGGGAGAGGCGAATCCTGGCTGTCTTAAGGTGACAGTTGAGTGGCCTTTGCCTTCTGGCGGGCAGAAGAGCAGACCGAGGCTCTAAGCACCTGCACCCACAGTTGGGCTCAGGATCTGTGCTGGAGAATAGAAGGGCTAATTTAATTATTCATGCCTTTTTAGAGCATGTTACATGTGGAGAAGGTGGGCCACACTGAATTTTATTTTAGCCAAATACCCGTTATCTCCTTATACAATTGATATTTTTCTATTGAACATTAGGGGATTGGTCATTTGTCATCAAATTGTCTGTAATACAGAAAATGATAGATACAACCTAACAGTTCAAACATGATGAGTTAAATAAATGATGGTAAAAATATGCGCTGCAATAATATTTAGTTGCTGTTACCGCTACAAAGATATGTGTCTACTGACATGGAAATATGTTCAGGACATACAAATAAGTGAAAAGGCAGGCCTAGACGCAGTGCGAGCCTGTGTGTGAGTGCGTGCGTGTGTGTGTATGTGTGTGTGTGTGTGTGTGTGTGAGTCTGCATACATATGTAAATATTTCTGAGCATTTTATTTCCTTTCTTTTGCTTAGTATAGGCAATGCCATTTTTCTCTGCGATGAACAGGTATTGTTTAGGGAATAGAAATAGCTAATGAAAAACAATAAAATTTAGAGTGTCAAGACCCCCAAGGTTACGGATTATGTTCAAAAGTTTGTCTGTGTATAAGGGCTGGGGTCAGGGTGGTCACTGACGGTCCTCACACATCTGTTCTTATGAGTTTGGCCCATTGCTCAGTCAGTCAGGGAATTAACATATATTAATATATACCTGTAGCAAAGATGGAAAAGAATAGCTATGGCTTTTTTTTTTTTTTTTTTGAAAGTCATGTATTTCAATGTTGCTACAACTAGAGTTTTTTGTTTTTTTTTTTTTTTTAACTTTGGCCTTAGCAATGAATCTTCTAATTTAAGAGGAAGATATTACATGCCGTGCTGACCGTACAGCTTCCACCCAGTAGGACCTGAGGTGTGTGCTTGTTCTTTATTGTCCCTTGACAGATTACTCCAAAGGCCCACACCAGCACACACTTATACCCCAGGAATGATTACTCCTTGGGCCAGGAGTTCAGGCAGGCTTCACTGGGCCCTCTGCCCCAGGGGCTCTCCAGGGCTGCAGCAGGTGTCTGCCTAGGGCTGCTGTGTCTTCTGAAGGCTCAGGCTCATCAGGGGAGGAGCTGCTTCCATGCTCACTTCTGTGTTGCTGGCAGGATTCTGTTGCTTGCAGGCTGTTGGACTGAAGGCCCCAGTCTCTCTGTGGCATCAGCTTCAGGTTGCCCTCTGCCCTGGGCGGGTGACTGGCTTTGCCAGAACTAGCACCTACCAAGAGCCAGGGGGAGAGTTCCAGTGGACAGAACCTCAGCTCCTCCCAATCCAATCTCAGGAGAGACCGCCATCTCTTTTGCCTGGTTCTATTCATCAGAAGTGAGCCGCTGAGTCCAGCCCTCTTCTAGGGTCTGGCTGTGAACACTAGAGACAGCGGCCAAGGGGAGCCACTTGGGAGGGTGGTGCTGCCTGGGACCTGCCTAGGACAAGGTGAAGGAGAACATGCATAGGGACAGCTGCCCTTCCCACTTCCCCTCAGTGGTGAGCGCAGGAGTTGCCGATGTGCCCTAAAGGAGTTCTGGCATCCCAGGAGGGAAGCAGCTACCAGCCATGAGGACACCATGACCCAGTGCCCCAGCATGTGGGGCTGCACATCCCAGGGCTACCTGAGCTGCAGCCTCTTCCCCTTCTCTGCTGTCTCGGCCTGTGCATGGAGTGGGCATCTCAAATCTGCAGGGGCCAAACTGAGCTCAGGCCTCTGCACCCCCCACACAACCCCCCATCGCTCAATCTTCCTTACCTCAGCTCCTGGTGACTCCATCCTCCCAGGGGCTCAGGCTGAAGCCTTGCGGTGCTCTTCCACCCTGGCATCTAAGTCCCTCAGGAAAGTCCCCATTGGCTCTTCATTGCATCTGGAGCCACTAGGGCCAGGCCACGACCTTTGACCTGGACCGGAACAGGCTCCCTCCTCATCCCCTGCTCTGCCCCAACCTCCACCCCACCTCCATGTCTCGGGTGTCCTCAGCTTCAAAGTCAGGGTGCACCTATCAGGATGTAATTCAGGCATCTTCTCTGCTGACTCGGAGTCACAGACCCCACACAAGCCACACTGGCCTGTCCTCTGGTCCCTTCAGATCCTGGTGCTGCCCAGAGGCCCATGCAGGCACCCGACAACCTCAGGCCTAGCCTGCTCTTTCCTCAACCCAGGCCCTCCTCTCCCTACCGACTCTGCCCACTTTCCACAGGTCTGTCCTGCAAGGTCTCCTGCACGGTGAGGCCTCCCCAGATCACCCTCTTAGAAATTTTGGGCTCCATGCACACTCCTGTTCCCTCCCTGCTGCTCTTAAAACATCCTCGTCAGTGTCACATATGGGGCATTTCACCTATCTGCTGGGCTTCTCGAAAGGTCCCCTGGCTGAACTGTGAATGCCGTGGATTCAGAGATCTTTCACTATTCCCTGCTGCAGTCCCAGGGCAACAGCAGAGCCCAGGACAGAGTGAACCTGTCATGGGTGCTGCTGAATGAATGAATGAAGGAGGGAGTGAGTGAGTGAGTGAAGGAGTAAATGAGTGAGTAAATGAGTGAATGGGTGAGTGAGTGAGTCAGTCAGTGAATGAGTGAGTGAGTGGATGAGGGAAGGAGAAATGAGTGAGTGAGTGGGTAAATGACTGAATGAGTGACCGTGAGTGAGTGAATGAATTGCCAAGGGAGTCAATGAGTGAATGAGTGAGTGAGTGAATGGGTGAGTGAATAAGTGAGTAAGTGAATGAATGAGCGTCTTAGTGAATGAGTGAGTGAATAAGCAAGTGAATAAGTGAGTGAATGAGTGAGTGACCGAGGGAATAAATGAGTGATGAGTGAGTGAGTGAGTGAATGAATGAGTGAGTGAGTGAATGAATGAGTGACTTAGTGAATGGGTGAGTGGGTGAATGAGTGAGTGAACAGATGAGTGGGTGAGTGAGTGAATGGGTGAGGGAAAGAGTGAGTGAATGAGTCAGTGAGCGAACAAGTGAATGAGGGAGTGAAGAATTGAGTGAGTGAATGAACAAGTGAGTGAGTGAATGAGTCAATAAATGAGTGAGTGTGTGAGTAAAGGATGAGTGAATGAGTGAGTGAAGAGGTGAATGAGTGAGTGAATGAGTGAATGATTTGAGTGAGTGAATGATTGAGTGAATGAATGAGGAAATGAGTGAGTGAGTGAATAAGTGAGTGAATGAGTGAGTGAATGAGTGAGTGAATGAGTGAATGGGTGAGTGAGTGAAAGGGTGAGTTAGGGAATGACTGAGTGAGTGAATGAGGGAATGAATGAGTGAATGAATGGGTGAGTGAATGAGTGAGTGAGTGAGTGAATGGGTCAGTGAATGAGTGAGTGAATGAGTAAATGAATGAGCAAGTGAGTAAAAGGGTGAGTGAATGAGTGAGTGAGCGAGTGAAGGAGTGAATGAGTGAATGAGTGAGTGAGTGAATGAGTTAACGAGTGAATGAATGAGTGAGTGAATGAGTGAGTGGGTCGCTCAGAGGAGATGAGGACCGGAGTTGCCCTCTGACTGCTACAGTAGACAGGAGCTGAAGGAGTCTGAAGGGTGGGAGAGCGAGTGAAGGAGTGAATGAGTGAATGAGTGAGTGAGTGAATGAGTTAACGAGTGAATGAATGAGTGAGTGAATGAGTGAGTGGGTCGCTCAGAGGAGATGAGGACCGGAGTTGCCCTCTGACTGCTACAGTAGACAGGAGCTGAAGGAGTCTGAAGGGTGGGATGTGCTCACGCGGTACATACACCCTGCTCCACACATCCCCAGAGAAACCTAGTCTCACCAGAGGGGTCGCTTGAGAATTATTAGTAACAACCTTTTTCCCAATATTTCATATATGCAGGATGATTTCTTACTTTCCTTGAAAATGCCAATCGTTTTTTGGACTTGGAATTCTCCACTGCTGGTCCACGCCACTGTATTCTCCCATAGGGGTATCCCCCGAGTTGGAGAAAGAGTCATTCCCAGGAATGGATAAAAGCCAGAAGGGCATCATCAGGTGGGGCACCTTCTCCTATCATCCTCCCCTTCCTGTCTGGGTTACCCTGAGTGACTTGGTTTGGAGGTCTACAAAATGCGGACATATCAAATTTAGATAAAAGCCTAAGCAGTTTAAGAGGTTGCAGTACTAGCAGGAAGGTCTTTGGCTCCTGGCACCCTCCTCCTGTCCAGTCTCTGCTGGACCCAGGACTCTGACTCCACCTTCGGCCTTGGGGGTTTCCTCCCTTCCTTCCCAGCCACTGAGCCGGCTTGGGCTAATCTGCAACCGCAGAGGTGCAGCCCTCCTCCTTTCCTCCTGCCTCTTCCTCTCTTCTCACTTTCCTTCTGCTTCTTTCAGGACTTTGGAAAGTCCAAGAATAAGCAAAACTGTAGACCAGAAAACGCTGCCTTGAGCCCATTCCCCTCCCAGCAGCTTCCCTTCAGACTCCTTGATCTTGAAAACTTATTTTGCTTCGTATCTAGATGCTAAACTTTATATAGAAAGCAGGTGGGGTTGGTTTCTTGGCCGGGTACAGGGACTCACACCTATAACCCCAGCGCTTTAGAGGCCAAGGGGGAACGATTGCTTGAGGTCACATGTTTGAGACTAGCCTGGGCAACACAGGGAGACCTCGTCTCTACAAAAATTCAAAAAAAAAAAATTGCCTGGAGCGATGGCACATCTGTAGTCCCAGGTACTTGGGAGGTCGAGGCAGGAGGACCACTTGAACTCAGGAGTTTGAGATAACAGTGAGCTATGATTATATCACTGCACTCCAGCTTGAGTAAGAGAGTGAGACACTATCTCCTAAAAATATAAAAATAAAAAGTGCTGGAGTCCAAGCCCACAGCCAATTGCGACATGTAGATCTTTTATTTTTATAATCCGCCTCTCTTGTCTAAGTGCCAAATGACACTTTCATTGTGTGCAACTACTTCCACTTTTGACTGGCTTCTCTTTCCTTATGTATTAAGAATCAGGTTGCATAGAGTTCTGAGAAAATAAAATAATAAATCAGCTGCGTGCCATGGCTCATGTCTATAATCTCAGCACTTTAGGAGGCTGACACAAGGATTGCTTGAGACCAGGAGTTTGAGACCCGCTTTGGCCACATAACGAGATCCTGTCTCTACAAAAAATAAAAATAAAACGTTAGCAGGACATGGTGGCACACCTGTAGTCCCAGCTACTCAGGTGGCGGAGGCCTGAGGATTGGCTCGAGCCTGGGAGGTTGAGACTGCAGTGAGCCGTGATCATACTACTACACTTTGGCCTGAGTGACACAGTGAGACTCTATTTCTAAATAAATAAATAGTATAATATAATATAATATAATATAATATAATATAATATAGTATAGTTTAAAAACAGATGGAAGCTTCCCAAGACTTTGATGCAGAAGCAGGTTGCCCTGAACCAATTAAAATTAATGTCCAAAAACCGGAAAGAAATGAAAAAAGAAGTTGGATTATTTCTGTAAAGTATGAGGCCACTACAAGTTTTACTTTCTCTAGGACATTTTCTCAGTGGTGTCAACTGAAGTCCACTTCACAGAATGACTTCATCTCCTGAGCACATTGGAGAACGATGATTAAAGAGACTTCCTGGCACTCCCGATATTTTTAGTGTCACATGGAAGCAGCAAGAGTCATATGTGTGAAATAGGTGGTATTAAAAGCGGAAGACATTGGTTTGTTCTTTCATGAACATCATCGGAACATTTCTCTAACGACTAGCGTTATGTCAGAAAATGGGGAGAGAGAGATGGTTGTTTATTGGCAAATAAGTTAGATAAATTTCCCAGTTAGAAAAACAATCATGATTTTAGCCTTGTCAGATGAAGTCAGATATGCCCTATGCTTCAGTTATGGAATGCTACCTCTGAATATTGATTGACAAGTATCTTCCACAGACCTGTGATCTGTCGCTGTGTATAAGCTTGAATTCATAACTACCAGTCCTTGAAGCTCCCTTGCTTCCTGCACTGAACTGAAGTGGCTCCCAACTGAGGCATTCAAGGGAAAACTCACTGAAATATTTGAAACCACCGCCATGAACAAGAATGCTCTTCCTGTATGCTAGGATGTACATCCAGAGGGTTATCTCGTTAGTTGTATATGCCAGCATCCCGCAGGATCTTTTACCTTTTTTGGGTGTGAACTTCGAGATTCTGATGTAAGCTGCAGACCTCTTCCTCTTCCAGGCGGGTTGGAGGAGAAGGCTGTACTGGAGGGGAAGGCTGGGCTGGAGGAAAAGAGTGGGCAGGAGGGAAGGGTGGGCTGGAGGGAAAGGGTGGGCTGGAGGAAAATGGTGGGCAGGAGGGGAGAGAGGGAACCTGTGGTCTTCCTCAGGTTGCAAGAGAAAGAGAGCAGATGGGGAAGGATCAGTTACGTCTTCATCTCACATGCGGTAAATCAGTCCTCTACATAAGCCTTTATATAAGATAAGGTGAACATAGACCAGCTTCCTGTGGAGATGTAGCTATCTGCAGCTATCTGCAGCTATCTGCTTAGGAACAAAAGGAAATGCAGTTTCTTGCATGATTCAGCTTCCAACTTAATGATTTTTTTCCGTTTTGGCTGTGAGTTGGGGTCCCGAGGCTTTATTTTTCCCTGTGCACTATATTGTATGTGAAAATTGTTGTTTGGGACCTAAAGTTGTTTACTTACTCCACCTGCATCCGTTAGCTCCATTTCCATTTGGAGTGGCTTCTGGAAGGCTGGAATTGAAATCCACCAGTGCCCATTTCAAGGTGTTCCCAACATTGCCTGGGAACAAGGAGCCCGGATACGCTTCCCTGTGGATGCAGGTCAGTCATCATAACGCACAGAGATAGCGTTGACCTCAGCCTGGAGCCATTGTCCTGAAAGGGGATTCTTCTCAGCTCGGGCCCGAGACTGATCCCTGAGAAGCGGCTGCTCCATCCCTGAACCCTTCCTGCTTATGTCTCCTTACTTCCTAGTGATCACGGCATTCAGGCTCAGAATGCCGCAGGCCTATCCCACTGGAAGCTGCCAAGGTGCCTCCTGCCACTCAGGACGCCCGGCACAGCAGCAGGATCAAGGGACCAGCAGGGAAGAGGCTGCAGTGATTTGGGGGAACAGCCCAAAAATCACCTGGAGCCTGGTGGCAGGTGGTCCCACCTCCTCCCCAATATTAGGTCCCAGAGAAAATGACAATATGAGCAGCTCATGTCACCATTATTAGCAGAGTCTTTTTATTCTTTCCTTAATTTTTTGCCATTAAATGGAGCTCTATAGGCCCATTTTCTTTTTTCTTTTTTTTTTTTTTTTTAGACAGAGTCTTGTTCTGTTGCGCAGGCTGGAGTGCAGTGAAGCGATATTGGCTCACTACAAGCTCGGCCTCCCGGGTTCACGCCATTCTCCTGCCTCAGCCTCCCGAGTAGCTGGGACTACAGGGCCCCATCACCATGCATGGCTAATTTTTTGTATTTTTAGTAGAGATGGTGTTTCACTGTGTTAGCCAGGATGGTCTCGATCTCCTGACCTTGTGATCCACCTGCCTCAGCCTCCCAAAGTGCTGGGATTACAGGCATGAGCCACCCCGCCAGGCCTATAGGCCCATTTTCTGCTTTTAATGCCACCAGTACATGAAATTCCAGAGCTGCTTCTGTGAAACATACTTTCATTTTCATTATTTTATTATTCATTACATTAATTCTAGTATTTTATTCTCTTTGTTTTTTTAAGAAGAACTTCAGCGAGAGAGGGGCTATCCCTGCTGCCTTGTGGCTGCAGAAGGAGAGAGAAGGAGCCTCTCCTAAAAAGGGTTTCATGAAAGCCCTGAGGCGAGATACTCACTTCAGAGGGTTCAGGACAAGGACACTCACTTTGTTCTGTGCGGTGTGGAGACACGGGTGAGCGTTCCTCAGTGACACCAACTGGTTCCCTCTTGTCCTCAGCTGCCAGTGCCCTGGGACATGTCATTTGGACAAAACCATTTTCCATGTCCTGCCATCCATTCCACGGAGGCAGGAGAAAAGGGTCTGGAGGCAGGAACATAAGGCCGATTCACCTTGACTTCCGAGAACGAAATCAAATGGAAACTCTTGCAGTATGACAAGAAATATCCTCTCCATTTACACAGGGCTTACACCGAGTACATGACTTTGTAATTTTACTTCATCCTCTTCATTTACGTAGGGTACACACCAAGTAACCAATGGAAACCTCGAGAGGGGATTTAAGCCCTAGAAACTTCAGTAACGGGCCCCCTGTGCTCAGGCGCTCTCACCCTGTGGAGCGTGCTTTCATTTTCCGTAAATGTCTGCTTTGCTGCTTCATTCTTTCCTTGCTCCATTTTTGCATTGCGTCCAATTCTTGGTTCAAGGCACCAACAACCTGGACACTTTCAACCAGTAACATTATCTTAATATCTTGTTTTAAAACTGAATTCTGTTTTTCATCTGTTCACCTAGTTTTTAGAAAATAACAGTGAAATACCAATTGGAGCTTACCACAGCTTAATAGGAGGGTCACTGTGAGCTATACAACAGGTTTGATGTTTAAAAGTTTGCAACATTTTTTATTGCTCTTTCATTTACAAACTACAGTAAACATTTAGTTTTTTATGTTTAATTATGAAATATATGACACCTAAGAGTCTATAAAATTTGGCTGGGCATGGTGGCTCATGTCTGTAAGCCCAGCACTTTCGGAGGCTGAGGCAGGTGGATCATTTGAAGTCAGGTGTTCAAGACCAGCCTGGCCAATGTGGTGAAACCCGTCTCTACTAAAAAAATACAAAAAGTTAGCTGAGCATCATGGCAGGCACCTGTGATCCCAGCTACTCGGGAGGCTGAGGTGGGAGAGTTGTTTGAACCCAGGAGATAGAAGTTGCAGCAAGCCGAGATCGTGCCATTAAACTCTAGCCTGGGCTACATGAGCAAAACTCCGCCTCAAAAGCAAACAAACAAACAAAACTGAATGCATAATCTGATAGATTAATAATTGCGCTGATGTCATCATGCATCAGCATCGAGTGTCTTGAAAGGCTACAATACGCCCTTCTTTGATCACCTGGGTCTCCCTTCTTCACCCAGACATAGGACTAATGTGTTAATGTTTGTCTTGCTTTTCATAAGTTATATCATTTCTCTGTATATTATTCAGCCATGTCATATGTTATAGTTTGTGAACTGTATATGGAATAGCAGTGTATTTTTCAGTAATTTCCTTTGTTCACTGTAATTTTTCATTGCTGATGCTTCTAACGGCAGTTCATTTTCACAGCTGTATCATATTCCACAATGTGACTATGCCAGCTTTTTTCCTTGATAGAGATGTATTTGGGTGGCTTTCAAGTGTTTTCTATGTCTACAATCACTGCCTAAATATTCTTGCCCCGTATGTGTCTCTTGGAGAAGGCAGTGCAAAGGCATTTCTGGGGCAGACATGCCTGAGAAGGCAAGTGTGAGGCCACAGAGGGGCGTGTCTAGCTTTTTATGAAATACAGTCTCTTAACGGGAGCAACAGCAGTGGATACTTTGCCAGCAGTTGATCTTTTCCACATTTTGGATTTTTGTGGCTCTGCTCAATTTGTTTCTTGAATTATTGGATGTATCCACAGTACTTTGTTTACTTATGTTTTGTAACTTTTTGCACGGGGACTTATCTTTCTTGGAATTTTAAGTGGGGAGATATTTTGAGGACAGGGTTGCATTGTTTCAGCAAAGATGTTCACTCACATGGGGTAGAGGTGAAGTGAGCAGCCGCCTGGTGCCACGTCGATTTGACCCATGCTCTCGAGGTCTTCCAGCATGAACTCCTGGAGGACTGTTTCTCATCGGTTCTCAGGGTCAGTGGTTTTCCCTCCACCCAGCACCAATGCAGGGACAGCTGCTCTCCTTGCTGCTCCTGCTCTGAGGTGGGCTTTTATTTTAAGTCTAAGATGTCAGATTTCTGACCTCATTTTGGAGAGACATCCGGTTTTGTTTCTGATGCCCCATCCTCTGTGCAACTGTCTAAACAGAAAAATAAATTCCACTTTGGTTCCCGCCAATTCCTTATCGACTGCTGTGGATTCCATCCTTCAATGCCAGCCCAGTAATGCACTTACAAAGATGCATTTTTGTAGGTTTTACCCAACATCTCAGTTGTTTTCGTTGGGAAAGCTATTTAGTGTCCCTTATGTTGAAAGTTGGAAGCGCCTGGCAGCACTATAGGTGAGAGAGCTGCTCTTCCCCCTTTTCATCATCTTCACGCTGGGTCCAGGCCTTCTTCACTCTGTGATTAAGATGCCACAATGGGCCGGGCATGGTGGCTCATGCCTGTAATCTTAGCACTTTAGGAGGCCAAGGTGGGTGAATCACCCGAGGCCAGGGGTTCAAGACCAACCTTGCCAACATGGTGAAACTCCGTCTCTACTAAGAGTACCAAAAATTAGCCCGGCATGGTGGTGGGTGCCTGTAATCCCAGCTACTCTGGAAGCTGAGGCAGGAGAATCGCTGGAACCCAGGAAGTGGAGGTTGCAGTGAGCTGAGATCACGCCATTGCACTTCAGCCTGGGCAACAGAGTGAGACTCCATCTCAAAATAAATAAATAAACAAAAAAATAAATAGCTGCTATGGCCTCTGAGCTGCTTGCTCTGCCTCTGGCATCCATTCTCATGCCCCACATTAGCAGAGATGCACTCACACCCAGTGGGAAGGCAGGGCGACTGAAGGACTGTTATTATTAACAAGAAAGATAAAATAATTCTGAGGATAATGTATAATTCTGTTTCCTAGAAATATAAAAATGCTCCGATAAATTATTAGAATTAACAAAATTCAGTTTAGCACTCATGTTCCAAATGATCACCAACTTTAATATGCCAACAGTAGCAAGACTAAATAATAAGAGGGAGTGAGGGGGTTCACTCACAAGGGCCAGGCCTCTGCAGAGAGGGCAAGAAGGTCGACTCACTCTGCAGCTTCCTGGCCCATCATCGTTTTCCATGGTGAGAGGCTTATGGGGCCTGGCCCTCCCTCTCCTGCCTGGGGCCTCCAGCTTATTCTCAGGGCTGGGCAAGGAATAAGCCCCATTTAGCTCATTTCCTCACTTGACCTTCTTCTGGACTGAAATGCATTTGCTTTCCGAGTGCTCATCAGGGAGCCGCACATAGAAGCCCTTGTTTTCTCCCCACTGCTGACTGATTCTGGGTTCGAAAATGCCCCCATTCCCCTGACTCCTTGGACACTGCATCTTTGGCTTTCACTCCAAGATTTTGATCTCAGTTAAGGATTCAGAAACTCTCTTTTTAAACTTTATTCTCAGATTGGTTTTCTAAAAGTCAGGCCAAAAAAAAAAAAAAAAAAAAAGACACGTAAAGTGGGTGAGTCAAGTGTGAGTGTAAAGTTCCGAGGATGAAGCCGAGCATACACGAACCTCTGTGAGGGCGGCGTCTGTGCTCAGGAGTCATGTTCATCCCAGAGCTTCCCAGGACACAGACCTAAACAAAAGAAAAAAAAGGAGGATAACAGAAGTAAATGCTAAGATTCTCCATAAAATCCCATTTTTTTGGTGAATGGGGTTTTCCCTTAATTTCTAGGCATTTGGCATCATGGAAATAGAACAGCAGCATCTTATACCTGCATGGCCGAGCTTTTTCAGGTGGGCAGAATAAACCAGGACAGTATACAGATCAGAGGGCAGGTTGGCAGGTGTGGATGACCACAGAGGATGTGGGATGATCCTAAGGGGCCTTTCTACCATGATGTGTATGGGATGCAGGGAGGGGACAGAGAAGCAGTCAGGGAGACAGGGGGCGGGGGAGAGTGGGGGAGAGAGAGAGAGAGAGAAAGGGGGAGATAGAGAGGGAGAAAGGGAGGGAGGGAGAGACAGAGAGAGGGAGAGAGAGAGAAAGGCATGGATAGAGGGATGGAGGGAAGGACATAGAGAGGGAGAAAGAGAGAGGGAGAGAGAGAGGGAGAGAGGACCAATTCACCACTTTTGTCCAAAAAACCAGGCCAAAGGTCTGGAGCCCGAGCGTACCTTCTCTAAAGGGTTTTGGAGCATATTGTTTTTAATTCCCTTATTCCTGCAGCTCTTCTAGAATATGACCATCTTCTGACTGTTCTATTCTTTTCTTTCTTTTTTTCTTTTATTAAATACACTCCTACAATTTGAGCTTGTTTTCCTATCTCATAAGCTATATCCTGGCAACATTCCAGGAATGAGTCTAATTTTATTGTTTTATTTATTTATTTAAACATTTTGCTTTTTCTTTAAGAAAGATTCTAGAAGTGGAATTTCTGGCCCATGGATGCAATTGTGAGGACATTTGTGAAGCTCTTGTCCAATGCCAGTCCAGAAGGCTGGTCCCGAGAAGGCTCCTTGAGAAAGAGGGGGTCTGCTGCACAGCTCCCGGTAGGCACCTGTGCCATTGATCTGGGTTGGCAGGATCCATGCTCCACAGGTGGCCTCACAGCCTGGGACCTGGGTGTCCTAGAACAGCCCTGTGGTCCTACTTTGCCCCTCCTGCCACTGTTCCTTCTTCCCTGATGTCATTCTGCTTCTAGGAGGACTTCCTTTTGGTTCCTGTGGCCTGGCCTTCTGTTTGATTCGTTACTGAGCAGTCTTAGTTCATTCAGGCTGCTAAGACAAAGTGACATAGACTGGGAGGTTTATTTAATTTATTATTCATTTATTTATTTATTTATTTATTTATTTATTTATTTATTTATTTATTTTGAAACGGAGCCTTGCTCTGTTGCCCAGGCAGGAGAGCAGTGCTGTGATCTCAGTTCACTGCAAGTTCCAACTCCCGAGTTCAGTGATTTTCCTGCCTCAGCCTCCCGAGTAGCTGGGACTACAGGTGCCCACAATAATACCTGGCATTTTCTATCTTTTTTTGCATTTTTAGTAGACATTTGGTTTCGTCATGTTGGCCAGGGTGGTCTCGATCTCTTGACCACTTGATTCACTTGGCTTAGCCTTCCAAAGTGCTGTGATTACAGGCGTCAACCACCGCACCTGGCCTAGACTGAGTGATTTATGAAAAACGGATACTGATTTCTCACAGTCTGGAGGCTGCAAGTCCAAGGTCAATGGAATGGCAGACTTAGTATCTAGCGAGGGCTGCTTTCTGCTTCATCGAAGGAACCATCTCACAACACCGTCCCAAGGTTAAGGAGCAGGCCAGCTTACCGGGGTCTCTTTTACAAATCTCATTCTGGCTCCCAGAAGCCAGGGGGGCAGGCCGAGGGTGGCGGCTGGGAGCCCGATCGCGGGGGGTGCCTGCACCCCCGGCGATGGGGCTCCCAGAAGCCAGGGGGGCGGGCCGGGGGTGGCGGCTGGGATCCCGATCGCGGGGGGTGCCTGCACCCCCGGCGATGGGGCTCCCAGAAGCCAGGGGGGCGGGCCGGGGGTGGCGGCTGGGATCCCGATCGCGGGGGGTGCCTGCACCCCCAGCGATGGGGCTCCCAGGAGCCGGGTGGGCGGGCCGGGGGTGGCGGCTGGGAGCCCGATCGGGGTGCGTGCCTGACCCCACGGCAAGGGGGCTCCCAGAAGCCAAGGGGGCGGGGCCGGGGTGGCGGCTGGGAGCCCGATCGGGGGGCGTGCCTGACCCCCCCGCGATGGGGCTCCCAGAAGCCAGGGGGGCGGGCCGGGGGTGGCGGCTGGGAGCCCGATCGCGGGGGGTGCCGGCACCCCCGGCGATGGGGCTCCCAGAAGCCAGGGGGGCGGGCCGGGGGTGGCGGCTGGGAGCCCGATCGCGGGGGGTGCCGGCACCCCCGGCGATGGGGCTCCCAGAAGCCAGGGGGGCGGGCCGGGGGTGGCGGCTGGGAGCCCGATCGCGGGGGGTGCCGGCACCGCCGGCGATGGGGCTCCCAGAAGCCAGGGGGGCGGGCCGGGGGTGGCGGCTGGGAGCCCGATCGCGGGGGGGTGCCGGCACCGCCGGCGATGGGGCTCCCAGAAGCCAGGGGGGCGGGCCGGGGGTGGCGGCTGGGAGCCCGATCGCGGGGGGTGCCGGCACCCCCGGCGATGGGGCTCCCAGAAGCCAGGGGGGCGGGCCGGGGGTGGCGGCTGGGAGCCCGATCGCGGGGGGTGCCGGCACCCCCGGCGATGGGGCTCCCAGAAGCCAGGGGGGCGGGCCGGGGGTGGCGGCTGGGAGCCCGATCGCGGGGGGTGCCGGCACCCCCGGCGATGGGGCTCCCAGAAGCCAGGGGGGCGGGCCGGGGGTGGCGGCTGGGAGCCCGATCGCGGGGGGTGCCGGCACACCCCGGCGATGGGGCTCCCAGAAGCCAGGGGGGCGGGCCGGGGGTGGCGGCTGGGAGCCCGATCGCGGGGGGTGCCGGCACCCCCGGCGATGGGGCTCCCAGAAGCCAGGGGGGCGGGCCGGGTGTGGCGGCTGGGAGCCCGATCGCGGGGGGTGCCGGCACCCCCGGCGATGGGGCTCCCAGAAGCCAGGGGGGCGGGCCGGGGGTGGCGGCTGGGAGCCCGATCGCGGGGGTTGCCGGCACCCCCGGCGATGGGGCTCCCAGAAGCCAGGGGGGCGGGCCGGGGGTGGCGGCTGGGAGCCCGATCGCGGGGGGTGCCGGCACCCCCGGCGATGGGGCTCCCAGAAGCCAGGGGGGCGGGCCGGGGGTGGCGGCTGGAGCCCGATCGCGGGGGGGTGCCGGCACCCCCGGCGATGGGGCTCCCAGAAGCCAGGGGGGCGGGCCGGGGGTGGCGGCTGGGAGCCCGATCGCGGGGGGTGCCGGCACCCCCGGCGATGGGGCTCCCAGAAGCCAGGGGGGCGGGCCGGGGTTGGCGGCTGGGAGCCCGATCGCGGGGGGTGCCGGCACCCCCGGCGATGGGGCTCCCAGAAGCCAGGGGGGCGGGCCGGGGGTGGCGGCTGGGAGCCCGATCGCGGGGGGGTGCCGGCACCCCCGGCGATGGGGCTCCCAGAAGCCAGGGGGGCGGGCCGGGGGTGGCGGCTGGGAGCCCGATCGCGGGGGGTGCCGGCACCCCCGGCGATGGGGCTCCCAGAAGCCAGGGGGGCGGGCCGGGGGTGGCGGCTGGGAGCCCGATCGGGGGGCGTGCCTGCACCCCCGGCGATGGGGCTCCCAGAAGCCAGGGGGGCGGGTCCGGGGTGGCGGCTGGGAGCCCGATCGCGGGGGGTGCCTGCACCCCCGGCGATGGGGCTCCCAGAAGCCAGGGGGGCGGGCCGGGGGTGGCGGCTGGGAGCCCGATCGGGGGGCGTGCCTGCACCCCCGGCGATGGGGCTCCCAGAAGCCAGGGGGGCGGGTCCGGGGTCGCGGCTGGGAGCCCGATCTGGGGGCGTGCCTGCACCCCCGGCGATGGGGCTCCCAGAAGCCAGGGGGGCGGGTCCGGGGTGGCGGCTGGGAGCCCGATCGGGGGGCGTGCCTGACCCCCCGGCGATGGGGCTCCCAGAAGCCAGGGGGGCGGGTCCGGGGTGGCGGCTGGGAGCCCGATCGCGGGGAGTGCCTGACCCCCCGGCGATGGGGCTCCCAGATGCCAGGGGGGCCGTCCGGGGGTGGCTCCTCAAAACCTGATCTGGATATTTGGAAGAGTATCACAAGGGGTTGTCCAGTGTCTGTGATACTGAGATTAATATCTGTCTCTCGGCCTTGGAATATTGAAAGGGATGAAATAAGGTGAATGTGCACCCTGTGCCACATGGCGAGTAATATCGGCCTGTCCCCTCCATGGATATTAGGAACAATATCCCAGACTGGGTGTACGCCTCCTGCTGTACAGAGTGCAATATCATCCTCTCCCTCCCAGGATAGTAATTACAATATCACTGGGCGGGAGCACACAGCCTGCGAATTATTATCATCCTCTCCAACTCCGTATACTAGGAACTATATCTCAGAATACTGTACCTCAGTGCCATATTCGGACTGATAGCAAAGGCTTCTTCCGGGAATATTAGGAGCAATATTACCGCGTAAGCTATCCATCCATTGCTGTAATTGGAGTCATGTGATACTCTACCCCCGTTCATATTAGGATCAGTGTCACGTGGTGAGTGTACACCTACTGCGATATTAAAACTAAAGTCCTGCTTTCCGACCCTGGATATTAAGAACAGCATCACAAGTAGGTTTACACTTCCTGTGGAATGAGGAATAATAATATGATTATTAATCATCAATGATCGATTTTAATAATTAGCAATGATACTAAAAATTCATAAGATACCATTATTAATTATGGATAATGATTTTCAATACATGATTATGCCTGCTTTCAATTAATTATTAATATTAATGTCATCAAATAATATTATTAGTTCCTAATACTAATCATTATTGTAATTCCCAGCATCACTGGGTATTGATTTAAATCATATTAATTGCTAATATCATAATATTATTATTAATAGTGATATTACTAATCATTATGATTACAAATCGTTAACCTTTGAAACCAGTATTCATTTTTACTCTCTTTATTGTGATCATTAATATCAATAATTATTATTAATATTAATACAATAATGAATATTAATGATTAATAGACTTGCTCCTGATGTAAACCCGGGAGAGGACGATGTTAATTTCTATATCACAGATGGTGTACACCCCCCGTGACAGAGTTTCCAACTTCTGCTTGGGAGAGGAGGATATGACAATCAGTGTCACTGGAAGTAGAAACAACGGTGGGATACTGTTCTGAATATTGAGGGAGGAAGAGGCTGATGTGACTCCTAATAGAGAGGGGGTTACTCCCTCTGAGGGTGTGCACACTGGGGGTGTACAATCGTCTGAGAAGGAGTTGAAAATTTTCCGATGGGGAGATGATATTACTCAGAATATGAGAAAGAGGCTTTGGGTCCACAGGGCTCCCAGAAGCCAGGGAGCGGGCCGGGGGTGGCGGCTGGGAGCCCGATCGCGGGGGGTGCCTGCACCCCCGGCGATGGGGCTCCCAGAAGCCAGGGGGGCGGGCCGGGGGTGGCGGCTGGGAGCCCGATCGCGGGGGGTGCCTGCACCCCCGGCGATGGGGCTCCCAGAAGCCAGGGGGGCGGGCCGGGGGTGGCGGCTGGGAGCCCGATCGCGGGGGGTGCCTGCACCCCAGGCGATGGGGCTCCCAGAAGCCAGGGGGGCGGGCCGGGGCTGGCGGCTGGGAGCCCGATCGCGGGGGGTGCCTGCACCCCCGGCGATGGGGCTCCCAGAAGCCAGGGGGGCGGGCCGGGGCTGGCGGCTGGGAGCCCGATCGCGGGGGGTGCCTGCACCCCCGGCGATGGGGCTCCCAGAAGCCAGGGGGGCGGGCCGGGGCTGGCGGCTGGGAGCCCGATCGCGGGGGGTGCCTGCACCCCCGGCGATGGGGCTCCCAGAAGCCAGGGGGGCGGGCCGGGGCTGGCGGCTGGGAGCCCGATCGCGGGGGGTGCCTGCACCCCCGGCGATGGGGCTCCCAGAAGCCAGCGGGGCGGGCCGGGGCTGGCGGCTGGGAGCCGGATCGCGGGGGGTGCCTTCACCCCCGGCGATGGGGCTCCCAGAAGCCAGGGGGGCGGGCCGGGGCTGGCGGCTGGGAGCCCGATCGCGGGGGGTGCCTGCACCCCCGGCGATGGGGCTCCCAGAAGCCAGCGGGGCGGGCCGGGGCTGGCGGCTGGGAGCCCGATCGCGGGGTGTGCCTGCACCCCCGGCGATGGGGCTCCCAGAAGCCAGGGGGGCGGGCCGGGGCTGGCGGCTGGGAGCCCGATCGCCGGGGGTGCCTGCACCCCCGGCGATGGGGCTCCCAGAAGCCAGGGGGGCGGGCCGGGGCTGGCGGCTGGGAGCCCGATCGCGGGGGGTGCCTGCACCCCCGGCGATGGGGCTCCCAGAAGCCAGGGGGGCGGGCCGGGGCTGGCGGCTGGGAGCCCGATCGCGGGGGGTGCCTGCACCCCCGGCGATGGGGCTCCCAGAAGCCAGGGGGGCGGGCCGGGGCTGGCGGCTGGGAGCCCGATCGCGGGGGGTGCCTGCACCCCCGGCGATGGGGCTCCCAGAAGCCAGGGGGGCGCGCCGGGGCTGGCGGCTGGGAGCCCGATCGCGGGGGGTGCCTGCACCCCCGGCGATGGGGCTCCCAGAAGCCAGGGGGGCGCGCCGGGGCTGGCGGCTGGGAGCCCGATCGCGGGGGGTGCCTGCACCCCCGGCGATGGGGCTCCCAGAAGCCAGGGGGGCGGGCCGGGGCTGGCGGCTGGGAGCCCGATCGCGGGGGGTGCCTGCACCCCCGGCGATGGGGCTCCCAGAAGCCAGGGGGGCGGGTCCGGTGTGGCGGCTGGGAGCCCGATCGCGGGGCGTGCCTGACCCCCCGGCGATGGGGCTCCCAGAAGCCAGGGGGGCGGGTCCGGGGTGGCGGCTGGGAGCCCGATCGCGGGGAGTGCCTGACCCCCCGGCGATGGGGCTCCCAGATGCCAGGGGGGCCGTCCGGGGGTGGCTCCTCGCAACCTGATCTGGATATTTGGAAGAGTATCACAAGCGTTGTCCAGTGTCTGTGATACTGAGATTAATATCTGTCTCTCGGCCTTGGAATATTGAAAGGGATGAAATAAGGTGAATGTGCACCCTGTGCCACATGGCGAGTAATATCGGCCTGTCCCCTCCATGGATATTAGGAACAATATCCCAGACTGGGTGTACGCCTCCTGCTGTACAGAGTGCAATATCATCCTCTCCCTCCCAGGATAGTAATTACAATATCACTGGGCGGGAGCACACATCCTGCGAATTATTATCATCCTCTCCAACTCCGTATACTAGGAACTATATCTCAGAATACTGTACCCTCAGTGCCATATTCGGACTGATAGCAAAGGCTTCTTCCGGGAATATTAGGAGCAATATTACCGCGTAGCTATCCATCCATTGCTGTAATTGGAGTCATGTGATACTCTACCCCCGTTCATATTAGGATCAGTGTCACGTGGTGAGTGTACACCTACTGCGATATTAAAACTAAAGTCCTGCTTTCCGACCCTGGATATTAAGAACAGCATCACAAGTAGGTTTACACTTCCTGTGGAATGAGGAATAATAATATGATTATTAATCATCAATGATCGATTTTAATAATTAGCAATGATACTAAAAATTCATAAGATACCATTATTAATTATGGATAATGATTTTCAATACATGATTATGCCTGCTTTCAATTAATTATTAATATTAATGTCATCAAATAATATTATTAGTTCCTAATACTAATCATTATTGTATTCCCAGCATCACTGGGTATTGATTTAAATCATATTAATTGCTAATATCATAATATTATTATTAATAGTGATATTACTAATCATTATGATTACAAATCGTTAACCTTTGAAACCAGTATTCATTTTTACTCTCTTTATTGTGATCATTAATATCAATAATTATTATTAATATTAATACAATAATGAATATTAATGATTAATAGACTTGCTCCTGATGTAAACCCGGGAGAGGACGATGTTAATTTCTATATCACAGATGGTGTACACCCCCCGTGACAGAGTTTCCAACTTCTGCTTGGGAGAGGAGGAATGACAATCAGTGTCACTGGAAGTAGAAACAACGGTGGGATACTGTTCTGAATATTGAGGGAGGAAGAGGCTGATGTGACTCCTAATAGAGAGGGGGTTACTCCCTCTGAGGGTGTGCACACTGGGGTGTACAATCGTCTGAGAAGGAGTTGAAAATTTTCCGATGGGGAGATGATATTACTCAGAATATGAGAAAGAGGCTTTGGGTCCACAAGGCTCCAGAAGCCAGGGGGGCGGGCCGGGGGGGTGGCGGCTGGGAGCCCGATCGCGGGGGGTGCCTGCACCCCCGGCGATGGGGCTCCCAGAAGCCAGGGGGGCGGGCCGGGGGTGGCGGCTGGGAGCCCGATCGCGGGGGTGCCTGCACCCCCGGCGATGGGGCTCCCAGAAGCCAGGGGGGCGGGCCGGGGGTGGCGGCTGGGAGCCCGATCGCGGGGGTGCCTGCACCCCCGGCGATGGGGCTCCCAGAAGCCAGGGGGGCGGGCCGGGGGTGGCGGCTGGGAGCCCGATCGCGGGGGGTGCCTGCACCCCCGGCGATGGGGCTCCCAGAAGCCAGGGGGGCGGGCCGGGGGTGGCGGCTGGGAGGCCCGATCGCGGGGGGTGCCTGCACCCCCGGCGATGGGGCTCCCAGAAGCCAGGGGGGGGCGGGCCGGGGGTGGCGGCTGGGAGCCCGATCGCGGGGGGTGCCTGCACCCCCGGCGATGGGGCTCCCAGAAGCCAGGGGGGCGGGCCGGGGGTGGCGGCTGGGAGCCCGATCGCGGGGGGTGCCTGCACCCCCGGCGATGGGGCTCCCAGAAGCCAGGGGGGCGGGCCGGGGGTGGCGGCTGGGAGCCCGATCGCGGGGGGTGCCTGCACCCCGGCGATGGGGCTCCCAGAAGCCAGGGGGGCGGGCCGGGGGTGGCGGCTGGGAGCCCGATCGCGGGGGGTGCCTGCACCCCCGGCGATGGGGCTCCCAGAAGCCAGGGGGGCGGGCCGGGGGTGGCGGCTGGGAGCCCGATCGCGGGGGGTGCCTGCACCCCCGGCGATGGGGCTCCCAGAAGCCAGGGGGCGGGCCGGGGGTGGCGGCTGGGAGCCCGATCGCGGGGGGGTGCCTGCACCCCCGGCGATGGGGCTCCCAGAAGCCAGGGGGGCGGGCCGGGGGTGGCGGCTGGGAGCCCGATCGCGGGGGGTGCCTGCACCCCCGGCGATGGGGCTCCCAGAAGCCAGGGGGGCGGGCCGGGGGTGGCGGCTGGGAGCCCGATCGCGGGGGGGTGCCTGCACCCCCGCGATGGGGCTCCCAGAAGCCAGGGGGGGGCGGGCCGGGGGTGGCGGCTGGGAGCCCGATCGCGGGGGGTGCCTGCACCCCGGCGATGGGGCTCCCAGAAGCCAGGGGGGCGGGCCGGGTGTGGCGGCTGGGAGCCCGATCGGGGGGCGTGCCTGCACCCCCGGCGATGGGGCTCCCAGAAGCCAGGGGGGCGGGCCGGGGGTGGCGGTGGGAGCCCGATCGGGGGGCGTGCCTGACCCCCCGGCGATGGGGCTCCAGCAGCCAGGGCGGCGGGTCGGGGGGTGGGGCGGCTGGGAGCCCGATCGCGGGGAGTGCCTGACCCCCCCAAGATGGGGCTCCAGAAGCCAGGGGCGCCGTCCGGGGGTGGCTCCTCCCAACCTGATCTGGATATTTGGAAGAGTATCACAAGGGGTTGTCCAGTGTCTGTGATACTGAGATTAATATCTGTCTCTCGGCCTTGGAATATTGAGAGGGATGAAACACGGTGAATGTCCACCCTGTGCCACATGGCGAGTAATATCGGCCTGTCCCCTCCATGGATATTAGGAACAATATCCCAGACTGGGTGTACGCCTCCTGCTGTACAGAGTGCAATATCATCCTCTCCCTCCCAGGATAGTAATTACAATATCACTGGGCGGGAGCACACAGCCTGCGAATTATTATCATCCTCTCCAACTCCGTATACTAGGAACTATATCTCAGAAAACTGTACCCTCAGTGCCATATCGGACTGATAGCAAAGGCTTCTTCCGGGAATATTAGGAGCAATATTACCGCGTAGCTATCCATCCATTGCTGTAATTGGAGTCATGTGATACTCTACCCCCGTTCATATTAGGATCAGTGTCACGTGGTGAGTGTTCACCTACTGCGATATTAAAACTAAAGTCCTGCTTTCCGACCCTGGATATTAAGAACAGCATCACAAGTAGGTTTACACTTCCTGTGGAATGAGGAATAATAATATGATTATTACTCATCAATGATCGATTTTAATAATTATCAATGATACTAAAAATTCATAAGATACATTATTAATTATGGATAATGATTTTCAATACATGATTATGCCTGCTTTCAATTAATTATTAATATTAATGTCATCAAATAATATTATTAGTTCCTAATACTAATCATTATTGTATTCCAGCATCACTGCGTATTGATTTAAATCATATTAATTGCTAATATCATAATATTATTATTAATAGTGATATTACTAATCATTATGATTACAAATCGTTAACCTTTGAAACCAGTATTCATTTTTACTCTCTTTATTGTGATCATTAATATCAATAATTATTATTAATATTCATATAATTATGAATATTAATGATTAATAGACTTGCTCCCGATGTAAACCCGGGAGAGGACGATGTTAATTTCTATATCACAGACGGTGTACACCCCCCGTGACAGAGTTTCCAACTTCTGCTTGGGAGAGGAGGATATGACAATCAGTGTCACTGGAAGTAGAAACAACGGTGGGATACTGTTCTGAATATTGAGGGAGGAAGAGGCTGATGTGACTCCTAATAGAGAGGGGGTTACTCCCTCTGAGGGTGTGCACACTGGGGGTGTACAATCGTCTGAGAAGGAGTTGAAAATTTTCCGATGGGGAGATGATATTACTCAGAATATGAGAAAGAGGCTTTGGGTCCACAAGGCTCCCAGAAGCCAGGGGGGCGGGCCGGGGTGGCGGCTGGGAGCCCGATCGCGGGGGGTGCCTGCACCCCCCGCGATGGGGGCTCCCAGAAGCCAGGGGGGCGGGCCGGGGGTGCGGCTGGGAGCCCGATCGCGGGGGGTGCCTGCACCCCCGGCGATGGGGCTCCCAGAAGCCAGGGGGGCGGGCCGGGGGTGGCGGCTGGGAGCCCGATCGCGGGGGGTGCCTGCACCCCCGGCGATGGGGCTCCCAGACGCCAGGGGGGCGGGCCGGGGGTGGCGGCTGGGAGCCCGATCGCGGGGGGTGCCTGCACCCCCGGCGATGGGGCTCCCAGAAGCCAGGGGGGCGGGCCGGGGGTGGCGGCTGGGAGCCCGATCGCGGGGGGTGCCTGCACCCCCGGCGATGGGGCTCCCAGAAGCCAGGGGGGCGGGCCGGGGGTGGCGGCTGGGAGCCCGATCGCCGGGGGTGCCTGCACCCCCGGCGATGGGGCTCCCAGAAGCCAGGGGGGCGGGCCGGGGGTGGCGGCTGGGAGCCCGATCGCGGGGGGTGCCTGCACCCCCGGCGATGGGGCTCCCAGAAGCCAGGGGGGCGGGCCGGGGGTGGCGGCTGGGAGCCCGATCGCGGGGGGTGCCTGCACCCCCGGCGATGGGGCTCCCAGAAGCCAGGGGGGCGGGCCGGGGGTGGCGGCTGGGAGCCCGATCGCGGGGCGTGCCTGCACCCCCGGCGATGGGGCTCCCAGAAGCAGGGCGGCGGGTCGGTGGTGGCGGCTGGGAGCCAGATCGCGGGGAGTGCCTGACCCCCCCGCGATGGGGCTCCCAGAAGCCAGGGGGGCGGGCCGGGGGGTGGCGGCTGGGAGCCCGATCGGGGGGCGTGACTGACCCCCCCGCGATGGGGCTCCCAGAAGCCAGGGCGGCGGGTCGGGGGTGGCGGCTGGGAGCCCGATCGCGGGGAGTGCCTGACCCCCCGCGATGGGGCTCCCAGAAGCCAGGGGGGCGGGCCGGGGGTGGCTCCTCGCAACCTGATCTGGATATTTGGAAGAGTATCAAAAGGGGTTGTCCAGTGTCTGTGATACTGAGATTAATATCTGTCTCTCGGCCTTGGAATATTGAGAGGGATGAAACACGGTGAATGTCCACCCTGTGCCACATGGCGAGTAATATCGGCCTGTCCCCTCCATGGATATTAGGAACAATATCCAGACTGGGTGTACGCCTCCTGCTGTACAGAGTGCAATATCATCCTCTCCCTCCAGGATAGTAATTACAATATCACTGGGCGGGAGCACACAGCCTGCGAATTATTATCATCCTCTCCAACTCCGTATACTAGGAACTATATCTCAGAAAACTGTACCCTCAGTGCCATATTCGGACTGATAGCAAAGGCTTCTTCCGGGAATATTAGGAGCAATATTACCGCGTAGCTATCCATCCATTGCTGTAATTGGAGTCATGTGATACTCTACCCCCGTCCATATTAGGATCAGTGTCACGTGGTGAGTGTACACCTACTGCGATATTAAAACTAAAGTCCTGCTTTCCGACCCTGGATATTAAGAACAGCATCACAAGTAGGTTTACACTTCCTGTGGAATGAGGAATAATAATATGATTATTAATCATCAATGATCGATTTTAATAATTAGCAATGATACTAAAAATTCATAGATACCATTATTAATTATGGATAATGATTTTCAATACATGATTATGCCTGCTTTCAATTAATTATTAATATTAATGTCATCAAATAATATTATTAGTTCCTAATACTAATCATTATTGTATTCCCAGCATCACTGCGTATTGATTTAAATCATATTAATTGCTAATATCATAATATTATTATTAATAGTGATATTACTAATCATTATGATTACAAATCGTTAACCTTTGAAACCAGTATTCATTTTACTCTCTTTATTGTGATCATTAATATCAATAATTATTATTAATATTCATATAATTATGAATATTAATGATTAATAGACTTGCTCCGATGTAAGCCCGGGAGAGGACGATGTTAATTTCTATATCACAGACGGTGTACACCCCCGTGACAGAGTTTCCAACTTCTGCTTGGGAGAGGAGGATATGACAATCAGTGTCACTGGAAGTAGAAACAACGGTGGGATACTGTTCTGAATATTGAGGGAGGAAGAGGCTGATGTGACTCCTAATAGAGAGGGGGTTACTCCCTCTGAGGGTGTGCACACTGGGGGTGTACAATCGTCTGAGAAGGAGTTGAAAATTTTCCGATGGGGAGATGATATTACTCAGAATATGAGAAAGAGGCTTTGGGTCCACAAGGCTCCCAGAAGCCAGGGGGGCGGGCCGGGGGTGGCGGCTGGGAGCCCGATCGCGGGGGGTGCCTGCACCCCCGGCGATGGGGCTCCCAGAAGCCAGGGGGGCGGGCCGGGGGTGGCGGCTGGGAGCCCGATCGCGGGGGGTGCCTGCACCCCCGGCGATGGGGCTCCCAGAAGCCAGGGGGGGCGGGCCGGGGGTGGCGGCTGGGAGCCCGATCGCGGGGGGTGCCTGCACCCCCGGCGATGGGGCTCCCAGAAGCCAGGGGGGCGGGCCGGGGGTGGCGGCTGGGAGCCCGATCGCGGGGGGTGCCTGCACCCCCGGCGATGGGGCTCCCAGAAGCCAGGGGGGCGGGCCGGGGGGTGGCGGCTGGGAGCCCGATCGCGGGGGGTGCCTGCACCCCCGGCGATGGGGCTCCCAGAAGCCAGGGGGGCGGGCCGGGGGTGGCGGCTGGGAGCCCGATCGCGGGGGGTGCCTGCACCCCCGGCGATGGGGCTCCCAGAAGCCAGGGGGGCGGGCCGGGGGTGGCGGCTGGGAGCCCGATCGCGGGGGGTGCCTGCACCCCCGGCGATGGGGCTCCCAGAAGCCAGGGGGGCGGGCCGGGGGTGGCGGCTGGGAGCCCGATCGCGGGGGTGCCTGCACCCCCGGCGATGGGGCTCCCAGAAGCCAGGGGGGCGGGCCGGGGGTGGCGGCTGGGAGCCCGATCGCGGGGGGTGCCTGCACCCCCGGCGATGGGGCTCCCAGAAGCCAGGGGGGCGGGCCGGGGGTGGCGGCTGGGAGCCCGATCGCGGGGGGTGCCTGCACCCCCGGCGATGGGGCTCCCAGAAGCCAGGGGGGCGGGCCGGGGGTGGCGGCTGGGAGCCCGATCGCGGGGGGTGCCTGCACCCCCGGCGATGGGGCTCCCAGAAGCCAGGGGGGCGGGCCGGGGGTGGCGGCTGGGAGCCCGATCGCGGGGGGTGCCTGCACCCCCGGCGATGGGGCTCCCAGAAGCCAGGGGGGCGGGCCGGGGGTGGCGGCTGGGAGCCCGATCGCGGGGGGTGCCTGCACCCCCGGCGATGGGGCTCCCAGAAGCCAGGGGGGCGGGCCGGGGTGGCGGCTGGGAGCCCGATCGCGGGGGGTGCCTGCACCCCCGGCGATGGGGCTCCCAGAAGCCAGGGGGGCGGGCCGGGGGTGGCGGCTGGGAGCCCCGATCGCGGGGGGTGCCTGCACCCCCGGCGATGGGGCTCCCAGAAGCCAGGGGGGCGGGCCGGGGGGTGGCGGCTGGGAGCCCGATCGCGGGGGGTGCCTGCACCCCCGGCGATGGGGCTCCCAGAAGCCAGGGGGGCGGGCCGGGGGTGGCGGCTGGGAGCCCGATCGCGGGGGGTGCCTGCACCCCCGGCGATGGGGCTCCCAGAAGCCAGGGGGGCGGGCCGGGGGTGGCGGCTGGGAGCCCGATCGCGGGGGTGCCGGCACCCCCGGCGATGGGGCTCCCAGAAGCCAGGGGGGCGGGCCGGGGGTGGCGGCTGGGAGCCCGATCGAGGGGGCGTGCCTGCACCCCCGGCGATGGGGCTCCAGAAGCCAGGGGGGCGGGCCGGGGGTGGCGGCTGGGAGCCCGATCGGGGGGCGTGCCTGACCCCCCGGCGATGGGGCTCCAGAAGCCAGGGCGGCGGGTCGGGGGTGGCGGCTGGAGCCCGATCGCGGGGAGTGCCTGACCCCCCAAGATGGGGCTCCCAGAAGCCAGGGCGCCGTCCGGGGGTGGCTCCTCCCAACCTGATCTGGATATTTGGAAGAGTATCACAAGGGTTGTCCAGTGTCTGTGATACTGAGATTAATATCTGTCTCTCGGCCTTGGAATATTGAGAGGGATGAAACACGGGAATGTCCACCTGTGCCACATGGCGAGTAATATCGGCCTGTCCCCTCCATGGATATTAGGAACAATATCCCAGACTGGGTGTACGCCTCCTGCTGTACAGAGTGCAATATCATCCTCTCCCTCCCAGGATAGTAATTACAATATCACTGGGCGGGAGCACACAGCCTGCGAATTATTATCATCCTCTCCAACTCCGTATACTAGGAACTATATCTCAGAAAACTGTACCCTCTGTGCCATATTCGGACTGATAGCAAAGGCTTCTTCGGGAATATTAGGAGCAATATTACCGCGTAGCTATCCATCCATTGCTGTAATTGGAGTCATGTGATACTCTACCCCCGTTCATATTAGGATCAGTGTCACGTGGTGAGTGTACACCTACTGCGATATTAAAACTAAAGTCCTGCTTTCGACCCTGGATATTAAGAACAGCATCACAAGTAGGTTTACACTTCCTGTGGAATGAGGAATAATAATATGATTATTACTCATCAATGATCGATTTTAATAATTAGCAATGATACTAAAAATTCATAAGATACCATTATTAATTATGGATAATGATTTTCAATACATGATTATGCCTGCTTTCAATTAATTATTAATATTAATGTCATCAAATAATATTATTAGTTCCTAATACTAATCATTATTGTATTCCCAGCATCACTGCGTATTGATTTAAATCATATTAATTGCTAATATCATAATATTATTATTAATAGTGATATTACTAATCATTATGATTACAAATCGTTAACCTTTGAAACCAGTATTCATTTTTACTCTCTTTATTGTGATCATTAATATCAATAATTATTATTAATATTCATATAATTATGATATTAATGATTAATAGACTTGCTCCCGATGTAAACCCGGGAGAGGACGATGTTAATTTCTATATCACAGACGGTGTACACCCCCCGTGACAGAGTTTCCAACTTCTGCTTGGGAGAGGAGGATATGACAATCAGTGTCACTGGAAGTAGAAACAACGGTGGATACTGTTCTGAATATTGAGGGAGGAAGAGGCTGATGTGACTCCTAATAGAGAGGGGGTTACTCCCTCTGAGGGTGTGCACACTGGGGGTGTACAATCGTCTGAGAAGAGTTGAAAATTTTCCGATGGGGAGATGATATTACTCAGAATATGAGAAAGAGGCTTTGGGTCCACAAGGCTCCCAGAAGCCAGGGGGCGGGCCGGGGGTGGCGGCTGGGAGCCCGATCGCGGGGGGTGCCTGCACCCCCGGCGATGGGGCTCCCAGAAGCCAGGGGGGCGGGCCGGGGGGTGGCGGCTGGGAGCCCGATCGCGGGGGGGTGCCTGCACCCCCGGCGATGGGGCTCCCAGAAGCCAGGGGGGCGGGCCGGGGGTGGCGGCTGGGAGCCCGATCGCGGGGGGTGCGTGCACCCCCGGCGATGGGGCTCCCAGAAGCCAGGGGGGCGGGCCGGGGGTGGCGGCTGGGAGCCCGATCGCGGGGGGTGCCTGCACCCCCGGCGATGGGGCTCCAGAAGCCAGGGGGGCGGGCCGGGGGGTGGCGGCTGGGAGCCCGATCGCGGGGGGTGCCTGCACCCCGGCGATGGGGCTCCCAGAAGCCAGGGGGGCGGGCCGGGGGTGGCGGCTGGGAGCCCGATCGCGGGGGGTGCCTGCACCCCCGGCGATGGGGCTCCCAGAAGCCAGGGGGGCGGGCCGGGGGTGGCGGCTGGGAGCCCGATCGCCGGGGGTGCCTGCACCCCCGGCGATGGGGCTCCCAGAAGCCAGGGGGGCGGGCCGGGGGTGGCGGCTGGGAGCCCGATCGCGGGGGGTGCCTGCACCCCCGGCGATGGGGCTCCCAGAAGCCAGGGGGGCGGGCCGGGGGGTGGCGGCTGGGAGCCCGATCGCGGGGGGTGCCTGCACCCCCGGCGATGGGGCTCCCAGAAGCCAGGGGGGCGGGCCGGGGGTGGCGGCTGGGAGCCCGATCGCGGGGCGTGCCTGCACCCCCGGCGATGGGGCTCCCAGAAGCCAGGGGGGCGGGCCGGGGGGTGGCGGCTGGGAGCCCGATCGGGGGGCGTGCCTGACCCCCCGGCGATGGGGCTCCCAGAAGCCAGGGCGGCGGGTCGGTGGTGGCGGCTGGGAGCCAGATCGCGGGGAGTGCCTGACCCCCCCCGCGATGGGGCTCCCAGAAGCCAGGGGGGCGGGCCGGCGGTGGCGGCTGGGAGCCCGATCGGGGGGCGTGCCTGACCCCCCCGCGATGGGGCTCCCAGAAGCCAGGGCGGCGGGTCGGGGGTGGCGGCTGGGAGCCCGATCGCGGGGAGTGCCTGACCCCCCCGCGATGGGGCTCCCAGAAGCCAGGGGGGCGGGCGGGGGTGGCTCCTCGCAACCTGATCTGGATATTTGGAAGAGTATCACAAGGGGTTGTCCAGTGTCTGTGATACTGAGATTAATATCTGTCTCTCGGCCTTGGAATATTGAGAGGGATGAAACACGGTGAATGTCCACCCTGTGCCACATGGCGAGTAATATCGGCCTGTCCCCTCCATGGATATTAGGAACAATATCCAGACTGGGTGTACGCCTCCTGCTGTACAGAGTGCAATATCATCCTCTCCCTCCCAGGATAGTAATTACAATATCACTGGGCGGGAGCACACAGCCTGCGAATTATTATCATCCTCTCCAACTCCGTATACTAGGAACTATATCTCAGAAAACTGTACCCCTCAGTGCCATATTCGGACTGATAGCAAAGGCTTCTTTCCGGGAATATTAGGAGCAATATTACCGCGTAGCTATCCATCCATTGCTGTAATTGGAGTCATGTGATACTCTACCCCCGTCCATATTAGGATCAGTGTCACGTGGTGAGTGTACACTACTGCGATATTAAAACTAAAGA